>NW_025813483.1:1344354-2018541 GCF_021976095.1 Xenia sp. Carnegie-2017 | reverse complement strand
TTTAACTTTGGAATGATTCTTTGTGATAACTATCTTTACAGTTGATATTCATCATTTTAATGTTTGTTATTTGTCATTATTTAGAAATTTATGTCTGGATCCTACTGTGAAAAAAGTCAGTCGTTGTGAACTTGAAGTTGATGTAATTGCTAAAGACATCTTGAATCAAATAAATGTTGAAAGTAAAATTTACTTATCTTTATGTCTTCATTTTACTGTTTATACATCTTTAATGAGTTTATTATGTTTATGAAGGTTGTATTGGTCATAATCCTGGTATAACTGCTACGTGGGAAGATGAAAGACAACGAAGACGAGATATTGGACTATCTTCACAAGTTGCTCTTCCTGTTTCACAAGGTAAGGTACAAAAAAATACATGTCACATCATTGTATAACTCACAATACATTTCATGTATTTTATATTGTCATGGTATTTATGATTTATGAGGCTCTGACTTATATATCCCAAAATGCAGCTGATTTCTAGTGTATAAAATTTCATGTTTTCTTAAGTTTAAACATTGTCATCGTTACATGAAGATGTGTACAACTGCTCCTTTATTAATTTTCTTTTACTTAACAGTTAACAATACGTAGGTAAAATTTCAACTTTTTTTTGTCGTTAGATCGTATACAGTGTGTGAATTAGTTCAGAAAAAACGATGTGCAATTTTTTTTGACAAAAGTGTTTCTTTAGAGGCATAATCAAATCGATATGGCGTTAAATATTATACAGCGCTAATTACTAAATTAATGTTTTTGAACGTGCACAAATTCATATGATTTACGACAGTGTTTTTCGTTACAATCGCTGATCAAGTTACAAATGTACGAGAGAAATTTTTTTGCACATGTTATTCTCTCCTCTTTTTTTGAGCAAACTTTACAGCGCAATAAATTCACCTCTTGGCCATCATCCTAGTACTCAAACGAGTCAGCATTTGATGTTTCCATCCATTTTTTTACTGTATTAACTTTGCTGGTAGCTACAACCTTTTGACGAAAATGACAAGAAAGACAAAAGTGAAAAGAGAATTACCGAATATACTTTTGCTTTCTGATTATTAACAGTAACATCTTTGATGTTTATTTACGATAAAAAATTTCATATTTGTTCAAGGTTGTCAGTTTGGTTTCATAATTTGAGCTAAATTTGGCTTCTTTTTCTCACGTTAGGCTTATTTAAAATCGAAATTCCCTTTGGTTTATTTTTTAAATTTGGCTTGTTTAAGTTTTTTTTGTCTTTTAAGAATCAAAATCAAAATGTTTCCTGATTTTACTGAAAATACTCAAAATAGCTATGATGCCAAAAACAGTACGTAACGGTTTACAAAACAATGCAAATGCAAAAATTGACATTAATAATATATTACACCCCTATTGTCATAAGCATATAAGCACCATGTATGTTGACTGTTGACAGACTTCCCAGTCTCAGTGACAACATCTTTGAATTTGATGACATTGTGTCAACAAGGATTTTAATGTCGTGCAGCGCACTCGTTTATAAAGTAAAGATGAGTAAAGTTTTTAGCTAAAACGATGTGTAAATTACACATTGCACACCGTTAATTCGCACACTGCCATGATAAGACATGGATATCAATGGTGATTGTGTACAGTTTCATTTGTGTTTAGTAAAATTTGTCTTATATGAAGTTTTTCAATCAATCTTTTTTATTTTATTGTTTATTGAGAAGGTAGTGATGATGAACATGATGAAGATATTGATGAAGATAAAGAATCAATATTAATGTCACAGCCATTTTGGAAAGATGATGAAGAGGAACATGATTCCCAAAGGTAAAAGTATCCATTTTTGTTTATAAAATAAAGACAGAAAAATGCCTGCGTTGATTTGTCTATAGTTGAGTTAACATTAGCAAACTTGGCATGAGCGAACCTATCTGAGCTCAATCAATTAAAATCAATCAAAGAGAATTTCCAAATCAATCATGAATACATGTTACAGGAAAAATTACCACCCTTTGCAATTGACCGTGAGGCGTGCATAAATTAAACGTTTGTTATAGTTTCAAAACTTGACGTTACTAACGGCTAACTGATTGTTGCTAAGGTGTAACCCTTAGACTATTAACAAACGTTTAAAATATCCACGCGGCACGGTCAATTGCAAATAGCTGTAAAACATTTAGTTTTAAATTTGTCTGTTTTGTATTATTGTCGTTTTAAATGACGTTTTTATTGCTTATACAGGCTTATACAAACATCGGAGACGTTAGTGAGAACTTTTGAGCCTTTGACTTGGCTCAGCACTTATCAGCTCTCAAGTTCTCCCCAAGGTCTCCTTGGTTTTTATAAACATGCGAAAACACTGTAAACATCTTAAAGTAGCTGTCTTCTTCACTTGCAGTTCGGAGGATGAAGCGGAAAATACTTTTCAGGAACAGAAATACTTTTAAGAAGCTGTCACCTATTAATAAATACTTTAGTATAAATATGATTGTCTTAATTAAACCATCTTCTTGTTTTAATTTTCTTCAGTCCTATTGATGTGTTAAATGATAAAAATCTACGCCTCAATACCATCTACTATGTTCAGAAACAAATACTTCCTCCATTGGATCGATTTTTTCCTTGATTGGTGTTGATGTGTTTTCATGGTATACACAACTACCCCGCTATATCCCTCGACATCGTGTTATTGCAAGGAAACAAAAAGTTAGTTGTCATCAGTACATTCATGAATTGATGTAAAAGCTAAATTAATTTATTTGAACATATTTTAGCGTTCGATTTCTCGGTTTTTTACAACTCTACACTGTCCTGTATGTGAACAATTAACACAGCACGGTTTGTGTCAAAGTTGTCGTAGCAACCCTCAAAAGTCTGTCTTTATTCTGGCAAGTAGAGTGGGGAACTGGGAAAGTAAATACAGTCATCTTAAAGAGGTATGCATAATAAAGAACCTAATAATTATGGTTTGTCTTTTTCATGACATTTAAATTTTTTTCATATTGTAGATATGTTTTCAGTGTTGTGGAGCTAGAGATGAACAACTGAGCTGTATATCACTGGATTGTCCTGTTATGTTTAAACTAGAGAAGTTAAAAACAAATATGGAATATGGAATGACATTAAGAGACTTTCAAAAAACAATTGAAGAAAGTTATGGTCAGTCAGAGGTAAACAATATAACCACCAAATGTTGATGGTATATTATCATCGTTGAAATCTTGATGAAATAGAGATTTCACATTTTTCACTAGAGAATTTTCTTGGCGCAGCACATTTGTTATAGATTTGACTTTGTGAGGTTAAATGGTTCAAAATATTTAAATTGTATAAACAAACGATAACTCGCCCCATTCCATTGTAACAGACCGTGCCCGAAAATTTGTATTGATTAATTGTATCTATATTATATATTTATTTATGTATTTGTTTTATTAATATATTTTTTACGTAAATATATAATATAGATACAATTAATCAATACAAAGTTTGCGGGGCACGGTTTGTTACGATGGAATTGGGCGAGTTATCGTTTGTTTATACAATTTCAGTGATTTTTTGGACCGCCCATGGTTAAACTTTGTTATTTAAACATTCATATTTTTATAGCACAAATCTAAAAGGTTTTGGAGTTCCAGTAATTTATAATGGATCATAATGGATCAACATTTCGCTATTTTGTCAAGGATTGCCATCTAATACAGGTATAAATGTACATAAATGATCACAAGAAATATTTTCTTGCTAAATTGACTTAACTTCTTTGGTTGTACTAAACAATGTCATTTCTATTATTTGTAAAATATTCTTTTGTTTTTGGACCACTAACATTGTTTCATTGTAACTCATTATTTTCGATATCATTTTACATGTGCCGAATACATTTAAAACAAAAGATATCGTGGATTTTTTCTCATTTTCCTTTGTTTTTAATGCATTTTGTTCGTGTAAAATGCGACGTTTGAAAAGAACGTTACGCTTACAACGACATAAAGAATTTTCTTCTCAAGCCTGGTTCACATATGACTGAGACATGACTGAGGCATTATTAAGGGCAAGCCTGAGATGCTTTCTGATCTTGTGGCTGAGGCAGACCTGAGGCATGTCTGCGATGCTTTTCAATGACATAATTCAAATCGCCGATAGACCACAAAAATTTAGCTGCAGTTTGAATTTGACAAAATAGTGCTTCGTAATTTGAAAATAGCGTTACTATTAGCAAATTATGTGGCCCTTTTAACAGTCATTTCAAAATACATCAAAGATGGGAGAGCCGGTTTGAAAAAAAGAGAATAATTTGTATTTTACTCTTTGATTTTTGTACTCTGGACACGATTTATCATAAATAGCCCGATAGTTTCGTATTGTATCCATAAGTTTTTATTTTTATCGTGAAGTGATCGGAATTGTTCCATTCAGTCTTTTTTTGGTTCCATGTACTGTGTTGAAAATTCATCCGCCATCTTTTTACACAAATGCGTGTGGGAAATATTGCCACCGGTCAATCTGAGAAACGTTCACATTTAACATAAATAACCAAAATATGTTCTGTACATCGCCGTTCAGCCGGGAAACTTGAACACAACTCAACTCTTACGACATTTCAGCCGGTAACATACTGCAGGTAACTCCTACGACTGCCTGAGACACCATTAGTGTGTCAGCGATGAGTGTTGACATTTGCCTTAAGAACAATGCAGACATCGTCACAGGTATGCCTCAGTCATGTCTCAGTTATATGTGAACCAGGCTTTACGCAAGCAGTAAACCTTAAAAATGAAAGCGTTCGCTCATAAAAATAAAAAGAAATGAGATGCAATTAGCAAGTCATTTTTACTTGTGTACCATGTAGAATTAAGTACACGCCTAAGAACTGACCAATCAGAAAACACACGCTTTCCGCAACTTGAGGCATATTTTAAGATCAACTCAAACTTTCAATGCGATTTCGATCGATTTCAGCGTAGTGAGCGTACACTTGATGATCTTTGCAAAAATTTTTTTGGTAATCAAAATATCTTACAATATGTCTCAAAAGAACTGGTCATCTTTGAAATCAGCCGATAGTTTGAAATTTGCATGATTCAGCGGCAAAGATTGATCTCCACGCTATGAGGTATAAATGTAATTAAAATAAGTTTCTTGACTGGGATTTTTAATGCACTGTAGCTTCTATATTATACGTATGTAGTTATTAATTTATTATGTATTTAACTACGTTTAATTAAGGCTCCTTGAGGATCAATTTTTGCTGAATCATGGAAATTGTAAATGTCAGATAATTTCAAATATTGTCAAGGTTGAAAAATGAGACATCACCATGAAATATGTGATAGTCAGTAAACAAACCAGCAAAATTAAAGTGAAGCACCTTTCATGTTGATGGAAAAATGTTCAAAAGTGAAAGAATTCGACTTTGACCAAAATTTTTCAACGCGCTTGCATTTCACTCATTTTCCTTCCAAATCGCAACAAACAACATAGCATTCCACAGCTAGAACCTAGAACTCTTCTTTTAAATATTCAAAACTACAGTTATTTCTTCAGTAATTTACACACATCAGCAAGTAAAAGTTGGATTACATTTTTTTGAAACACCCTGTATGAAGAACTTAGATCCCCAGACCGTGGGGGTTCTCCTTTGGATAAATCAACTTAAATGTATATTTTATTAAATACGTGTATAATTTACGGAAAATAAAAAAATAACAATCAAAGGAAGATATCAGAATTCAGCCTTTAATAACACCATGACAACTCGTAGTGTATAGCAAGTGTACCAGTGCTATGAAAATAAATATTTTGTTGTTCAATTACTTTTTCGTTACTCACTACACTACATATGAGATGACAACAGTAAATATGGGCCAGACACACATAATTAGAGTAAAAGCCCCATTTTTCTTGGCTACATCACTACCTAAAACATACATAAAGATAAATTACATTGTCAGGTGGTCACCAATGCCAGATCTATCAAAATGCTTGTCAGCAAAGGATTTTTATTGTGTTTAGTCTTTACAGAAAGAAATGGTTTTGTGGCGCCATTTCAAGGAACAAGATTCTTTGTTAGCCCTGGCTTTTGGGTATGTTTTCTTTCTCCTTTAGCTGACCAGCAACAGTTGTATTTTTAATTTCTGTAGGCTAAGGTGTAAATGGAGTGTTTGTTTGGTTCTTTTTGTTGTTTAATAAGAAAAATCTTAACATGTACATTATCTACATGTAAAATTTATAGTGCTTAGTAAGTTTTCTAAAAAGCCCAAACACTGGCTTTGCTGTGTAAATATACAAATTTCTGTTCACTGTGATAAATGGTAAAATATAATTTGTATTTAAAAGAATTGTGTGTGGAGAGAAGATCAATAGTTTGGTTACTTGATTCAACATTCCTTTCTATTTACGGTTGGGGATGTACACCTTAATTGTTGTGACAATGTTCTTTTTTTGCTTACATTTTAATGTAGTAAATCTCATTTTTAATTTATATTTGATTTTTTTGGGATCAGACATAACCAAAACATTTTGTATTGTGATATTGTGGTAAAATCATTTATGTAGCTGGGAGAATCAGTTTCAAAGCAATGTAAAGTATAAACTATAGCAAAAGCAAGACATGAATGTCATAGCAATGAAAATGACTCATTACTATCCATATCAGTAGTAAAGACACCAGTAGAAATGACTCAATTACTGTTCTTATCAGTCGTAAAGACAGCCAAAAATGTCAGGTCATGTCATTCATTCCTGAACATGGATACATACTTTAAAGGAGGGTGTTGCCCTAGAAATATATTCCTAATATAAACTTTTTATAGTTTGTACACAATTTCTCTAATGTTCAAGTAATGTTTTGGAAAAAAATATGAATTTCCTTGCAAAATGAAATACTAACTGTTACACACAATGCCAGAGCTCTTCAAGATGCCCTGGGAATAAATGACATAGCAGACTCTTTATTTTAGGTAGGAGGCACATATTCATAAATTCATGTTCTGCCACATTAAGTTCCTTTGAAATCCATTGTTTTCAACAGATTAAGACATGCATATATGAATTTTGGCCCCCCCCCCCAATTAACAAGTAACCTGTGCCACTGCTGGGATTTTTTATATATTAGTAAATCTGGTAGTCTAAAATCTGGCAGTCGGACACTTAAATGTGTCATTTTCATTTTTGTCATTGCTATAGCAATGATATCCTGCTTTTTCTTCTTATTATTAAATGATCAAATCAAAGATTAAATAAGTATTTCCTCCAAAGTGGAAAAATACAAACATTGTCACAACAATTAAGCTGTTAGTCCCCAAATTAAGTATGATTGAATCAAATAACAATAACTACATGTCCAATTCAAACAACTACAATTCTCATAAATAGAAAGTACATTTTGTACATTATATGAATGAATGGAAATAAATATAGAAAAGACTGTATTCATACTTACATACAACAACAAACAACATTTATATACCGGCCAGTATTAATCCCCGCCAGGGGGGTTGACCGGTCCATGAATTTTTCCACGCCACACGTCTCTATCTCTCGCCATATCTCTCGTTATACCCATCGCCTTCATATCACTGTATTCATACTTATATAGCAAAGCAAATCTTGTGGGCTTTTCAACATTTCAAAAAGGGATGTTACATGATCATGTTTGCTGTAAGATTAGTATTTACTCTTATTATACAAGAAAATGACCCAACAACATTCATTTTAAGGAACTTCACAACTTCTGAATAGCTAGGTATTGCAAACTAAACTCATAAATATACTTTGATAGTTCCATACAAGTTTCTTAATAAAAACTGTTCTAGTAAATAAATGACAGTTGAAAACTTGAAAATACAAATGTTTGAATATTGTTAATAATATATTTATACCTTTTATAAATATACAACTGTTGTTATTTGAACCTTTGTTAAAAGAAATCTACAATACAACTGTTTCTAATCACCTTTAGTATAAATAAGACATACCTAAAATGAAAAGAGAAATTCATTTCCTCTTCTTCTATCTCCTTGTACATTTTCTCAAAGACAGGAGTATTTTAGCTTCTAGCAAATAAAATATGCTTCAGTTTTAATTTCTATAGTTTGTTTATAACCAAATGACGATTGTTGTATATTATTGCAGTACATGTTCAGGTCCAAATGCTTTCGTTTTAATTTCTTTCGCTCTTTCTTTAAACTCTTTTGCTTTTTCGTACTCTCCCATTTTACTGTAAACCAAACCCAGATTGCTGTACGTTTTCGCAATATTAACATGGTCAGGTCCAAATGCTATTGTCTGAATTTCATCGCTCGTTCACAAAACTTTTGCTTTTTCGTACTCTCCCATATCACTGTAAACCGAACCCAGATTGTTGTACGTTCTCGCAATATTAACATGGTCAGGTCCAAATGTTTTCGTGTCAATTTTTATCGCTCGTTCATAAAAATCTTTTGCTTTTTCGTACTCTCCCATATCACTGTAAACCGAACCCAGATTGTTGTACGTTGTCGCAATATTAACATGGTCAGGTCCAAATGTTTTCGTTTCAATTTCTATCGCTCGTTCATAAAAATCTTTTGCTTTTTCGTACTCTCCCATTTTACTGTAAACCAAACCCAGATTGTTGTACGTTGTCGCAATATTAACATGGTCAGGTCCAAATGTTTTCGTTTCAATTTCTATCGCTCGTTCATAAAATCTTTTGCTTTTCGTACTCTCCCATATTACAGTAAACCAAACCCAGATTGTTGTACGTTGTCGCAATATTAACATGGTCAGGTCCAAATGTTTTCGTTTAAATTTCTATCGCTCGTTCATAAAAATCTTTTGCTTTTTCGTACTCTCCCATATTATCGTAAACCAAACCCAGATTGTTGTACGTTGTCGCAATATTAACATGGTCAGGTCCAAATGCTTTCGTTTTAATTTTCATCGCTCGTTCATAAAAATCTTTTGCTTTTTCGTACTCTCCCATATTACTGTAAACAGAACCCAGATTGTTGTACGTTGTCGCAATATTAACATGGTCAGGTCCAAATGTTTTTGTTTGAATTTTCATCGCTCGTTCATAAAAATCTTTTGCTTTTTCGTACTCTCCCATTTTATTGTAAACCGAACCCAGATTGTTGTACGTTGTCGCAATATTAACATGGTCAGGTCCAAATGCTTTGTTTGAATTTCATCGCTCGTTCATAAAAATCTTTTGCTTTTCGTACTCTCCCATTTTGTAAACCAAACCCAGATTGTTGTACGTTGTCGCAATATTAACATGGTCAGGTCCAAATGTTTTCGTTTGAATTTCTATCGCTCGTTCATAAAAATCTTTTGCTTTTTCGTACTCTCCCATATTACTGTAAACCAAACCCAGATTGTTGTACGTTGTCGCAATATTAACATGGTCAGGTCCAAATGCTTTTGTTTGAATTTTCATCGCTCGTTCATAAAAATCTTTTGCTTTTTCGTACTCTCCCATTTTCTGTAAACCGAACCCAGATTGTTGTACGTTGTCGCAATATTAACATGGTCAGGTCCAAATGTTTTCGTTTGAATTTCTATCGCTCGTTCATAAAAATCTTTTGCTTTTCGTACTCTCCCATATTATTGTAAACCAAACCCAGATTGTTGTACGTTGTCGCAATATTAACATGGTCAGGTCCAAATGTTTTCGTTTGAATTTCTATCGCTCGTTCATAAAAATCTTTTGCTTTTTCGTACTCTCCCATATTATTGTAAACCAAACCCAGATTGTTGTACGTTGACGCAATATTAACATGGTCAGGTCCAAATGTTTTTGTTTCAATTTCCATCGCTCGCTCGAGAAAATCTTTAGCATTTTCAAATTCTCCATTCTTCCAAAGCAACTCACCCAGCTTTTTGTACGAATGTGAAACATCAATATGATCAACACCTAACACTTTAGTTTGAATTTCTGTTATTTCATTAAGTACTTTAGTTGCAAGTTTATAGTTGCAAAATCTTTCCAAAACATCTACAAAATATTTGGCAAGTTTCCAATTTCTTTCATCAAGATTTTGTTTTGATGATTTTACATCGATCAACTTATTTAGGAAATGTTGAAATGATGAATTTGTTACGAATTTAATTAGATGTGGAATTATTTTAATTTCATCTTCTCTGTCTTTAAAATGATTTAGTGCCCAAGCAACTTGACAGGCAAGATCAGCTGCAGACTTTTTAGAATTATTTTCGTTTTGTTTACAACCAAAGGTCTGCGATGAATAATTTATGATGGCTTCGTGTACAACGCTGTGCAGGCGGATGTCGTTGTTTTCTGTTTGAAGGAATAAAGAACAATGCTTTAATTGAAGACAGACATCTTCTGCAGATTTTTGTGGATCAATGCTTTTAATAAAATGTATTATAACATCTTGTGGTAAGGGATCGGAAGATATTATTGAGAAAAGTTTAAAAACATGTTGCAACAAGCTGGATTCTTCGGCATTTTTTTGTACTGCTAACATAACAGTTTTCATTCCCAAGTAAGATGTGTTTATTTTTTGAAAATTGGCATCCATGTTCTGTTGCTCTCCTTCATTCAACTTATCAAAATATTGCTCCCACGTGAATGTCGGATTTACACTTTTTACACTACCTACGTAGGAAGCAGCATTTGCAAGGAACAACGGTTGACGATCTAATTTGTCTGATAAATCCTTTAAAAATTTTTCATCTTTATTATGAATATCAGAAAAGAAAGATAGAAGTTGTCGACATTCTTCATTGTTCATACCATGACTAACTGAAATGTGTTTATTTAGATTTCCATCTCGTGGTATAGCATCTGTATTTTGGACAGTTACTATAATTTGACCATTTTTCAAACTATGATCACCAACTTGAGGTAATAATGGATAAATTTTATGAAGTTCGACCACGTTATCTACAAGGATCCACCATGTTTGCCAAGATTTCAGTTGTTGTGTCAGCAATAATTGAAAATCTTTAATTTTGTCTTCGCTGCTTTTTGCTTCTTTTGAGATATTTTCAATGACAGTTTTATCATTGCTTAATCGTTGATAAAGTTCAGCATAAGTGTTCAAAAGAGAGTCGATATCTTTTCCGTCGAGTGTCATCACAAATGTTGTTTTATTTTCCCAGTCAAACGAGTTATACATTTCTTCGCAAATTTGTCTAGCTAATTCAGATTTACCACTTCCAGGATTACCAGAAATATAGTAATATGTTAGTTCAATATTGTTAGTACTGCGCAAGTTATTGAGATCTGCTATGATTTGATTAACTAACTCTGTACGTTTAACCACATCGTGATTTGGTTTGCAAGGAAGTTTTTGGAAAGAATTAAATGTGTTTCGTTGACATTTAATTTCATTAATTTCAGTGAATGAAAATGCTAGATCTTTAAATGACTTTTCAATAACACAAAGCATTTTGTCAAATTCAGTATCAGATTTTTTTCCTGGATTAACATGGGTGAAATCGTTTCTTACATCACGAAGTTTTTCCACAGCAGCTTTAACTTTTGGATCAATTTTTGTTCCAATTGAGTGGGTAAACAATATTGCTTTACATATTGTCGTGCAATCCCACTTACTGCTCTCACCATCTTTAAGTTTTAACAATATTTTTTCATCACGAAATATTTTTTTTGATCTTTCAATGTTGAACAATTTTTGACCACTAACGTTTGTATTATCCCATTCTCCGTGGGATTTTTTGTAATTAATGTTCCACTCTTGGATAAATAAATCAACAAGTTTCTTCGTAACAACATCTGAAAGTATTTTCTGAATGTAGTAGTTATTCCTTTCTTCTCTTGACTCCATCTAAGGATTATAAAAGGATTAAGATGAACATTGACATAGTTTATTAACCATAATTTATAGACAACTGAAATTTGTTAAATATTATCATTTCGTAAATTTTCAGTTGTATATGAAAGTGGTTAATGAAGGTGGTAGCTAAAAACAACCCTGTGAATATTGTGTTTAAAGTTGTCCTGCATTTAGACATTTCTGTGGAAGTTAGACAAGTTTTCAAAAACCTTCATAAAAAGTTATAACTTGTATGCCTCTATGGTCATTCTATCGTGTCGTCAAGAAAAGTGAAGCAAGTTTAGTTTATAGTTTTAGTTTATATAAGTTTAAAACTTATGTAACGACTGCGTATAAAAAAAAAGACCAGGCGGAGAAATGTTATCGTCCCCGAACGCGGGAGTTTACTTGAGTAGACTTTTTGGTCAATATTGGGGCGTTGGTATCCAAAAAACGATGTCATACGGGAAATTTTGGGGGCTTTAAGCTTCCTTTTCATAAAAATTGTTATTTTAGCTTTATTTCCAATAGACATACACTTTGACATCGAAGACGTTTAAATATATCAAAAGAACAAAAAATTAGTAAAGAAGGCCCAAAGGAAAAATAAAAAGACATTTTATCTTTAGATTTGTCTAAATGTTTAATGCTTTTTGGTGAACGTCATTTCCTGGTGTACGTCTGCAAAGAATTTTTACCTTGAGATTTGTCTAAATGTTTAATGCTTTTTGGTGAACGTCATTTCCAGGCGTACGTCTGCCGAGAAATTTTACCTTGAGATTTGTCTAAATGTTTAATGCTTTTTGGTGAACGTCATTTCCTGGCGTACGTCTGCAAAGACATTTTACCTTGAGATTTGTCTAAATGTTTAATGCTTTTTGGTGAACGTCATTTCCTGGCGTACGTCTACAAAGACATTTTACCTTGAGATTTGTCTTAATGTTTAATGCTTTTTGGTGAACGTCATTTCCTGGCGTACGTCTGCAAAGACATTTTACCTTGAGATTTGTCTAAATGTTTAATGCTTTTGGTGAACGTCATTTCCTGGCGTACGTCTGCAAAGACATTTTACCTTGAGATTTGTCTAAATGTTTAATGCTTTTGGTGAACGTCATTTCCTGGCGTACGTCTGCCAAGAAATTTTACCTTGAGATTTGTCTAAATGTTTAATGCTTTTGGTGAACGTCATTTCCTGGCGTACGTCTGCAAAGACATTTTACCTTGAGATTTGTCTAAATGTTTAATGCTTTTGGTGAACGTCATTTCCTGGCGTACGTCTGCAAAGACATTTTACCTTGAGATTTGTCTAAATGTTTAATGCTTTTTGGTGAACGTCATTTCCTGGCGTACGTCTGCAAAGACATTTTACCTTGAGATTTGTCTAAATGTTTAATGCTTTTTGGTGAACGTCATTTCCTGGCGTACGTCTGCAAAGAAATTTTACCTTGAGATTTGTCTAAATGTTTAATGCTTTTGGTGAATGTCATTTCCTGGCGTACGTCTGCAAAGAAATTTTACCTTGAGATTTGTCTAAATGTTTAATGCTTTTGGTGAACGTCATTTCCTGGCGTACGTCTGCAAAGAAATTTTACCTTGAGATTTGTCTAAATGTTTAATGCTTTTTGGTGAACGTCATTTCCTGGCGTACGTCTGCAAAGACATTTTACCTTGAGATTTGTCTAAATGTTTAATGCTTTTGGTGAACGTCATTTCCTACGTCTGCAAAGACATTTTACCTTGAGATTTGTCTAAATGTTTAATGCTTTTGGTGAACGTCATTTCCTGGCGTACGTCTGCAAAGACATTTTACCTTGAGATTTGTCTAAATGTTTAATGCTTTTGGTGAACGTCATTTCCTGGCGTACGTCTGCAAAGACATTTTACCTTGAGATTTGTCTAAATGTTTAATGCTTTTGGTGAACGTCATTTCCTGGCGTACGTCTGCAAAGACATTTTACCTTGAGATTTGTCTAAATGTTTAATGCTTTTGGTGAACGTCATTTCCTGGCGTACGTCTGCAAAGAAATTTTACCTTGAGATTTGTCTAAATGTTTAATGCTTTTTGGTGAATGTCATTTCCTGGCGTACGTCTGCAAAGAAATTTTACCTTGAGATTTGTCTAAATGTTTAATGCTTTTTGGTGAATGCCATTTCCTGGCGTACGTCTGCAAAGAAATTTTACCTTGAGATTTGTCTAAATGTTTAATGCTTTTTGGTGAACGTCATTTCCTGGCGTACGTCTGCAAAGACATTTTACCTTGAGATTTGTCTAAATGTTTAATGCTTTTGGTGCACGTCATTTCCTGGCGTACGTCTGCAAAGACATTTTACCTTGAGATTTGTCTAAATGTTTAATGCTTTTGGTGAACGTCATTTCCTGGCGTACGTCTGCAAAGACATTTTACCTTGAGATTTGTCTAAATGTTTAATGCTTTTGGTGAACGTCATTTCCTGGCGTACGTCTGCAAAGACATTTTACCTTGAGATTTGTCTAAATGTTTAATGCTTTTGGTGAACGTCATTTCCTGGCGTACGTCTGCAAAGATATTTTACATTGAGATTTGTCTAAATGTTTAATGCTTTTTGGTGAACGTCATTTCCTGGCGTACGTCTGCAAAGACATTTTACCTTGAGATTTGTCTAAATGTTTAATGCTTTTTGGTGAACGTCATTTCCTGGCGTACGTCTGCAAAGACATTTTACTTTGAGATTTGTCTAAATTTTTAATGCTTTTTGGTGAACGTCATTTCCTGGCGTACGTTTGCAAAGAAATTTTATGGAAACAAACTTTACCAGGGGCGCCATGGCCACGGGGTCAGATGGTTACCCCTTTTCACATTTTGAACAAATGGTAGACGTATATCTAAATTCCCGATATGCAAGCTCCCACTTACAGATTCTTTGACTTTTATCTGATTCGAAGTCTTGTTATCTTGTGTGTATTTAATTCAGCTGGAATTTAGCGCGTTTTTTATAAAACATTTTGATTAATTTCTAAGGACGAAATAAACATTCATTTTGAAGGCAGAGAATGTAATGTGTAAGTACTGTTTACTATGAAAAATCTACATGTTAAATTAGTAACGCTTTTGTTATGAGGAACATAAAACTTCGCGTTTGTGGGAACGGCAACTACACAATCGAATTCTGCTGGCAGAATTTTTAATCACTTGTGTTGAGTGATGTTCATAAAGCACAAAAATACGTTGAGGGAAATAGAATGTACATAGTTGGGTTTACCAATGTATCTGTTCCCATACGGTTAACACACAAGAAACACTTATTGACGTCATATATGACGTCCTTATGTACCATATATAGATTAGATATTAGATAGAACAACTATTTGACCAATGATAATATTTATTATTTGTAATGAATACTATATAAATATTGCTCTGTAAAACAATAAAATCAGTTTGTTCAATAAGTAGAAATTTGGAGCAATACCACGTGATTTACGAGAAAAGAAAGATGCAAATAAAAAGAACAAGATAATTGCTGATACGAGTGGTCAAACCAAAATAGCATCATTTTTTCATTCTCAAGAAATTGGTGGAAAATTGACACACGATAACGAAATATTAGAAAGGGAAGTTCTCACCCCATCAACTAGCAGTACTGACTGTGACCCAGGTCGTGAAACATCAACGGCAAATGTTGATCCATGGATCAAAGTTATGAGCGACTTCAACGATGGAAAAAAGCTTCGAAGTAAAAATAAAGGAAGATTCTTCCAGTCCGAATGGCTCAAAAAATTACTAATGGCTCTTATATCACTTCGAGAAGAGGGCAACATTTTGTAAAACGTGTACAGAATACAGGCAAGCATACAATATTCAACATTCATCTTCACTCAATCTGCCACTGGTTTCTGTAACTGGAAGAAAGGCGTAGAACGTCTAACAGGTCTCAACCAAAGCGAAAACCACAAGAATGCTACTAAACAGAAAAGAAATACCCAGCCTACAGCTGATTTGCAGATAAGTAGCCATGTAAAAATGCAGCAACGTCTTAGGCGACAAGGCTTGGTAGCCCATTTTAATATATTGAAAACACTTCTTACACAGGGTGTAGCAAGTCAGAGTCATACAGACGAGGAGTCGAACATCATTTAATTTAACGAAGACATCGACCAAGAAGGATTACATCTCCTTTCAAAAGAAAATCAATACATGTGTCACGATATTTTAGTTGAACCAGACGAAAGATTGGTTCTGAGTGCTTGAAAAAGTCTTTTTAATGAAGTAAATAGTAGTAAATTTTATGCCATAATTTGCGATGAATCAAGTGACATTTTGAAAACTGAACAATTATTTATTTCTGTTCGCCATTGAAAGAAAACTACAACGTTTTAGAAGATTTTATTGGCGTCATGCCATGTGACGAGTGTTTATCATCTGAAGCCCTTTTAAAGTATGTTAAAGACATATTGGTGCATTGCAATTTGCATCCTCAAAGAATGGCTGCTATGGCATTTGATGGAGCTTTAACACTGAAGGGTTGGCGGTGCTAATAAATGATGAAGTTTGCAAATATGCGCTTTATATTCACTGCTTTGCCCACTGCAATGAGCTGGTATTCAAAAATGTTTGGTCGCTTTCGAAAATGCTTGCTAACGCGCTAGATTTATGCAAAAATTGTATGTCCTTGCTGGTGTAAGCCCAAAAATAGGGTTTTACTTTTTTAAAACATCCAGAAGGAATTGTCATATGTTTTTATTTGATAATGTTAGGATATGATAGTTTGCGAGAAGAGATATTCAATAGTTAAAAGATATGTATATAGTTAAGTTTATTACGTCATTTAAATATGTAAATTAATACATATTTTAAAGAGCACATGGTCTTGTAGACATAAGGAGTGCAAGTTATTAGCTTTAATTATACTCTTTTATAATTTTACCAGCAAGCGTTGACGTGTTATTTAAACAGGTTATGGTTCTAGGACGTAGAAGTAATTTAATGATATAGAAGATAAAAATTTTGTCCTGTTAAAATAAAAACGAGAAATTTTGTTGTCATATATAACGAAGCGATCATGGTCGAAATAACAAAGATTGCTAAATTGTCACGAAAAAATTACCAATCTTGGAAATACAATGTTAAGTTAGTTCTGATGAAAAGAGGATTAGGGCGTTTTACACAAGAAGGAAAAGAAATTCCTCCTCCTGATACTGCTTTGATTGCGACGAAGAAATTTCACAACACAGCAAACCAGGATGGAACATGGGAAGCGAAAAAAGAAGGTGTGATTCCGATTGGGGAAGAAATGTTACCTGTTTCAGATGTAACCAGGTGGGACACATAGCAAGAAATTGTCCGTTGAATACATCCAATAAGAAAGAAGGAAGTTCATGTGTTATTGAAGGAATTGATGTTGCTCTTATTCATGATATTAAACCCTCTGATGAATGGCTCATCTATTTCGCTGCAACAAAGCATATGACACACAACAAGGATTTGTTTGTGGACTATGTTGAATATCAAACACCAACCGAAATATATTTAGGAGACAACACTGTGATACATGCTCTTGGTGAAGGTCTGGTAAAGTTATTATACCATGTTGATGATGACCTGCAATTGAAGTTGCACAAAGTGTTGTATGTGCCAAAGCTTGCAAAAAATCTACTCCGTACCAGCAATGATTGCCATGGAAACCAAAGTGCAATTTGATGGAAATGATTGTTTTGTATCAAAGAATAATAAAGATTATGTTTTTGGCGAGTTAACAGATGGTATGTTACATACTGTGAAGGATCCTGAATATTCTCAATCGTCAATTGATACATCTCCTCAAATATGCCATCAAAGGTTAGGCCATCTAAATCATGATTACATAAAGAAAATGATGAAGAAAAATATGGTGAAGGGAATGGATAATGGAGAAACGAGAAAGCTGCAAACAATTGTGAAGGATGCATCCGCGGAAAGATGCACAGAAATCCATTTCCTAAAGCAAGTCAACACAGAGCTACTAAAGCATATGAAGTTGTCCACAGTAATATATGTGGTCTCATGCAAGTTGAATCGAAGGGAGGCAGTAGATATATGGTAACATTTATTGACGACTATTCACGATTTGCAGTTGCATATTTCATCAAGCGCAAAAGTGAAGTACTCGCAAAGTTTGAAAAATTTGTTAATTATGTGAAAAACCAGAGTTCAAACAAATGACATGTGAAGATCTTAAAAATTGACAATAATGGGGGATACACATCAAACGATTTCATCAATTATTGCGCCAATGAAGGAATAAATCAAGAATTCACAAGCAATATATTACCCAGAACAGAACGGAGTGGCAGAGTGTCTCAACCGTGCAACGCTGGATTCTGCCAGGTCAATGATATTCACAGTTGCATTGCCATTGAACTTTTGGGTGGAAGCTTGTAATACCGCCATTTATCTTCATAATCAAAGTGCCACAGCTACATTAAAGAACAAAACACCATTTGAATGCTTATTTGGAGAAGCCTGATCTTTCAAACCTAAAGGTGTTTGGATGCAAATGTTTTACACGTCCAAAGCTGTAATCGTCAGAAGCTTAATCAAAAATCAAACGAAGCAATCTTTGTCGGATATCCCTCGACCACTAAAGGATACAAGGTATTCGACTTAAACCGAAACCGTTTTACAATCAGTAGAGACGTAGTATTTCTTGAAAACAAATTTCCTTTGCTGAACAATCACAGCAGAGGAATGTCGATATGTTAAGCGATACCGTCGTTCATATGGACAAAGAAGATTTAACATCAGAAGAAAAACAGAATGAAGGAACCAACGAAAATGCTGATAAAACTGATCCATAAAAGCAAGCGACACAGTTTCAACAAAGGATGACTATAAATGATGAACAATGCTCAAGCAGAGAAGATATAGAGCAAGTGGGAGAAAATGTAGAGCCATCAATTTGTAAGACATACGAAGATTCATTTATGGAAGATGTAAGGAATTTAGGACAAACAAGAGAAAGAAAAATCCCTCATCGATTTCGGGTAGACGCATATCAAGTTGCTGAATCGCTGACTTCAGACATAGATGATCCTAAAAGCGTTAATGAAACACTAAATGGAAAGCATGCAAAATTATGGAAGAATGCCATGACAGAAGAATACTCATCTCTTTTGGAAAATAACACTTGGGAATTGGTTGCAGCATCGAAAGAGAAGAACATCATCGGTTTCAAATGGGTTTTTAAGGTAAAGAGGAATGAAAATGGATCCGTTGACAGATGTAAAGCCAGACTTGTTGCACAAGGATACTCACAATCGAAAGGAACAGATTACGAAGAAGTATTTTCTCCTGTGGCCAAATACACGTTAATCAGATATCTGCTATCTAAGGGAAATGCTCAGAATCTTGAAATCTACCAGATGGATGTCAATACAGCGTTTCTAAACGGCAATATAGATTACGAAATTTATATATCTCAACCAAATGAATTCGTTGATCCACGGAAACCTAATCACGTATGCAGATTAAATAAAAGCATTTATGGCCACAAGCAAGCGGTTCGATGTTGGTATGATACGCTTTATAAATACCTATTATCAATTGGTTATAGAAAGAATGATGCAGACGGATGTATATATGTTAAATCAGTAAAGAAGGACAATGGGGACATTAGTTTTGTGATTCTAGGAGTTTACGTCGACGATATATTGCCAGTGTCCTACGATGTCGAGATGCTTAATGCAGAAAAACAAGCACTATGCCAAGAATTCAGGATAGATGATCGTGGAGAAGTTCACTTCTTATTGGGAATGCTGATCAATCGTGATCACAAGGCGAAAACAATAACAATAAGTCAACGAAATTATATGGAAAAGATGTTGACAAGATTTGGTATGAAATCGTGCAAACTGATGTCCACACCGATGAAAAATGGCAAGAAATTTCATGAAGTGCAAGAAAACAAGAAGGTTTGTTGATGTGCAGACATATCAACAAGCTATAGGATGCTTAACATATTTATCAGTAATTACCCGTCCCGATATCAGAGCAGCTGTAAATGTCCTATCTAAATACAAGGCAAAACCAAGCAATGATCATTGGATCGAGGTGAAGCGTGTTCTTTGTTATCTAAAAGGAACGTTAAATTATGGACTGAAGGATACCGCTGATGATGACCCCAAATTAGTTGGATTTTCAGACTCCGATTGGGCGGGAGATATAGATTCGAGAAGATCTACTTTAGATCACGTTTTTAAACTTGGAGGAAACACAGTGAGTTGGTCAAGTAAGAAGCAAGCTACCGTTGCCAAATCTTTTACTGAGGCGGAATATGTTGCATTGTCTATAGCAACGCAAGAAGCGATTTGGTTGAGAATGTATTGAGCGATTTGAGATTAAACACAAAGACACCCATCATTATTTTTGAAGATAACCAAGGTGCGCTAGAGTTAACCAAAAACCCAAGCCACTACAAACGTACTAAACATATCGATATATGTCATCAGTTTATTCGTGAAAGGATTTCGTCAAAGGAAATTAAAGTGGAATATTGTCCAACCGAAAGGATGATCACTGGCATAATGGCATTGCTCAAGCCAACATTCGAAAAGTTTAGAACTCTATTAAATGTTTATTTAGTTTAAAGACGAAATTTCTCGCACAACCATCAAGTGGGAGTGTTGATAGTTTGCGAGAAGAGATATTCAATAGTTAAAAGATATGTATATAGTTCAGTTTATTACATGGTCTTGTTGACACTGGGAGGGCAAGTTGTTAGTTTTAATTACACTCTTTTATAATTTTACCAGCAAGCGTCGACGTGTTATTTAAACAGATAAGAGCGATAGTTGTTATTCAATTTAAATAACTGTAGAATTTGTTTCCGAAAAATACAGCAGATTGATTAACTATAGTATTTCAATGAAAGTCATCTTCGGTTGAATTGAAATTTCTATGCACAGGGCACATAAATTTATCATGAAAATCTTTGACAATTGATCATTTCATAGTTATATAAATCAAAAATACAACGATAGCATTTGCACTAAACACTAATGTTGTAAATATATCTTGTTTAATTGGTATTAATGTGGGAAAAGTCGGTATTTTCACAGTGTAAATCATTCAAAATTTATCTGTGTTTGAAAATCACATAAGAATTGTTATCCATATAAAACATACGTGGCGAGGAAGTAATTTATAAGTAATATTTAACTTTAATATTCGTGACATGAAAACAAAACAATTGATACATGTACACAAAACATTAAATCAGAAGGTTAAAATACACAATTACATAAAGGGAGTAAACTTTAAAATCAACATACCTTCTTCAAATCAACTACATGATGTGTTTGCTTTTGCTTGATAATAAAGAAATTGGAATGTTAAATAAATGCTTGATTTTAATCACCTGCTGTTTTTATTGTAAAATATTGAATTCTGTTCATACCCAATAAAATATGAAATGCAAATTTTTTATTTTAGCTATGACTGAAGTAAACACAAAGACGTTTTGTCTTGGAAGCTTTATGCCAATAAACCTTTCACAATTTACTATAATTTATTTCAATTATTGAACATCCTGACTTACATGCAAACTAACTGAAATAATCATAAAGGAAGATAAGCAGCCGGGCTTTTACAAGTAAGATAGCTCAAAAATTAAAGATTTATAATTTAGGAAGTTAAGAAATTCGATAAACAGAGCTTTTCTGAAATTGTCAGCGTTCCAACTTTGAAACGTGGTCAAAGAAGTTTCATTTTGTAAACTTTTGATACGGATAAACAAATAATTTGATCAGGGGCGTGAGAAGCAAGTAAAAGTTGGGGGGCTCAAGATTTTAGGGGCAATCGTTATTTAAGAAGGGAATATGACAGTAATTAATCTCGAAGTCTCTAATTTAGAATAATTTTGTCACAACTCAGTAATCATAGATACTACAAAACTGACAACGTTTGGACTTGACAGTTCATCATGCAAAGTTTTATCATTTTGTGAACTTTTGACGAAAACAAATATTTTAAATATTCTATCTTACAACAAGTTGAACAAATATAGACCAGAAAAAAGTCACGTGTACTATCACGTGAAGAAGTGAGCTTTACACTCCAAGTAGGCGCAATTTTAAAGACATACCTAGCAAAACGTTTTTATGTCATCATCTGTGTTACGAATAAGATAAAGAGATAGATGACTGTATAAAAAAGGAAAAAAATTCTTCTTGATAAAAGCCATGTTAGATAAAATTAAAATCATTCCGCATTTATGATATGCATAACTGAAATTCTGTGACGTGTCATAATTTTGATTCATCTTGTTGATTTTTTAGCCCTGCCGTACCAATGATATTTGAAAAGACTAGCGAAATTAATTGTTAGTGATATTGCAAGAAAGGTCAGTATTTTAAATAGATAAATAATCCAATGTGTTATTGAGAAAATCCCACCAAAATCAACAGAGGTATCAATATAGAACATATGAAGCGCGAATTCCACCACGAAAATGACATTCAGGTTTTTTATGAAAAATATAACAAAATTCTAGACATAAGAACAAACAATTACACTCTGATAGGTGAACTTTATAATCAACATACCTTAACAAACTTAGAAAGATTAGAGAAGACGCAACCAGCTACGTGATGTCTTTGCTTCTGTTTGATAATAAAGAAATTGGAATGTTCAATAAGTGTTTAATTTTTATCACCTGCTTTTTTTATTGCAAAATATTGAATTCTGTTCATACCCAATTAAATATGAAATCCAAATTTTTTATTTTAGCTATTACTGAAGTAAAGACAAAGAAGTTTTGACTTGGAAGCTTTATGCCAATAAACCTTTCACAATAAAGTAAATGGTTTGAACCCGGGAGTATCGTTCCATGTTTGTAAATGTAGATCGTCCAGGTTGGTATAGTCCTGAGAAGGACTGTTTTTGTCGTTGTTGACTGACGTTTCGACAACCTTAGCGGTAGTCATCTTCAGAGTCATTTTGACTTTAACACTTTACTATTATTTATTTCAATTATTGAACATCCGGACTTACATGCAAACTAACTGAAATAATCATAAAGGAAGACAGGCAGCCAGCCTTTTATAAGTAAGATAGCTCAAAAATTAAAGATTTATAATTTAGGAAGTTAAGAAAATCAATAAACAGAGCTTCTCTGAAATTTTCAGCGTTCCAACTTTCAAACGTTGTCAATGAAGTTTTGTCGTTTTGTAAACTTTTGATACGGATAAACAAATAATTTGATCCGGGGCGTGAGAAGCAAGTAAAAGTTGGGGGGCTCACGATTTTTGGGGCAGTCTTTATTTAAAAATTGAATTTCAGAGTAATTAATCTCAAAGTGTCTAATTTAGAATAATTTTGCCACATCACAGTAATCAGAGATACTTCAAAATTGATGGCGTTTGGACTTGACAGTTCATCATGCAAAGTATTGTCATTTTGTGAACTTTGGACGCAAACAAATATTTTAAATAGTCTATCTTACTACAAGTTGAACAATTATAGACCAAAACAAATCACGTGTACTATCAGGTGAAGAAGTGAGCTTTTCACTCCAAGAAGGCGCAATTTCTAAAGACGTACCTAGCAAAACGTTTTTATGTCATCATCTGTGTTATGAATAAGATAAATAGATAGATGACTATATGAATGAGGAAAAAATTCTTCTTGATAAAAGCCATGTTAGATAAAATTAAAAATATTGCACATAATGATATGCATAACTTAAATTCTGTGACGTGTCATGATTTTGATTCATTTTGTTGATTTTTAGCCCTGCCGTACCAATGATATTTTAAAAGACAAGTGAAATTAATTGTTGGTGATAATGTAAGAAAGGTCAGTATTTTGAAATGATAAATTATACAATGTGTTATTGGGAAAATCCCACCAAAATCAACAGACGTATCAATATAAAATATATGAAGTGCGAATTCTACCACGAAAATGACATTCAGGTTTTTTATGACAAATATAACAAAATTCTAGACATAAGAACAAACAATTACACTCTTAAAGGTGAACTTTATAATCAACGTACCTTAACAAATTTAGAAAGATTAGAGAAAACGCAACCAGCTACGTTATGCCCTTGCTTCTGTTTGATAATAAAGAAATTGGAATGTTCAATAAATGCTTGATTTTAATCACCTGCTGTTTTTATTGTAAAATATTGAATTCTGGTCATAACAGCGAGACGATAAAATGAGATGAGCAAATTTTATATTTTAGCTATAATTGAAATATACACGACAGGGATTGACTTAGAAATTTTACTGCAAATATTAATTTTCAGTATTGACATGGGTGTACGGGACCAAAAACATCAGGATGCGGACACTATTTTGCTCGACGAAAGCGGAAATCCTTTACATGCAGTGTCGTAGTTAGACATGAAGAAAGACATGAACTTCTGGGGAGCATATTTTCTAACACCAAAGGCGTGAGTTTTTATAGCGAGGTCTATAAAGTCATGCTCACCCTTGGAAAGTTTCTAAATCCCAACTAATCCCAAAAAGGTGATTACGATGACTTGGTATAAAGGTTTGATTATAAAATCTTTGATTGGCTAATCTATAATCTAAAACAAATATGGCGGATTCAACTCTCGTCTTTCGTCTTTCAAAAATTTTAATTGACGATGTATTTTCTTACTTGGAACAACAGAATGTTTTCTGTTAGGATTGTAGATGCAGATTTTACGTGGGAAAACCTATAGATGGCTTAGATATTTTGTTTTCTAAATTTCATGAGGCGAATGTTAACCGTGTTCCAGTTTTGAGGATATTTGGCTCAACTCCTGGTGGACAGAAAACTTGTGTTCATATTCATCAAGTATTTCCTTACTTATACATACCTTACGATGGAACTAAACCCACAGATAAATATCTGAAACAATTTACGACAAGTGTAGACTTTGCTGTTCAAGTTGCGTTTGGTAGAACATCATCTTCTATGAAATATGTTCATAAAACTGAAATTGTTAAAAAAATGTAAGTTATTTTCCTTGTTTTCTCCTCATGTTGACAAAGCTTACTATTATTAAATCTTTTTACTCTCTTTACATCACAATACAAAATCTTCCATTTTCGACCCAATAACGTTTCAATATTATTCACCCAAAATGATTTTATTTTTAGACCATTTTATGGTTATCATGAGAACGAAGAAGAGTTTATTAAGATGGAGTTGTACAATCCAAGAATAATTCCCAAGTAAGATATATTTTTCATGTTGTTCTAACATAAAACGACATCAAAATTTTTCATTTTTTCAGACTTGTTGATCTTCTTCAGAATGGAGCTATATTGAACAAGTCATTTCAACCACACGAAGCTCATGTTCCTTATATTCTACAGGTAATTATTGTTTTTTATTATTAATGAGGAAAAACACATCTTTGATTGTTATAACCCAGACTGGAGTGGTTAGTTTGTAAACTGTGCACCAGACAGGGGGCAAGGCCTGCAAAGTTTGTTGTTTATTTCTTTAGAAATTAATCTCATTCATTGTTTTTCAAAGTAATTGATTAAAGCAATATTTGTATTGTACATAGGAGTAAAAAATGGGCTGACTTTTCTAACATCAGAGATGCAACATTTGCATGTATAGGTGCCCACTTTGCTATAATTATACATCAGATCTCAGGTGCCCAATAAAACATTCCATTATGGATTATAGCTGTAAATTTCATGTGCAAAACATTTTGTCAATAAAGTGAATGGTTTGAACACATTGTGGAAGTATAGCTGCATGTTTGTTGATGTTGATCATAAAGGATACTACAGTATTGAGAAGGACTGTTGGGGTAGTCTTGATTGATGTTTTCACATCTAGATGAGATGATTACTGGTAACAATGTTAAAATGTCATTCAACACTAATGCCACTGACCTTCTTTAGTCTTTTCCTACCTGGATGGTCAACTTCTATAGATTTTCACTAAGTTACATTATAAGAATTATATTGAAATATCGTTTATTTTAGTTTCTAATTGATTACAATCTTTATGGTATGAACTTACTTCATGTAAGAAAAGTTCATTTTAGAGGAATTTCTTCAAAAACAGGAAAGTTTCATTATTGATTTTTTCAGCATTCTATAAAAATCTAACACCACAAATGATTATTTACCATCAAATTGAATTTTATAGATAAAAATCTTTCATATAATAATAAATCAATTCCACTTCATGGTTCATCTCCAAATTCATTTCTCAATTTTCCTTCATCTCAACACTGGAATGAAGACACTATTCCTAGGTTTGTCTGATTCATATATTTTACACTTGAAGATTAATTGAAACCAAAAGGATTTGTGTAAATCCTTAATCCTAAATTTGACACATGTGCGTATGATTTATCCCAAGATTTAGAGTCAATGCTCAATCCAGATGACAGAATTTACATTAAAAAATTAGTTTAACTTTGAAATAATTCTTTGTGATAACTATCTTTACAGTTGATATTCATCATTTTAATGTTTGTTATTTGTCATTATTTAGAAATTTATGCCTGGATCCTACTGTGAAAAAAGTCAGTCGTTGTGAACTTGAAGTTGATGTAATTGCTGAAGACATCTTGAATCAAATAAATGTTGAAAGTAAAATTTACTTATCTTTATGTCTTCATTTTACTGTTTATACATCTTTAATGTGTTTATTATGTTTATGAAGGTTGTATTGGTCATAATCCTGGTATAACTGCTATGTGGGAAGATGAAAGACAACGAAGACGAGATATTGGACTATCTTCACAATTTGCTCTTCCTGTTTCACAAGTTAAGGTACAAAAAAATACATGTCACATCATTGTATATCTCACAGTAATGATTTATGAGGCTCTGACTTATATATCCCAAAATGCAGCTGTTTTCTAGTGCATAAAATTTCATGTTTTCTTAAGTTTAAACATTGTCATCGTTACATGAAGATGTGTACAACTGCTCCTTTATTAATTTTCTTTTACTTAACAGTTAACAATACGTAGGTAAAAATTCAACTTTTTTGTCGTTAGATCGTATTCAGTGTGCGAATTTGTTGAGAAAAAACGATGTGCAATTTTTTTGACAAAAGTGTTTCTTTAGAGGCATAATGAAATCGATATTACGTTAATTGTTATACAGCGCTAATTACTAAATTAATATTTTTAAACGTGCACAAATTCATTTGATTTACGACAGTGTTTTTCGTTAAAACCGCTGAGCCAGTTACAAATGTATGAGAGAAATTTTTTGCGCATGTTATTCTCTTCTCTTTTTTGTGCAAAAGTGAAAAGAGAATAACCGAATATACTTTTGCTTTCTGATTATTAACAGTAACATCCTTGATGTTTGCTTACGATAAAAAACATCATATTTGTTCAAGGTTGCCAGTTTGGCTTAATATTTTGAGCCAAATTTCGTTTCTTTTTCTCACGTTAGGCTTATTTAAAATCGAAATTCCCTTTGGTTTATTTTTCAAATTTGGCTTATTTAAGTTTTTTTTTGTCTTCTTTTAAGAATCAAAATCAAAATGTTTCCTGATTTTACTGAAAATACTCAAAATAGCTATGATGCCAAAACAGTACGTAACGGTTTACAAAACAACGCAAATGCAAAAATTGACATTAATAATGTATTACACCCCTATTGTCATAAGCATATAAGCACCATGTATGTTGACTGTTGACAGACTTCCCAGTCTCAGTGACAACGTCTTTAAATTTGATGACATTGTGTCAACATGGATTTTAATGTCGTGCAGCGCACTCGTTTATAAAGTAAAGATCAGTAAAGATTAAGCTTGAAAACTTTTTTCAATTTATGTGGTAGTAATCAATAATAAAGTTTTTTGCATATCGTTTGAAAAAGTGATGTGCAATTGTTTTCATTTTAGCTAAAACGATGTGCATTGCACACCGCTAATTGCACATTGCACACCGCTAATTCGCACACTGGTATGATTAGACATGGATATCAATGGTGATTGTGTACAGTTTCATTTGTGTTTAGTAAAATTTGTCTGATATGAAATTTTTCAATCAATCTTTTTTATTTTATTGTTTATTGAGAAGGTAGTAATGATGAACATGATGAAGATATTGATGAAGATAAAGAATCAATATTAATGTCACAGCCATTTTGGAAAGATGATGAAGAGGAACATGATTCCCAAAGGTAAAAGTATCCATTTTTGTTTATAAAATAAAGACAGAAAAATGCGTGCGTTGATTTGTCTATAGTTGAGTTAACATTAGCAAACTTGGCATGAGCGAAGCTATCTGAGCTCAATCAATTAAAATCAATCAAAGAGAATTTCCAAATCAATCATGAATACATGTTACAGGAAAAATGAAAACATTTGTTTTAAATTTGTCTGTTTTGTATTATCGTTGTTTTATAAAAGAAAGAAAAAATGTTTTTCGTGTTTACACAGGCTTATGCAAACCTCGGAGACGTTTGTGAGAACTTTGGAGCAGGTGCAAGCCTTTGACTCTGGTCATCACTGATCGAGTTCTCTCAAAGGTCTCCTTGCTTTTCATAATAGTGTGCAAACACTATAAACATCTTAAATGAAAAACAATCAATCTTCTCTAAAGTTTTGAGTAGCTGTCTTCTTCACTTGCAGTTCGGAGGATGAAGAGGAAGTGGACTGGAAACCACCTTTACGTATGTCTCAAGTTGATGGTCCTGGTGATGACGAGGACTCCAGGTGACATGTGTAGTCAATCAATTTTCACTCCGCGAGAGAATCTCGAAACACTAAACGCGCGTGTCTGGGTGTAATCTCGCGTGTCTGGATGTAAGATTTGGCTTTAATTATTTGCTTCAGGTAGCGTTCCATGTTCAATGTTAACAACATACATCATCTTAATGCAATTTTATTTGTTTAATTCCCAGGCAGGCAGAAAGTTCTCTCTCATCCTAAATGTACAGCAGCCGTTCGACAAACATCATTTAGTAAAGATGGAAGGTAAATTTTACATGTTACGTTTCATCTCACGGGAACAATTTTTTTTTTTACCCATGTAAAATTATTGTTTTTTGAACATTTTTCAAAGTCAAGGAAAGCATGTGAAAAGAACATAGATAACATTTTCATAATGATAAAATAAAATGTTTTTCTCATTAAAACTTTCACTTTGCGAAGATATTTTACTATTTGTTTTCCTGTGGCACATTTTTCATTTATCTACCAAGAGCCCATTTCCAACACAAAATTGAAAGTGACCGTTTTCGTTCATTGGTCATTGAGAAAAAGTTTTTTGCGAGATTTTAGAGTTGATTTCACAGTATTTACACCTTGTAAATTGTCAAGTTTCTTAGAGCAAAGTCCACTATGACTGGATGGTAAATAATTTGCACAGCGAATATTTAACTTTCAACAACCTTAGCTGTAGTCATTTGACTCTGAATTTTCTGTTGAAGTAAAACACACGAATTTAAACATGTTAACGTTTCTTTAATTGACGTCATAACTAAAATTATTATTGTGATGAATGTCATTTCAGACAAAAGATAATAAGTAATTTCAATCTTTTATCTCTTTTGTTTTAAATGCATTTAAAACAAAACATAATGAGATAAAATTCTTATTATCTTTTGTCTTAAATACATTCGCACATGTAAAATGCAAACAGGCCTTAAAACGCATTGAAGGATTACTTGTTGTCTTTGTGAAAGGTGACATGCTCCTAAGGAGCCAATCACAATAATAATTTTAGTTATGACGTCAATTAAAGAAACGTTAACATGTTTAAATTCGTGTGTTTTAACAACAAAAATTACTCACTTTAACGTTGTAGGAAGAAAGGTAAATTCTGTCTTTTACTGACGAATACTGAAGTATGAGTTACATGGAATAATGAACTGGTCTTAGTGTAGGCCTCGTAATCTGAAAGCTTTCACTGTAAAATGCTTTCATCACGATTATAAGCCTTTGATCGTGTGAAACTTGTTACATCGTTCAAACTCAACTCACTAAAGCTATTCGTGCAATGAAGGTGAATGTTCTACCGTTTAAATAGTCAAACAGAAAACATATAACAATTTGCTCATTCTCAATATATCTGATTAAGAATTTAAAACGCAAACTAACGTCATATGCAGAGTTATTCATCATGAAATCTCATACATGTGTTTCATATTTTCTTATATTGTAGATCCCACAAGAATGGAGTTGTGAAATCCCCTTTACCACCTGTGTCATTCACTTCAATTACTCTTACTAGTTTGTCATTACTCATGTGTCATGGTGATTCATGGCCAAGAATGTTCATTTGTAGTTTGGATTCTTTGTTGATGTCAGTTGTTTGTTCATATAATGATGATGGGCCCCATTGTTATAAGAACCCACCAAAAGGTGGTCAAATGATACTTACAGAAGATCAACTCTGCACTAAGCATTCTTTGAGTAATGATAAAACTAGGTTATTGAAGGGCGGTCCCTTTTCCTTCGCTTGAAGTTACCATAACAGTGCATTGTGAATTGTAGTCTATCGAAATAGCGATTCATAATATCAGTAGCTTCTTTATTGGTTGATGATGCTGCTTACTTCGTGTATGGAATGGTATCGACATGTTGAATGGACATTGCATAATGGCATATGTACGTATGAACATTTACACTGAAGTGACTGCACTATAAAAATGGACTACATTCTACGAAGATGGAAAACAAGCGAGTGGAAAAACACGATCTATATCTTGTGGTTTGTAAGTTGAGTAGATATAAGTGTTAAAATTAACTTGTATGAGTAACTGCATGAGATAGTTAAAAAGGATCCTGATGGTCTATCTTTATAATTTGAAACTTAACCATGAAAAACACCCAACTTACAAAAGTGTCATTAAAAGATGTCACTTGCTGTGAGAAAATAGCTGGCTTTCACTCGCTACTTTTTAGTAATTTATTTAACGTTAATTAAGAAAATTGCAATAATGCAAATAGGGTTTATTGAATTACTACGATAAAAATTTTACAATTAATTTCAACGATACAACGTAAAAACTACGCGGTGAAAAAAAAGAAGAGACCGACCAAGTCGCCTGGATCAAACTGACCAGGACAACCCTTGGAAATCAGGTATTAAAGTTTTGTTCTTTTCAATATAATTAATTTCTGTTTTTGTTCCTTCATAATGCTGACATTTATAACGTGTTTTTTATAGAGTAGCTATGTCTGTAGGCCTTCTAACTGGACAATGAATGAAGGATGAAGTCGGGCAGAAACACCAAGAAACAAACGTCGTTATTATAAGATTCACACTTGCTAATTTATTTATCCATAATGTCTATCAGTATAACGCTTTTTTCAAATTCGACCGTTAAAAATTTCCGTATAACTAAATGTTCACAATTGTTAAATTTTCTGACAAAACACACGAGTGAAAGCCAGCTATTAATTAATGAGGCAACATAGAAAATTTCAATGGAATAAAGTCTAGCAGACATCAAAAATTATTTTTATGCAAGTCATAACGTCTCTTTAGTCGTTTCATTTTTAATTGTTATGGGCAGGTGAATGGTCAGGTCCTACGTACTGAATAATTTTTATACATGATTTATATATGGCTGCTATTAGTTTTCGTTTTTTGTCTATTGATTACAATTTTTGTTAACACTCTGCACTATTTCATATTTTGTGCTCTACAAAAGTTTGCGTTTCTTTTGTACGAACAAAAAATATTTGCTGTGTCAATAGGGTAGTCAGCCTACATTTTTATTGCTCCGTAAATTTAAATTTTTTATACGACTGTATAAGACGCACGATCTGACTACGCTGCATGCTAAAGTAGATCATCGGGATCATTGAAAACAACGAAAATATAAAACATCATAAAACACTACAAAAATTTGAGGCAATTCTTCTAAATTTTTATTTTTTCTGTTATTGGAGGGTTTTTTACCGGATCCGCCGGTTTTCCCTCCCATTTCGTTTTGGTTTGGAAAAAAACAGTGTCCACATTTGGGGCCAAGTGAAGACATTTGTCATAACATTATTTATCGTAGTTATCATGAATATTCACGTTTCTTTCCATTTCTTGGCTTTTGGGTACATCTCCCAAAACACTGCGTTTATTAAATACAATGGCATACATTTAAAAAAATTGGCACGCAATTCATACATGTTGGTAGCCTGCAATTATTTAGCTACTGAAAGAAGTAGATTTAATCAACATAGTCAAAATAAAATTATATATTTAATATTATTTTACGTCAAACTTTTTCAAGATTTGAAAATGCCATTTAGTTTTATGATCAAGTAATTTTCTAACCCTGGAATCCAATGTTCTACACAGTAAAAATAGATTGGTCAAAATGACCAAAAAAATTGGTCATTTGAATTCACCTGAGAAGAATAATTTTTATAGGTTAAAACAACCAATTCCTAAATTGGTCAAAAATACCAAAAAGGAAAATGGTTAAATTTACCACTTTATTTGACCAATTTTATTTGGTTGTTTTTACCATTAAATAAGCATTTTTTTCAGGTGCATATCCATGACCATTTGACCAATATAGAGGATCTTTTTAACTAAGCTAAAGAAAATCAATCACACAATTATAAATAGCACATTTTTTGCAAACACAGAATACTTAAAATCTCTACTACATGCCATTAATTAACACTACAAAAGTTTTCTACTTCATAGAAGAAATAAAATGATCGACAAAAGTTGGCAATTGAGCCTTACAATTGCATTTTGAATGTAAAAGCAAATTTTCTAAAAGAATAAATACATTTTTGCAATGTCCATTAACGCCTTTAGGATACTCAGCATTAAAAGTATGAAAAGAACTAAGTAAATTAATAACTGCGTTGATCATATTTTCCGTTTTCCGCTTTGCCACAATCATCCTCTCAGCCACCAACATTATTGAATGAATGTTTCTTAATGTTCCTGTTGATAGGAGTCTAGGAGACGAACTTTTGTTAATGATCTCTTGAACTTCCCCCAAGCTTTTACTCTTCAACAGAGATAAAAGTATTTATCAATTTTTTCACACATTTATGCAGGAAAATATTTGTGACAATATCAACTCTTACATCAACAATGTCCCAAAATAGCTTTTTGTTCATATCTCGATGGGTGCATTGGTCATCTAACACATAAGGCAAACATGCCATTATACACCGGTTCTTGACCTCTAAAATAATCAACATAGCATAGAATGAATATACCACCATTATCACTCTCTAAAGCATTAACACTTCAGTATAAATAGGGATTTTATCTTATTGATTTTTACACCAACCTTTCTCATCTTCAACTGGACAATCCTCTAGCTCTTCAAGGATACTGCTGAAATTCTTTTGCTTTGTCTTTTTAATAGCAGACAGCATTTTATATTTGTGCAAATTCCATCGTTCCTTCATGTCTTGCACAACATCACTCTTCTCCAAAATATGTCCTAACTCTGCTTTCAGCTGGAAAAAATTAAACCAAAAACTAATTATCTTTCTCTAAATAATTGTGATTCAACAGACAGTTTTGCTACAGCATACATACTCATGGACAGCGGCAGATTAATAATTGGCAAAAAACTCATATTCATAAATTCATATGCTACTTATAATCTGTTGAATTAAAATTGCTTGTAGTACTAGAATCTAGTAAAGTATACCATGCACATATGAATATTACCCTATATTCTTTTTTTCTGAAAACATCGGCATGATGACTTACATCGAAATGGTAAAGAGGAAACAGGATTGCAGAGTCTCCTAAGCTTACTTGAGAGCCTGTATCTAGATCGCTGTACTTCATTGCAGCGTCTTGGAAAGGCACAAAGATGTGAGTTGGTAGCTCTTCACTACTGTTTGTTGTTACAATCCACGATCCACATGCACAACAATTTGCGTATATAAACAGTCGAAAAAATTTTTGTTTTATTTTATCTTATAAATTATTTTTAAATAATAACATATCACATCAGACTAACAGTCTAAACGACTATGTCCATTTTACCGTTTATCCCATTAAGTCGAATAAATCGTTCGCTAAGCACCAAGCAGAACATGTTATACGCATTGCTGCCACCTGCATTAATTGCTCTACGAAAAGCTTGGTTCAAGGTCCAACGAATTCTAATGTTTGCCTCTTTTTTTCTCAAAACATCGGTATGATGACTTACATCGAAATGGTGAATAGGAAACAGGCTTGTAAAGTCTCCTAAGCTTACTTGAGAGCCTTTATCTGGATCGCTGTACTTCATTGCAGCGTCTTGAAACATCATGTAGGCTCTGCTGTAATTGCTGTTAGCAGCTGTGTAATTAAGGTGGTCACCCCCTCTTGTCAGATGAATTTTTAAAAATTTTTCCGAAAATTTTTTTTGGTCATTTTTGGCACTTTAAGTATTGTAGTTTAAGTCTGCAGTGTTGATTTTCTTTAAAAAATAATACTCCGTGAGAAAAATGCCCTCAAACATACCTTATCAAAGAAATTAACCCTTAGCAACGCCTTAGCAACGCATTTAGGTACCAAAATCGTGAAAAATTTCGACCAAAATCCATTTTTAACCATTATTTTTTGGTTTGTCCTTTTGGCGTATGTAATTTCAAGTCTTTTGATGAATGTTGCTCCGTGATTGGTTGCTTTTGCTAGCCTTGGTTGGCCTTGACAACGCTATGACTTTGTCTGCCATGTAATAGTTCGCATATACACGCTTCTCAAAGCCATCTACGAAAATCTTAGTTTTCTCTTACATTTCACGTTAAGAAAGAGCTGTTTTAGTTTCTATATAAATTCTATTTGGTTTTTTTTATTGTATTTTCAAAAATAAATGGGAAATCTTAAAAACAGAAAGAGAAAACGGCCTAGAATTTCTCCTAAGAATACGACGAAGAGATTAAAAGATGGCGCACCTAGTGATCAAACAGCTGGGCCTTCATCTGCAAAAATTGGCACCGAGAGTGCAAAAAATGTTCCTTTCTCGGGGAATATTGACACTATAAGAGAAGGTACCATATTCATTGATTTAATGATCTTGTTTGGCGTATTCGAAAACCTTCTGAAATGTCCTGACTGTGCTGATGATGTGAGGTGTCATGTTGACATGAGGAAGAAGCATGGCTTTGCTCATTACATTGTACTGCAATGTGTGGGATGCGATTGGAAGCATTGTTTTAATTCTTCAAAAAAAGAAGGGCAATCCCATGAAATTAATGTACGAGCAGTGCTAGCTTTTAGAGAAATTGGTAAAGGTCACACTGCTATGACGACATTTACTAAAGTTCTAAACATGCCTCCTCCACCAAGGCGTGACAGCTTTAGCAAAATTCAAAACAAAAAACTTTTGCCAGTTGTGAAACAGTGTGCAATTGACAGCATGATGAATAATGCTATGCATGTTAAGGACTTGACTGTAAATGATGCTGGAGAATGTGGGATTTCCATTGATGGCACCTGGCAGAAGCGAGGATACTCTTCACACAATGGTGTTGTCACGGTAATTTCCCTTGATACCAAGAAGTGCCTTGATCGAAGTGCTTTCTGACAAGTGTCAGCAGTGTATCAAGTGGAGGAAGAAACAAAGTGATGCTAGATTTAAAGAATGGGAGGCAACTCATGTTTGTAAAATAAATCATACTGGGAGTTCTGGCAGCATGGAAACGGCAGGTGCACTGAGGATGTTTGAAAGGTCCATTGCTACAAGAGGGCTGAAGTATAAACATATGCTTGGGGATGGTGATTCATCTACATATAATGCAGTCCTAGCAAGCAAACCATATGGAGAAGATTGTCTACCAAATAAATTGGAGTGCATTGGGCATGTGCAGAAAAGAGTGGGAAGTAGGTTGCGAAGACTCAAAAGTACTAGTAAAGGAAGAAAGCTTGCTGATGGGAAGGGTATGTCAGGTAAAGGTAGACTAACTGATGGCAAAATAGATGTGCTCCAAAATTATTATGGTCTGGCAATCAGAGAAAACCTTCACAGTGTTGAGGAAATGGCAAAGGCTGTGAAGGCATCACTTTTTCATGTGGCGTCAACAAAGGAGAATCCACAGCATCACCTTTGTCCAAAAGGAGTGGACAGTTGGTGTGGATATCAACGTGAAAAGGATGGTTATAACCACAAGAATGGCCTTCCAAAGTCCATTGTTGATTTGTTAGAGCCTATTTTTGAGGATTTGGCTGACACTACATTATTAAACAAATGTACGCATGGTTTGACACAAAATCCAAATGAATGTTTGAATGGACTTATTTGGGATAGATGTCCGAAGACAATCTATGTTGAACATGAAACTGTGGCTCTTGCCACTTATTTAGCTGTTTTGAAATTTAATGATGGAGACATTTCCTTCCTAAAGATATTTGAAGATTTGGACATAACACCAGGTTTCTTCACTTGCCAAGGTGCGCACATTTGTGACCAGGCTCGAATAAAGCTTTCAGCAAAAAAGAGCACTGAGAAGGTGAAGGGACAAAGAAAATCCCTAAGATATTATAGAAAAAAGTATTTAGACAAGGCTGAGGACAATGAAGGAGTTACATATGAGTCAGGTAGCTTTTAAACCCTGTATAATGATATGAAAACTTTACTATAACTTTAACTTGACTTTTCTCCATTTCGTTATTTTTTGTGTGTCACCAATACTTGTGACACTGTAATTTTGTAAATATTTATTGTAGAAGCTTGATATTTTGTATATTTATTTAGTACAATATAATCTAGAAACTGACATTTTCAAATTTTAAAATTTTCCTCATAGATGAATTATTTCTGCACTTTTTTCCGAAAAAATGGTAGATTAAAACCCAAAATATCTGACAATTCAATAAATCGGCTGTTAAATTTTTATAAAAAAATTTGAAGAAAATTGAAAAATGTCATTCTCTAGCTCAGATTATTGGCTTTTCAAAAATGTATTATTTGTTTCATTGTGATGTCTTGTTCTTGAGATATCATGTTAATGCTGTTAATTAATTACGGGCTAATTAATGGCCGCCATAATGGATAATTAGTGTAATTAGCAACTTCCTGAATTTTTTTTTGTGCACATCATTTTCTATCACCTTACTCATTCAGAAAATGTTATTTTCACTTTAAAAATTAAAAAAATAAAAAAAAGTTGCTATAGAGGGGGTGACCACCTTAACATCAAGCTCTTTTTCAGGATACTTTTGAGTGTTATTGATCTCAATATAAATTCGACTTAAATTAGCATGGTCAAAGAAATGTATAGTTTGTTCTTGATTGTTAAGGAACTTCACAACTTCTGAATAGCTAGATATTGCAAACTAAACTCATAAATATACTTTGATAGTTCCATACAAGTTTCTTTATAAAAACTGTTCCAGTAAACAAATGAAAGTTGAAAACTTAAAAAATACAAATGTTTGAATATTGTCAATAATATATGTAAAAGATTGAACCTTTGTTAAAAGAAATCTACAATAAAACTGTTTCTAATCATCATTACTATAAAGAAGGCATACCTAAAATGAAAAAAGAAATTGATTTTCTTCATCATTGAAAATGAGCAACAAATTCGTTTCCTCTTCTTCTATCTCCTTGTACGTTTTCTCAAAGACAGGAGTATTTTACCTTCTAGCAAATAAAAGATAAATAGAAGTCCAAATGCTTCAGTTTCAATATCTATGGTTTGTTTATAACAAAATAACGATTGTTGTATATTATTGCAGTACATGTTCAGGGGCAAATGCTTTTATTACAATTTCCATCCCTCGTTCATCAAAATCTTTTGCTTTTTCGTATTCTCCCATTTTACTATAAACCAAACTCAGATCGTTGTACGTTATCGCAATTTTAACATGGTCAGGTCCTAATGCTTTTGTTTGAATTTTTATCGCTCCTTCATAAAAATCTTTTGCTTTTTCGTACTCTCCCATATTATTGTAAACCAAACCCAGATTGTTGTACGCTGTCGTAATATTAACATGGTCAGGTCCAAATAATTTCGTTTAAATTTTTATCGCTCGTTCATAAAAATCTTTTGCTTTTTCGTACTCTCCCATTTCACAGTAAACAAAACTCAGAATGATGTACGCTGTCGCAATATTAACATGGTCAGGTCCAAATGTTTTCGTGCCAATTTCTATCGCTCGTTCACAAAAATCTTTTGCTTTTTCGTACTCTCCCATTTTACTGTAAACAAAACCCAGATTGTTGTACGTTGTCACAATATTAACATGGTCAGGTCGAAATGTTTTTGTTAGAATTTTCATCGTTCGTTCATAAAAATCTTTTGCTTTTTCGTACTCTTCCATATTTCTGTAAAGTGAACCCAGATTGTTGTACATTGTCGCAATATCAACATGGTCAGGTCCAAATACTTTCGTTTGAATTTCTATCGCTCGTTCATAAAAATATTTTGCTTTTTCGTACTCTCCCATCTTTAAGTAAACCAAACCAAGATTGTTGTACGTTGTCGCAATATAAACATGGTCAGGTCGAAATGTTTTTGTTAGAATTTTCATCGCTCGTTCATAAAAATCTTTTGCTTTTTCGTACTCTTCCATATTTGTGAAAAGTATACCCAGATTGTTGTACGTTGTCGCAATATTAACATGGTCAGGTCCAAATACTTTCGTTTGAATTTCTATCGCTCGTTCATAAAAATCTTTTGCTTTTTCGTACTCTTCCATATTAAAGTAAACGAAACCCAGATTGTTGTACGTTGTCGCAATATTAACATGGTCAGGTCCAAATGTTTTCGTTTCAATTTCTATCGCTCGTTCAAAAATCTTTTGCTTTTGTACTCTCCCATATTATAGGAAACCGAACCCAGATTGTTGTACGTTGACGCAATAGTAACATGGTCAGGTCCAAATGCTTTCGTTTGAATTTTCATCGCTCGTTCATAAAAATCTTTTGCTTTTTCGTACTCTCCCATTTTATCGTAAACCGAACCAAGATTGTTGTACGTTGGCGCAATATTAACATGGTCAGGTCCTAATGTTTTTGTTTCAATTTCCATTGCTCGCTCGTGAAAATATTTAGCATTTTCATACTCTCCATTCTTCCAAAGCAATGAACCCAGATCGTTGTACGAATATGAAACTTCAGTATGATCAACACCTAACACTTTAGTTTGAATTTCTGTTATTTCATAAAGTACTTTAGTTGCAAGTTTATACTTGCAAAATCTTTCCAAAACATCTACAAAATATTTGGCAAATTTCAAATTTCTTTCATCAAGTTTTTGTTTTGATGATTTTACATCGATCAACTTATTTAGGAAATGTTGAAATGATGAATTTGTTATGAATTTAATTAGATGTGGAATTATTTTGATTTCATCTTCTCTGTCTTCAAAATGATTTAGTGCCCAAGCAACTTGGCAGGCAAGATCAGCTGCAGACTTTTTAGAATTATTTTCGTTTTGTTTACAGCCAAAGGTCTGCGATGAATAATTTATGATGGCTTCGTGTACAACGCTGTGCAGGCGGATGTCGTTGTTTTCCGTTTGAAGGAATAAAGAACAATGCTTTAATTGAAGACAGACATCTTCTGCAGATTTTTGTGGATCAATGCTTTTAATAAAATGTATTATAACATCTTTTGGCAAGGGATCGAAAGATATTATTGAGAAAAGTTTAAAAACATGTTCCAACAAGATGGATTCTTCAGCATTTTTTTGAACTGCTAACATAACAGTTTTCATTCCTAAGTAAGATGTGTTTATTTTTTGAAAATAGCCATCCATCTTCTGTCGCTCTCCTTCATTCAGCATATCAAAATATTTCTCCCACGTGAATGTCGGATTTACACTTTTTACACTACCTACGTAGGAAGCAGCATTTGCCAGGAACAACGGTTGACGATTTAATTTGTCTGATAAATCCTTTAAAAATTTTTCATCTTCATTATGAATATCAGAAAAGACAGATAGAAGTTGTCGACATTCTTCATTGTTCATACCATGACTAACTGAAATGTGTTTATTTAGATTTCCATCTGGTGGTATAGCATCTGTATTTTGGACAGTTACTATAATTTGACCATTTTTCCAGCTATGATCACCAACTTGAGGTAATAATGGATAAATTTTATGAAGTTCAGCCACATTATCTACAACAATCCACCATGTTTGCCAAGATTTCAGTTGTTGTGTCAGCAATAATTGAAAATCTTTAATTTTGTCTTCGATGCTTTTTGATTCTTTTGAGATATTTTCAATGACAGTCATATCATTGCTTAATCGTTTACAAAGTTCAGCGTAAGTTTTGAAAAGATAGTCGATATCTTTTCCTTCAAGTGTCATCACAAATGTCGTGTGATTTTGCCAGTCAAACGAGTTATACATTTCTTCGCAAATTTGTCTAGCTAATTGAGATTTACCACTGCCAGGATTACCAGAAATATAGTAATATGTTAGTTCATTATTGTTAGTACTGCGCAAGTTATTGAGATCTGCTGTGATTTGATTAAGTAATTCTGTACGTTTAACCACATCGTGATTTGATTTGCAAGGAAGTACTTGAAAAGAATTAAATGTGTTTCGTTGACTTTTTATTTCATTAATTTCAGTGAATGAAAATGCTAGATCTTTAAATGACTTTTCAATATCACAAAGCATTGTTTTAAAGTCGTTATCAGAAATTTTTCCTTTATTTTTATGGATGAAGTTGTTTCTGATAACACGAAGTTTATCCACAGCAGCCTTAGATTTGGGGTTAAGTTTTGTTCCAACTGAGTTGGAAAACAATATTGCTGCAAACAATGTTGTACAATCCCACTTACTGGTGTCACCATGTTGAAAATTTGACAGAATGTGTTTGTCATGAGGTTTCTTTTTTGTTTTTTCAATATTGAACAACTTCTGACCACTGACGTTTGTATTTTCCCATTCTCCGTGGGATTTTTTGTAATGAGTGTTCCATTCTTGGATAAAAAGATCAACAAGTTTCTTTTCAACATCTGTAAGTACTTTCTGCAGAGAGGAGTTATTAATTTCTTCTCTTGACTGCATCTAAGGGTCATAGAGTTATTAATATCATCATAAATCGGTTCTTTAGGGTTTATTGACAACTAAAATTGTGGAAGATCAAACATAGCTACGTAATGTTACAGTTTTACTTGTACGTGTAAATGAATATCGAGGATAGCAGCTGAAAACAACGCAATTGGACATTTTAGTTTTCCTGCATTTAGGCATTTGGCTACATTTTGGTAGTGGCGTCGCCAGGATTTTGCGAGTGGAAAGGCACAAATCTTTTACCACGTCAGTCACTAGCGAAATGGCGCTAAAAATTGCTTCTGCACTGGAAATTTTTGAAATATTTATCACAACATGAATAGTTTCAATTTTTTAACTTCCCAGTTTAACCTTGGCGTATTTGTACATTCTTCGTGTTATAACGTTACGTAGAATGATTATTGATTTTAATGAAATGTCTTTTATATTATAATACTCCAAGAATTGCAGTATTTTCATGAGCCTTACTCTTAGTCATTGCTACATTTTGTATTTTAGTGTCTACAAGTTTGAGTCTACGAGTATACTTGTCCACGATCTCATACAAGTTCTATGATATGGTGTAATGTCGTTCATGACATGCATCACAATATTACTTGTTCTTCCTTGCCCACTAGGGACTTGAATTATTCTAGAATTATTGTTTAGTTTTTTCCTTTTTAAGGCATTAAAATCTTCACCACTCGGCTAACAACCCAGAGAGGGTAAATGCAACGCAAACTAGTCTGCACATCTAAAGAATACTTCCCTTTACAGTAAAGTTGTGCGATTTTCTTAAGAGCTATATTAATGCCATGTGCTTGTTTTTCAATTTCGAATGGGGCATATAAAGGCTTTTATCTGAAATTCAAACAAGGGATACCTGGGGGCCACAGTCAATTTTAGAGGAGCAAGTGCCCCCTTTCCAGGCCTTCCTTTAGCGACGCCATTGCTTGTTGGAATGAAATGGAGGTACTGAGTTATATCATCACTTAGGAAGGTGTTTAACAATTTGTCTAACTGACACACAAAGTTTGTGCAGGCAGTCTACTTGAATACAATGACTACTTAGTCAGCTGTACATTAGAAATATATATGAAGCAGAGTGTTCTGTAATTTAGCCTCTGCATTTAAATAAAAAGATTCCTATTTCCTGTAAATGATCTGGTTGCCTTGTAGAATTAATTGCAAAGACAACCATGAGAAATTTTTCAAGTATTCTTCCTTTTCAATAAAAAAAATCATGTAAAATATAGGACATGTCTTGTTAAATCATGTTTTATAGAAAAGAAAACAAAAATTCATTCTAGTTGTGTAGAATGCAGATTGAAACTGTGTCCAGACAAACATTTAAAAAACAAATTAATTACACACTGTAAAATATTGTGGTAAATTCTGTTATTACAATTTTATAGTATTCTGTATGTAATCGACATACAAATTTCATGTAAATGCCATAAAATGTACAATTTACTTATTGTGTTTCTTTGCATGCATTTAAAGTTTCTTAAAACATGCCTAACACTTGAAATGTTTTGGAAAACTAACAAATAACAAAAAAGCTCAAAAAATTTGTCTTATATTTTGTTGAGTCATGCTAATAAACCACAGAAACATGTTAAGGAAATAGTATGTGCGTAGTTTGGTTTACCAATGTATCCGCTTTCACACGGCTAACAGCCAAGGAACAGTTATTGACGTTAGTTAAATTTCCTTATGTACCATATATAGCTCAAATAGAGGAACTATTCCGACCAATAACAATATTTGTTATTTGTAATAAAGACTGTAAATACTGTTCTGTAAAATGATAAAAATCAGTTTGATCATTAAGTTCACTCGTGGTTGTTACTGAAGGTATAAAGTATATTATGAAAAAAGATATGGCAAGTAACGCGAAGTCAACAGGTTATGGGCCCAGGAGAGGTTTGCTTTTCGATGGAAGCGAAAGCAAATACGAGTTATGGGAAGTAAAATTCTTGGGCTATATGCGTCCTCAAAAACTGTGCGACGTATTTATCGAATCAGCAAGTGAGAGAGAAGAACCAGCAGCTTCAAAACTGGCTGACGCTTTTGCAGAGTTGGTCCAATGTCCACAAGACAAAAGTTTGTCTCTTGTGATTCGGGAGGCGAAAGACAATGGACATAGAGCTTTAGAAAACCTCAGACATCACTATCAAGGAAGAGAAAAACCTTGCATCATCGTTCTTTACACGGAACTCACTTCGCTGAAGAAAAGTGACAATGAGAATGTCACAGATTACATATTGCGAGCGGAGCGATCGGCAACAGCCATAAGAGAAGCCGTGGAGATAATAAGTGATGCACTACTCATTGCAATGGTTTTAAAGGGTCTGCCAAGCACGTACGACGTCTTTGCTACCGTAACAGTTGAAAGGGAACTAAATATTCGACATTGTTCAGCGTTCTAGAGAATCAAGATACCCCACTAGGATAAGAAGTAAGAGTAAATATATTGACAAGTATGTGACACAAGACGTTTCAGGGGGGAGGATACTGTCTCATATACCGTAGATTATTGCTATAGAGTATCCAACATCCCAACGACATATTCCCAAGCAATAAGCTCCAATGAAAAAGTAAAATGGCAAAAAGCCATGAATGATGAAATGAAAGCGTTAATTGACAATGATACGTTTGAACTTGTTCCACCCCCAACAAACAGAGACCTAGTGGGGGAAAATGGGTATACACCGTAAAAGTAGGGCAACATTTCGTAAAATAGTAGCGAGAGACTTGCCGAGCGGAAATCGAATTCGTGTAATAAAAATTAATGCCCAACATAAAGTTTTGATTAGAGCCATAGAAATAGACCAAAAATATTGTAAAATTGAATTTATTGTAACGTTTCGCCTTTACTCAAGACATCTTCAGACAAATAATAAATAGGATGTTAAGACAAGATATTATATTTACAAAAAGGTGTTAAATTACTACTAAAGGAGGCGGTGTCAAATGGATTATATGATAAGGAAGTTACATGTTTGTAAATGTAGATCGTCCAGGTTGGTACAGTCCTGAGAAGGACTGTTTTTCTTGTTGTTGACTGACGTTTCGACAACCTTAGCGGTAGTCATCTTCAGAGTCAAATGAGGAGTAAACGTCAGGTTAGCCGTATTTGTTATCTGGTTCTTACGTCATTGTATTGTGTGTACAGGAAATGTGTATTGTCATTGTGAATTAGTGTGAAGTGAAATATTTTTACTTTTAGTTGTGATGTGTGATTTAGCTGTGATGTTTTTAGTTGTAATATGTGGGTGTCAATTGTGTATTGTCATTGTGAATTAGTGTGAAGTGTAATGTTTTTAGTTGATGGTTTGTTTGTATTGTGAATAAGTCGTTTGTAAGGTGCCGGTAATTGCTGTGATCTATAGTAATATTATAGTATAGTAATATTACTTACTGTACTGACTATAGACAACGGCTTACATTAGAAAGTTGGTTCAGGGGGGGTTTGTTCCAAGTTGGTATACCAACTTTCTAATGTAAGCCGTTGTCTATAGTCAGTACTGTAAGCAATGCATTTTGCTGAGTCACAGTCAATGTTGTGCTTTGTGATTCGGTGATGTTCGGCAATGTGGTTAGTTTTGTCTTGTTTCTTAGTAGCTCGTTTGTGTTCAGTAAGTCTTATGTTTAAGATCCTGCCATTTTCCCCGATATAGGTGGCGTGGCAGTCGGAGCAGTTTATTTTGTAAACTGCACCTTGTCGTTCGTTGGGTTGTTCTTTGTCCTTTATGTTCGTTAGTACTTGTTGTAACGTTGTGATTGGTTTATGTGCGACACGTATGTTGTATGGTTGTAAGATACGCGAGATAGTCTCAGACGTACCTTTGATGTAAGGTATCGTTGCTGTTGTCACTAAGTTGTTCGTTTCGTTGGGTTTCGTTGGGTTCGTTGGGTTTGTAAGTGTTGCGTTTGATAAAGTCAGAGTTATAGTTGTTTTTGTCCAAAACACGTTTGAGATAGTTGTTTTCGTTGTGTAGACCATCCGGTGAATCACATACGATTTGTGCACGTCTTGTTAATGTTCTGATTGTGGTGGCTTTGTGTGATGTAGTAGTCGGTCAGTATGTGTTGGCTTGCGATAAACTGTTGTTCGTAGTTTTTGATTGTCATGTTTTACCAAACAGTCGAGAAAAGGAAGAGTTCCGTTTTCTTCGACATCTTTGGTAAATTGTATGTGGCTGTTCTGTTTGTTGATGTGTAAGTGTGAAAGTCATCAATCTCGTCTGCATGTAGTGCTGTGATTGTGTCATCTACGTAGCGAAACCAAAAAGGTAGTGCATGTTTGTAAGTCGTGAGCGCCTGTTCCTCTATAGATTGCATTACAATTTCAGCAACTACAACAGAAACGGGTGAGCCCATTGCTGTCCCATGTAATTGTTGGTAGTGTGTACCTTTGTACTGGAAGTAAGTCGAGGTGAGGCAGAACTCCGGTAGCTCCATAATGTCTTCTGTCGGTAATGGCAGTACGTCCGTAGTGTTTGTAATGAGGGTTTTTGTACAAGTAAGTGCCAGATTAAGTGGAATACTGGTGAACAGTGATTTCACATCAAAAGACACTAGTATATAGTTGTCCGGTATTTGTATAGTGCTCAGTTTTTTGATGAAAGTTTCAGTGGATTGTAGCTTGTGTTTTGATTTGTTTGTAAGTGGTTGCAGTATGTCAGTCAAGTACTTTGAGAGTTCGTAAGTAGGCGAACCACAGAATGATACAATTGGTCGCATGGGTATTTGCGGTTTGTGAAATTTTCGTAGTCCGTATAGTCTGGGTGGTCGTGGTACTGAACATCTGAGTCGATAGTAAATACGTTCAGATATAATGTCAGATTTTCTCATAGAGAAGATCTTGTTGTTAAGTTTGCGTACTAGTGATGGTGTTGGGTCTCGTTTGAGTTGTTCGTACGTTTGTCTGTCGTTAACAATGGTGTCCATTTTGTTGAAGTAATCATTCCTGTCCATGACCACAGTCACGCGTCCTTTGTCTGCTGGTAAAATGACGATGTTGTTGTCGTGTTTTAGTCGTTTGAGTGCTTGTTGTTCGTCCTTTGTCAAGTTGTTGTCACGTATAGAGGACGATTGTAAAGTGGAGGCTATCCTGCTTCTGATCTCGTCTTTGGTTGTCTCTGACAAGTCTCTTTGATACGCTAGGACAGCCTCGACACTTGATACTATCGTCTCAGTCGGGATTCGTCTAGGTGTTATGGAATGTTTTAGTCCGTAAGATAGTAGTCGCGTTTCAGTTTCGTCTAATGAGCGGGAAGAAATATTCCTCACCCAGTTATCGTCATGTTTATGTCTTGTACGTGTTTTAGTTTGTTTTAAACGTTCAAGTTTTTGTTGTTGTTTGATTTGGTGTTGTGTCTCTGTCTTGTTTGCTCGTTTCCCTGCAATGGTTTGTATCGTAGAAAGTAAAGTATCACTTAATGTCGTTGGTATGAGTTCCTTCAGTTTGTTCAGTCTTTGTTCTTGTTGTTTGATGTAATAGTTTGATGTAATAGTTTGATGTAATAGTTTGATGTAATAGTTTGATGTAATAGTTTGATGTAATAGTTTGATGTAATAGTTTGATGTAATAGTTTGATGTAATAGTTTGATGTAATAGTTTGATGTAATAGTTTGATGTAATAGTTTGATGTAATAGTTTGATGTAATAGTTTGATGTAATAGTTTGATGTAATAGTAACCCTAAATATTATATTGAATTTATAATACGCTCGGATGGTCACCATTAATATACCTCATTTCCTTTTTATTGTTGTAATTTATGTATCATATTACTTTTATATAAACCTTGTATCACTTATTATTTCACTCATACTGAAGATGGCATCATGAGATGTCGAAACATGTCTATTTTAAAAAAACTTGTCGTGTATATTAAATACGCATTAGCAATAGTGCTTTTACGAAATTATCCATGAATATCTTATTTCCTCTACTACCTCGTGACCATGCACATGATGTGTATCGATGTAGAACATTACTATTATATAGTAGAAATTTATTTCTTTTTATTATTATATAAAGATATATGAAAGTTAACAAGTTCATTTTCCAAACTTGATTCGAGCTAGTTCCAAATCTCACCAAAATCAACAAATCTATCTTTATAAAACATTTACATACGTACATAACGCGGAAGTAGAATATTTTACAGAAAAACAAAATAATCGATAAATGGACATGAAACATTAAATCACAAAATCAAAATACAATATAACAACGAAAGGTAAAGTTTAAAATCAACATACCTTCACAAATTCACAAAGATTTCAAGACACAACCAACTACATGATATCTCAGGTGCGGCGCTCTAGTCGATTCTGTAGAATAATTTAAATGATTTACGTTTCCGGTCACGTGAGATATGTTACCCCACCCCTAGGAAAAAGCTCCTACATTATACCGGAAGAAAAACCCTTTCATTTTACCAACCAAACAAATCACTCCATTCGTCTTATGAGACGTGGCTAAAAGCCGGTAAAGTACGGGTACAAAACGTCGACTGGTAGTCGTGGGAGATACATACGTTGTACTTTGGTCGTTTAACTTATGTTATTGTGTCATTGGTAATATCGATAATATTTTCTGATTTGTGATTTTCTTGCTGGTAATTTTAAAACATGCCAAGGTACACCAAATAACTGCCTTATAGCTGTTAGACTTTTCAACATTTATTTTCATTTTATAGATTTTTATGATAATTTTTGTAGGAGCAATAAAAGGTTTAAAGCAACTGTAGCTGTCACATATCATGATGAGGATGGCCATGTTGAGAGAGAGGAGGTGCATTTGTCAGAATTGGTTACTGAGGATCATAGAGGAAGCTGTTCTATTAACAGTCCTGATAATTGTGGTGCATTGGAAGGCCATGAACTGGGAATGGAACAAGATAACAGTGATCTTGAAATTTATGTTCACCATGATTGTGAAGAATCATCTTCTTATTACCAGAAAGTTGAAAGAAAACAAAAAGCATGGGAAAATTTGCGACATTCAATTATCAAAGATAAATTTCAGTTTACTGGCAAAAATTGGAGCAATCTGAAGTGTATTCATTGTGATAATGAAGCAAAGTTTAGGTGCAGCGATTGTGGTCCAATGGCAAAGTATTGTGAGAACTGTATGTTAAAGATGCACACAACCGTAAATATTTGTCATCATGTTGAAATATTTAAGGTAACCTTTATGAGCTAGATATTATAAAAGTGTTTACAGTTAACTCTCTCAACACTTGCAACAAAAAATACAAAAATAAAATGAGAGTTTACATTGTCAAACATGCTATGAAGCACTAATCTAATATTTTTTATGAATGTAAGAAAGGGGATTGATTACAACTTATTTCCACGAGGTTATTCATTGCTTTGTAGGATGGCACGTTTTGGCCATATAAACTCATGAACATGCTGGTGTATGATTGTTCATGCCAAACAGCTCGTCACAAAAGAAGTGTTTCTGTTGTTGATGTTAAAGGTATGTTATATTTAAAATGTGCTGCGAAAGTTTTTTCATTTTAGCTGGGATGGCTCAACACAATTATAATTTTGAATCTTTTTCAATTTCTAGGCACCTTTTGTACTGTTGAGGTACAGTTTTGCTCATGCTCTCCAGAGTTTGTTCGACTTCTGCAATTTGGCCTTTGGGGTGGAACACCTACAAAACCAAGAATTGCATTTGCAATTGAGTTTTTTGAATTGATTCATTCTGTGCAGATGGAATGCAAGGCATCAATAAAAAGCATTTGTCATTCATTTGAAGAGTTTAATCATAACCACATATTCTCTTCTTATGCAACACCAAAAATGTATCCTGTCATTATAGATGCTTTTGAAGAATATAGGTAACTGCATTTAGGTCACTGATTTATTGCACTGCTGTACTACGTATGAATTGCTGGGAGAGTTGCAGTCAATTTTATAGCCTAAGAATCTCATATTAAGAGATGTATTTAATTGGAGGAAATCAAAATGCTAAAGTTTATGATGGGAAAGGATTTTTCCTCAAGAATTACTGTCTTGCACTGTGTTTTGTTTATGTCATTTGTTTAAGAGTGCATAATTGCTTTCTTTGTGTCATTGTTTTTTTCAGAATTTACAGACATAAACTAAACATGTTGAGCTGTGTTATTCCTGAGCTTGAAGAAGGAAATATCTGTCCTACTTGTTCCAAAGTGAGTATATTTGTATTACTTGTTTAACAATGACAATTTAGTAAAAAGAACATTAGCAATGCTATCTTAAACACCTTTTTGACTGCATCATTTGCATCATTGAACTCAAATACATTGCATGATTTTATCCTTCACCATTTTATTGAAGACTGATGGTGTGATCTTTGAGTCTCTTGATGCTCTATTTATTGAATGAAGGAAAAACTTGGGCGGAGTCTTGGAAAACCTCTATTTGGACAGCTGATGTTCTATGATCAAACACATGTTGATCAATTTGTTGCCAATTATACCAAACCTACATCAAACAAGGTCAATGTAGCTTTAATATACTTTGTTATTCTAATGAAAATTCAGGTATGGAAGTTACAGTGCTTTGAATTTATTTGATTTTTTTACGTTCTCTACCACATAGTTTTTATTTTCAATAAATTTGTGCCATGGGCTTTAGGAAATAAAGCTCTTGTATACTTTTTTGTTTGTTACATATTGATACTTATAGGAGTGTCATGGTTTTCTTGCTGGGAATGCTGTTCGATCAATGAATTGCTACAGAGCTCTTGATGAAACAGCAATCTTTGGGCGAGGCTGTTGATATGAGTTTCCTAAAAAATTCTTAAATTTTTAAACATGGAGAGAGGTCTGTTACACACATTTTTCTCTATTTTTACCTAAATGTTCTTGGTTTGAAAGAGGTGGTTAGGATGCATGCATTTGATGGTGTAAATTTATTTTTTTCAGTTGGTTTGCTACTTTCAATGCTTTGTGCAAGTGCTGAAGCTTTTTGCATACACGTGGTTGCATTATTTAAAAAAATATTCTACATATTTTATAGATTGAGCTATGCAGTTTATGTTCTCCAAGAATTAGAGAAAGATAATGTTGATAATCCTGCACTCAAAATAAACATATTGTATGATGTTGCATGCATGTTGGTGAAACACTTACAGGTAATACTCAATTGACAATAGTTGCTTTGTTACCTGTTTCCTTTGTCAATAACTTTCCTTCATGCATGCACACACGTGGTGAATAGTTGCTTTGTTACCTATTTCCTTTGTCAATAACTTTCCTTCATGTACGCACACACGAGGTGAATAGATGCTTTGTTAACTGTTTCCTTTGTCAATAACTTTCCTTCATGTACGCACACACGTGGTGAATAGTTGCTTTGTTACCTGTTTCCTTTGTCAATAACTTTCCTTCATGCATGCACACACGTGGTGAATAGTTGCTTTGTTACCTGTTTCCTTTGTCAATAACTTTCCCTCATGTACGCACACACGGGGTGAATAGTTGCTTTGTTACCTGTTTCCTTTGTCAATAACTTTCCTTCATGCATGCACACACGTGGTGAATAGTTGCTTTGTTACCTGTTTCCTTTGTCAATAACTTTCCCTCATGTACGCACACACGGGGTGAATAGTTGCTTTGTTACCTGTTTCCTTTGTCAATAACTTTCCTCATGTATGCACACACGGGGTGAATAGTTGCTTTGTTACCTGTTTCCTTTGTCAATAACTTTCCTCATGTATGCACACACGGGGTGAATAGTTGCTTTGTTACCTGTTTCCTTTGTCAATAACTTTCCTTCATGCATGCACACACGTGGTGAATAGTTGCTTTGTTACCTGTTTCCTTAGTCAATAACTTTCCCTCATGCACGCACACACGTGGTGAATAGTTGCTTTGTTACCTGTTTCCTTTGTCAATAACTTTCCCTCATGCACGCACACACGTGGTGAATAGTTGCTTTGTTATCTGTTTCCTTTGTCAATATCTTTCCCTCATGTACGCACACACGGGGTGAATAGTTGCTTTGTTACCTGTTTCCTTTGTCAATAACTTTCCCTCATGTACCCACACACTGGGTGAATAGTTGCTTTGTTACCTGTTTCCTTTGTCAATAACTTTCCCTCATGTACGCACACACGGGGTGAATAGTTGCTTTGTTACCTGTTTCCTTTGTCAATAACTTTCCTCATCACACACGGGGTGAATAGTTGCTTTGTTACCTGTTTCCTTTGTCAATAACTTTCCTCATGTATGCACACACGGGTGAATAGTTGCTTTGTTACCTGTTTCCTTTGTCAATAACTTTCCTTCATGCATGCACACACGTGGTGAATAGTTGCTTTGTTACCTGTTTCCTTAGTCAATAACTTTCCCTCATGCACGCACACACGTGGTGAATAGTTGCTTTGTTATCTGTTTCCTTTGTCAATATCTTTCCCTCATGTACGCACACACGGGGTGAATAGTTGCTTTGTTACCTGTTTCCTTTGTCAATAACTTTCCCTCATGTACCCACACACTGGGTGAATAGTTGCTTTGTTACCTGTTTCCTTTGTCAATAACTTTCCCTCATGTACGCACACACGGGGTGAATAGTTGCCTTGTTAACTGTTTCCTTTGTCAATAACTTTCCTTCATGTACGCACACACGTGGTGAATAGTTGCTTTGTTACCTGTTTCCTTTGTCAATATCTTTCCCTCATGTACGCACACACGGGGTGAATAGTTGCTTTGTTACCTGTTTCCTTTGTCAATAACTTTCCTCATGTACCCACACACGGGGTGAATAGTTGTTTTGTTACCTGTTTCCTTTGTCAATAACTTTCCCTCATGTACGCACACACGTGGTGAATAGTTGCCTTGTTAACTGTTTCCTTTGTCAATAACTTTCCTTCATGTACGCACACACGTGGTGAATAGTTGCTTTGTTACCTGTTTCCTTTGTCAATAACTTTCCCTCATGCACGCACACACGTGGTGAATAGTTGCTTTGTTACCTGTTTCCTTTGTCAATAACTTTCCCTCGTGCACGCACACACGTGGTGAATAGTTGCTTTGTTACCTGTTTCCTTTGTCAATAACTTTCCTCATGCACGCACACACGTGGTGAATAGTTGCTTTGTTACCTGTTTCCTTTGTCAATAACTTTCCCTCGTGCACGCACACACGTGGTGAATAGTTGCTTTGTTACCTGTTTCCTTTGTCAATAACTTTCCCTCATGCACGCACACACCTGGTGAATAGTTGCTTTGTTACCTGTTTCCTTTGTCAATAACTTTCCTCATGCACGCACACACGTGGTGAATAGTTGCTTTGTTACCTGTTTCCTTTGTCAATAACTTTCCTCATGCACGCACACGTGGTGAATAGTTGCTTTGTTACCTGTTTCCTTTGTCAATAACTTTCCTCATGCACGCACACACGTGGTGAATAGTTGCTTTGTTACCTGTTTCCTTTGTCAATAAAAGTCCCTCATGCACGCACACACGTGGTGAATAGTTGCTTTGTTACCTGTTTCCTTTGTCAATAACTTTCCCTCATGCACGCACACACGTGGTGAATAGTTGCTTTGTTACCTGTTTCCTTTGTCAATAACTTTCCTCATGCACGCACACACGTGGTGAATAGTTGCTTTGTTACCTGTTTCCTTTGTTAATAACTTTCCCTCATGCACACACGTGGTGAATAGTTGCTTTGTTACCTGTTTCCTTTGTCAATAACTTTCCCTCATGCACGCACACACGTGGTGAATAGTTGCTTTGTTACCTGTTTCCTTTGTCAATAAATTTCCCTCATGTACGCACACACGAGGTGAATAGTTGCTTTGTTATCTGTTTCCTTTGTCAATAAAATTCCCTCATGCACGCACACACGTGGTGAATAGTTGCTTTGTTACCTGTTTCCTTTGTCAATAAAATTCCCTCATGCACGCACACACGTGGTGAATAGTTGCTTTGTTACCTGTTTCCTTTGTCAATAACTTTCCCTCATTCACGCACACACGGGGTGAATAGTTGCTTTGTTACCTGTTTCCTTTGTCAATAACTTTCCTTCATGTACGCACACATGGGGTGAATAGTTGCTTTGTTACCTGTTTCCTTTGTCAATAAAATTCCCTCATGCACGCACACACGTGGTGAATAGTTGCTTTGTTACCTGTTTCCTTTGTCAATAACTTTCCTCATGCATGCACACACGAGGTGAATAGTTGCTTTGTTACCTGTTTCCTTTGTCAATAAAATTCCCTCATGCACGCACACACGAGGTGAATAGTTGCTTTGTTATCTGTTTCCTTTGTCAATAACTTTATCTCATGCATACACACACGTGGTGAATAGTTGCTTTGTTACCTGTTTCCTTTGTCAATAACTTTCCCTCATGCATGCACACACCTGGTGAATAGTTGCTTTGTTACCTGTTTCCTTTGTCAATAACTTTCCTCATGTACGCACACACGGGGTGAATAGTTGCTTTGTTACCTGTTTCCTTTGTCAATAACTTTCCTCATGTACGCACACACGTGGTGAATAGTTGCTTTGTTACCTGTTTCCTTTGTCAATAACTTTCCTCATGCACGCACACACGTGGTGAATAGTTGCTTTGTTACCTGTTTCCTTTGTCAATAACTTTCCTCATGTACGCACACACGGGGTGAATAGTTGCTTTGTTACCTGTTTCCTTTGTCAATAACTTTCTCTCATGCATACACACACGTGGTGAATAGTTGCTTTGTTACATGTTTCCTTTGTCAATAACTTTCCCTCATGCACGCACACACGGGGTGAATAGTTGCTTTGTTACCTGTTTCCTTTGTCAATAACTTTCTCTCATGCATACACCATTGAGCTCTATAAGACCTGGAGGGGCAAAGGGGCCTGGGCCTCGTGGTCAAAAACATGGCGATAATGGCGGATTATGGTGGTCAATACTTCCACTTTAAAAATTTTTTTCAATATTCACTCCCTCCTGATTTCTAATACTGTTTGTATGAACGAAAACAAGTGAGCAAAAATAATTACGATAGCGACGGCATATCATGTAAAAATAATGCTTCAGCATTGCGTGAAAAACACAGTACAGACACACATCAAAATAAAGAAGATCGAAGGTAGAGGAACGCATATTTTGGATGTAACATTTAAGTTATTTTATCAATTTATGACATTTTAGCCTTTTAAAAGTGAAATCAAACGGCATTCTTTACTAGACCTGTCAATCTCGTCAAACTTATACATTATTTCATGCTTTTGTGTGTTTGACTGTTTGTCAACAGTTTGGTGCACCTATTTTTCTTGCTTAAAATGGATAAATCTGTGTAAAAATGCTCCTAAGGAAGCGAGAAAATGTTTGCTTCAGTCTTACGACATAAGTCAACTAAAAATTTACCATGGTTAAGTATCATAAGTGTATTGCCATTACCTGATAAATCTACTGAAAACTCATAAAGAAAGTATGTTGAACTAGAAGAGCTACAAAAAAGAAAAAAATTCAAAACACCATGACACTGTTGCTTGGTAATTTGTATTTTGTAAACAGCTTGGCAGAATCTTGGATCTATTACTGAACAGAACTACATTAATTTTCCATTGAAATTACAAACTTGGAAACTAATGAGCATTGGTTTCTCTGACAAAAACACTGTCGATTGCTGCATGAAGGCAAAATAGTTATTTGACAGTGTAGGTGAAGAAATTTATCAAGTTCTATAGATATTATTGTGCATCACTTACAGTTTTTTCGAATTGTGTAATATATGTCAAGAACAAGATATAATTTTTCAAAAATGCTAACCCCTTCGAGCACTACTACTCTTCTGTTTTGCTTAAACAACTTACAGCTACCAATTCTAATTATTTATATGTACAAACTAACATTTGGGAATTAAATGATAAACAACTTGTTAAATCTTTGTATTTTACATCAAGCCTTTGAATTAGTTCCTTTTATCTCTTGGTAAAAAAATATTAATGAAAGACTTACAAATCAAGTTTCTCAAAAATAGTATTTTGTAGTAAGAAACTAAACATAATTGAAGAGGTCACATGTTGGAGACAGACTTTGCTTCTTTGACAGGTTGCTTGACCATGAGCAATTTAAATTTGTTTACAATTTGTTTAAAGAATTCTTTTTGTACTAATTGATTTGTACTAATTCTTCATAAGACACAAAGAATTTCTTTGCCATCTATTTTTGCTTCCTCTACATTCAACTTCATTGTAACCAATGCATCTGATGTGAATTTGTGGATCACCTGGAATCATACCAAGTATGGATTTGATGAGATGAGACAATAATATGTTTAATTTTTCATGCATATTTATGATATAATCATAAGCTATTGTTGAACAAAAATTTCAAGGTAGGAGTAAATCTTGGCACATTGTTCAACACACTTCTTTTATCTTTGTTTTGAAGTATTAAACTGTTTACTATAACAATAAATACTTCATTTACAGAAACGCTAAGTAGTACTTTAAAATTGTTTGCATAAATCCAACTTTCCAATCTCATTATAATTGTCTACACCATACAGTCAGTCAAATTGAGCAAGCAAGTTGTTTAATAGTTATTTTTATTATACAGCATATACCATAGTTCTCAATAACTTTGCATGGCACTGCATTCAATTTCAACACAACTCTGTTGTAAACTTTCCCTTCGTCTTTTAAAAAAAATATGAACAAATTCTTCCCCATTTTTGGGAGGTAAACTCAATTCAAATCAGGAGAGTTTAGCTTGATCATGAGACAAGATGGATGCAAACTCCATAAAAATTGGCTGCTTCGCCTCGTCTGGGGAGCGATAAAGGGAAGAACAAACAAGACTGGACAAAAATAACTTTAAATTAAAACTTAGTAGTAGAAACACTCTTCAAGTATCGTGTTAAAAAAAAAATAGTAAAACTACTACTGTGCTACTTACCGGAGTCATGAAATGTTTCCTTCTATGTCGCTATTTCAGCAACCGCAAACCACGGAAGTTTGCAGATTGTTTAATAAATGAAATTTTAAAAAAGTGTTTATGTTAGGAAAATAAATAGTTTTTCTATAATATTTTCTATACTCGCAATCGTGGTGGTCAAATCAGGATGGGCGACAAAAATTTTATTTCATGAGCCCGCGTCTCTCCGCTGACTTTGACCACCAAAATCCGCCATGTTTTTGACGTTTCCCCTCCAGGTCTTATAGAACTCAATGGTTTGAACAGGTTATAGATCAAATGCGGCGTTTTAACGAGCGTAAACGCGTTATTCAAGATGAGTTCGACGCTCTGATGCGTAAGAAACGGGCTGCCAATGCAGTTTCGCTACTCAAAGAAATGAAAAAGAGAAATAGGGACTTAGAGCATGAAAAAGAAGAAGCTATTGCCGCCGGTGCTGAAAAACGCACGTAAATTTATATTTGTATAATATAAATTATTTATTTACATTTTTTAAATGTATATTTTATTAAATACGTGTATAATTTACGGAAAATAATAAAATAAGAATCAAAGTTAAATATCAGAATTCAGTCCTTTAATAACACCATGACAACTCGTAGCGTATAGCAAGTCTACCAGTGCTATGAAAATTAATATTTTATTGTTCAATTACTTTTTCGTTACTCACTACACTACATATGAGATGACAACAGTAAATATGGGCCAGACACACATAATTAGAGTAAAAGCTCCATTTTTCTTGGCTACATCGCTACCTAAAACCTACATAAAGATAAATTACATTGTCAGGTGGTCACCAATGCCAGATCTATCAAAACGTTTGTCAGCAAAGGATTTTTATTGTGTTTAGTCTTTACAGAAAGGAATGGATTTGTGGCTCCATTTCAAGGAACAAAATGCTTTCTTAGCCCTGGCTCTTGAGTATGTTTTCTTTCTCCTTTAGCTGACCAGTAACAGTTGTATTTTCAATTTCTGTAGGCAAAAGTTTAAATGGAGTGTTTGTTTGGTTCTTTTTGTTGTTTAATAAGAAAAATCTTAATCAATGTTCTTTTTTCGCTTACATTTAAATGTAGTAAATCTCATTTTTAATTTATATTTGATTTTCTTGGGATCAGATATAACCACAACATTTTGTATTGTGATTTTGTGGTAAAATCATTTAGGTAGCTGGGAGAATCAGTTTCAAAGCAATGTAAAGTATAAACTATAGCAAAAGCAAGACATGAATGTCATAGCAATGAAAATGACTCATTACACTCCATATCGGTAGTAAAGACACCAGTAGAAATGACTCATTTACTGTTCTTATCAGTTGTAAAGACATTAGCCAAAATGTCTGGTCATGTCATTCACTCCCGAATATGGATACATACTTTAAAGGAGGGTGTTGCTCTAGAAATATATTCCTAATATAAACTTTTTATAGTTTGTACACAATTTCTCTAATGTTCAAATTATGTTTTGGAAAAAACTAATAAGAAGTTTCTTGCAAAATGAACTACTAACTGTTACACACAATGCCAGAGCTCTTCAAGATGCCCAGGGAATAAATGACATAGCAGACTCTTTATTTTGGGTAGGAGGCACATATTCATATATTCATGTTCTGCCACATTAAGTTCCTTTGAAATCCATTGTTTTTAACAGATTAAGACATGCATATATGAATTTGTGCCCCCCCCCCCAATTAACAAGTATCCTGCGCTACTATTGGGATTTTTTATATATTAGTAAATCTGGTGGTCTAAATTCTGGCAGTCGGACAGTTAAATGTGTCATTTTTACTTCTGTCAATACTATGGCAATGATATCCTGCTTTTTCGTCTTCAGGTTATTTTTAACTTTTACTTTACATTGCCTTTATAGTTTGAACTATAATAAAGTATTATTGAATCAATCATTAAATAAATTTTTCCTCCAAAGTAAAAAAAAACAGGCATAGTCATGACAATTAAGGTGTTAGTCCCCAAATCAAGTATGATTGAATCAAATAACAATAACTGCATGTCCATTTCAAACAACTACAATTCTCATTAATTGAAAGTACATTTTGTAAATTATATGAATGAGTAGAAATAAATATAGAAAAGACTGTATTCATACTTATATAGCAAAGCAAATCTTGTGGGCTTTTCAGCATTTCAAAAAGAGATGTCACATGATCATGGTTGCTGTAAGATCAGTATTTACTCTCATTATACAGGAAAATGACCCAACAACATTTATTTTAAGGAACTTCACAACTTCTTAATAGCTAGATATTGCAAACTGAACTCATAAACATACTTTGATAGTTCCATACAATTTTCTTAATAAAAACTGTTCCAGTAAATAAATGACAGTTAAAAAATTGAAAATACAAATGTTTGAATATTGTCAATAATATATATTTATACCTTTTATAAATATACAACTGTTGTTATTTGAACCTTTGTTAAAAGAAGTCTACAATACAACTGTTTCTAATCATCTTTAGTATAAACAAGACATACCTAAAATGAAAAGAGAAATTGATTTTCTTCTTCATTGAAAATGAGCTACAAATTCATTTCCTCTTCTTCTATATCCTTGTACGTTTTCTCAAAGACAGGAGTATTTTATCTTCTAGCAAATAAAAGATAAATAGAAGTCCAAATGCTTCAGTTTCAATATCTATAGTTTCTTTATAACCAAATGAAGATTATTGTACATTATCGCAATATTAACATGGTCTGGTCCAAATGTTTTCGTTTGAATTTCTATCGCTCGTTCAATAAAATCTTTTGCTTTTTCGTACTCTCCCATTTTACTGTAAACCGAACCCAAATTGTTGTACCTTGTCGCAATCTTAACATGGTGAGGTCCAAATGTTTTCGTTTCAATTTCTATCGCTCGTTCATAAAAAACTTTTGCTTTTTCGTACTCTCCCATATTATCGTAAACCGAACCCAGATTGTTGTACATTGTCGCAATATTAACATGGTCAGGTCCAAATGCTTTTGTTTGAAATTCTATCGCTCGTTCATAAAAAACTTTTGCTTTTTCGTACTCTCCCATATTATCGTAAACCGAACCCAGATTGTTGTACGTTGTCGCAATATTAACATGGTCAGGTCCAAATGTTTTCGTTTCAATTTCTATCATTCGTTCATAAAAATATTTTGCTTTTTCGTACTCTTCCATATGATTGTAAAGAGAACCAAGATTTCTGTACATTTTCGCAATATTAACATGGTCAGGTCCAAATGTTTTCGTTGCAATTTCTATCGCTCGTTCATAAAAACCTTTTGCTTTTTCGTACTCTCCCATATCTTTGTAAACAGAACCAAGATTGTTGTACCTTGTCGCAATATTAACATGGTCAGGTCCAAATGTTTTCGTTTCAATTTCTATCGCTCGTTCATAAAAATCTTTTGCTTTTTCGTACTCTCCCATATCTTTGTAAACAGAACCAAGATTGTTGTACCTTGTCGCAATATTAACATGGTCAGGTCCAAATGCTTTTGTTTCAATTTCTATCCCTCGTTCATAAAACTCTTTTGCTTTTTCGTACTCTCCCATATCTTTGTAAACTGAACCCAGATTGTTGTACGTTGTCGCAATATTAACATGGTCAGGTCCAAATGCTTTCGTTTGAATTTTCATAGCTCGTTCATAAAAATCTTTTGCTGTTTCGTACTCTCCCATATCTCTGTAAACCAAGCCCAGATTGTTGTACGTGTTCGCAGTCTTAACATGGTCAGGTCCAAATGTTTTCGTTTTAATTTCTATCGCTCGTTCATAAAAATTTTTTGCTTTTTCGTACTCTCCCATTTTAATGTAAACCGAACCCAGATTGCTGTATGTTATCGCAATTTTAACATAGTCAGGTCCAAATGCTTTTGTTTGAATTTCTATCGCTCGTTCATAAAAATCTTTTGCTTTTTCGTACTCTCCCATTTTAATGTAAACCGAACCCAGATTGTTGTACGTTGTCGCAATATTAACATGGTCAGGTCCAAATGTTTTTGTTTTAATTTCTATCGCTCGTTCATAAAAATCTTTTGCTTTTTCGTACTCTCCCATTTCTTCGTAAGCCGAACCCAGATTATTGTACGTTGTCGCAATATTAACATGGTCAGGTCCAAATTCTTTCGTTTGAATTTCCATGGCTCGTTCAGAAAAATCTTTAGCATTTTCATATTCTCCATTCTTCCAAAGCAATAAACCCAGCTCGTTGTACGAATATGAAACATCAATATGATCAACACCTAACACTTTAGTTTGAATTTCTGCTATTTCATAAAGTACTTTAGTTGCAAGTTTATAGTTGTAAAATCTTTCCAAAACATCTACAAAATATTTGGCCAATTTCCAATTTCTTTCATCAAGATTTTGTTTTCTAATGAAAAAAAGGAATGTTTTTTTATCGATCAACTTATTTAGGAAATGTTGAAATGATGAATTTTTTATGAATTTGATTAGATGAGGAATTATTTTGATTTCATCTTCTCTGTCTTTGAAATAATTTAGTGCCCAAGCAACTTGACAGGCAAGATCAGCTGCAGACTTTTTAGAATTAGTTTTGTTTTGTTTACATCCAAAGGTCTGCGATGAATAATTTATGATGGTTTCGTGTACAACGCTGTGCAGGCGGATGTCATTGTTTTCCGTTTGAAGGAATAAAGAACAATGCTTTAATTGAAGACAGACATCTTCTGCAGATATTTGTGGATCAATGCTTTCAACAAATTTTATTATAACATCTTGTGGTAAGGGATCGGATGATATTATTGAGAAAAGTTTAAAAACATGTTCCAACAAGATAGATTCTTCGGCATTTTTTTGTACTGCTAACATAACAGTTTTCATTCCTAAGTAAGATGGGTTTATTTTTTGAAAGTTGCCATCCATTTTCTGTCGCTCTCCTTCATTTAACTTATCAAAATATTTCTCCCACGTGAATGTCGGATTTACACTTTTTACTCTACCTACGTAGGAAGCAGAATTTGCCAGGAACAACGGTTGACGATCTAATTTGTCTGATACATGCTTTAAAAATTTTTCATCTTCATTATGAATATCAGAAAAGACAGATAAAAGCTCTCGACATTCTTCATTGTTCATACCATGACTAACTGAAATGTGTTTATTTAGATTTCCATCTGGTGGTATAGCATCTGTATTTTGGACAGTTACTATAATTTGTCCATTTTTCCAACTATGATCACCAACTTCAGGTAATAATGGATAAATTTTATGAAGTTCAACCACGTTATCTACAACAATCCACCATGTTTGCCAAAATTTCAGTTGTTGTGTCAGCAATAATTGAAAATCTTTAATTTTTCTTCGCTGCTTTTGCTTCTTTTGAGATATTTTCAATGACAGTTTTATCATTGTTTAATCGTTTACAAAGTTCAGCATAAGTTTTCAAAGAGAGTCGATATCTTTTCCTTCTAGTGTCATCACAAATGTCGTGTTCTTTTCCCAGTCAAACGAGTTATACATTTCTTCGCAAATTTGTCTAGCTAATTGAGATTTACCACTGCCAGGATTACCAGAAATATAGTAATATGTTAGTTCATTATTGTTAGTACTGCGCAAGTTATTGAGATCTGCTGTGATTTGATTAAGTAACTCTGTACGTTTAACCACATCGTGATTTGGTTTGGAAGGAAGTACTCGAAAAGAATTAAATTTGTTTCGTTCACTTTTTATTTCTTTAAGTTCATTAAATAAAAATCCTAGATCTTGAAACGAGTTTTCAATAGTACAAACCATTGTATGAAATTTGTCATCAGAAACTTTTCCTTTATATTTATGGATGAATGTGTTTCTTACTTCACGAAGTTCATTCACAGCATCTCTAACTTTTGGACCAATTTTTGTTCCAATTGATTTGGAATATAATATCGCTGCAAATAGCGCCGTACAATCCCACTTACTAGTGTCACCATCTTGAAAATTTGACAGAATATGTTTTTCAGGAGGTCTCTTTTTTGAAACTTCAATATTGAACAATTTCTGACCACTAACGTTTGTATTTTCCCATTCTCCCAGAGATTTTTTGTAATGAGTGTTCCATTCTTGGATAAAAAGATCAACAAGTTTCTTTTCAATATCTGTAACTATTTTCTGCAGGTAGAAGTTATTAATTTCTTCTCTTGACTGCATCTAAGGGTCATAAAATTATTAATATCAACATAAATTGGTTCTTTAAGTAGAGTTTATAGAGAACTAAAATTGTTGAAGATCAAACATAGCTACGTAATGTTACAGTTTTACTTGTACGTGTAAATGAATATCGAGGGTGGCAGCTGAAAACAACGCAATTGGACATTTTAGTTTCCCTGTATTTAGGCATTTGGCTACATTTTGGTAGTGGCGTCGCCAGGATTTCGCGAGTGGAGGGCAAAAAATTTGTACCACGTCAGTCACTAGCGAAATGGCGCTAAAAATTGCTTCTGCACTGGAAATTTTTGAAATATTTATCACAACATGAATGGCTTCAATTTTTTAACTTCCCAGTTTAACCTTGGCGGATTTGTACATTCTTCGTGTTATCACGTTACGTAGATTGATTATTGATTTTAATGAACAGTCTTTATATTATAATATTCCAATATTGGTTATATATTGCGAGGGGAACGATCGGCAACAGTCTTAAGAGAAGCCGAGGAGATAATAAGTGATGCACTACTCATTGCAATGGTTTTAAAGGGTCTGCCAAGCACGTACGACGTCTTTGCTACCGTAACAGTTCAAAGGGAAAGACAAATGACATTTACGGAATTTAAGAACTCGTTACGAAGTTATGAAGAAAATATCAAACCATTGTCACCAAAAACTGAGGTAGGTGACAACGTTATGTATGTGAAACCAAAATTTGACGGAAATTGTTTCAAATGTGGAAGAAAGGGACACAAAATCTCACAATGCCCAGTGAAGGGGAACAAATGGTGCTCCATATGCAAGATCAAGACCCACGACGCGAAAGATTGCCAAAAGAAGAAGAAATGTTCAAGTCATCTAAAGACGGCAGCGCTGTGACAGTGAACGGCAACACTCCTTTTTATTCGTGTCAAAGGATGAAGAAGAGAACGCTGAAGCAGACGTGAAGGATAAGGATCAAGGGAATTTATCTCTACTTGTGGACACAGGAGCTACAAGCCACATTACTAACGATAAGTCAAAATTTATAGATTTTAATGGTAAATTTGATAGTAAAGCGCATGTTATTGAATTAGCAGATGCCAGTTAAAAAAAAAAGGAATTGAGGGTACTGCTACTCAAAACCAGACTTGAGCAAAACGCACGATTTTGGTTGTGTTTGTTATGGTTATTCTCCATAACATAAGAAGTGATAACGGCACTGAATTTACAAGCGAGAAATTTAAATCGATTCTTAGAGAAAACAAAATTAGGCATGAAACTAGTGCACCATATTCGCCACACCAGAACGGCACAGTTGATAGATCGTGGTTAACTTTATTTAACATGGCTAGGTGTCTATTGCTAGAAGCAGAACTACCAAAATCCATGTGGACATATGCCGTCATGACCTTTAAAGGTCTCGAAACAAGATTATAGAAGAGCTTCGAGTCAAAGAGAATGCAAGAAAGCAAATATCATTATCGTAAAAATAAGTCGTACAAAAAGTGTTGGTACAAAGAGTTAAAGTGTAGTCATTTTTATAGTATGTTATATACAGTAAATGGTTTAAGCCCGGGAGTATCGTTACATGTTTGTAAATGTTGAACGTCCAGGTTGGTATAGTCCTGAGAAACACCGTTTTTGTTGTTGTTGACTGACGTTTCGACATCCTTAGCGGTAGTCATCTTCAGAGTCTTCATTTTGACTATGGTCTATTTTCTTAAGCATAAAAGCGATACACCACAAGCATTAAAACAGTTTTTAGCAGATGTTGCACCTTACGGAAATGTGAAGCGCATAAGAAGTGATAACGGCACTGAATTTACAAGCGAGAAATTCAAATCGATTCTTAGAGAAAACAAACTTAGGCATGAAACTAGTGCACCATATTCGCCACACCAGAACGGCACAGTTGAGAGATCGTGGTTAACTTCATTTAACATGGCTAGGTGTCTATTGCTAGATGCTGTCATGGCATCTGCTTAAATTAGGAATCGTTGTTTTAATTCGAGGTTAAACAAAACTCCGTTCGAAGCGTTTACAGACTCAAAACCAGACTTGAGCAAAATGCACGTTTTTGGTTGTGTTTGTTATGGTTATTCACAAAATTCAAAAAACTCATTGTTGCTAACAATGACACATTAATGCAGAGTGTCAAGAAAATCTTAAGCGACCGTTTCAAGATGAAAGATTTAGGAATATTGTCCTGGTTTTTAGGGACTGAATTCAAATGCTTAGAAAATTTTAATAACAATGAGTCAAAGGCAATATATTATTAAGTTACTAACAAAATTTGGCATGTCAGAGTGTAAACCCAAACCCACTCTATCATTTTCCGATACAAATAAAATGTCGCATGATCAATCGCCTCAGTTAGAAGATCCAAGTCTTTACAGACAAATTGTCGGTAGTCTTACATATTTTATGACAGGAACTAGACCTGATCTGTGCTTTATTGTAACAAAGCTGTTTCAAAAGATGGCAAAACTGACACAAGCAAACCTAATAGACTCAAAGCATGTTCTTAGATACTTAAAGGATACAATAGATCAGACAATTACATTTAGAAAATGTGAAAGTGTTTTAAAATCGGTTGGTTTTTCTGATTCTGATTGGGCTGGCGATGCGGATGACAGGCATAGTATTTCAGGTTACGGTTTCAGGTTGAGTGAGAACGGTGGTTTGGTTTCTTGGAGGAGTAAGAAGCAATCTACAGTTGCTTTGTCAACTTGTGAGGCTGAGTATATGGCATTGACTGAAGCTATTCAGGAAGCAAAATTTTTGAAACAGTTGTGTGTTGATTTGCGTATTTGTAAGGAAGGCAAGTGTGTTTTGTTGAATGTTGACATTCAGGGTGCATTTAACTTAGCAAAGAGCCCTATGTACTACAAAAGGTCGAAACACATAGATATTAGATATCACTTTATCACAAATGAAATAAGGGCTGGTAAAATAGAAATTATGTATGTAGCAACACATGAAAATGTGATTGATATATTTACGAAAGCTGTAAGTAAGATTAAATTAAGTAGATTCAAAACATTGAAAACTGGTAAATAGGTATTAATTTGTTAATTTAGTTAATGAGCAAGTGGGGGTGTTGAGTCATGCTCATAAACCATAAAAACATGTTAAGGAAAAAGCATGTGCGTAGTTTGGTTTAAAAATGTATCCGTTCCCACACGGCTTACAGCCAAGGAACAGTTATTGACGTTAGTTAAATTTCCTTATGTACCATATATAGCTTAAATAGTGGAATTATTCCGAGCAATATTAATATTTGTTATTTGTAATAAAGATTATAAATACTGCTCTGTAAAATAATAAAAATCAGTTCGATCATTAAGTTCACTCGTGGTTGTTACTGAAGGTATAAAGTATGCTACAAAAAGAGATATGGCGAGTAACTCGAACTCAACACATTTCAACAACAAAACAGTACCAGGTGTTTGTTTCCTACAAATATATTGGGTTGACATAGGCTTATTGGAGAGGAGGCAAAGGACTCTCCGAAGTTGTCGGGCATTCGAGCTTAACGCCATGGGGTCGTTTGCATAGGCAATTAATAAAAAGCTAAAAAGACGTATACTGAATTAGGTTATATTAAAGAGATGGAGCATGAAAGAAAAGGCTTAAGTAATGGAATATGAAATGAAATTTTTTTATTTTCGCTATGACTGAATTAAACACAAAAAGTTTTGACTTGGAAGCTTTATGCCAATAAACGTTTCACAGTTTACTATAATTTGTTTCAATTACTGAACATCCTGACTTAAATGCAAACTAACTGAAATAATCATAAAGGAAGACGGACAGCCAGCCTTTTAAAAGTAAGATAGCTCAAAAATTAAAGATTTATATTTTAGGAAGTTAAGAAAATCGATAAACAGAGCTTCTCTAAAATTCTCAGCGTTCCAACTTTGAAACGTTGTCAATGAAGTTTTGTCATTTTGTAAACTTTGGATACGGATAAACAAATAATCTGATCAGGGCGTATGAAGCAAGTAAAATTGGGGGGAGGAGCTTAAGATTTCAGGGGCAATCGTTATTTAAGAAGGGAATATGAGAGTAATTAATCTCGAAGTCTCTTATTTAGAATAATTTTGTCACCTCTCAGTAATCATAGATACTACAAAACTGATAGCTTTTGGACTTGACAGTTCATCATGCAAAGTATTGTCATTTTGGGAACTTTTGACACAAACAAATATTTTAAATAGTCTATCTTACAACAAGTTGAACAAATATAGACCAGAAAAAAATCACGTATACTATCACGTGAAGAAGTGATCTTTTCACTCCAATTAGGCGCAATTTTTAAAGACATACCTAGCAAAACGTTTTTATGTCGTCATCTGTGGTACGAATAAGATAAGTGATAGATGACTGTTGAAAAAAGGAAAAAATTCTTCTTGATAAAAGCAATGTTTGATAAAGTTAAATCATTCCGCATTTATGATATGCATTACTGAAATTCTGTGACGTGTCATGATTTTCATTTATTTTGTTGATTTTTTAACCCTGCCGTACTAATGATATTTGAAATAACAAGCGAAATTAATTGTTGGTGATAATGCAAGAAAGGTCAGTATTTTGAAATGATAAATTATCTAATGTGTTATTGGGTAAATCCCACCAAAATCAACAGACGTATCAATATAAAACTTATGAAGCGTGAATTCCACCACGAAAATGACGTTCAGGTTTTTTATGGCAAATATAACATAATTCTAGACATAAGAATAAACAAGTACACTCTGATAGGTGGACTTTATAATCAACATACCTTAACAAATTCAGAAAGATTAAAGAAGACGCAACCAGCTACGTGATGCCCTTGCTCTGCTTGATAATAAAGAAATCGGAATGTTCAATAAATGTTCAATTTTAATCACCTGCTGTTTTTATTGCAAAATATTGAATTCTGTTCATACCCAATAAAATATGAAGTGCATATTTTTATTTTAGCTATGACTGAAGTAAAAACAAAAAAGTTTTGACTTCGAAGCTTTATTCCAATAAACCTTTCACAGTTTACTATTATTTATTTCAATTATTGAACATCCGGACTTACATGCAAACTAACTGAAATAGTCATAAAGGAAGACAGGCAGCCAGCCAGCCTTTTAAAAGTAAGATAGCTCAAAAATTAAAGATTAATATTTTAGGAAGTTAAGAAAATCGATAAACAGAGCTTCTCTAAAATTCTCAGCGTTCCAACTTTGAAGCGTTGTCAATGAAGTTTAGTCATTTTGTAAACTTTGGATACGGATAAACAAATAATCTGATCAGGGGCGTAAGAAGCAAGTAAAAGTTGGGGAGAGGAGCTTAAGATTTCAGGGGCAATCGTTATTTAAGAAGGGAATATGAAGGTAATTAATCTCGAAGTCTCTAATTTAGAATAATTTTGTCACATCTCAGTAATCATAGATACTACAAAACTGATAGCGTTTGGACTTGACAGTTCATCATGCAAAGTATTGTCATTTTGCGAACTTTTGACACAAACCAATATTTTAAATAGTCTATCTTACAATAAGTTGAACAAATATAGACCAGAAAAAATCACGTGTACTATCACGTGAAGAAGTGATCTTTTCACTCCAATTAGGCGCAATTTTAAAGACATACCTAGCAAAACGTTTTATGTCATCATCTGTGGTACGAATAAGATAAGGATAGATGACTGTATAAAAAGGAAAAATTCTTCTTGATAAAAGCCATGTTAGATAAAGTTAAAATCATTCCGCATTTATGATATGCATAACTGAAATTCTGTGACGTGTCATGATTTTGATTCATTTTGTTGATTTTTAGCCCTGCCGTACCAATGATATTTGAAAAGACAAGCGAAATTAATTGTTGGTGATAATGCAAGAAAGGTCAGTATTTTGAAATGATAAATTATCCAATGTGTTATTGGGAAAATCCCACAAAATCAACAGATGTATCAATATAAAACATATGAAGCGTGAATTCCACCACGAAAATGACATTCAGGTTTTTATGACAAATATAACAAAATTCTAGACATAAGAATAAACAATACACTCTGATAGGTGGACTTTATAATCCAACATACCTTAACAAATTCAGAAAGATTAAAGAAGACGCAACCAGCTACGTGATGCCCTTGCTTCTGCTTGATAATAAAGAAATTGGAATGTTCAATAAATGTTCAATTTTAATCACCTGCTGTTTTTATTGTAAAATATTGAATTCTGGTCATACCCAATAAAATATGAAATGCAAATTTTTATTTTAGCTATGACTGAAGTAAACACAAAAAGTTTTGACTTGGAAGCTTTATGCCAATAAACCTTTCACAGTTTACTATTATTTATTTCAATTATTGAACATCCGGACTTACATGCAAACTAACTGAAATAATCATAAAGGAAGACAGGCAGCAGCCAGCCTTTTAAAAGTAAGATAGCTCAAAATTAAAGATTTATATTTTAGGAAGTTAAGAAAATCGATAAACAGAGCTTCTCTAAAATTCTCAGCGTTCCAACTTTGAAACGTTGTCAATGAATTTTTGTCATTTTGTAATTTTTTGATACGGATAAACAAATAATTTGATCAGGGCGTGAGAAGCAAGTAAAATTGGGGGCTTAAGATTTTAGGGCAATCTTTATTTAAGAAGGAATTTCAGAGTAATTAATCTCGAAGTCTCTAATTTAGAATAATTTTGCCAAAATCTCAGTAATCAGAGATACTTCAAAATTGATGGCGTTTGGACTTGACAGTTCATCATGCAAAGTATTGTCATTTTGTCAACTTTGGACGCAAACAAATATTTTAAATAGTCTATCTTACAACAAGTTGAACAATTATAGACCAAAAAGAAATCACGTGTACTATCACGTGAAGAAGTGAGCTTTCACTCTAAGTAGGCGCAATTTCTAAAGACATACCTAGCAAAACGTTATAATGTCATCATCTGTGTTAGCATAAGATAAATAGATAGATGACTGTATGAATGAGGAAAAAATTCTTCTTGATAAATGTCATGTTAGATAAAATTAAAAATATTGCACATAATGATATGCATAACTTAAATTCTGTGACGTGTCATAATTTTGATTGATTTTGTTAATTTTTTAGCCCTGCCGTACCAATGATATTTTAAAAGACTAGCGAAATTAATTGTTGGTGATAATGCAAGAAAGATCAGTATTTTGAAATGATAAATTATCCAATGTGTTATTGGGAAAATCCCACCAAAATCAACAGATGTATCAATATAAAACATATGAAGCGCGAATTTCACCACGAAAATGACATTCAGGTTTTTTATGACAAATATAACAAAATTCTAGACATAAGAACAAACAATGACACTCGTAAAGGTGAACTTTATAATCAACATACCTTAACAAATTTAGAAAGATTAAAGAAGACGCAATCATCTACATGATGTCTTTGCTTCTGCTTGATAATAAAGAAATTGGAATGTTCAATAAATGTTCAATTTTAATCACCTGCTGTTTTTATTGTAAAATATTGAATTCTGTTCATAACAGCGAGACGATAAAATGAGATGAGCAAATTTTATATTTTAGCTATAATTGAAATACACACGACAGGGATTGATTTAGAAATTTTATTGCAAATTCAATTTCAGTTCAACTCAATCAACTCATAAATGTTGTACACATTTAACTATTATTAATTTTCAGTATTGACATGGCTGTACAGGACCAAAAACATCAGGATGCGGACACTATTTTGCTCGACGAAAGCGGAAATCCTTTACATGCAGTGTCGTAGTTAGACATGAAGAAGGACATGAACTTCTGGGAGCATATTTTCTAACGCCAAACGCGTGAGCCTTTCTAGCGAGGTCTATAAAGTCATGCTCACCCTTGGAAAATTTCTAAATCCCATCTAATCCCAAAAGGTGATTACGATGACTTGGTATAAGGGTTTGATTATAAAATCTTTGATTGGCTAATCTATAATCTAAAACAAATATGGCGGATTCAACTCTCGTCTTTCGTCTTTCAAAAATTTTAATTGACGATATATTTTCTTACTTGGAACAACAGAATGTTTTCTGTTAGGATTGTAGATGCAGATTTTACGTGGGAAAACCTATAGATGGCTTAGATATTTTGTTTTCTAAATTTTGAGGCGAATGTTAACCGTGTTCCAGTTTTGAGGATATTTGGCTCAACTCCTGGTGGACAGAAAACTTGTGTTCATATTCATCAAGTATTTCCTTACTTATACATACCTTACGATGGAACTAAACCCACAGATAAATATCTGAAACAATTTACGACAAGTGTAGACTTTGCTGTTCAAGTTGCGTTTGGTAGAACATCATCTTCTATGAAATATGTTCATAAAACTGAAATTGTTAAAAAAATGTAAGTTATTTTCCTTGTTTTCTCCTCATGTTGACAAAGCTTACTATTATTAAATCTTTTTTACTCTCTTCTTTACATCACAATACAAAATCTTCCATTTTCGACCCAATAACGTTTCAATATTATTCACCCAAAATGATTTTATTTTTAGACCATTTTATGGTTATCATGAGAACGAAGAAGAGTTTATTAAGATGGAGTTGTACAATCCAAGAATAATTCCCAAGTAAGATATATTTTTCATGTTGTTCTAACATAAAACGACATCAAAATTTTTCATTTTTTCAGACTTGTTGATCTTCTTCAGAATGGAGCTATATTGAACAAGTCATTTCAACCACACGAAGCTCATGTTCCTTATATTCTACAGGTAATTATTGTTTTTTATTATTAATGAGGAAAAACACATCTTTGATTGTTATAACCCAGACTGGAGTGGTTAGTTTGTAAACTGTGCACCAGACAGGGGCAAGGCCTGCAAAGTTTGTTGTTTATTTCTTTAGAAATTAATCTCATTCATTGTTTTTCAAAGTAATTGATTAAAGCAATATTTGTATTGTACATAGGAGTAAAAAATGGGCTGACTTTTCTACCGACATCAGAGATGCAACATTTGCATGTATAGGTGCCCACTTTGCTATAATTATACATCAGATCTCAGGTGCCCAATAAAACATTCCATTATGGATTATAGCTGTAAATTTCATGTGCAAAACATTTTGTCAATAAAGTGAATGGTTTGAACACATTGTGGAAGTATAGCTGCATGTTTGTTGATGTTGATCATAAAGGATACTACAGTATTGAGAAGGACTGTTGGGGTAGTCTTGATTGATGTTTTCACATCTAGATGAGATGATTACTGGTAACAATGTTAAAATGTCATTCAACACTAATGCCACTGACCTTCTTTAGTCTTTTCCTACCTGGATGGTCAACTTCTATAGATTTTCACTAAGTTACATTATAAGAATTATATTGAAATATCGTTTATTTTAGTTTCTAATTGATTACAATCTTTATGGTATGAACTTACTTCATGTAAGAAAAGTTCATTTTAGAGGAATTTCTTCAAAAACAGGAAAGTTTCATTATTGATTTTTCAGCATTCTATAAAATCTAACACCACAAATGATTATTTACCATCAAATTGAATTTTATAGATAAAAATCTTTCATATAATAATAAATCAATTCCACTTCATGGTTCATCTCCAAATTCATTTCTCAATTTTCCTTCATCTCAACACTGGAATGAAGACACTATTCCTAGGTTTGTCTGATTCATATATTTTACACTTGAAGATTAATTGAAACCAAAAGGATTTGTGTAAATCCTTAATCCTAAATTTGACACATGTGTATGATTTATCCCAAGATTTAGAGTCAATGCTCAATCCAGATTACAGAATTTACATTTAAAAATTAGTTTAACTTTGGAATGATTCTTTGTGATAACTATCTTTACAGTTGGTATTCATCATTTTAATTTTTGTTATTTGTCATTATTTAGAAATTTATGCCTGGATCCTACTGTGAAAAAGTCAGTCGTTGTGAACTTGAAGTTGATGTAATTGCTGAAGACATCTTGAATCAAATAAATGTTGAAAGTAAAATTTACTTATCTTTATGTCTTCATTTTACTGTTTGTACATCTTTAATGAGTTTATTATGTTTATGAAGGTTGTATTGGTCATAATCCTGGTATAACTGCTATGTGGGAAGATGAAAGACAACGAAGACGAGATATTGGACTATCTTCACAAGTTGCTCTTCCTGTTTCACAAGGTAAGGTACAAAAATACATGTCACATCATTGTATAGCTCACAATACATTTCATGTATTTTATATTGTCATGGTATTTATGATTTACGAGGCTCTGACTTATATATCCCAAAATGCAGCTGTTTTCTAGTGCATAAAATTTCATGTTTTCTTAAGTTTAAACATTGTCATCGTTACATGAAGATGTGTACAACTGCTCCTTTATTAATTTTCTTTTACTTAACAGTTAACAATACGTAGGTAAAAATTCAACTTTTTTGTCGTTAGATCGTATACAGTGTGCGAATTAGTTGAGAAAAAACGATGTGCAATTTTTTTGATAAAAGGGTTTCTTTAGAGGCATAATCAAATCGATATTACGTTAATTATTATATAGCGCTAATTGCTAAATTAATATTTTTAAACGTGCACAAAATATGATTTACGACAATGTTTTTCGCTACAATCGCTGATCCAGTTACAAATGTATGAGAGAAATATTTTGCGCATGTTATTCTCTCCTCTTTTTTGTGCAAAAGTGAAAAGAGAATAACCGAATATACTTTTGCTTTCTGATTATTAACAGTAACGTCCTTGATGTTTGCTTACGATAAAAAACATCATATTTATGTCATATTACAAGCTATATGTAAAAGCAAAAAGTATGGCTGATCAAGGTTGCCAGTTAGGCTTAATATTTTGAGCCAAATTTGGCTACTTTTTCTCACATTAGACTTATTTAAAATCGAAATTCCCTTTGGATTATTTTTCAAATTTGGCTTATTTAAGTTTTTTTGCCTTCTTTTAAAAATCAAAATAAAAATGTTTCCTGATTTTACTGAAAATACTCAAAATAGCTATGATGCCAAAAACAGTACGTAACGGTTTACAAAACAACGCAAATGCAAAAATTGACATTATTAATGTATTACATCCCTACTGTCATAAGCATATAAGCACCATGTATGTAGACTGTTGACAGACTTCCCAGTCTCAAAGTGACAACGTCTTTGAATTTTATGACATTGTGTCAACATGGATTTTAATGTCGTGCAGCGTACTTGTTTAGAAATTAAAGATCAGTAAAGATTAAGCTTGAAAACATTTTCCAATTTATGTGGTCGTTATCAATAACGAAGTTTTTGCATATCGTTTGAAAAAGTGATGTGCAATTGTTTTCATTTTAGCTAAAACGATGTGCAAATTGCACATTGCACACCGTTAATTTGCAAACTGCCATGATTAGACATGGATATCAATGGTGATTGTGTACAGTTCCATTTGTGTTTAGTAAAATTTGTCTTATATGAAGTTTTTCAATCAATCTTTTTTATTTTATTGTTTATTGAGAAGGTAGTGATGATGAACATGATGAAGATATTGATGAAGATAAAGAATCAATATTAATGTCACAGCCATTTTGGAAAGATGATGAAGAGGAACATGATTCCCAAAGGTAAAAGTATCCATTTTTGTTTATAAAATAAAGACAGAAAAATGCGTGCGTTGATTTGTCTATAGTTGAGGTAACATTTGCTAACTTGGTATGAGCGAACCTATCTGAGCTCAATCAATTAAAATAAATCAAAGAGAATTTCCAAATCAATCATGAATACATGTTACAGGAAAAATGAAATCATTTGTTTTAAATTTGTCTGTTTTGTATTATCGTTTTTTTTTTAAAGAAGTAAAAGATGTTTTTCGTGTTTACACAGGCTTATGCAAACCTCGGAGACGTTTGTGAGAACTTTGGAGCAGGTGCAAGCCTTTGACTCTGGTCATCACTGATCGAGTTCTCCCAAAGGTCTCCTTGCTTTTCATAATCCTGTGTAAACACTGTAAACATCTTAAATGAAAAACAATCAATCTTCTCTAAAGTTTTGAGTAGCTGTCTTCTTCACTTGCAGTTCGGAGGATGAAGAGGAAATGGACTGGAAACCACCTTTACATATGCCTTAAGTGGATGGTCCTAGTGATGACGAGGACTCCGGGGGACATGTGTAGTCAATCAATTTTCACTCCGCGAGAGAATCTCGAAACACTAAACACGCGTGTCTGCGTGTAATCTCGCGTGTCTGGATGTAAGATTTGGCTTTAATTATTTGCTTCAGGTAGCGTTCCATGTTCAATGGTAACAACATACATCATCTTAATGCAATTTTATTTGTTTAATTCCCACGCAGGCAAAAAGTTCTCTCTCATCCTAAATGTACAGCAGCCGTTCGACAAACATCATTTAGTAAAGATGGAAGGTAAATTTTACATGTTACGTTTCATCTCACGGGAACAATTTCTTTGTTTACCCATGTAAAATTATTGTTTTTTGAACATTTTTCAAAGTCAAGGAAAGCATGTGAAAAGAACATAGATAACATTTTCAGAACATAGAGCCCATTTCTAACGCGAAATTGAAAGTGACCGTTTTCCTTCATTGGTTATTGAGAAAATGTTTTTTGGGAGATTTTAGAGTTGATTTCACAGTATTTACACCTTGTAAATTGTCAACTGTCTTAGAGCAAAGTCCACTATGAGTGGATGGGAAATAATTTGCACAGCGAATATTTAACTTTCGACAACCTTAGCGGTAGTCAGTTGACTTTGAATTTTCTGTTGAAGTAAAACACACGAATTTAAACATGTTAACGTTTCTTTAATTGACGTCATGACTAAAATTATTATTGTGATTGGCTCCTTAGGAGCATGTCACCTTTCACAAAGACAACAAGTAATCCTTTAATGCGTTTTTAAGGCCTGTTTAAAACATTGCATTTTATATGCGCCTAATGCATTTAAAACAAAAGATAATGAGATAAAATTCCTCATTATCTTTTGTTTTAAATACATTGGGCACATGCAAAATGCGATGTTTGAAACAGGCCTTAAAAATGCATTAAAGGATTACTTGTTGTGTTTGTGAAAGGTGACATGCTCCTCAGGAGCCAATCACAATAATAATTTTAGCTATCACGTCAATTAAAGAAACGTTAACAAGTTTAAATTCGTGTGTTTTACTTTAACAGAAAATTACTCACTTTAACGTTGTTAGAAGAAAGGTAAATTCTGTCTTTTCACTGACGAATACTGAAGTATGAGTTACATGGAATAATGAACTGGTCTTAGTGTAGGCCTCGTAATCTGAAAGCTTTCACTGTACAACGCTTTCATCACGATTATAAGCCTTTGATCGTGTGAAACTTGTTACATCGTTCAAACTCAACTCACTAAAGCTATTCGTACAATGAAGGTGAATGTTCTACCGTTTAAATAGTCAAACAGAAAACATATAACAATTTGCTCATTCTCAATATATCTGATTAAGAATATAAAATTCAAACTAACGTCATATGCAGAGTTATTCATCATGAAATCTCATACATGTGTTTCATATTTTCTTATATTGTAGATCCCACAAGATTGGAGTTGTGAAAGTCCCTTTACCACCTGTGTCATTCACTTCAATTACTCTTACTAGTTTGTCATTACTCATGTGTAATGGTGATTCATGGCCAAGAATGTTCATTTGTAGTTTGGATTCTTTGTTGATGTCAGTTGTTTGTTCATATAATGATGATGGGCCCCATTGTTATATGAACCCACCTAAAGGAGGTCAACTGATACTTACAGAAGATCAACTCTGCACTAAGCATTCTTTGAGTAATGATAAAACTGGGGTATTGAAGGGCGGTCCCTTTTCCTTCGCTTGAAGTTACCATAACAGTGCATTGTGAATTGCAGTAAATCGAAATGGCGATTCATCATATCAGTAGCTTCTTTATTGGTTGATGATGCTCCTTACTTCGTGTATGGATTGGTATCGACATGTTGAATGGACATCGCATAACGGCATATGTACGTATGAACATTTACATTGAAGTGATTGCACTATAAAAATGGACTACATTCTACGAAGATGGAAAACAAGCGAGTGGAAAAACACGATCTATATCTTGTGGTTTGTAAGTTGAGTAGATATAAGTGTTAAAATTAACTTGTATGAGTAACTGCATGAGATAGTTAAAAAGGATCCTGATGGTCTATCTTTATAATTTGAAACTTAACCATGAAAAACACCCAACTTAAAAAAGTGTCAAAAAAAGATGTCACTTGCTGTGAGAAAATAGCTGGCTTTCACTCGCTACTTTTTAGTAATTTTATTTAACGTTTATTAAGAAAATTGCAATGATGCAAGTAGGGTTCATTGAATTACTAAGATAAAAATTTTACAATTAATTTCAACGATACAACGTAAAAACTACGCGGTGAAAAAAAAGGAAGAGACCGACCAAGTCGCCTGGATCAGACTGACCAGGACAACCCTTGGAAATCAGGTATTAAAGTTTTGTTCTTTTGAATATAATTAATTTCTGTTTTTGTTCCTTCATTATGCTGACATTTATAACGTGTTTTTTATAGAGTAGCTATGTCTGTAGGCCTTCTAACTGGACAATGAATGAACGACGAAGTCAGGCAGGAACACCAAGAAACAAGCGTCGTTATTACAAGATGCACACTTACTAATTTATTTATCCATAATGTCTATCAGTATAACGCATTTTCAAATTCGACCGTTCAAAATTTCCGTATAACTAAATGTTCACAATTGTTAAATTTTCTGACAAAACAAACGAGTGAAAGCCAGCTATTAATTAATAAGGCAAAATAAAAAATTTCAATGGAATAAAGTCTAGCAGACATCAAAAATTATTTTTATGGAAGTCATAACGTCTCTTTAGTCATTTCATTTTTAATTGTTATGGGCAGGTGAATGGTCAGGTCCCTACGTGCTGAATAATTTTTATACATGATTTATATATGGCTGCTATTAGTTTTCGTTTCTTGTCTATTGATTACAATTTTTGTTAACACTCTGCACTATTTCATTTTTTGTGCTCTACAAAAGTTTGCGTTTCTTTTGTACGAACAAAAAATATTTGCTGTGTCAATAGGGTAGTCAGCCCACATTTTTATTGCTCCGTAAATTTAAATTTTTTATACGACTGTATAAGACGCACGATCTGACTACGCTGCATGTTAAAGTAGATCATCGGGATCATTGAAAACAACAAAAATATAAACATAATAAAACACTACAAAAATTTGAGGCAATTCTTCCAAATTTTTTATTTCTTTTATTGGAGGGTTTTTTACCGGATCCGCCGGTTTTCCCTCCCATTTCGTTTTGGTTTGGAAAAAAAACAGTGTCCACATTTGGGGCCAAGTGAAGCCATTTGCCATAACATTATTTATCGTAGTTATCATGAATATTCACGTTTCTTTTCATTTCTTGGCTTTTGGGTACATCTCCCAAAACACTGCGTTTATTAAATACAATGACATACATTTAAAAAAATTGGCACGCAATTCATACATGTTGGTAGCCTGCAATTATTTAGCTACTGAATGAAGTAGATTTAATCAACATAGTCAAAATAAAATTATATATTTAATGTTATTTTACTTCAAACTTTGAAAATGCCATTTAGTTTTATGATCAAGTAATTTTCTAACCCTGGAATCCAATGTTCTACACAGTAAAAATAGATTGGTCAAAATAACCAAAAAAATTGGTTATTTGAATGCACCTGAGAAGAACAATTTTTATAGGTCAAAACAACCAATTCCTAAATTGGTCAAAAATACCAAAAACAAAAATGGTTAAATTTACCAATTTATTTGACCAATTTTATTTGGTTGTTTTTACCATTAAATAAGCATTTTTTTCAGGTGCATATCCATGACCATTTGACCAATATAGAGGATCTTTTTAACTAAGCTAAAGAAAATCAATCACACAATTATAAATAGCACATTTTTTGCAAACACAGAATACTTAAAATCTCTACTACATGCCATTAATTAACACTACAAAAGTTTTCTACTTCATAGAAGAAATAAAATGATCGACAAAAGTTGGCAATTGAGCCTTACAATTGCATTTTGAATTTAAAAGCAAATGTTCTAAAAGAATAAATACATTTTTGCAATGTCCATTAACGCCTTTAGGATACTCAGCATTAAAAGTATAAAAGAACTAAGTAAAATAATAACTGCATTGACAATATTTTCCGTTTTCAGCTTTGCCACAATCATCCCTCAGCCACCAACATTATTGAATGAATGTTTCTTAATGTTCCTGTTGATAGGAGTCAGGAGACGAACTTTTGTTAATGATCTCTTGAACTTCCCCAAGCTTTTACCCTTCAACAGAGATAAAATTATTTATCAATTTTTCACACATTTATGCAGAAAATATTATTTGTGACAATATCAACTCTTACATCAACAATGTCCCAAAATAGCTTTTGTTCATATCTCGATGGGTGCATTGGTCATCTAACACATAAGGCAAACATGCCATTATACACCGTTCTTGACCTCTAAAATAATCAACATAGCATAGAATGAATATATTACCATTATCACTCTCTAAAGCATTAACACTTCAGTATAAATAGGGATTTTAACTTATTGATTTTACACCAACCTTTCTCATCTTCAACTGGACAATCCTCCAGCTCTTCAAGGATACTGCTGACATTCTTTTGCTTTGTCTTTTTAATAGCAGACAGCATTTTATATTTGTGCAAATTCCATCGTTCCTTCATGTCTTGCACAACATCACTCTTCTCCAAAATACGTCCTAACTCTGCTTTCAGCTGGAAAAAATTAAACCAAAAAACTAATTATCTTTCTCTAAGTAATTGTGATTCAACAGACAGTTTTGCTACAGCATACATACTCATGGACAGCGGCAGATTAATAATTGGCAAAAAACTCATATTCATAAATTCATATGCTACATATAATCTGTTGAATTAAAATTGCTTGTAGTACTAGAATCTAGTAAAGTATACCATGCACATATGAATATTACCATCTCATCAGGCTAATACTTCAACCCATACCTGAACCATTTTATGTAGAAAACCTGTAAGGCTTCAATTTACCTTTTGAGTAACGTCATTCCAAATACACGTAAACTTCTTGTGAAGTTTTATTCGATGAATCATCTGATAAATATCATGTGGTTCTAAATTGAAAAAATCCTCGCCGTCGACTTGATTAGCTTTAAAAATATAAGAAGCAAAACGTCAATGAAATTACGTTATTGCTGTTGTATTCTCTAAAAGCGCTCGAGCAAATCTGCCTGCTAGCAAAACGTAAACAAGGCAAGTCATCTATAAATCTAATTTTGAATTATTTTCTACACAAGATTTATGCACGAGACAACAACCCTCACAAATGCGACCTACATTTCAGAATGAGACAATACCTTTAAAATCTTCGACAATTTCATCCAATTTGTTGTTTTTCAAAAAAAGAATACTGTCAGCGACAGATGATTGTTTGTTGATTTCCATTTTGCCCACAATAGAAGAGTTTAAACGCTTAAATGCACTTCAACAAAGCACAAGAAGTTTAGAAACACGCCACGCGACTACATACATCGGCAACAGGAAGTCAGGCACGTGCCGCTTTGCGTATTGGGATGTCATGTGACCAAATCGACCAATCACCGCAAGTTCGCAACTAATTGGACAAAGAAATGCACTTAATGACACTTAATATTGATCTGATTTTACTCATTCATTGCTCTAACAAACGGTAACGGAGTTGTCACTTGACTAGTGACGCAAGAATATTCGTAAAATTCAATTAATTATGCCACGATTGTGTTGTCAGGTATGTGCAACGTTTTTCAACGTCTGTCGCTGGAATGTTGCATCATTTGGTCGCTGTTCATGAACACGATGCCAGATTGCATATTATCTGCGAAGTGCCGGAATGTAATTCAACCTTCGCTAAGGTAAGCTTTTGATTCTTGATACGACACTGATTTGTTTGTTATTTGTTAAAATATTTACTTATTCAGTGCGTTCACGGATTTGTTGTTTAGGTTAACTCTTACAAAAGTCATCTTAGAAGAAAGCACGCCAATGTTGACTTAAACTCACGTCATCTATGTTGCGTTGAATCAGCGAGTAGCACTCACAACAATTTTGTCCTGATGAGGATGGCCTTGAACTCTTAATTGATGAATTCAACAGGAAAATGAACTTGATGACTCTGTTCAAGCAATGGAACACAAAAGGCTCAATTTCTTCTAAAACAAAAGAAATCAATCTGCTCACACAAAATGTGTGGATAACATTGTAGAAGATTCCACTGAACTTGTCCAAGGAACAGTCAAAGCAATTAAACACGGTTTGCAAAATTGCTTAGAGAAAGCTGGATTAAATTATAATGATGTGCCAGGTCTTGATGAATTATTTGATGAAGGACATGCTATCTCAAATCCATTCAAACATATTTCCACAAAGTATAAACAGAATGCTTATTTTGAGGAGCATTTTGGCTTAGTTGTAAGTTTTATTTCTATGTTTTTTGACTTTTTTTAGAATGTTTAGAGTTTTTGGATAAAGTTTTTTGAGATTTTAACATATTTGAGCCAGCTGCTCTTTAGTGCTTGTTATGCATAATCATTATTTTAATTGTAGCAACCCAGACGAATTAAACTTGGACACAGAGTTGTGAAAAGACGTTCAAGGACTGTGTACAAAGAGGTTATTAAAGATGACGAAATCATGTACATACCACTGCTTAAATCCTTGGAAAAAATGCTCAATGTAAAAGGAGTACTTGAACAGGTCAGATTGTTAATAGCATGGTTGTGTTTTTTTATGTTGGCAAGTTTATCAAACTATGACAACTACATCTTTGCAAGTACCCATATCAATAACAAGGTTGCAAAATATTAATACATGTTCTATGTATAACCATAAAAGGAACTTTATGTGTGTTTTACTGTGTTAGTTTCCATGAAAGCAAAACAATGATGACATGCGTTTATTAGAGCACATTTCCCATATATTCCAATTATTTCATGAAATTTTAAATGAAATTCTGGTGTCATGATGTGATTGAGGATGCCTATTTCAAAACCCATCCTCTGTTTTCCAAGGACTCAACTGCTTTACAAATCATGCTTTACTATGATGAGTTGGAAATTGCAAATGCCCTTGGTAGTAAAACTGGAAAGCATAAGTTAGGTAATAGTTTAATGACATCATAGTGACTAAATCAGTCACTCAAATGTAAAAAAGTGTATGAGCAATGAAAGGCTATAAGAAGCTCTTATTACATCATATGCCATTATTTCTGTATGACAGGAGTTGTTTACTACACAACTGGAAATATTGATCCTCGATATCGATCCCAGTGTGATAACATTCACCTACTCCTTATGGCAACAGTTCCAATTATCAAAAAATATGGCATTGACATTCTCTTGGAGCCTTTCATGAATGACCTTGAATACCTTGAACAAGTAAGTGATCCTATTTATTGTTTTTTAGCTTATTACCTGTTATTGATAATTGTGCAAAGTAAGTAGTTTGATAAAAATTGCTTAAAATTAACTGTCACACTTCTTTTTTGAGGATGGTGGTCACCAGTTCATTGTTAAAGGTGAACCTCTGTCATTTTTTGGGACTATTGTGTTGATTTCTGGAGACAATCTTGGATCACAACTCATGGGTGGATTCAAAGAAGGTCCAGGTGCACATTTGAAATGCCGGCAATGCATGGGGACCACAGAACAAATAAAGCAGAAGGTATGTATGTTTATGATAATACATTATTAACCTGTTTCAACATAGATCAAATGTTTTATTATGGTTTTTAGCAGACCAGGAACATACACTTTAAAGTAAGTCTTTCAGTTTTCAGAAAACATTTTACACTTGGAACTCGTGCTGGTCATGACCGCCAATGTGAACTGATTGAAGAAAACCCAGAACTGAGTAAAGCATATGGGCTTTGCAGGAGATCAATTCTTTGCAACTCTAGGTATTTTCATGTAGCAGATGGCATGCCAGGTGATGCAATGCATGATATACTAGAAGGAGTACTTCAGTATGTATGTAAAGAATTGCTGAAGCACTTCATATTTAAAGAAAAATTTTTAACATTGGAGCAACTTAATGAAAGAATGAACTCTTTTGATTATGGAAATTTTAATGATAAAAACAAGCCATCACCAATCACCCGGACAACTTTGAGGAGTGAAAACAATAGTTTAAAGCAAAAAGGTAGGGTGTAGTGATTGTCACGAGCATTAATACCATCACCCTTGATTTAAATGATTGGTTTTTCTTTTATAGCAAGACAAATGTGGTGCCTTGGAAAATTCCTTCCTTTAGCTCTCGGCAGTGCCATTCCTCAGGATGAAGAAAAGTGGATGCATTTTCTTTTGCTCCTTAAAATTGTTGACATTGTTTTTTCACCAATCACAAACACTGATGAACTTGCTATCCTGGAAGGATACCTGAAGGAATTTTGTGGAAATTCACCCAGCTTTATCCTGGGCTTTCAGTTATACCCAAGATGCATTACTTGGTTCATTACCCAGCTCATATTTACAGGTATGATTTTGCTGGTTTGTATCTTAGTTTATAAATAAAAATATGGTATGTAACTCAAAATGCATGTAAAATTACATCATTGGTTTCCCTCTAGCTAACATGAGTCCTTGATTTTTTCAGATTTGGACCAATGATTTGGAGCTGGTGCATGCGATATGAAGCAAAGCACAGTTACTTTAAAAGATTGGCTTCATACCTTGGAAACTTCACTAATGTTGCACTTAGCCTTGCTGAACGACATCAAACCAGAAGTTGCTATCTAAGAAATCAACCCATTGCAAAAAAGCCTAAAATTGGTAGGATTTTTTTGAATAGATTGATTTTAATTCTAAAACAAAGAGGTCAATTTTAGTAACCTCTCTAGTAAGATAATAAATTAATGTTTGTTTGTTTCTCTTTAGATTCTGCAAAAGAAATTGTTGCTAAGGATAGTGAACATTATTATTTGCTCAAAGAGAAGGAACCTAACTTAAGTGACATTAGTATTTTGTCAAGGTAAAGTACACATAGTGATTATTTTTATTACAGAAGATGGTGACTATTGCGAGAAAAAAATTGCTAGTACTTTATAAAATGAAACCATGGCTGTAATCTGACTCTTAGACAATTTTAGATCCAACCCAGATCCTGTGGGTTTTGCACCCATTATGCGCTTAATTTGCGTCTTAGTAAGCATAAGCATGTCAAGGCCGTCAAGTGCTTTTTTGGTAAGTCGTATAGTCACTCCGGTTCCTTCTCTGACTGCCTTTGCCAAGTTATTTTTCTGAGCCGTTGAAAGTGTAACGCCGTGAACTGTGTAGTTATTACGTCCACCACCTTTAGCAGCTCCACCACCTTTCCTAACTACACCACTACCAGCAACTGCTTTTTGCGTGCTGCCGGTGATAGCACCTGATATAGCTGCTAGGCCTAGAGACGGTAACACTTTTGGTATGAGTTTAGTGACCGTAGGTATGAGTTTTCCAATAAGATTTCCAATAAGCTACCGCCTTCTATACTTCTTGACCCAGGAAGATAAATACCAGCGCCTTTAAATTCCTGAGTGATTACTCGTTCCATGGCGGGTCTGAGAGCTTCAACAAATATTGCGTTATTAATGTCCGACATTTTTGTGCACATGCAAAACATTTTGCGTATATAAACAGTGGAAAAATTTTTTTTTAATCTTATAAATTATTTTTAAATAATAACATATCACATCAGACAAACAGTCTAAACGATTATGTCCATTTTACCGTTTATCCCATTAAGTCGAATAAATCGTTCGCTAAGCACCAAGCAGAACATGTTATACGCTATGCTGCCACCAACATTAATCGCGCTACGAAAAGCTTCGTTCAAGGTTCAACGAATTCTAATGTTTGCCTCTTTTTTTTCTCAATATATCGGCATAAAGACTTACATCGAAATGGTAAATAGAAAACAGGCTTGCAAAGTCTCTTAAGCTTACTTGAGAGCCTGCATCTAGATCGCTGTACTTCATTGCAGCGTCTTGAAACATCATGTAGGCTCTGCTGTAATTGCTGTTAGCAGCTGTGTAATTAACATCAAGCTCTTTTTCAGGTTACTTTTGAGTGTTATTGATCTCAACATAAGTTGGACTTAAATTAGCATGGTCAAAGACATGTATATTTTGTTCTTGATTGTTAAAGCGTTCAGCGTCTTGGAAAGCCAGAAAGATGTGAGTTGGTAGCTCTTCACTACTGTTTGTTGTTACAAGCCACGATGCAATGACCTGATTAGGGCCAAATCGTTTTTGGTAAATACGATTTTGCTCGAAATACAGCACGCGTGTGTATCCAGCGACCAATTGCTTTCTATCATAGTCTGCACTTCGATTGAAGGCCTGATGTAAGGAACCCAAAGCGAAAGATGATTTATCTTAAATTTTCCAGCACCAACCCCATTTTCTCTATGAAGTGTATTTTCTGCAGTGTCGCGAGTAAGGTTCAAAGTAAACTTTACACCTAAGAAAGCCGAGTCAATGTCTTTGACGAAGCCTAAAATGTCGGCAAGAGGAAGCATCATGGTGACGTCTTTAGCACCGGCGCAAAGCTGGCGGCGAGCAGCAAACACAATGTTGAAGTTAGGGTTTTCTGTTGCGTTAAGATCTAAGTTAAAGTGTTGCCGAAAAAGGGCGCCAGTCACACCAGTGGCATTAGGCACACCAGCAGCTGGAAGCAGCTGATCGTTGGTTCTGTTCACAAACTTATTAGGATTAGGTGAACCAGTCCCAGTGTCGCGGTACCAGAAAGCGCTTGTAGCAGTGCTCCTGGGCGAATCGTCCGATACAGTCACAAGCTGCATGATAGTGTTGGCAATTGAAGCAAACTGATTTAGCTCTTCAACAGTCTTGTTGTTAACTTGGAGCTGAACCGTTTGAAACAGGCTCCAGACACCATTTGTTAAAGCGACGTTGTCGTTGTCATTATAGTCAGCGCCAGCGTTTGTTACTACACGACCCCTAACCTCAAGGACGGCTCTGTGAAACCACAGAAGCATGTCATTTTCTTCGGTATTTATATTAACATGTTTCTTGTCGTAATCTTGATCGCGGGAAGCAATTTTCGCGTACTGAAGACGCTCAATAGAGCGATCGACAACAGGCTCGTCAAAGAGTCGAAGTGCAGGAGATATGATGTCCGTACTCATTGCTATAGTTTTTGTACTTCGTACAGTATACATATATCAAAAAATTTTTGTCTGCTATTATATCATAAATAATCAATTCAGCAGACATTTTTAAGCGTACATCATACCATTACCAGAAACTAAGTTGCTTAGAATACTTAAGTCTCGAGAAGTCAGTTGTTGCTTAGCAAGACTTTCAGCGCGCGATACTGGCGCTTTTCTAGCTTCAGAAGTCCCAACCAGCTCATTAAGTTTAGATCCAGCTTCTTTCGTTAAGGCGCTGCGAGCACTTTTTGCGCGCGTTTTTGCGCTACTAATACCAGCTTCAGCCCCAGCACGAGCCACTGCAGATGCACGTGATTTAGCTTTTCTAGCCACTCCTTTAACATCCCCGCGGGCAAGATCGGCAACAAGACTGCTTACGTTTTCAGGCGAGAACTTCTCTTTTGCAGTCGATATAACAGCCTCTTTGGCTGCTGTAGCCGTGTCACGAATTGCTTTTTTACCAGCCGCCACAGCCACATTCTTGATTTTTGGAGCAAACTTACCTACGCGAGATCCTAAGGCTGCAGCTGCGGACTTCCCCCCACTAAATAGCGCACCCTTTGCTTTACCAGCAAGGCCCACGAGGTTTCCTATCAATGACCTCCCGACGAATTTCCGACGAACCCCGTCTACTTGCTTGAATTATTATTAAGTATATTATACACAGAAAATAAGCTGTTGTCATAACAACAGCTTTGAATCGGAATCCGCTTATGAACGTGTATAATCACATTTTCGGACGGATGTTTAAAGTGTAAGTTACTTGCTCACCATTTAAATCAATCTCATTTCCTGACTGATCAGTGATGTTCATTTGCACTCGAGTAATAAGGCTAGTTTCTATTACTGGTAAATAGGTCGGTGGACTGGGTCTTATTTCCAACAAACGTCCTGGTCTTCGGTTTGGAGTAAATGATTTAATAACATCACTAGAATTACCGTTTACTATACTTGAATTAATAAGCGAGCAGTGAATATGGATCTTCTGTACATCTGTAATATTAATTCGATTCTGAATTAAAGTCTTTCCTCTAGTAATATCACTTCCATCCACAGAAAACCCCAAAATAGGGCCTAAGCTGTTATCTGTGTCAAAGGAAACTACAAGGTCACCTTTAATAGTAATCTCAGATTTAGATGTGGCAATATTTCCATAGCATTTTCAATAGCTTCATTGATATCGGGAATGTTGTAATAGCCGGGGGGTATTGTGATTTTTTGCCGTTGAATTGGAGTCTGTTTAAGCTCTCCTCTCTGTGCACCTTCAGTATCACCATAGTTTCCATTTCTAATCTCAAACTCAATTTGGTTTTTTTTTGTAGTGACATTTTCCCACGAATTCCACAAACTAGCTTCAGTAAGAGCCAATTGATATTTTTTGTTAATATCTAAAGATATGGCTGGATTAAAGACAATTTGAAAGTTATTTTCTTGTCTACCGTTCGCCGTAATGGCTCTTGTTGAGTCTAACTCAATGCTAATTTCGTCTTCTAATAATGCTTCAGACATTATAGTTGTATTGATAACACTAAGCAATAGCTTTGTATAATATATGAGCAGAAATTTTAACGCACGTATTTATTTCTAATTTTTCGGTAATAACTTTTCGATATCGCAGCTGAAACTTCGGTTCATAAATTTGAATCAACAAACGATCTCTTTCGCCGAGCAGTAGAAGTATACTTACGACGAAATAGAGAGAAAAATTTTGAAAAATTCCAACTAGAATATAATTCTAATGCTGAAAAAATAGTCATATCTTCTTGGAACTATTCAGACATAGATAAACCTACGCGTGAGGTTCTCAAAGCTTTGCTACGTCCGGCAAAAAACACCACGCCCGTAGTGTAAAACATCATAGAAGACGTGAAAACATAAAAAAACGACTAGAAATTCCAGTAGATGTGTACACTCAAGTTGGTACTTCAGTCACTGGAAAAAGAGGTTCAGATTGGACCAATGTCGCGATGTGTGAAAAAGGTGAAGCAGATTCTTCTACAATCACCATCGAAACCGCTGGATTCTACCAAATATCATTAAGTGGAAAATGTTTTACAAGTGCAGGGGCACTACGAATACTTCAAACTCCTAGCAAATTACTTGTCTTAAGTAAAACAAAAACACATCGTATTGGTGATATTAACTCTGAATGTAGCTATAGCGATTTTATAGATGTAGACTTACCTGCTGATGCAACATTAGTTGTTCAACAGATGGGAACTGCTAAAGTAATTATCACACTCATTATAGAAAGTATAATACCCGAATCTTCAACGGTTGTTTGATTAAAATTTGCTACACGAAGCGCTAGATGGTTCCGAAGGCTTTCCTTCATTATCTAGAACTGAATAAGAACATTTCACGTTTGGCAAAGGGGGGAACCGGCCGCCGGAGGCGTCGGAGTTTCAGTTTTTGGAGGAATTGCACTTAGAAACTGAAGTGCGTTATAGCGTATTAACGCTGGGTCGCTCGTATTTCCATACGCAGCTTCCCAACCTACGGAATTTGTTATAACAGGCGGTCTAATTTCTATTACGTCATTAGGTTTAATAGGTCTGCGCTTACATTGTGCCGAAGGAGGTTCAGATGGAGCTGTATTAGTACGCTTTCTTGATGTAGATGCTAGTGGTTGAAAAGCTTCAAGAAATGAGTTTAGAGCTCTTCCACTTATCCCACCCTGTTTATATAGTAGCAGAATCTCTCTAACAGTGTCCATCTCGATTCTATATACTATATAAATATTATTCTTCTAATTGTATCGTACCTGTCTGTATTAGCAGCCTGGTTTGTAATTTAAGATGTTCTTCTCTTTGTCTTATTATTATATTATTCAATTTTTTCTCTCTTTCTCTTCTTTCTTTTTGCTCTTGTCTTTTCATACGTACTCTTTTAGATTCACTATTCATCTTACCACGTACCCTACTATACGCTACTTCTAAATAATAGACCCCGACGGCCGGCCGCGCGGGGGGTGGGCCGGCCGTCTTTGGCTCCTGGCGTTGTCCAGGCTTTGGCCTTCGCTGTAATTATGCTAGCATACGTACGCGAACTAGGATTGGGGCACTTAGATTTGTGTATAATTGGTCTCAAGGTGTTGTAAAATCATTTTTGTGTAAAATCATTTATGTAGCTGGGAGAATCAGTTTCAAAGCAATGTAAAGTATAAACTATAGCAAAAACAAGACATGAATGTCATAGCAATGAAAATGACTCATTACTGTCCATATCAGTAGTAAAGACACCAGTAGAAAATGACTCATTTACTGTTCTTATCAGTTGTAAAGACATTAGCCAAAAACTGTCTGGTCATGTCATTCACTCCTGAACATGGATACATACTTTAAAGTAGGTTGTTGCCCAAGAAATATATTCCTAGTATAAACAAATGTCTCTAATGTTCAAATAATGTTTTGGAAAAAAATAAGAAGTTCCTTGTAAAATGAAATACTAACTGCTACACACAATGCCAGAGCTCTTCAAAATGCCCTGGGAATAAATGGCATAGCAGACTCTTTATTTTGAGGAGGAAGCACATATTCATATATTCATGTTCTATCACATTAAGTTCCTATGAAATCCATTGTTTTCAACAGATTAAGACATGCATTTATGAATTTGTGCCCCCCCCCCTCCCCCCAATTAAGAAGTATCCTGCGCCACTGCTGGGATTTTTTATATATTAGTAAATCTGGTAGTCTAAAATCTGGTAGTCGGACAGTTAAATGTGTCATTTTCACTTCTGTCATTGCTACGGCAATGATATCCTGCTTTTTCTTCTTCAGGTTATTTATAACTTTTACTTTACATTGCCTTTATAGTTTGAACTATAATAAAGTATTATTGAATCAATCATTAAATAAATATTTCCTCCAAAGTAAAAAAAAACCAAACATTGTCACAACAATTAAGGTGTTAGTCCCCAAATCAAGTATGATTGAATCAAATAACAATAACTGTATGTCCATTTCAAACAACTACAATTCTCATAAATAGAAAGTATATTTTGTAAATTATATGAATCAATAGAAATAAATATAGAAAAGACTGTAATCATACTTATATAGCAAAGCAAATCTTGTGGGCTTTTCAGCATTTCAAAAAGGGATGTTACATGATCATGGTTGCTGTAAGATCAGCATTTACTCTCATTATACAAGAAAATGACCCAACAACATTTATTTTAAGGAACTTCACAAATTCTGAATAGCTAGATATTGCAAACTAAACTCATAAATATAATTTGATGGTTCCATACAAGTTTCTTAATAAAACTGTTCCAGTAAATAAATGACAGTTGAAAACTTGAAAATACAAATGTTTGATTATTGTCAATAATATATTTATACCTTTTATAAATATACAACTGTTGTTATTTGAACCTTTGTTAAAAGAAATCTACAATACAACTGTTTCTGATCATCTTTAGTATAAAGAAGACATACCTAAAATGAAAAAAGAAATTGATTCTCTTCTTCATTGAAAATGAGCTACAAATTCATTTCCTCTTCTTCTATCTCCTTGTACGTTTTCACAAAGACAGGAGTATTTTAGCTACTAGAAAATAAAAGATAAGTAGAAGTCCAAATGCTTCAGTTTCAATATCTATAGTTTGCTTATAACCAAATGAAGATTGTTGTATATTATTGTAGTACATGTTCTGGTCCAAATGCTTTTGTTTCAATTTCTTTCGCTGTAAACTTAGAATTTGTCTTTTGAACTTTGAAAGTGTCTTTTGTTCTTTTTTTTTCCTTTATCTCGCGATAGGTTTCTCAAATACGGAAAACGTTTAGCTGTTGGCAAATAAAAGATAAATATAAAGGTCAAATGCTTCACTTTCAAGTTCTATCGCTTGTTATAAAATTTATTATGTTGGTTTTTCGTGTTTTTCCTATCACAGTAAATTACACCGCGATTATTTTCTCGTAATATTAACATAGTCAGGTCTAAATGTTTTCGTTTTAATTTTCAACGCTCGTTCAAAAAAATCTTTTGCTTTTTCGTACTCTCCCATTTTATTGTAAACCAAACCCAGATTGTTGTACGTTGTCGCAATATTAACATGGTCAGGTCCAAATGTTTTCGTTTTAATTTTCAACGCTCTTTCATAAAAATCTTTTGCTTTTTCGTACTCTCCCATATTTTTGTAAACTGAACCCATATTGCTGTACATAGTCGCAATATTAACATGATCAGGTCCAAGTGTTTTTTTTTGAATTTTCATCGCTCATTCATAAAAATCTTTTGCTTTTTGGTACTCTCCCATATAAAAGTAAACCAAACCCAGATCGTTGTACATTATTGCAATATTAACATGGTCAGGTCCAAATGTTTTCGTTTGAATTTCTATCGCTCGTTCATAAAAATCTTTTGCTTTTTCGTATTCTCCCATATCTCTGTAAACCAAACCCAGATTGTCGTACGTTGTCGCAATGTTAACATGGTCAGGTCCAAATGCTTTTGTTTCAATTTCTTTCGCTCGTTCATAAAAATCTTTTGCTTTTTCGTACTCTCCCATATCACGGTAAACTGAACCTAGATTGAAGTACGTTCTCGCAATATTAACATGGTCAGGTCCAAATGTAATTTTCATCGCTCGTTCATGAAAATCTTTTGCTTTTTCGTATTTTCCCATTTTATAGTAAACGAAACCCAGATAGATGTACGTTAGCGCAATATTAACATGGTCAGGTCCAAATGTTTTTGTTTTAATTTCTATCGCTCGTTCATAAAAATCTTTTGCTCTTTCGTACTCTCCCATTTTACTGTAAACCGAACCCAGATTGATGTACGTTGGCGCAATATTAACATGGTCAGGTCCAAATGTTTTCGTGTCAATTTCTATCGCTTGTTCATAAAATTTTTTTGCTTTTTCGTACTCTCCCATTTTACTGTAAACCGACCCAGATTGTTGTACGTTGTCGCAATATTAACATGGTCAGGTCCAAATGTTTTCGTTTGAATTTCTATCGCTCGTTCATAAAATCTTTTGCTTTTCGTACTCTCCCATATCATCGTAAACCGAACCCAGATTGTTGTACGTTGTCGCAATATTAACATGGTCAGGTCCAAATGTTTTCGTTTGAATTTCTATCGCTCGTTCATAAAATCTTTTGCTTTTCGTACTCTCCCATTTTACTGTAAACCGAACCCAGATTGTTGTACGTTGTCGCAATATTAACATGGTCAGGTCCAAATGTTTTCGTTTCAATTTCTATCGCTCGTTCATAAAAATCTTTTGCTTTTTCGTACTCTCCCATTTTGTAAACCAACCCAGATTGTTGTACGTTGTCGCAATATTAACATGGTCAGGTCCAAATGTTTTGTTTGAATTTCTATCGCTCGTTCATAAAATCTTTTGCTTTTCGTACTCTCCCATATTTTGTAAACCAAACCCAGATTGTTGTACGTTGTCGCAATATTAACATGGTCAGGTCCAAATGCTTTCGTTTGAATTTCTATCGCTCGTTCATAAAAATCTTTTGCTTTTTCGTACTCTCCCATATGTAAACCGAACCCAGATTGTTGTACGTTGTCGCAATATTAACATGGTCAGGTCCAAATGTTTTCGTTTCAATTTCTATCGCTCGTTCATAAAATCTTTTGCTTTTCGTACTCTCCCATATCTTTGTAAACCAAACCCAGATTGTTGTACGTTGTCGCAATATTAACATGGTCAGGTCCAAATGTTTTGTTTGAATTTCTATCGCTCGTTCATAAAAATCTTTTGCTTTTCGTACTCTCCCATATTATGTAAACCAAACCCAGATTGTTGTACGTTGTCGCAATATTAACATGGTCAGGTCCAAATGTTTTTTTGTCAATTTCTATCGCTCGTTCATAAAAATCTTTTGCTTTTTCGTACTCTCCCATATCATTGTAAACCAAACCCAGATTGTTGTACGTTGTCGCAATATTAACATGGTCAGGTCCAAATGTTTTGTTTGAATTTCTATCGCTCGTTCATAAAAATCTTTTGCTTTTTCGTACTCTCCTATATCATTGTAAACCAAACCCAGATTGCTGTACGTTATCGCAATATTAACATGGTCAGGTCCAAATGCTTTTGTTTGAATTTCTATCGCTTGTTCATAAAAGTCTTTTGCTTTTTCGTACTCTCCCATATTATAGTAAACCAAACCCAGATTGTTGTACGTTGACACAACATTAACATGGTCAGGTCCAAATGTTTTTGTTCGATTTCGCATTGCTCGCTCGAGAAAATCTTTAGCATTTTCGTACTCTCCATTGTTCAAAAGCAATGAACCCAACTCGTTGTACGAATATGAAACATCAATATGATCAACACCTAACACTTTAGTTTGAATTTCTGTTATTTCATAAAGTACTTTAGTTGCAAGTTTATAGTTGCAAAATCTTTTCAAAACATCTACAAAATATTTGGCAACTTTCCAATTTCTTTCATCAAGTTTTTGTTTTGATGAATTTACATTGATCAACTTATTTTGGAAATGTTGAAATGATGAATTTGTTATGAATTTAATTAGATGTGGAATTATTTTGATTTCATCTTCTCTGTCTTTAAAATGATTTAGTGCCCAAGCAACTTGACAGGCAAGATCAGCTGCAGACATTTTAGAATCATTTTCGTTTTGTTTACAGCCAAAGGTCTGCGATGAATAATTTATGATGGCTTCGTGTACAACGCTGTGCAGGCGGATGTCGTTGTTTTCCGTATGAAGGAATAAGGAACAATGCTTCAACTGAAGACAGACATCTTCTGCAGATTTTTGTGGATCAATGCTTTTAATGAATTGTATTATAACATCTTGTGGTAAGGGATCGAAAGATATTATTGAGAAAAGTTTAAAAACATGTTCCAACAAGATGGATTCTTCGGCATTTTTTTGTACTGCTAACATAACAGTTTTCATTCCTAAGTAAGATGTGTTTATTTTTGAAAATTGCCATCCATGTTCTGTCGCTCTCCTTCATTCAACTTATCAAAATATTGCTCCCACGTGAATGTCGGATTTACACTTTTACACTACCTACGTAGGAAGCAGCATTTGCCAGGAACAACGGTTGACGATCTAATTTGTCTGATAAATCCTTTAAAATTTTTCATCTTTATTATGAATATCAGAAAAGACAGATAGAAGTTTTCGACATTCTTCATTGTTCATACCATGACTAATTGAAATGTGTTTATTTAGATTTCCATTTGGTGGTATAGCATATGTATTTTGGACAGTTACTATAATTTGACCATTTTTCCAACTATGATCACCAACTTGAGGTAACAATGGATAAATTTCATCAAGTTCAACCACGTTATCTACAACAATCCACCATGTTTGCCAAGATTTCAGTTGTTGTGTCAGCAATAATTGAAAATCTTTAATTTTATCTTCGCTGTTTTTTGCTTCTTTCAGAATATTTTCAATGACAGTTTTATCATTGCTTAATCGTTTACAAAGTTCAGCATAAGTTTTCAAAAGAGAGTCGATATCTTTTCCTTCGAGTGTCATCACAAATGTCGTATTCTTTTCCCAGTCAAACGAGTTATACATTTCTTCGCAAATTTGTCTAGCTAATTGAGATTTACCACTGCCAGGATTACCAGAAATATAGTAATATGTTAGTTCATTATTGTTAGTACTGCGCAAGTTGTTGAGATCTGCTGTGATTTGATTAAGCAATTCTGTACGTTTAACCACATCGTGATTTGATTTGCAAGGAAGTACTTGAAAAGATATAAAACTGTTTCTTTGACTTTTTATTTTGATAATTTCAGTGATTGAAAATCCTAGATCTTGAAATGACTTTTGAATATCACAAACCATTGTGTGATAATCAGCATCAGATACTTTTCCATCTTTATTATGAGCGATTTCATTTCTTACATCACGAAGTTTCTCCACAGCATCTCTAACTTTTGGACCAATTTTTGTTCGAATTGATTTGGAATATAATATCGCTGCAAATAGCGTCGTACAATCCCACTTACTGGTGTCACCATTTTGAAATTTTGACAGAATATGTTTTCCAGGAGGTTTCTTTCTTGAAACTTCAATATTGAACAACTTCTGACCACTAACGTTTGTATTTTTCCATTCTCCGAGAGATTTTTTGTAATGAGTGTTCCATTCTTGGATAAAAAGATCAACAAGTTTCTTTGTAATATCTGTAAGTATTTCTTGCAGGTAGAATTTATTAATTTTTTCTCTTGACTGCATCTAAGGGTCATAAAATTATTAATATTATCATAAATTGGTTCTTTAATTAGAGTTTACAGACAACTAAAATTGTTGAAGATCAAACATAGCTACGTAAAGTTACAGTTTTACTTGTACGTGTAAATGAATATAGAGGATGGCAGCTGAAAACAACGCAATTGGACATTTTAGTTTTCCTGCATTTAGGCATTTGGCTACATTTTGGTAGTGGCGTCGCCAGGATTTTGTGAGTGGATGGGCTCAAAATTTGTACCACGTCAGTCGCTAGGGAAAAGGCCCTTAACATTGCTTCTGCACTGGGAAATTTTTGAAATATTTATCACAACATGAATAGTTTCAATTTTTTAACTTCCCAGTTTAACCTTGGCGGATTTGTACATTCTTCGTGTTATAACGTTACGTAGATTGATTATTGATTTCAATGAAATGTTTTAATATTATAATACTCCCAGAATTGCAGTATTTTCATGAGTCTTACTCTTAGTCATTGCTATATTTGTATTTTTGTGTCTACAAGTTTGAGTCTACCAGTATACTTGTCACGATCTCACAAGTTCTATGATATGGTGTAATGTGGTTTATGATAAGCATCACAAAATTACTTGTTCTTCCTTGCCCACTAGAGACTTGAGTTATTGTAGAATTATTGTTTTGTTTTTTTTTTATTTTTAAGAAATTAAAGTCTTTACCACTCGGCTAACAACCCAGAAAGGGTAAATACAACGCAAACTAGTCTACACAATTAATAGAATTCTTCCCTTTACAGTAAAGTTGTGCGAATTCCGTGAGAGCTACATTAATGCCATGTGCTTCTTTTTCAATTTCGAATGATGCATATGAAAACTCTTATCTAAAATTCAAATGAGGGGCACTTGGGGGGCACAATAAATTTTTAGAGGGCACGTGCCCCCTTTCCACGCCCCATTTTAGCGACGCCACTGCATGTTACAATGAAAAAGGAGGTACTGAGTTATATTATCACTTAGGAAGGTGTTCAACAATTTGTCTAACTGACACACAAATTCTCTAACTGACTGACGCTTTTGCAGAGTTGGTCCAATGTCTGGACGATAGAAGTTTGTCTCTTGTGATTCGGGAGGCGAAAGACAATGGACGTAGAGCTTTAGAAGTCCTCAGACATCACTATCAAGGCAGAGGAAAAACTTTGCATCATCGCTCTTTACACGGAACTCACTTCGCTGTAGAAAAGTGACGACGAGACTGTCACAGATTATATATTGCGAGCGGAACGATCGGCAACAGCCTTAAGAGAAGCCGAGGAGATAATAAGTGATGCACTACTCATTGCAATGGTTTTAAAGGGTCTGCCAAGCACGTACGACGTCTTTGCTACCGTAACAGTTCAAAGGGAAAGACAAATGACATTTACGGAATTTAAAACTCGTTACGAAGTCATGAAGAAAATATCAAACCATTGTCACCAAAACTGAGGTAGGTGACAACGTTATGTATGTGAAACCAAAATTTGACGGAAATTGTTTCAAATGTGGAAGAAAGGGACACAAAAGCTCACAATGCCGAGTGAAGGGGAACAAATGGTGCTCCATATGCAAGACCAAGACCCACGACACGAAAGATTGCCGAAAGACGAAAGAAACGTCCAAGTCAGCTAAAGACGGCAGCGCTGTGACAGTGAACGGCAACATTCCTTTTTATTCGTGTCAAAGGATGAGGAAGAGAACGCTAAAGCAGACGTGAAGGACAAGGATCAAGCGAATTTAACTCTACTGGTGGACACAGGAGCTACAAGCCACATTATTAACGATAAGTCAAAATTTATAGATTTTGATAGTAAATTTGATAGTAAAGCGCATGTTATTGAATTAGCAAATGGCAGTAAAGCCAACGTAGTAGTCGGTAAAGGTACTGCTAAGGTCAAATTAGTTGACTTGCATGGAAATGCGCAGGATGTCTTATTAAGTAATGTCTTATATGTCCCATCTTACGATTAAAATATCATCTTAGTAAATGCTGCCGTAGAAAACGGGGCAAAAGTCAAATTAGATAAACACGATCAGCATGTACAGTGCCCTCATGGCACAAAGTTTGGAATAAGACAAAAAGGCAAACTTACTATATAAATAGCATATCATCTTCAAATAAAAATGCACGTTTTCTTTACGAGTAGCACAAGGTTCTAGGTTACTGCAACTACAAGGACGTTAGGAAACTAGAGAAGGTGGTTAAGGGGATGAAAATCTCAGACTTGAGGGAAGTTGAGTGTGAGGTTTGTACGCAAGGTAAAATATGTCAGACGAAAAGTAAGCTGAAAGATAAAAGTCGAGAGGTCCTCTTGAGTTATTCACACGGATCTTGCAGGTCCTATTGATCCGGAAGGAAGAGAAGGGTTTAGATATGCATTGTCATTTGTGGATGATTATTCAGGATTGAATATGGTCTATTTTCTTAAGCATAAAAGCGATACACCACAAGCATTAAAACAGTTTTTAGCAGATGTTGCACCTTACGGAAATGTGAAGCGCATAAGAAGTGATAACGGCACTGAATTTACAAGCGAGAAATTCAAATCTATTCTTCGAGAAAACAAAATTAGGCATGAAACTAGTGCACCATATTCGCCACACCAGAACGGCAGAGTTGAGAGATCGTGGTTAACTTTATTTAACATGGCTAGGTGTCTATTGCTAGAAGCGGAACTACCAAAATCCATGTGGACATATGCCGTCATGGCATCTGCTTATATTAGGAATCGTTGTTTTAATTCGAGGTTGAACAAAACTCTGTTAGAAGCATTTACAGGCTCAAAATCAGACTTGAGCAAAATGCACGTTTTTCGTTGTGTTTGTTATGGTTATTCACAAAATTCCAAAAAGTTAGACCCTAGAAGTAAACAAGATATTTTCGTAGGGTATGATAAAAATAGTCCAGCATATCTACTATACTACCCTGACATTAACAAGGTAGAGCGTGTAAGATGCGTTAAGTTCTTCAGGGAGGGTAGCAGGGAACTGCCAGAACTAGATGATGAAGAACTTGCACCTCAGATAGCAAAATTGAATGAAAGAAACCCCAAAACAACTAACGAAGACATTAGTACTCCAGAGACATCTAGAGAATCAAGATACCCCACTAGGATAAGAAGTAAGAGTAAATATCTTGACGAGTATGTGACAGAAGAAGTTTCAGGGGAGGATACTGTCTCATATACCGTAGATTATTGCTATAGAGTATCCAACATCCCAACGACATATTCCCAAGCAATAAGCTCTATTGTAAAATAAAATGGCAAAAAGCCATGAATGATGAAATGAAAGCGTTAATTGACAATGATACGTTTGAACTTGTTCCACCCCACCAAACAGAGACATAGTGGGGGGAAATTGGTATACACCGTAAAAGTAGGGAACATTTCGTAAAATAGTAGCGAGAGACTTGCCGAGCGGAAATCGAATTCGTGTAATAAAATTTAATGCCCAACATAAAGTTTTGATTAGAGCCATAGAAATAGACCAAAAATTGTAAAATTGAATTTATTGTAACGTTTCGTCTTTACTCAAGACATCTTCAGACAAATAATAAATAGGATGTTAAGACAAGATATTATATTTACAAAAAGGTGTTAAATTACTACTAAAGGAGGCGGTGTCAAATGGATTATATGATAAGGAAGTTAGGAAGTAAAATAAAGAGAAATTAAAAGAGGTTAAGTGGAATGGAGTTTCCTTGCACGTTAAGTGAAGGCTTGTATTTATTGATTAGAAGGCTTTCATGAATGGAGAGTTCATAAGAATCGTTAGAAGAGGAGATTATTTTAAAGTCGTCTAAGTTGGGGTGTGTCCAGTTGCGTTAATGTGAGCAAAGGTGCTTGATGACGCAGGGTGGGAAACTTGGTTGCCTGTAAGGGGATATTCCCAAGTGCTCAAAATCTGGTGTGTAGATGACGTGGTTTGACCCACATACGAGGCGTTGCAGCTTCGACTCTTGAATAAATAGACTACACCAGATCTCAGAGGTTTGGGAATTTTGTCCTTAAAGGAAAGAAAGAAGAGATACGTTGGGAAGGGCGGAAAACAAATTTAATAGATATATGTGGAAGGCTGCAGCACAAAGGCTATTGATTTGTGTACGAATTTGAAGGAGTGTATGCCGGTGAAAGGAAGACAAAAATAGGGCATTTTGTGAGCAGTCAAGACAGGTGGTTTGGAGGTGTTGTTAAGGAAGCGACGTGTGATTTGGTCAATTATACGTGAAGGAAAACCGTTTTTTCTGAATTCGAGTTGTGTATGAAAATTTTCGTAAGTAGAACAAAGGTTGAAGATGCGGTGACCACACATGCGGTGACCACACGTCATCTACACACCAGATTTTTGAAGCACTTGGGAATATCTCCCATTACAGGCAACCACGTTCCCCACCCTGCGTTATCAAGCATCTTTGCTCATATTAACGCAACTAGAAACACCACAAACTTAGACGACTTTAAGATAATCTCTTCTTCTAACGATTCTTATGAACTCTCCGTTCATGAAAGCCTTCTAATCAATAAATACAAGCCTTCACTTAACGTGCAAGGGAACTCCATTCCACTTAACCTCTTTTAATTTCTCTTTATTTTACTTCCTAACTTCCTTATCATATAATCCATTTGACACCGCCTCCTTTAGTAGTAATTTAACACCTTTTTGTAAATATAATATCTTGTCTTAACATCCTATTTATTATTTGTCTGAAGATGTCTTGAGTAAAGACGAAACGTTACAATAAATTCAATTTTACAATATTTTTGGTCTATTTCTATGGCTCTAATTGAAACTTTATGTTGGGCATTAATTTTTATTACACGATTTCGTAAAAGCACTATTGCTAATGCGCATTTAATATACACGACAAGTTTTTTTAAAATAGACATGTTTCGACATCTCATGATGCCATCTTCAGTATGAGTGAAATAATAAGTGATCCAAGGTTTATGTAAGAGTAATATGATACATAAATTACAACAATAAAAAGGAAATAAGATAAATTAATGGGGAGCGTCCGAACGTATTATAAATTCAATACAATATTTAGTTTATAATACGCTCGGACGCTATCCATTAATTTATCTTATTTCCTTTTTATTGTTGTAATTTATGTATCATATTACTTTTACATAAACCTTATATCACTTATTCTTTCACTCATACTGAAGATGGCATCATGAGATGTCGAAACATGTCTATTTAAAAACTTGTCGTATATAAATGCATGCAATAGTGCTTTACGAAATTATCCATGAATATCTTATTTCCTCTACTACCTCGTGACCATGCACATGATGTGTATCGATGTAGAACATTACTATTATATAGTAGAAATTTATTTCTTTTTATTATTATATAAAGATAAATGAAAGTTAACAAGTTCATTTTCCAAACTTGATTCGAGCTAGTTCCAAATCTCACCAAAATCAACAAATTTATCTTTATAAAACATTTACATACGTACATAGCGAGGAAGTAGAGTATTTTACAGAAAAACAAAATAATCGATAAATGAGCATGAAACATTAAATCACAAAATCAAAATACAATATAACAACGAAAGGTAAAGTTTAAAATCAACATACCTTCACAAATTCACAAAGATTAAAAACGACGCAACCAACTACATGATATCTCAGATGCGGCGTTCTAGTCGATTCTGTGGAATAATTTAAAAGATTTACGTTTCCGGTCACGTGAGATATGTTACCCTACCCCTAGGAAAAAGGCTCCTACAATATACCGGAAGAAAAACCCCTTTCCTTTTATACCAACCAACCAAATCCTCAACAAATTTTACTGTACAAATACTATAAACAATTTTAACCAGAAGCAGAAGCATTTGCTAAATAGTTTCGAAATCTTTATACAACGATGGAGATGCAGGGAATTTTCAGTATTTTCTTATTAAATACGGTATGTATAGTTTCAAAATTTATTTTTATTTTAGACTTTTTATAATTCTGCCTTATGACGCTTGAATTTTGTCAAGAGTTATAGCCAAGAGTTAAGTCGATATAAAGTTTGTCTAAATGGCAGTAATTCCTGGACGCTTTAATTTCTAGGCAGCCTACAAATATGTCATTGCACTGTCCGAGACTAATTACCCTGCGTTTTATGGATAGGTCTGTGGCAACAAAATATTCGAAAGGCTCAAATTTTCGACATTTTTCAGATGGATGACAAAAGGCTTTACAAACCTTTGCTTTACCAGACGTCATTTCAATGTAGAGTGCACCTGTGGAATGTTTATTTCTTAACTGTAAATGGTGTTGAGTTCTCTAAACGTCATGTTAGTAGAGGAAGAGATACTAAAATAGAATAGGATAAACCTGTGTTTTTCTTGCCCTTTGTTACATGTCTAGCATGTGAAGAGTTTTCTCTTAATAATTTCACAGCCTTTACGTGGAATCCATAATTGTTTAATTTGTGATTTTTTAATCTCACGCAAATAACTCATTTATTAACATTTATTTCTTATAGAACAAATGTGAAAGGTTTTCAAGTTCCAATGGATCATAATGAATCATAATGGATCGCCATTTCCATTATACTGGTCAGGATCACCCTCCATTACGGTGAGAATAATGTATGTTCCATTATTTATTAGTTTGCTGTCCTTATAGTGATTGTTTGTTAAAAACGAATAAAGTTGGAATATGTCGAACTGTTCATCATGTTCATACAAAAATCTTGAGGTTTTAGAATTCTGTGGTAAAACTGTAAAAGTTTGCCTTGGTTTAACTTTGTGTTTGACATTCTAACATTAAGCAACGAATTTTTTATTGCACGAATTTGTTCAAAGATATTTGCTACGGAGATAAATCACTGCATATTTACGCATCTCGTTGGAAAATTTAGCATGACACACTGAAAATAATAACGAATAATTTCCTTTGTAAACATTTTTCACTCTTCCTCCCCCACCCCTCCCCAAATTAACGTTCTGGTTATTGTCTTGGATTGGTGAAAATACAATGTTTGATGCTAGTGCTTCTTTTTAGTGTTTATATTTTACTGTAGAAATGAACTCTTCTTATATTTGATACTTGGTTTGCCAATAGTGTCTCTTTATACGTTGGTAGTGGTAGACAAAAACATCAAAGGTTCCTACACAAGTGGACCTTCTGTTAAGATATCTATTCTCTGATGTGATCTTAAATTATGTTAATGTTATATGAAGTATCCCACATGTCACGTGACCATGAATATGTGCATTTAATATACATGACAAGTTTTTTAAAATAGACATGTTTCCGACATCTCTTCAGTATGAGTGAAATAATAAGTGATACAGGGTTTATATAAAAGTAATATGATGCATAAATTACAACAATAAAACGAAATAAGATAAATTAATGGGAGCGTCCGAACGTATTATAAACTAAATATTGTATTGAATTTAAAAACTTGAACATTAAGGTCAGGGTTAGTTTTGTTAGTGTGGAGTGCTTCTTTGACTTTAAGGGTGAATGAGGTGCCGGAAGTGTCGATGATTTTGAAGCAAGAGGAATTTGCTTCAAAATCATCGACATTTCCACATAATGAGCATCAATAATTATGTGTCCAATCTGTTCCTTAGCGAATTAGCAAACATTGTATTTTCACCAATCCAAGACAATAACCAAAAACGTTAATTTGGGGAGGGGAGGAGGAGTTAAAAATGTGTACAAAGGAAATTATTCGCTTTTATTTTCTGTGTCTCAGGCTAAATTTTCCAACAAGATGCATAAATATGCAGTGCTTTAGCTCCGTAGCAAATATCTTTGAACAAGTTCATGCAATAAAAAATTCGTTGCTTAATGATAGGATGTCAAACACAAAGTTAAACCAAGGCAAACTTTTACAGTTTTACCACAGAATTCAAAAACCTCACGATTTTTTATGAACAGGATGAACAGTTCGACATATTCCAACTTTATTCGTTTTAAACAAACAATCGCTGTAAGGACTGCAAACTAATAAATAATGCAACATAGATGATTCTGACCGTAATGGAGGGTGATTCTGAACAGAATAGTGAAAATGACGATCCATTATGATCCATTGGAAGTTGAAAACCTTTCACATTTGTTCTATAAGAAATAAATGTTAATAAATGTGTTATTTGCGTGAGATTAAAAAATCACAAATTAAACAATTATGGTTTCCACGTCAAGGCTGTGAAATTGTGAAGAAAAAACTCCTCACATGCTAGGCATATAACAAAGGGCAAGAAACACACAGGTTTATCCTATTCTATTTTAGTATCTCTTCCTCTACTAACATGACGTTTAGAGAACTCAACACCATTTACAGTTAAGAAATAAACATTCCACAGATGCACTCTACATTGAAATGACGTCTGGTAAAGCAAAGGTTTGTAAAGCCTTTTGTGATCCATCTGAAAACTGTCGAAAATTTGAGCCTTTCGAATATTTTGTTGCCACAGACCTTTCCATAAAACGCAGGGTAATTAGTCTCGGACAGTGCAATGACATATTTGTAGGCTGCCTAGAAATTAAAGCGTCCTGGAATTACTGCCATTTAGACAAACTTTATATCGACTTAACTCTTGGCTATAACTCTTGACAAAATTCAAGCGTCATAAGGCAGAATTATAAAAAGTCTAAAATAAAAATAAATTTTGAAACTATACATACCGTATTTAATAAGAAAATACTGAAAATTCCCTGCATCTCCATCGTTGTATAAAGATTTCGAAACTATTTAGCAAATGCTTCTGCTTCTGGTTAAAATTGTTTATAGTATTTGTACAGTAAAATTTGTTGAGGATTTGGTTGGTTGGTATAAAAGGAAAGGGGTTTTTCTTCCGGTATATTGTAGGAGCCTTTTTTATGTGTCCAATCTGTTCCTCGAATTTTTCACTGCTATGGGCATGTTGGACGATGCCAAGTTAGTTGTTATTGTTTTTATTTTTCATACGTATTAACAGATGGTGATACCTATGCTATCATAACTAATGGTATTGTAGATGATAAAATGATAAAAATTCAATAATTGTTTACTAAATCTTTCTTGTAAAAGGTTAAATTTAGTCCCCGTCGTAAAGAAGGATTTGGCCTAACTGACGGTGAGATGTTGGAGAGATTGTGAGCTTACATTCGCAAATTTAGCAGAATGACTAAAGAAATGCGTCCAAGTCACAGAGTTGATGTACTCAGTGATGCTCTTTTACATTATGGAAAGAAAACGAAGATTAATTTAGGTATAGCTAGTTTTTCTTTCTTTGTTTGAACATATACATAGCTAACATGTCATCATATTATGTAATAGCAGGTATGAATTAAATTTTGTTTTTTGAGGCAATTTGCTGATGGCAAGGATGAAGCGAGCTGTTGACGTGGAAGAAACTGCAAAATCAGATATTGAAAAGTTATGCAGGTGCTTTCCGTGTGAGTATATGTTTGTATTTGCTGTGTGATTATATTTGACACCGATTTTGGATATGAACTATTTACGACTCACATGAAAGCAGTAAATTTTCTTTTTTTCATTATCGAAAGCTCACAGGATTTCAATAGATGATATTCGTGAGTGGATGAATGACGAATCGACTTTTTTTGGTCGTGAAGTTGAGATTGGTTTGTAATTGAGAAACAATGGCTTGTAGCTAAGGAACAGATTGGACACATAATTATTGATGCTCATTATGTGGAAATGTTTTACCCACAGAAAACTTTTTTAACAAATATACGTAAATCTTGAACAACTTACAGAAGAAGAAGATTGGAAATGCAAGTACGTTATATACCTGGACTTGTACGCTGATCTTTACCATCGATGGAATGGTTGCACTATTCAAGTGAACTGACTGTTCCATTTAATCAGATGAAAAAGTATGTTCGAAAAGTTCAACATGTTTCTAGAGATATTAAAGTCTTAAACAGTGTGAATTTAGAAAAATGAAGTGGGAAAATTTTGAAGCTATGAATGTACGTCGTAACATTGTGAATAATAAGTTGGAATATCGAATAAAAAATTATTTCTTGTTTTTATACGTACGTACAAGTAGAGATGTATATGCAACTTGCAGGTGCTTGTCTGACCTTGCCTTATATTTGTAATGATTTGTTATTTACTGTTTAGAATTGACGAGCAGTTGAAGATCATGGAAAGGGAAAACTCAATTTCTGCACGCAGGCAAAATACTGACTCAGAGTACGAAAATGCATAGGCTTGGTAATGTTTTACGTTTATATCAATTGTTATCCATAAAGATTTGTTGGGGATGTCAAGAAAGCAAAGGATAGCAAGGGATTGATTGTGTTTGAAGCTACAAAACAGTGGGCGAGAGATAAGAGGAAGAGAGAGGATAGGGGAGATCCTGGTGTGATTGATGGATACAAGGGTACGATTACTACAATAATGATAACTTTTGAAAGGTTGTCCTACTATCTCTTATTCTCTGTTATCCTATAGGACCATGGAGTATGTTTGTTGATGAAGAAACTATTGCTAAACCACCTGAGGTATTTCAATTGCCCAAATAAAGAGTTTTATAAAGATAATTTTCAAATCAAACAATTATTTTTCTGTCGTTTTACCTTGGTAAATACAGAAAGAGTCAACAATCCTTGAGGAATATAAAGTATCGAAAAAAGACAAATCAAAGAAAGATGATATGAAGCCTTCAGAAGAGAAATCCACATTACACAGTAAGTTAAAATTTTCATACTTTCTTGTAGTTTCCTAAACTTTACCAAATGTAATTATTTTTCAGTTAAATATGCATATGACTATCAAGGAAGATCATATCTTCACATTCCACAAGATCTTGGCATTAATTGCAAGTCAGATACTCCTCTAGAACGTTGCTTTCTACCAAAGCAACATATTCATACGTGGTATGTAAACAATTTCCATTTAGTTCATTTATTCAAAATCAAAAAATGGAAGTTAAAATACCAGAAATGACGTTAAACACGCTATTGAATTTTAGTTGTTCTTGCTTTTGTTTGTTTTCTGTTACTTTACTGTAAAACAAAAACGGAAGAAATATGAAAGTTTACTTACTAAAATGTAATTAGAAACGCCATGGAACGTCTGACTTCGAGTCATCAATATGCTTTAAATTTTGTAGATTTTAAGGAAAACACGCAATAATTGAATTAAGTTTAAAGACAGTTTATGATATAATTCTTGATGGTATTGAGGAAGTTCAATTATACATTACAGTATTCATTAGAGAAAGCGTCTCATCCAAATATAAACTTAAAATATGAGCGTTTTTTTTAATACGATGCTTCTGTTTAAGTCAAGACGTTTAGGTGATCATTTGATATGTTTATAAAATCATATTTATCTTTGTATTATTTATTATAAAGTAATGATTTGTTCTAGTACTACGTACGTATGTTTGTAGATATTGTATTGGACTTCCTTAGCACTTGTTTTAAGAAACACGGCTAACTTGACATTTACTTATCATTTGACTCTGAAGATGACTACCGCTAAGGTTGTCGAAACGTCAGTCAACATCAACACCAACAGTCCTTCACAGGACTTTACTAACCTCGACAAAAATGTAACGATACTTCCTGATGCAATTATTCACTTTATACAGCACTTTTTAATAACATTTAAGTATTTGTTTTCCTGTAGTTCATCCTTCTACCGTCGTGATAAAAGAAAGCAATGGAGATATTCTTACTTATGTATTATTGTATTATTTTATCTTTCTCTTAGGTCTGGTCACATTAAAGGTGTTTCTGCAATAAGATTCTTTCCGAAATCTGCTCATCTTCTTCTGTCGTGTAGCATGGATTGTAAAATTAAGGTAAAAAGTCATTTTCTCTGTCTTAAATGTCGTTGTTCAAGTGGTTTAGTCAACGCAAGGAGTGCACAAATTTTTCATTTTTAACATAAATTTTATTCACATTGTTGAAAACAATTTTTCCTTCACATGCATGATCGTTCGTTTGTAATGATTGATTTCTTTTATGAACACATCAATACTTTTTCTTTTCATGATAAATTTTTATATCATTTTTTAGCTATGGGAGGTTTACAATAACAGAAGAGTTGTGCGAACATTTAACGGTGAGTTAGTAAGTCTTAAATATAAATTTCTTAATTTTTTAAATCAAAGTAAAGTGAAAAGACAAAGATGGGATTTATTTGTCTCCTGCAAAGTTATGTTGATGTTTCTTTTTTCTTACAACAGTGATTTATGATTTGATCCATACATAAAAAACTGTTTCTGTTTTATTGTATCGTTTTCTAGGCCACAATAAAGCTGTTCGTGATATATGCTTTAACAACGATGGAACTTCATTTTTAAGTGCAGCTTACGACAGATACTGTAAAATGTGGATACGGAAAGAGGTTTGTTTTATTTTTCTTTTTTTATTGTTGTGTATGTGTTCATGTTTAAGGAAATACTGAATTTTCTCGTTATTTTTATGCCCAGGTCAATGTTTAGGAAGATTCACGAACAGGAAGGTGCCATATTGTGTGAAGCTCAATCCAGATGAAGTACGTACGTCATTTTTACAGCTCAGTTTGTAAATTTTTGTAAATATTGTTTGCGTATTGGAAGAAGCATAAATTTTCATTTTTGACGGGGGGGGGGGTAGTGGTTAAATATTTGTGACTACAGCGCACACCGCCTTAACATTAAAACTGAAGCAAACAGGAGGGGTCAAAAAAACTTTCTGAATTGTTTAAGAAAAGTTAAAGGAATTCCAGGGGGGGTATTTTCCCATTTAATCAAACATTGACAATAATGTCGTATTTAGGATAAACAACATTTGTTTGTTTGTGGTACATCTGACAAGAAAATATTGACGGTATTTTGATATCAATGATATTTTATTGATTTTATGAATAACATTTATATGAATGAAATTTCATCGAAATAAAATATCGTTTTTTAGTGGGATACAAGATCTAATGAAATTATTCAAGAATATGACAGGTATTATTGCTATATTTTATAATATTAATACTATAGTGTACAAATGCGTCAAGGTTCCTACTCCCTGATGGGGGAGGGGGAGGTCTTTCCTGAGTTTCAACCTTCAGATGGGGGAGCAGACCCACGTTAAAGGTCTTTTAGAGAGCATCTAAACTAGTTCATTAAACTTAACAACTCTTTGTGCCTTCAGTTGCCAATGTTTAAGATCGTCACGTCATAGGTTCCAGAATCATGACGTCATAGGTTTTTAAGTTATAGGTTCTGAGCGAAAGCTTAATCATTGTGTTGCTTTGATTATATCTGCTAACCTTAAGTAAAATTAATGTAGATCGTGAGGACCTGGCAAAGAAGTGAGTTTATGTATTTACATTTGGTATACTGTTGAACTGAAGAGTAAAACTTACTCTAAACATACTGTTAAACATACTCTATCATTATTTACTAGATCGAATAAAAATTATTTACATATAATCTATACGATTCCGACTCACGTATCTATCGGACTGCTAACCTGAACTTACTTATCCACTTACTTATGTATTATTGTATTATTTTATCTTTCTCTTAGGTCTGGTCACATTAAAGGTGTTTCTGCTATAAGATTCTTTCCCGAAATCTGCTCATTTTCTTCTGTCGTGTAGCATGGATTGTAAAATTAAGGTAAAAAGTCATTTTCTCTGTCTTACATGTCGTTGTTCATTTTGAGTTTGGTTGTACATCGTTGAATGTTCCTCCAACATTACTGGAGGGGAGAATTTTTAATAAATTACTATCACGACAAGCAATACATTTGAAACAATACATTTCCTTTCAGAAACTGCAAGATGATATTCATGTAAGCGCCAACGGCTCTGTTTTTGTAAAATCTAACATAAGACGAGGAATTTTACCCAGGTAATGTGGGATATTTCACATTCATTTGTTTACAGGTCACATTTTTATTGATTCAAAAGATTGTTGAAAAAATAACATTTGCATTTTGTTGTATACTTTGCAATGTACATAGCGTTCCTTCTTAAGTCTTTACTATCCTGAATGGGTCTTGATATCTTTGGATATTATATGTTCAATAAGTTTGTTTTATTTTAGAATGTTAGAGGAGATATTAGACACATGTATTATGGTAAAGAAAGCTATGAAAGATTGTAAAGATGATAAAGTAAGTTGGTTTTATTAAACCTTTGTTTTTGAAGCGATCTTTGATGTTTTTATAACATCCAGTAGCTAAAACGTCATGGAGTTTTCATCATGTTCAAAAAAGAGGCCTTTGCACTCTTCTTTTGTTTTCTTTAATCATTCAATATCATAAATAATTCACATTTTAGACTCTTCTTCAACTTCTTGATGCTCGACAACTTGCTTTAAAGTTGATTGCAAATGTCACTTATGGTTACACATCAGCAAACTTCTCAGGATGAATGTCGTGTGTTGAGGTAACTTTAATCTTGTCATGATAGAAATTTAAACAATCGATAGCTCTCTCCATTCCATCTAAACAGACCTTGTGCCGTAAACTTTGTATTCATGATAGAAATTTAAACAAACGATAGCTCTCTCCATTCCATCTAAACAGACCTTGCGCCGTAAACTTTGTATTCATGATAGAAATTTAAACAAACGATAACTCTCCCCATTCCATCTAAACAGACCTTGCGCCGTAAACTTTGTATTCATGATAGAAATTTAAACAAACGATAGCTCTCCCATTCCATCTAAACAGACCTTGCCGTAAACTTTGTATTCATGATAGAAATTTAAACAAACGATAACTCTCCCATTCCATCTAAACAGACCTTGTGCCGTAAACTTTGTATTCATGATAGAAATTTAAACAAACGATAGCTCTCCCATTCCATCTAAACAGACCGTGCGCCGTAAACTTTGTATTCATGATAGAAATTTAAACAAACGATAGCTCTCCCCATTCCATCTAAACAGACCGTGCGCCGTAAACTTTGTATTCATGATAGAAATTTAAACAAACGATAACTCTCCCCATTCCATCTAAACAGACCTTGCGCCGTAAACTTTGTATTCATGATAGAAATTTAAACAAACGATAGCTCTCCCATTCCATCTAAACAGACCTTGCGCCGTAAACTTTGTATTCATGATAGAAATTTAAACAAACGATAACTCTCCCATTCCATCTAAACAGACCTTGTGCCGTAAACTTTGTATTCATGATAGAAATTTAAACAAACGATAGCTCTCCATTCCATCTAAACAGACCTTGTGCCGTAAACTTTGTATTCATGATAGAAATTTAAACAAACGATAGCTCTCCCATTCCATCTAAACAGACCTTGCGCCGTAAACTTTGTATTCATGATAGAAATTTAAACAAACGATAAGTCTCCCCATTCCATCTAAACAGACCTTGCGCCGTAAACTTTGTATTCATGATAGAAATTTAAACAAACGATAACTCTCCCCATTCCATCTAAACAGACCTTGCGCCGTAAACTTTGTATTCATGATAGAAATTTAAACAAACGATAACTCTCCCCATTCCATCTAAACAGACCTTGCGCCGTAAACTTTGTATTCATGATAGAAATTTAAACAAACGATAACTCTCCCCATTCCATCTAAACAGACCTTGCGCCGTAAACTTTGTATTCATGATAGAAATTTAAACAAACGATAACTCTCCCATTCCATCTAAACAGACCTTGCGCCGTAAACTTTGTATTCATGATAGAAATTTAAACAAACGATAACTCTCCCCATTCCATCTAAACAGACCGTGCCGTAAACTTTGTATTCATGATAGAAATTTAAACAAACGATAGCTCTCCCATTCCATCTAAACAGACCGTGCGCCGTAAACTTTGTATTAATTGATTGTATCTATATTATATATATTATATTTTACCAATACACATATATATTTTAGATACAATAAATATATAATATATTTACTACAGATAATTGGTAATTATATAATATATGTAATATAGATACATGTTGATTATTATGATTGTCGAGAGCCTGGACTAAGTCACATGCTCAGATTGAAAATCTATCAACTGCTTATTGTCATACTGGATTCATTTTACTCTAAAATACCATCTGAATATTCTTTTCTGTTTTCATCAGATTGCTGACGCCATTGTTCGTAAAGCACGCGAGACCCTGGAACGAGCTATCAATCTCGTGAACACAAGGGATGAGTGGGGTGTGGTATATGGGGACACCGATAGTCTTTTCGTATTAGTAAAGGTGCCAGTAAAGAGGAAGCGTTTAAGATTGGAAAAGAAATTATTGATGCTGTTACTGCAAAGAATCTTAAACTTGTGAAACTAAAGTTTGAAAAGGTTTTTATCTACTGTAAAATTGTATCTATTTGTGAGATTTGAACTTTAAGATACATTTATGTATAACTAGGGATGATTTTTATTTATATATGCCTTGTGTTCTTCAAACAAAGAAACGTTACGTTGGTTATATGTACGAAACATTAGAACAGAAAGATCCAGTGTTTGATGCGAGAAGAATTGAGACTGTACGGCGAGATACATGTCTAGCGGTCGCTAAGGTATGGAACAATCGACAATATTTACTGTGTCATCCAATCACACAAGATACTGCAGGGGGGGGGGGTAATTTTTAGTTCAAAGCAGTCTGTGATTTTATTTTTCTAACAGATTTTAGAAAAGTCTTTAAGGATTTTATTTGAAGAAAGAGACGTGAGTCTTGTGAAGAAGTTTGTCCAGCGGCAGTTTGTTAAAATGATGAAAGATAGAGTATCGATTCAGGATTTCATCTTTGCTAAGGAATATCGTGGTATGAAAAGATATAAACCAAAAGCATGTGTTCCAGCTTTGGAAATTGCAAGGTTCATTTTATTGTTGAAATGAAAAATCCTTTTTATATTGTTGTCATGATTACAGTTTTACTATTTCTATTTTTGTATAGACGTCATTTGTCACGTGATCGTCGCGCGGAACCTCGCGTGGGAGAACGTGTACCTTACGTCATTGTTAACGGCAGTCCTGGACTACCATTGATTCAATTGGTTAAAGAGTAAGTTCAAATGTTACTGTCTTTCATTATTTTACGTTATGTATCATGACAAAAGCTGTTGGAATGTTATTAATAAATACTTTAGTATAAATATGATTGTCTTCATTAAACAATCTTCTTGTTTTAATTTTCTTCAGTCCTATTGATGTGTTAAATGATAAAAATCTACGCCTCAATACCATCTACTATGTTCAGAAACAAATACTTCCTCCATTGGATCGAGTTTTTTCCTTGATTGGTGTTGATGTGTTTTCATGGTATACACAACTACCCCGCTATATCCCTCGACATCGTGTTATTGCAAGGAAACAAAAAGTTAGTTGTCATAAGTACATTCATGAATTGATGTAAAAGCTAAATTAATTTATTTGAACAAATTTTAGCGTTCGATTTCTCGGTTTTTTACAACTCTACACTGTCCTGTATGTGAACAATTAACACAGCACGGTTTGTGTCAAAGTTGTCGTAGCAACCCTCAAAAGTCTGTCTTTATTCTGGCAAGTAGAGTGGGGAACTGGGAAAGAAAATACAGTCATCTTAAAGAGGTATGCATAATAAATAACCTAATAATTATGGTTTGTCTTTTTCATGACATTTAATTTTTTTCATATTGTAGATATGTTTTCAGTGTTGTGGAGCTAGAGATGAACAACTGAGCTGTATATCACTGGATTGTCCTGTTATGTTTAAACTAGAGAAGTTAAAAACAAATATGGAATATGGAATGACATTAAGAGACTTTCAAAAAACAATTGAAGAAAGTTATGGTCAGTCAGAGGTAAACAATATAACCACCAAACGTTGATGGTATATTATCATCGTTGAAATCTTGATGAAATAGAGATTTCACATTTTCACTAGAGCATTTTCTTGGCGAAGCACATTTGTTATAGATTTAACTTTGTGAGGTTAAACCAAAGGCCAAAAAATCACTTAAATTGTATAAACAAACGATAACTCGCCCCATTCCATTGTAACAGACCGTGCCCCGCAAACTTTGTATTGATTAATTGTATCTATATTATATATTCATTTATGTATTTGTTTTTATTATTTATTAATATATTTTTAGTTAAATATATAATATAGATACAATTAATCAATACAAAGTTTGCGGGGCACGGTCTGTTACGGTGGAATGGGGCGAGTTATCGTTGGTTTATACAGTTTAAGTGACTTTTTGAGCCGCCATGGTTAAACTTTGTTATTTAAGCATTCATATTTTTATAGCACAAATCTAAAGGGTTTTGGAGTTCCAGTAATTTATAATGGATCATAATGGATCACCATTTCGCTATTCTGTCAAGGAATCCCATCTAATACAGGTATAAATGTACATAAATGATCACAAGAAATATTTTTTTGCTCAATTGACTTAACTTCTTTGGATGTACTAAACAATGTCATCTCTATTATTCATAAAATATTCTTTTGTCTTTGGACCACTAACATTGTTTCATTGTAACTCATTATTTTCGATATCATTTTACATGAGCCGAATGCATTTAAAACAAAAGATATCGAGGATTTTTTCTCATTTTCTTTTGTTTTAAATGCATTTGGTTCATGTAAAATGCGACGTTTGAAAAGAAACTTACCCTTACAACGACATAAAGAACTTTCTATTTAAGCCTGGTTCACATATGACTGAGACATGACTGAGGCATTATTAAGGGCAAACCTGAGATGCTTTCTGATCTTGTGGCTGAGGCAGACCTGAGGCATAGCTGCGATGCTTTTCAATGACATAATTCAAATCGCCGATAGACCACAAAAATTTAGCTGCAGTTTGAATTTGACAAAATAGTGCTTCGTAATTTGAAAATAACGTTACTATTTGCAAATTATGCGACCCTTTTAACAGTCATTTCAAAATACATCAAAGATGGAAGAGCCGGTTTGTAAAAAAGAGAATAATTTGTATTTTACTCTTTGATTTTTGTACTCTGGACACGATTTATCATAAATAGCCCGATAGTTGCGTATTGTATCCATAAGTTTTTATTTTTATTGTAAAGTGATTAAAATTTTTCCACAGTCTTTTTTTGCTTCCATGTCCTGTGATGAAAATTCACCCACCATCTTTTTACCCAAATGCATGATGGGAAATATTGCCGCCGGTCAATCTGAGAAACGTTCACATTTAACATAAATAACCAAAATAAGTTCCGTACATCGCCGTTTAGCCGTCGACATGCCTGGAAACTTGAACACAACTCAACTTTTACGGCATTTCATCGGTATACTGCAGGTAACTCCTACGACTGTCTGAAACACCATTAGTGTGTCAGCGATGTGTGTTTACATTTGCCTTAAGAACAACGCAGGCCTCGTCACAGGTATGCCTCAGTCATGTCTCAGTCATATGTGAACCAGGCTTTACGCAAGCAGCAAACCTTAAAAATTAAAGCGTTCGCTCATAAAAAAAACAAAAAGAAATGAGATGCAATTAGCAAGTCATTTTTACTTGTGTACCATGTAGAATTAAGTACACACCTAAGAACTGACCAATCAGAAAACACACTCTTTCCGCAACTTGGGGCATATTTTAAGATCAACTCAAACTGTCAATGCGTTATTTAAATCTCTACCTTCCTACATACACGAAGAATATTTGCCGAAAGCGAATTATATCTTTGACTTTTTCGATAACATGTTCAGGTAAATGTGATTTTTGATATTCGTGTTAGGAGAGAACTCTCTCTTTGATTGAAGTGTGAAATGTAAACGACATTAATATCTTTATGCAAAATGTGTGACCTAAATATACGTCTTCTTATAAAGTTTTCGTTTTTGTTAATGTTAATTTTTTGCTTTATTTTAGACATGAACATTTTTCTGTTAATGCGATCGAGAAACATAGAACAAATGTTGGTGGTTTTAATTCACCATGATGGAGGACTTATATAAATAAAGAAATTGATTATTGACCACGATGAAAACGTATTTGGCTTTTGTTCACCATTCCCTTGAGGCTGAGCTATTTACGAATTGATATTCTACTTCGTCTGAACTGCTTTATAACTGAGGAAATATTAAGATGGTAAGTATCTTTTTCCTCCTTCATCGTTTTTGACAGTAATTTTACAAGACGTATATATATTGTGAGTCCACCAGGCCGTTTACATGGCAAGCTATGAATGGGAAATGAAAAGATTTTGTTCTTTAGCGACGTTTCAATCTCCAGTGTCTCCAAGTCAAATGCAGTTTATTGGCCTTTGGCTGTTTTAAAACGTTTTCCTGAGCATTTTTCTTTCTTAGATCACGATTCTTGTCTCGACAATTGATCGAAAGACAAGTCACTTTTAACCAACGATTTATGATGGTAAGATTTTTACAGCAACAAAATAAACTCATGAGAAAGTTAAGTTTATCTCAGGTGTTTAAATTAGCTATTGTAACTTTACACAATTTCATTTTCTTTACAGATGAATAAAATTACGCCAACTTGATTAGTAGAATCTAGTACAACTTAATTAACAGCGGGTAAAACAGTGCTCTATGCTTTATTTCTTCCAAATGCTTCTCAGCGTAGTTAAACACCTCGATCGATTTCATCATAGTGAGCGTACACTTGATGATCTTTGCAAATTTTTTGTAATCAAAATATCTTACAATATGTCTCAAAAGAACTGGTCATCTTTGAAATCAGGCGATAGTTTGAAATTTGCATGATTCAGAGGCAATGATTGATCTCCACGCTAGGAGGTATAAATGTAATTAAAATAAGTTTCTTTACTGGGATTTTTAATGCACTGTAGCTTCTATATTATACGTATGTAGTTATTAATTTATTATGTATTTAACTACGTTTAATTAAGGCTCCTTGAGGATCTATTTTTGCTGAATCATGGAAATTGTAAATGTCAGATAATTTCAAATATTGTCAAGGTTGAAAAATGAGACATCACCATGAAATATGTGATAGTCAGTCAACAAACCAGCAAAATCAAAGTGAAGCACCTTTCATGTTGATGGAAAAATGCTCAAAGGTGAAAGACTGCGACTTTGATCAAAATTTTTCAACGCGCTTGCATTTCACTCATTTTCCTTCCAAATCACAACAAACAACATAGCATTCCATAGCTAGAACCAAGAACTCTTTTTGTAAGTATTTAAAACTACAGTTATTTATTCAGTAATTTACACACATCAGCAAGTAAAAAGTGAATTACCTTTGATTCTAATTTACACACATCAGCAAGTAAAAAGTGAATTACCTTTTTTTGAAACACCCTGTATCAAGAACTTAGATCCCCAGACCGTGGGGGTTCCCCTTTGAATAAATCAACTTAAATTTATATTTTATTAAATACGTGTAAAATTTACGGAATATAAAAAAAATAAGAATCAAAGGAAGATATCAGAATTTAGTCCTTTAATAACATCATCACAACTCGTAGCGTATAGCAAGTCTACCAGTGCTATAAAAATTAATTTTTTATTTGTTCAATTACTTTTTCGTTACTCACTACACTACATATGAGATGACAACAGTAAATATGGGCCAGACACATATAATTAGAGTAAAAGCCCCATTTTTCTTGGCTACATCGCTATCTAAAACATACATAAAGATAAATTACGTTGTCAGGTGGTCACCAATGCCAGATCTATCACAACGCTTGTCAGCAAAGGATTTTTATTGTGTTTAGTCTTTACAGAAAGGAATGGATTTGTAGCTCCTTTTCTAGGAACAAGATTCTTTGTTAGCCCTGGCTTTTGAGTATGTTTTCTTTCTCCTTTAGCTGACCAGCAACAGTTGTATTTTCAATTTCTGTAGGCAAAGGTTTAAATGGAGTGTTTGTTTGGTTCTTTTTGTTGTTTAATAAGAAAAATCTTAATATGTACATTATTTACATTTAAAGTTTATTGTGCTTAGTAAGTTTTCTAAAAAGCCCAAACACTGGCTTTGCTGTGTAAATATACAAATTTCTGTTCACTGTGATAAATGGTAAATCTAATTTGTATTTAAAAGAATTGTGTGTGGAGAGAAAGTCAATAGTTTGGTTACTTGATTCAACATTTCTTTCTATTTACGGTTGGGGATGTACACCTTAATTGTTGTGACAATGTTCTTTTTTTGCTTACATTTAAATGTAGTAAATCTCATGTTTAATTTATATTTGATTTTGTTGGGATCAGAGATAACCACAACATTTTGTATTGTGATTTTGTGGTAAAATCATTTATGTAGCTGGGAGAATCAGTTTCAAAGCAATGTAAAGTATAAACTATAGCAAAAGCAAGACATGAATGTCAGCAATGAAAATGACTCATTACTGTCCATATCAGTAGTAAAGACACCAGTAGAAATGACTCATTTACTGTTCTTATCAGTTGTAAAGACAGCCAAAAATGTCTGGTTATGTCATTCACTCCTGAACATGGATACATACTTTAAAGGAGGGTGTTGCCCTAGAAATATATTCCTAATATAAACTTTTTATAGTTTGTACACAATTTCTCCAATGTTCAAATAATGTTCAAGTAAAAAAATAAGAAGAAGTTCCTTGCAAAATGAAATACAAACTGTTACACACAATGCCAGAGCTCTTCAAGATGCCTTAGGAATAAATGGCATAGCTGACTCTTTATTTTTGGTAGAAGGCACATATTCATATATTCATGTTCTGCCACATTAAGTTTTTTTGAAATCCATTGTTTTCAACAGATTAAGACATGCATGTATGAATTTGTGACCCCCCACCTCAATAAACAAGTATCCTGCACCACTGCTGGGATTTTTTATATATTAGTAAATCTGGTAGTCTAAAATCTGGTAGTCAGACACTTAAATGTGTCATTTTCACTTCTGTCAATGCTATGGCAATGATATCCTGCTTTTTCTTCTTCAGGTTATTTATAACTTTTACTTTTACTTTACATTGCCTTTATAATTTAAGCTATAATAAAGTATTATTGAATCAATCATTAAATAAATATTTTCTTCAAAGTAAAAAAAACAAACATTGTCACAACAATTAAGATGTTAGTCCCCAAATCAAGTATGATTGAATCAAATAACAATAACTGCATGTCCATTTCAAACAACTACAATTCTCATAAATAGAAAGTATATTTTGTAAATTATATGAATGAATAGAAATAAATATAGAAAAGACTGTATTCATACTTATATAGCAAAGCAAATCTTGTGGGCTTTTCAGCATTTCAAAAAGGGATGTTACATAATCATGGTTGCTGTAAGATCAGTATTTACTCTCATTATACAAGAAAATGACTCAACAACATTCATTTTAAGGAACTTCACAACTTCTGAATAGCTAGATATTGCAAACTAAACTCATAAATATACTTTGATAGTTCCATACAAGTTTCTTAATAAAAACTGTTCCAGTAAATAAATGACAGTTGAAAACTTGAAATACAAATGTTTGAATATTGTCAATAATATATTTATACCTTTTATAGATATACAACTTTTGTTATTTGAACCTTTGTTAAAAGAAATCTACAATACAACTGTTTCTAATCAGCTTTAGTATAAAGAAGACATACCTAAAATGAAAAGAGAAATTGATTTTCTTCTTCATTAAAATGAGCTACAAATTCATTTCCTCTTCTTCTATCTCCTTGTACGTTTTCTCAAAGACAGGAGTATTTTAACTTCTAGCAAATAAACGATAAATAGAAGTCCAAATGCTTCCGTTTCAATGTCTATAGTTTGTTTATAACCAAATGAAGATTGTTGTATATTATTGCAGTACATGTTAAGGTCCAAATATTTTCGTTTTAATTTTCATCGCTCGTTCATAAAAATCTTTTGCTTTTTCGTACTCTCCCATATTATTGTAAACCAAACCCAGATTTTTGTACGTTTTCGCAATATTAACATGGTCAGGTCCAAATGTTTTTGTTTGAATTTCATCGCTCGTTCATAAAAATCTTTTGCTTTTTCGTACTCTCCCATATTATTGTAAACCAAACCCAGATTTTTGTACGTTTTCGCAATATTAACATGGTCAGGTCCAAATGCTTTCGTTTCAATTTCTATCGCTCGTTCATAAAAATCTTTTGCTTTTTCGTACTCTCCCATTTCTTTGTAAACCAAACCCAGATTGTTGTACGTTGACGCAATATTAACATGGTCAGGTCCAAATGTTTTTGTTTGAATTTCATCGCTCGTTCATAAAAATCTTTTGCTTTTTCGTACTCTCCCATATTATTGTAAACCAAACCCAGATTGTTGTACGTTGTCGCAATATTAACATGGTCAGGTCCAAATGTTTTTGTTTGAATTTTCATCGCTCGTTCATAAAAATCTTTTGCTTTTTCGTACTCTCCCATATTATTGTAAACCAAACCCAGATTGTTGTACGTTGTCGCAATATTAACATGGTCAGGTCCAAATGCTTTCGTTTCAATTTCTATCGCTCGTTCATAAAAATCTTTTGCTTTTTCGTACTCTCCCATTTTGTAAACCGAACCCAGATTGTTGTACGTTGTCGCAATATTAACATGGTCAGGTCCAAATGTTTTTGTTTGAATTTTCATCGCTCGTTCATAAAAATCTTTTGCTTTTTCGTACTCTCCCATTTTATTGTAAACCGAACCCAGATTGTTGTACGTTGTCGCAATATTAACATGGTCAGGTCCAAATGTTTTCGTTTCAATTTCTATCGCTCGTTCATAAAGATCTTTTGCTTTTTCGTACTCTCCCATTTGAATATAAACCGAACCCAGATTGTTGTACGTTTTCGCAATATTAACATGGTCAGGTCCAAATGTTTTTGTTCGAATTTCATCGCTCGTTCATAAAAATCTTTTGCTTTTTCGTACTCTCCCATATTAAAGTAAACCGAACCCAGATTGTTGTACGTTGACGCAATATTAACATGGTCAGGTCCAAATGTTTTTGTTTGAATTTCCATTGCTCGCTCGTGAAAATATTTAGCATTTTCATACTCTCCATTCTTCAAAAGCAATGAACCCAGCTTGTTGTACGAATATGAAACATCAATATGATCAACACCTAACAGTTTAGTTTGAATTTCTGTTATTTCATAAAGTACTTTAGTTGCAAGTTTATAGTTGCAAAATCTTTCCAAAACATCTACAAAATATTTGGCAAATTCCCAATTTCTTTCATCAAGTTTTTGTTTTGATTTTACATCGATCAACTTATTTAGGAAATGTTGAAATGATGAATTTGTTATGAATTTAAATAGATGTGGAATTGTTTTGATTTCATCTTCTCTGTCTTTGAAATGATTTAGTGCCCAAGCAACTTGACAGGCAAGATCAGCTGCAGACTCTTTAGAATTGTTTTCGTTTTGTTTACAGCCAAAGGTCTGCGATGAATAATTTATGATGGCTTCGTGTACAACGCTGTGTAGGCGGATGTCGTTGTTTTCCGTTTGAAGGAATAAGGAACAATGCTTTAATTGAAGACAGACATCTTCTGCAGATTTTTCTGGATCAATGCTTGTAATAAATTGTATTATAACATCTTGTGGTAAGGGATCGAAAGATATTATAGAGAAAAGTTTAAAAACATGTTCCAACAAGATGGATTCTTCAGCATTTTTTTGAACTGCTAACATAACAGTTTTCATTCCTAAGTAAGTTGAGTTTATTTTTGAAAATTGCCATCCATGTTCTGTCGCTTTCCTTCATTCAACTTATCAAATATTGCTCCCACGTGAATGTCGGATTTACACTTTTACACTCACCTACGTAGGAAGCAGCATTTGCCAGGAACAACGGTTGACGATTTAATTTTCTGATAAATCTTTAAAATATTTTCATCTTCATTATGAATATCAGAAAAGACAGATAGAAGTTCTCGACATTCTTCATTGTTCATACCATGACTAACTGAAATGTGTTTATTTAGATTTCCATCTGGTGGTATAGCATCTGTATTTTGGACAGTTACTATAATTTGACCATTTTTCCAGCTATGATCACCAACTTGAGGTAATAATGGATAAATTTTATGAAGTTCAACCACGTTATCTACAACAATCCACCATGTTTGCCAAGATTTCAGTTGTTGTGTCAGCAATAATTGAAAATCTTTAATTTTTTCTTCGCTGCTTTTTGCTTCTTTCAGAGTATTTTCAATTAAAGTTTTATCATTGCTTACTCGTTGACAAAGTTCAGCGTAAGTTTTTAAAAGAAAGTCGATATCTTTTCCTTCGAGTGTCATCACAAATGTTGTTTTATTTTCCCAGTCAAACGAGTTATACATTTCTTCGCAGATTTGTCTACCTAATTCAGATTTACCACTGCCAGGATTACCAGAAATATAGTAATACGTTAGTTCATTATTGTTAGTACTGCGCAAGTTATTGAGATCTGCTGTGATTTGATTAAGTAACTCTGTACGTTTAACCACATCGTGATTTGATTTGCAAGGAAGTACTTGAAAAGAATTATATTTGTTTCGTTCACTTTTTATTTTGATAATTTCAGTGAATGAAAATCCTAGATCTTGAAATGACTTTTCAATATCACAAACCAGTGTGTCGTATTCAGTATCAGATACTTTTCCACCTTCATTATGAGCGATTTGGTTTCTTACTTTACGAATTTCATTCACAGCATTTCTAACTTTTGGATCAATTTTTGTTCCAATTGAGTGGGTAAACAATAATGCTTTACATAATGCCGTACAATCCCACTTACTTGGGTTACCATCTTTAAATTTTGACAAAGTTTGTTTATCACAAAATTTTTTCTCTGATATTTCAATAATGAACAACTTCTGACCACTAACACTTGTATTTTCCCATTCTCCGAGAGATTCTTTGTAATGAGTGTTCCATTCTTTGATAAAAAGATCAACAAGTTTCTTTGTAACATCTGTAAGTATTTCTTGCAGGTAGAATTTATTAATTTTTTGTCTTGACTGCATCTAAGGGTCATAAATTTACTAATATCAAGATAAATTGGTTCTTTACTTAGAGTTTATAGACAACTAAAATTGTTGAAGATCAAACATAGCTACGTAATGTTACAGTTTTACTTGTACGTGTAAATGAATATCGAGGATGGCAGCTGAAAACAACGAAATGGGACATGTTAGTTTTTCTGCAATTAGGCATTTGGCTATATTTTGGTAGTGGAAAGGCACAAAATTTGTACCACGTCAGTCACTAGCGAAATGGCCCTAAAAATTGCTTCTACACTGGAATATTTTTGAAATATTTATAACCACATGAATAGTTTCAATTTTATAACTTCCCAGTTTAACTACATGTTTGTAAATGATGATCGTCCAGGTTAATAAAGTCCTGAGAAGGACTGTTTTTGTTGTTGTTGACTGACGTTTCGACAACCTTAGCGGTAGTCATCTTCAGAGTCAAATGAGGAGTAAACGTCAGGTTAGCCATATTTGTTATCTGGTTCTTACGTCATTGTATTGTGTGTACAGGAAATGTGCAGGAAATGTGTATTGTCATTGTGAATGTGTGTACACTTTTCCTGTACAAACAATACAATGACGTAAGAACCAGATAACAAATACGGCTAACCTGACGTTTACTCCTCATTTGACTGTGAAGATGACTACCGCTAAGGTTGTCAAAACGTCAGTCAACAACAACAAAAACAGTCCTTCTAAGGACTATATTAACCTGGACGATCATCATTTACAAACATGTAACGATACTCCCGGGTTCAAACCATTTACTTTATTCCCAGTTTAACCTTGGCAGATTTGTACATTTTTCGTGTTATAACGTTACGTAGATTGATTATTGATTTTAATGAAATGTTTTCATATTATAATACTTCCAGCATTGCAGTATTTTCATGAGCCTTACTCTTAGTCATTGCTATATTTGTATTTTTGTGTCTACAAGTTTGAGTCTACGAGTATACTTGTCCACGATCTCATACAAGTTCTATGATATGGTGTAATGTGGTTCATGATAAGCATCACAATAGTACTTGTTCTTCCTTGCCCACTAGAGACTTGAATTATTCTAGAATTATTGGTTTTTTTTCTCTTTTTTAAGGCATTAAAATCTTCACCACTTGGCTAACAACCCAGAAAGGGTAAATGCAACGCAAACTAGTCTGCACATCTAATGAAATGCTTCCCTTTACAGTAAAGTTGTGTGAATTCTGTAAGTACTACATTAATGCCATGTGCTTCTTTTTCAATTTTGAATGATGCATATGAAGGCTCTTATCTAAAATTCAAATGAGGAGCACTTGGGGGGCACAGCCAATTTTTAGAGGGCACGTGCCACCTTCCCAGGCCCCCCTTTATTGACGCCACCGCATGTTGGAGTGAAAAAGGAGGTACTGAGTTATATAATTACTTAGGAAGGTGTTTAACAATTTGTCTAACTGGCACACAAAGTTTGTAAAGGCAGTCTACTTGAATACAATGACTACTTAGACAGCTGTACAATGAAAATATATATGAAGCAGAGTATTCTGTAATTTAGCCTTTGCATTTAAAAAATGTCCTATTTCTTATAGATGATCTGATTGTCTTCTAGAATTAATTGTAAAGACAACCTTGAGAAATTTTTCAAGTATTCTTCCTTTTCAATAAAAAATTATGTTAAATATAGGACATGTCTTGTTAGTCATGTTTTAAAGAAGAAAAACCAAAAATTCATTCTAGTTTTGTAGAATGCAGAATTGTGACAGTGTCCAGGCGAACATTTAAAAAACAAATTAATTACACACTGTCAAATATTGTGGTAAATTCTGGTATTACCATTTTATAGTATTCTGTATGTAATCGACATGCAAATTTCATGTAAATGCCATAAAATGTATAATTTACTTATTGTGCACTTATTGTACACTTGAAATGTTTTGGAAAATCTAGAAAATGAGAAAAAAGCTCAAAAGATTTGTCTTATATTTTGTTGAGTCATGCTCATAAACCACAGAAAAATGTTAAGGAAATAGTATGTGTGTAGTTTGGTTTACCAATGTATCCGTTTTCACACGGCTAACAGCCAAGGAACAATTATTGACGTTAGTTAAATTTCCTTATGTACCATATATAGTATAAATAGAGGAACTATTCTGACCAATAATAATATTTGTTATTTGTAATAAAGACTATAAATACTGCTCTGTAAAATAATAAAAATCAGTTTGATCATTAAGTTCACTCGTGGTTGTTACTGAAGGTATAGAGTATATTACGAAAAGAGATATGGCGAGTAACTCGAACTCAACAGGTTATGGACCCAGAAGAGGTTTGCTTTTCGATGGAAACGAAAGCAAATACGAGTTATGGGAAGTAAAATTCTTGGGCTTTATGCGTCTTCAAAAAACTGTACGACGTATTTATCGAATCAGCAAGTGAGAGAGAAGAACCAGCAGCTTCAATACTGGCTGACACTTTTGCAGAATTGGTCCGATGTCTGGACGACAGAAGTTTGTCTCTTGTGATTCGGGAGGCGAAAGACAATGGACGGAGAGCTTTAGAAATCCTCAGACATCACTATGAAGGCAGAGGAAAACCTTGCATCATCGCTCTTTACATGGAACTCACTTAATTCGCTGTAGAAAAGTGACGACGAGACTGTCACAGATTATATATTGCGAGCGGAACGATCGGCAACAGCCTTAAGAGAAGCCGAGGAGATAATAAGTGATGCACTACTCATTGCAAGGGTTTTAAAGGGTTTGCCAAGCACATACGACGTCTTTGCTACCGTAACAGTTCAAATGGAAAGACAAATGACATTCACGGAATTTAAGAACTCGTTATGAAGTCATGAAGAAAATATCAAACCATTGTTACCAAAAACTGAGGTAGGTCACAACGTTATGTATGTGAAACCAAAATTTGATGGAAATTGTTTCAAATGTGGAAGAAACGGACACAAAAGCTCACATTGCCAAGTGAAGGGGAACAAATGGTGCTCCATTTGCAAGACCAAGACCCACGACACGAAAGATTTCCAAAAGACGAAAGAAAAGTCCAAATCATCTAAAGAAGGGCAGCGCTGTGACAGTGAACGGCAACAAACTCTTTTTTAGTCGTGTCAAAGGATGAAGAAGAAAACGCTGAAGCAGACATGAAGGATAAGGATCAAGCAAATTTAACTCCACTGGTGGACACAGGAGCTACAAGCCACATTATTAACGATAAGTCAAAATTTGTGGATTTTGATAGTAAATTTGATAGTAAAGCGCATGTTATTAAATTAGCAGATGACAGTAAAGCCTACGTAGTAGTCGGTAAAGGTACTGCTAAAGTCAAATTAGTTGACTTGCATGGAAATGAGCAGGATGTCTTATTAAGTAATGCCTTATATGTTCCATCTTACGATCAAAATATATTCTCAGTAAATGCTGCAGTAGAAAAGGGGGCAAAAATCAAATTAGATAAACACGATAAGCATGTACAGTGACCTCATGGCACAACGTTTGGAATAAGACAAAAAGGCAAACTTTACTATATAAATAGCATATCATCTTCGAATAAAAATGCATGTTCTCTTTACGAGTGGTACAAGGTTCTAGGTCATTGCAACTACAAGGATGTTACGAAACTAGAGAAGGCGGTTAAGGGGATGAAAATCACAGACTTGAGGGATGTTGAGTGTGAGGTTTTTACGCAAGGTAAAATGTGTCAGACGAAAAGTAAGCTGGAAGATAAAAAGGCGAGAGGTCCTCTTGAGTTTATTCACACGGATCTTGCAGGTCCTATTGATCCGGAAGGAAGAGAATGGTTTAGATATGCATTGTCGTTTGTGGATGATTATTCAGCATTGAATATAGTCTATTTTCTTAAGAATAAACGCGATACACCACAAGCATTAAAACAGTTTTTAGCAGATGTTGCATCATACGGAAATGTGAAGCGCATAAGAAATGATAACGGCACTGAATTTACAAGCGAGAATTTCAAATCGATTCTTAGAGAAAACAAAATTAGGCATGAAACTAGTGCACCATATTCGCCACACCAGAACGGCACAGTTGAGAGATCAGGGTTAACTTTATTTAACATGGTTAGGTGTCTATTGCTAGAAGCGGAACTACCAAAATCCATGTTGACATATGCTTTCATGGCATCTGCTTATATTAGGAATCGTTGTTTTAATTCGAGGTTGAACTAAACTCCGTTCGAAGCGTTTACAGGCTCAAAACCAGACTTGAGCAAAATGTACATTTTTGGTCGGGTTTGTTATGGTTATTTACAAAATTCCAAAAAGTTAGACCCTAGAAAAAAACAAGGTATTTTCGTAGGGTATGATAAAAATAATCCAGCATATCCACTATACTACCCTGACATTAACAAGGTAGAGCGTGTAAAATGCGTTAAGTTCTTCAGGGAGGGTAGCAGGGAACTGCCAGAACTAGATGATGAAGAACTTGCACGTCAGATAGCAAAATTGCATGAAAGAAACCCCAAAACAACTAACGAAGACATTAGTGCTCCAGAGACATCTAGAGAATCAAGATACCCTACTAGGATAAGAAGTAAGAGTAAATATCTTGACAAGTATGTGACAGAAGAAGTTTCAGGGGAGGATACTGTCTCATATACCGTAGATTATTGCTATAGAGTATCAACATCCCAACGACATATTCCCAAGCAATAAGCTCCAATGTAAAAGTAAAATGGCAAAAAGCCATGAATGATGAAATGAAAGCGTTAATTGACAATGATACGTTTGAACTTGTTCCACCCCCACCGAACAGAGACATAGTGGGGGGGAATGGGTATACACCGTAAAAGTAGGGTAACATTTCGTAAAATAGTAGCGAGAGACTTGCCGAGCAGGAGTTCGAATTCGTGTAATAAAAATTAATGCCCAACATAAAGTTTTGATTAGAGCCATAGAAATAGACCAAAAAAAATTGTAAAATTGAATTTATTGTAACGTTTCGTCTTTACTCAAGACATCTTCAAACAAATAATAAATAGAATGTCAAGACAAGATATTATATTTACAAAAAGGTGTTAAATTACTACTAAAGAAGGCGGTGTCAAATGGATTATATGATAAGGAAGTTAGGAAGTAAAATAAGGTGAAATTAAAAGAGGTTAAGTGGAATGGAGTTTCCTTGCACGTTAAGTGAAGGCTTGTATTTATTGATTAGAAGGCTCTCATGAATAGAGAGTTCATAAGAATCGTTAGAAGAGGAGTTTATTTTAAAGTCATCTAAGTTGGGGGTGTGTCCAGTTGCGTTAATGTGAGCAAAAATGCTTGATAACGCAGGGTGGGAAACTTGGTTGCCTGTAAGGGGGGATTCCCAAGTGCTCCGAAAATCTGGTGTGTAGATGACCCACATACGAGGCGTTACAGATTCGACACTTGAATAAATAGACTACACCAGATCTAAGAGGTTTGGGAATTTTGTCCTTAAAGGGGAAGAAAGAAGAGATACGTTAGGAGGGGCGGAAAACAAATTTAATAGATATATGTGGGAAGGCTGTAGCAAAAAGGCTATTGATTTGTGTACGAATTTGAAGGGAGTGTATGCCGGTGAAAGGAAGACAAAAATAGATGGCCATTTTGTGAGCAGTCAAGACAGGTGGTTTGGGGGCAAAGGTGTTGTTAAGGAAGCGACGTGTGATTTGGTCAATTATACGTGAAGGAAAACCATTTTTGGTGAGTGACTTTCTGATAAATTCGAGTTGTGTATGAAAATTTTCGTAAGTAGAACAAAGGTTGAAGATGCGGTGACCACACATGCGGTGACCACACGTCATCTACATACCAGATTTTCGGAGCACTTGGGAATATCCCCCCTTACAGGCAACCAAATTTCCCACCCTGCGTTATCAAGCATCTTTGCTCACATTAACGCAACTGGACACACCCTCAACTTAGACGACTTTAAAATAATCTCCTCTTCTAACGATTCTTATGAACTCTCCATTCATGAAAGCCTTCTAATCAATAAATACAAGCCTTCACTTGATGTGCAAGGAAACTCCATTCCACTTAACCTCTTTTAATTTCTCTTTATTTTACTTCCTAACTTCCTTATCATATAATCCATTTGACACCGCCTCCTTTAATAGTAATTTAACACCTTTTTGTAAATATAATATCTTGTCTTAACATCCTATTTATTATTTGTCTGAAGATGTCTTGAGTAAAGACGAAACGTTACAATAAATTCAATTTTACAATTTTTTTTGGTCTATTTCTATGGCTCTAATCAAAACTTTATGTTGGGCATTAATTTTTATTACACGATTTCGTAAAAGCACTATTGCTAATGCTTTTATATACAAGTTTTTAAAATAGATGTTTCGACATCTCATGATGTTATCTTCAGTATGAGAAATAATAAGTGATACAAGGTTTATATAAATACATAAATTATAACAATAAGGAAATAAGATAATTATTAGCGTCCGAGCGTATTATAAATTCAATACAATATTTAGTTTATAATACGCTCGGACGCCCCCATTTTATCTTATTTCCTATTGTTGTAATTTATGTATCATATTACTTTATATAAACCTTGTATCACTTATTATTTCACTCATACTGAAGATGGCATCATGAGATGTCGAAACATGTCTATTTTAAAAACTTGTCGTGTATATTAAATGCGCATTAGCAATAGTGCTTTTACGAAATTATCCATGAATATCTTATTTCCTCTACTACCTCGTGACCATGCACATGATGTGTATCGATGTAGAACATTACTATTATATAGTAGAAATTTATTTCTTTTTATTATTATATAAAGATATATGAAAGTTAACAAGTTAATTTTCCAAACTTGATTCGAGCTAGTTCCAAATCTCACCAAAATCAACAAATTTATCTTTATAAAACATTTACATACGTACATAACGCGGAAGTAGAATATTTTACAGAAAAACAAAATAATCGATAAATGGACATGAAACATTAAATCACAAAATCAAAATACAATATAACAACGAAAGGTAAAGTTTAAAATCAACATACCTTCACAAATTCAGAAAGATTACAAGACACAACCAACTACATGATATCTCAGGTGCGGCGTTCTAGTCGATTCTGTGGAATAATTTAAATGATTTACGTTTCCGGTCACGTGAGATATGTTACCCTACCCTAGGAAAAAGGCTCTACAATATACCGGAAGAAAAACTCCTTTCGTTTTACCAGCCAAACAAATCACCCTATTCGTCTTATGAGACCGTGGCTAAAAGCCGGTAAAGTACGGGTACAAAACGTCGGCTGGTAGTCGTGGGAGATACATACGTTGTACTTTGGTTGTTTAACTTATGTTATTGTGTCATTGGTAATATCGATAATATTTTCTGATTTGTGATTTTCTTGCTGGAAATTTTAAAAGATGGCAAGGTACACCAAATACGGCCTTATAGCTGTTAGACTTTTCAACATTTATTATCATTTTATAGATTTTTATGATAATTTTTATAGGAGCAATAAAAGGTTTAAAGCAACTGTAGCTGTCACATATCATGATGAGGATGGCCATGTTGAGAGAGAGGAGGTGGATTTGTCAGAATTGGTTACTGAGGATCATAGAGGAAGCTGTTTAACAGTCCTGATAATTGTGGTGCATTGGAAGGCCATGAACTGGGAGTGGAACAAGATAACAGTGATCTTGAAAGTGATGTTCACCATGATTGTGAAGAATCATTTTCATATTACCAGAAAGTTGAAAGAAAACAAAAAGCATGGGAAAATTTGCAACATTCAATTATGAAGAATACATTTCAGTTTGCTGGCAAAAATTGGAGCAATCTGAAGTGTATTCATTGTGATAATGAAGCAAAGTTTAGATGCAGCGATTGTGGTCCAATGGCAAAGTATTGTGAGAACTCTATATTAAAGATGCACACAACCGTAAATATTTGTCATCATGTTGAAATATTTAAGGTAACCTTTATGAGCTAGATATTATCAAAGTGTTTACAGTTAACTCTCTCAACACTTGCAACAAAAAATGCAAAAATAAAATGAGAGTTTACATTGTGAAACATGCTACGAAGCACTAATCTAATATTTTTTATGAATGCAAGAAAGGGATTGATTACAACTAATTTCTACGAGGTTATTCATTGCTTTGTAGGATGGCATGTTTTGGCCATATAAACTCATGAACATGCTGGTGTATGATTGTTCATGCCAAACAGCTCGTCACAAAAGAAGTGTTTCTGTTGTTGATGTTAAAGGTATGTTATATGTAAAATGTGCTGCAAAAGTTTTTCATTTTAGCTGGGATGGTTCAACACAATTATAATTTTGGATCTTTTTCAATTTTAGGCACCTTTTGTACTGTTGAGGTACAGTTTTGCTCATGCTCTCCAGAGTTTGTTCAACTTCTGCAATTTGGCCTTTGGGTGGAACACCTACAAAACCAAGAATTGCATTTGCAATTGAGTTTTTGAATTGATTCATTCTGTGCAGATGGAATGCCAGGCATCAATAAAAAACATTTGTCAGTCATTTGAAGAGTTTAATCATAACCACATATTCTCTTCTTATGCAACACCAAAAATGTATTCTGTCCTTATTGATGCTTTTGAAGAATATAGGTAACTGCATGTAGGTCACTGATTTATTGCACTGCTGTACTACGTATGAATTGCTGGGCAAGTTGCAGTCAATTTTATAGCCTAAGAATCTCATCTTAAGAGATGTATTTAATTGGAGGAAATCAAAATGCTAAAATTTATGTTGGGAAAGGATTTTTCCTCAAGTATTACTGTCTTCAACTGTATTTTGTTTATGTGATTTGTTTAAGAGTGCATAATTGCTTTCTTTGTGTCATTGTTTTTTTCAGAATTTACAGACATAAACTAAACATGTTGGGCTGTGTTATTCCTGAGCTTGATGAAGGAAATATCTGTCCTACTTGTCCCAAAGTGAGTATATTCATATTACTTGTTTAACAATGACAATTTAGTAAAAAGAACATTAGCAATGCTATCTTAAACACCTTTTTGACTGCATCATTTGCATCATTGAACTCAAATACATTGCATGATTTTATCCTTCACCATTTTATTGAAGACTGATGGTATGATCTTTGAATCTCTTGATGCTCTATTTATTGGACAAAGGAAAAAGCTGGGCAGAGTCTTGGAAAACCTCTATTTGGACAGCTGATGTTCTATGATCAGACACATGTTGATCAATTTGTTGCCAATTATACCACACCTACATCAAACAAGGTCAATGTAGCTTTAACATACTTTGTTATTCTAATGAAAATTCAGGCATGGAAGTTACAGTGCTTTGAATATATTTGATTTTTTTACATTCTCTACCACATAGTTTTTATTTTCAATAAATTTGTGCCATGGGCTTTAGGAAATAAAGCTCTTGTATACTTTTTTGTTTGTTACATATTGATACTTATAGGAGTGTCATGGTTTTCTTGCTGGGAATGCTGTTTGATCAATGAATCGCTACAGAGCTCTTGATGAAACAGCAATCTTTAGGCTGTCGACATGAGTTTCCTAAAAATTCTTAAATTTGAAACATGGAGAGAGGTCTGTTACACACATTTTTCTATTTTTACCTAAATGTTCTTGGTTTGAAAGAGGTGGTTAGGATGCATGCATTTGATGGTGTAAATTTATTTTTTCAGTTGGTTTGCTACTTTCAATGCTTTGTGCAAGTGCTGAAGCTTTTGCATACATGTGGTTGCATTATTTAAAAATATTCTACATATTTTATAGATTGAGCTATGCAGTTTATGTTCTCCAAGAATTAGAGAAAGATAATGTTGATAATCCTGCACTCAAAATAAACATATTGTATGATGTTGCATGCATGTTGGTGAAACACTTACAGGTAATATTCAATTGACAATAGTTGCTTTGTTACCTGTTTCCTTTGTCAATAACTTTCCCTCATGCACGCACACACGGGGTGCAAATCATGTCCAAGGAATGTGTTGCCATTGCTTTTTTTTACCAACATTTATGGCAAAACAGAATTTTGAAATGATTTCATCTTTATCATGGTGTTGGGCTCTTGTGGGTGGTTTTGTTCCATTGAGGTACACATAATATGTATCTGTTTTCTTTTGGTTTACGTTTGTTGTCAACCAGCATATGTGGTCACTTGACACCCATCTGTCAACACATAACCTGGACATCTCATTGGATGACAATCCTCGTTCTTTCATAATCTCACTGTATGGGGTTCTTTACAAAAGCTTCTGAAAGGCTGTAATTGAAGCAGCTGATGGATGTTCCACTACCGTGTCTGGTTTGTTCAATGGTTGCGAAAACCAGGCAATTTCCTCTTCAACTTCTACATGTATGCTTTTTAAGGTGTGAAATTTCTGCAGATTTGTGATGCAATTGATATCTAACCTTCCTTGTGATGTGTTGATACATGCTCCTTTGCTTGTACTTCATGCCTCAACTATTTTTCTCCATAGTTGCAACTGGTCCATACTTGGCATAGATGTTACATGGCAAAGATCAACAACTGAATCATCATCTGCACTGCAATTTACACCTTTGGTAAACCATTTCTCAATCTTTGGCAACAAAGACTCAAAAGCCTGACCTCTAGTTAGCTTGCTCAGTACGGGATCTATCTTTTTTGAAGCTTTTTTGAGAGACAAAACCTCCAAATAAATTATGTACATATAATTAACAAAACTAATTTCCATTTCTATATTATGAATTTTTAATGCAAGACTTTAATCCTATGTCATGTCAGGGCCTATATTCATGTTGCCTTGCACCCTCATCCCCATTGCACTGCAAAGGTCTGAACTAAATAACCTAAATAACTGCATAAAATTTGCAAGTAGTGCAATGCAGTGGAAGTTCCGGGGTAAGTCAGAATATGTTTATGTTTAGTAGCTTATTATAAATTTAAAATACTGTAATAACAACACTGCTGATATTGTTATAATTATTACCAATTATTTCCAAAATATTGCCAATACGGCAGTTGTCTAGTAGTTTCATGTATTCTGACTTACTCTGCAGCGAAAGTAGTGTTTGCAATTCAGTTAATGTATGTGCTTATGCTTAGTGTGATGAAGCAATGAAACTTGCAATACCTTCGTATTGTTATTCCACATACCGCTTTTCACGAATAATAAAGAACTTAAAACGTTAAGACATTTAGCTTTATTATAGAGCAATACAATGGAAGGAGAACAAGAAAGTTGACAATGCGCATACGATGATGTTTTTTTACAAAAAAAGTTAAAGTGGGTAAAATCGTATTTCGCGACAAGACGATAAAACAATTCGCGCGCGTAACGATGGTGACATTTAATATTTATCTTTCAGTTCACGTTTCACGTGACAAATTTCAATATGGCTTCTGTGCTCCGATCTCTCGATTTAGCTGCAAGTCCCAAATCATTGGTGTCTTATCAAAGTGATTCTTCTAATGAAGAGAGAAGTAATAATGATAAATCTAAAGAAGATGAAAAGTCAATTGAAAGCACTGTCAATATGGAGACTCTAAAATCTAAGTTTCTTTTAAACAGCGCGCCAATTGTTGATGCTAAGGTAAAGTGCAATAGTTTTTATTCCCAAAATCCTAACTAGGCAACTACCTACACCAAGGTTAAATCTATGATACGATTTGCTATGTTTTAAAGGAAAGAATTGATTGGAGAAGACACATCGATCCTTCAATGAAAGAAGTTACATTTAATGCAAAGTATGACGAACTCTTTTCTGCTTCGGTACGTTAATAATTTAATCATTGTCACCATTTACATGCACATGGACAAAATCATGATTTTGAAGAAGTCTACTATTTTAGATTGGACCAAAATCCATTTAAAACGAAGCAGCAAAGAGCACATAAAAATATGTTGTCTGGCTATGTTGAGCCAGCTCATATCAGTAAATTTCAATTTGATAATCAACTAAAACATTCTCAAGTTACGGTAAGAGCAAAAGCAAGCATAGTTTGAGAAAAATGTATTTGTTAATGAGTTATGTGTGATCTTTTGTTTTAATAAATCACAGGTTATGCATTAGATCCAAGTGATGACACAGCTCACATTGAAGAGAAGTTAGTTACAATATATGTATATAATATTGTTACAATGTGCTTATAGCATAACTATGATATAGCATACATCTTCAACGATAGTCATGTTAGTGCAGGATGCACATCTCTCCAAAATTTTATGTGTTTTACATTGTGGGATGATTTATTGTAGTGTAGATTGATACTAAAACCCAATACAAACCAACTTTTCATCCTTTATTAGTTTCGGACTAACTTTTATACATAATTCACAATATGTAGAGGGTATTAAACACTCCTACATCAAACGTGTTCCTCAGTGAATGCATCAAGTCTGAAATGGAATAATGCTGAAGTATTATATCACTCAATTACTTTGAAATGATTCAAGCTGATAAATGTTTATTTGAGTGGAATATGATGAATGGGCTTTGTCATGAAATTACCTTAAAAACATAATGTAGTACATGGCTGTTAATTATTAGTAAATAGGCTTGGTAATGTTTTATGTTTATATCAATTGTTATCCATTAAGATTTGTTGGGGATGTTGAGAAAGCAAAGGATAGCAAGGGATTGACTGTGTTTGAAGCTACAAAACAGCGGGCGGGAGATAAGAGGAAGAGAGAGGATAAGGGAGATCCTGGTGTGATTGATGGATACAAGGGTACGATTACTACAATAATGACAAATTTTGAAAGGTTGTCCTACTATCTCTTATTCTCTGTTATCCTATAGGACCATGGAGTAAGTTTGTTGATGAAGAAACTATTGCTAAACCATCTGAGGTATTTCAATTACCCAAATAAAGAGTTTTATAAAGATATTTTTAAAATCAAACAATTATTTTTCTGGCATTTTACCTTTGTGAATACAGGAAGAGTCAACAATCCTTGAGGATTATGAATTATCGAAGAAAAACAAATCAAAGAAAGATGATATGAAACCTTCAGAAGAGAAATCCACTTTACACAGTAAGTTAAAATTTTCATACTTTCTTGTAGTTTCCTAAACTTTACCAAATGTAATTATTTTTCTGTTAAAGATACATATGACTGTCAAGGAAGATCATAACTTCACATTCCACAAGAACTTGGCATTAATCTCAAGTCAGATACTCCTCCAGAACGTTGCTTTCTACCAAAACAACATATTCATACGTGGTATGTAAACAATTCTCCATTTAGTTCATTTATTCAAAATCAAAAAATGGAAGTTAAAATACCAGAAATGACGTTAAACACGCTATTGAATTTTAGTTGTTCTTGCTTTTGTTTGTTTTCTGTTACTTTACTGTAAAACAAAAACGGAAGAAATATGAAAGTTTACTTACTAAAATGTAATTAGAAATGCCATGGAACGTCAGACTTAGAGTCATCAATATGCTTTAAATTTTGTAGATTTTAAGGGAAACACGCAATAATTGAATTAAGTTTAAAGACAGTTTATGATATAATTCTTGATGGTATTGAGGAAGTTCAATTATACATTACAGTATTCTTGCCAATGAGGTGCCAGGCGGGAAACGGATTCTCAATATAAATATTAGAGCCCAACATATAATTTTGAACATAGTCATAAACAATTTGGTTTTATGAAATTTATTAAAAGAGTGACGTTTCGTCTTTACTCAAAACATCTTCAGACTAATTAGGAAGTTAACAAGAATATAGATATATATAGAGCTGTTTACATAGTTTGAGGTATCAGGTTACTGTGGCTGTTTAAGTGTGATGTGATGTATTGTTAGGGTGAGGTGTTGAGACTAGAAAAGCTTAAGAGGGATGGAGCTGCCTTGGGTGTTAAGTAAAGGTTTTAGTTTGGAGATGAGGAGGCTTTCGTGGATCATGAGGTCGAATGTGTTGGAGCAGGATGAGATGATTTTAAAATCGTCTGGCGAAGCAGGGTGGATGGAGGAGTTACTATGAGAAAGAATACTTGACATTAATGGGTTAGTATAGCGTTTTCCAGTCAAAGGAGAGATCCCCAAGTGTTCCGAGATTCTGGTGTGTAAGTGGCGTGTGGTTTGACCCACATACGACGCGGAACAGCATCGACACGTGTATAAATAAACAACACCAGATCTCAGAGACTTGGGAAGTTTATCCTTAACGGGGGAAAATGAACAGATTCGTGTGGGGGTACGAAAGACGAATCTGACATTGAGATGAGGGAAAGCAGCGTTGTAGAGACGATTGATTTGTGTGCGGATTTGTAACGAGTGACAGCCGGTGAATGGGAGACAGAAATACACTATTTTCTTTGGGGCACTAAGGACAGGTGGTTTCTGTTCGAATTTTGTGTCAACGGAACGACGGACAATGCGGTCGAACATATTAGTTGGATAGCAATTGAGTTTGAATAGTTTTCTGGTGGTTTCAATTTGGGCATGAAAAGTCTCATAACTAGAGCAGAGTTTGAAAAAGCGGTGTAATAGGCCAGAAATTAAGTTACGTTTGTAAGAAAGTGGGATAAAGCTGTGAAAGTGTGTGAAAAGACCGGTGAATGTGGGTTTACGATATACAGAGGTGTTGAATTTGTCATTTGAGCGGTAAATGTCAATGTCTAAAAACGGTAGTCGTCCATTATTTTCCGTCTCAGAGGTAAAAGTGATGTTGGGGTGTTGATGGTTGATGTATTCTAAAAAAAGAGGAACGTGATCAAGTGACTTAAAAAGGAGGAAGCAATCATCGACATAACGTCTGTAGAGAACAGGTTTGAATTTCTAGGGACAGTTTTTCAGCCAGTTTTGTTCATGGAAAGACATGAATATGTTGGCAAAAAGGGGGCCAAGGGGACTATCCATAGCAACACCATCAATTTGGTGGTATAAGCGGTCGTTAAACATAAAGTGGCAATTAGTAGATTTTTGAATTCGGTGCGGGTGAGTCCATGAAATTGTTTATGGTTAGTAAAAAGAAGGTCACAGATGATATTGATTGTTTCATTAAGGGGAATGTTGGAGAAAAGAGATCTTCCTAATTCGTCTGAAGATGTCTTGAGCAAAGACGAAACGTCACTCTTTTAATAAATTTCATAAAACCAAATTGTTTATGACTATGTTTAAAATTATTTGTTGGGCTCTAATATTTATATTTAGTATTACAGTATTCATTAGAGAAAGCGTCTCATAATACGTGATCATTTGATATGTTTATAAAATCATATTTATCAGTGTATTATTTATTATAAAGTAATGATTTGTTCTAGTACTACGTACGTATGTTTGTAGATATTGTATTGGACTTCCTTAGCACTTGTTTTAAGAAACACGGCTAACCTGACATTTACTTATCATTTGACTCTGAAGATGACTACTGCTAAGGTTGTCGAAACGTCAGTCAACATCAACACCAACAGTCCTTCACAGGACTCTACTAACCTCGACAAAAACGTAACGATACTTCCTGATGCAAATATTCACTTTATACAGCACTTTTTAATAATATTTAAGTATTTGTTTTCCTGTAGTTCATCCTTCTACCGTCGTGATAAAAAAAAGCAATGGAGATATTCTTACTTATGTATTATTGTATTATTTTATCTTTCTCTTAGATCTGGTCACACTAAAAGTGTTTCTGCAATAAGATTCTTTCCGAAATCTGCTCATCTTCTTCTGTCGTGTAGCATGGATTGTACAATTAAGGTAAAAAGTCATTTTCTCTGTCTTACATGTCGTTGGTCATTTTGAGTTTGGTTGTACATCGTTGAATGTTCCTTTAACATTACTGGAGGTGAGAATTTTTAATAGATTACCATCATGACAAGCAATACATTGAAACAATACATTTCCTTTCAGAAACTGCAAGATGATATTCATGTAAGCGCCAACGGCTCTGTTTTTGTAAAATCTAACATAAGACGAGGAATTTAACCCAGGTAATGTGGGATATTTCACATTCATTTGGTTACAGGTCACATTTTTATTGATTCAAAAGATTGTTGAAAAAATAACATTTGCATTTTGTTGTGTATTTTACAATGTACATAGCGTTCCTTCTTAAGTCTTTACTGTCCTAAATGGTCTTGATATTTTTGGCTTTTATATGTTCAATAAGTTTGATTTATTTTAGAATGTTAGAGGAGATATTATACACACGTATTATGGTAAAGAAAGCTATGAAAGTTTGTAAAGATGATAAAGTAGGTTGGTTTTATTAAACCGTTGTTTTTGAAACGATCTTTGATGTTTTTATAAGATCCAGTAGCTAAAACGTCATGGAGTTTTCATCATGTTCAAAAAAGATGCCTTTCCACTCTTCGTTTGTTTTCTTTAATCATTCAATATCATAAATAATTTACATTTTAGACTCTTCTTCAACTTCTTGATGCTCGACAACTTGCTTTAAAGTTGATTGCAAATGTCACTTATGGTTACACATCAGCAAACTTCTCAGGACGAATGTCGTGTGTTGAGGTAACTTTGATCTTGTCATGATAGAAATTTAAACAAACGATAACTCTCCCCATTCCATCTAAACAGACCTTGCGCCGTAAACTTTGTATTCATGATAGAAATTTAAACAAACGATAACTCTCCCCATTCCATCTAAACAGACCTTGTGCCGTAAACTTTGTATTCATGATAGAAATTTAAACAAACGATAACTCTCCCCATTCCATCTAAACAGACCTTGTGCCGTAAACTTTGTATTCATGATAGAAATTTAAACAAACGATAACTCTCCCCATTCCATCTAAACAGACCGTGCGCCGTAAACTTTGTATTCATGATAGAAATTTAAACAAACGATAGCTCTCCCCATTCCATCTAAACAGACCTTGTGCCGTAAACTTTGTATTCATGATAGAAATTTAAACAAACGATAACTCTCCCCATTCCATCTAAACAGACCTTGCGCCGTAAACTTTGTATTCATGATAGAAATTTAAACAAACGATAACTCTCCCCATTCCATCTAAACAGACCTTGTGCCGTAAACTTTGTATTCATGATAGAAATTTAAACAAACGATAACTCTCCCCATTCCATCTAAACAGACCTTGCCGTAAACTTTGTATTCATGATAGAAATTTAAACAAACGATAACTCTCCCATTCCATCTAAACAGACCTTGTGCCGTAAACTTTGTATTCATGATAGAAATTTAAACAAACGATAACTCTCCCATTCCATCTAAACAGACCGTGTGCCGTAAACTTTGTATTCATGATAGAAATTTAAACAAACGATAACTCTCCCCATTCCATCTAAACAGACCTTGTGCCGTAAACTTTGTATTCATGATAGAAATTTAAACAAACGATAACTCTCCCCATTCCATCTAAACAGACCTTGTGCCGTAAACTTTGTATTCATGATAGAAATTTAAACAAACGATAACTCTCCCCATTCCATCTAAACAGACCTTGTGCCGTAAACTTTGTATTCATGATAGAAATTTAAACAAACGATAACTCTCCCCATTCCATCTAAACAGACCTTGTGCCGTAAACTTTGTATTCATGATAGAAATTTAAACAAACGATAACTCTCCCCATTCCATCTAAACAGACCGTGTGCCGTAAACTTTGTATTCATGATAGAAATTTAAACAAACGATAACTCTCCCCATTCCATCTAAACAGACCGTGTGCCGTAAACTTTGTATTCATGATAGAAATTTAAACAAACGATAACTCTCCCATTCCATCTAAACAGACCGTGTGCCGTAAACTTTGTATTCATGATAGAAATTTAAACAAACGATAACTCTCCCCATTCCATCTAAACAGACCGTGTGCCGTAAACTTTGTATTCATGATAGAAATTTAAACAAACGATAACTCTCCCATTCCATCTAAACAGACCGTGTGCCGTAAACTTTGTATTCATGATAGAAATTTAAACAAACGATAACTCTCCCCATTCCATCTAAACAGACCTTGTGCCGTAAACTTTGTATTCATGATAGAAATTTAAACAAACGATAACTCTCCCCATTCCATCTAAACAGACCTTGTGCCGTAAACTTTGTATTCATGATAGAAATTTAAACAAACGATAACTCTCCCCATTCCATCTAAACAGACCGTGTGCCGTAAACTTTGTATTCATGATAGAAATTTAAACAAACGATAACTCTCCCATTCCATCTAAACAGACCGTGTGCCGTAAACTTTGTATTCATGATAGAAATTTAAACAAACGATAACTCTCCCCATTCCATCTAAACAGACCGTGTGCCGTAAACTTTGTATTCATGATAGAAATTTAAACAAACGATAACTCTCCCCATTCCATCTAAACAGACCGTGTGCCGTAAACTTTGTATTCATGATAGAAATTTAAACAAACGATAACTCTCCCCATTCCATCTAAACAGACCTTGCCGTAAACTTTGTATTCATGATAGAAATTTAAACAAACGATAACTCTCCCATTCCATCTAAACAGACCGTGTGCCGTAAACTTTGTATTCATGATAGAAATTTAAACAAACGATAACTCTCCCCATTCCATCTAAACAGACCGTGTGCCGTAAACTTTGTATTCATGATAGAAATTTAAACAAACGATAACTCTCCCCATTCCATCTAAACAGACCTTGTGCCGTAAACTTTGTATTCATGATAGAAATTTAAACAAACGATAACTCTCCCCATTCCATCTAAACAGACCTTGTGCCGTAAACTTTGTATTCATGATAGAAATTTAAACAAACGATAACTCTCCCCATTCCATCTAAACAGACCGTGTGCCGTAAACTTTGTATTCATGATAGAAATTTAAACAAACGATAACTCTCCCATTCCATCTAAACAGACCGTGTGCCGTAAACTTTGTATTCATGATAGAAATTTAAACAAACGATAACTCTCCCATTCCATCTAAACAGACCGTGTGCCGTAAACTTTGTATTCATGATAGAAATTTAAACAAACGATAACTCTCCCCATTCCATCTAAACAGACCGTTTGCCGTAAACTTTGTATTCATGATAGAAATTTAAACAAACGATAACTCTCCCCATTCCATCTAAACAGACCGTGTGCCGTAAACTTTGTATTCATGATAGAAATTTAAACAAACGATAACTCTCCCCATTCCATCTAAACAGACCGTGCGCCGTAAACTTTGTATTCATGATAGAAATTTAAACAAACGATAACTCTCCCCATTCCATCTAAACAGACCTTGTGCCGTAAACTTTGTATTCATGATAGAAATTTAAACAAACGATAACTCTCCCATTCCATCTAAACAGACCGTGTGCCGTAAACTTTGTATTCATGATAGAAATTTAAACAAACGATAACTCTCCCCATTCCATCTAAACAGACCGTGTGCCGTAAACTTTGTATTCATGATAGAAATTTAAACAAACGATAACTCTCCCCATTCCATCTAAACAGACCGTTGCCGTAAACTTTGTATTCATGATAGAAATTTAAACAAACGATAACTCTCCCCATTCCATCTAAACAGACCTTGCGCCGTAAACTTTGTATTCATGATAGAAATTTAAACAAACGATAACTCTCCCCATTCCATCTAAACAGACCTTTGCCGTAAACTTTGTATTCATGATAGAAATTTAAACAAACGATAACTCTCCCCATTCCATCTAAACAGACCTTGTGCCGTAAACTTTGTATTCATGATAGAAATTTAAACAAACGATAACTCTCCCCATTCCATCTAAACAGACCTTGTGCCGTAAACTTTGTATTCATGATAGAAATTTAAACAAACGATAACTCTCCCCATTCCATCTAAACAGACCTTGTGCCGTAAACTTTGTATTCATGATAGAAATTTAAACAAACGATAACTCTCCCATTCCATCTAAACAGACCTTGTGCCGTAAACTTTGTATTCATGATAGAAATTTAAACAAACGATAACTCTCCCCATTCCATCTAAACAGACCTTGTGCCGTAAACTTTGTATTCATGATAGAAATTTAAACAAACGATAACTCTCCCATTCCATCTAAACAGACCGTGCGCCGTAAACTTTGTATTCATGATAGAAATTTAAACAAACGATAACTCTCCCATTCCATCTAAACAGACCTTGTGCCGTAAACTTTGTATTCATGATAGAAATTTAAACAAACGATAACTCTCCCCATTCCATCTAAACAGACCTTGTGCCGTAAACTTTGTATTCATGATAGAAATTTAAACAAACGATAACTCTCCCCATTCCATCTAAACAGACCGTGCGCCGTAAACTTTGTATTCATGATAGAAATTTAAACAAACGATAACTCTCCCCATTCCATCTAAACAGACCGTGTGCCGTAAACTTTGTATTCATGATAGAAATTTAAACAAACGATAGCTCTCCCATTCCATCTAAACAGACCTTGCGCCGTAAACTTTGTATTCATGATAGAAATTTAAACAAACGATAACTCTCCCCATTCCATCTAAACAGACCTTGCGCCGTAAACTTTGTATTCATGATAGAAATTTAAACAAACGATAGCTCTCCCATTCCATCTAAACAGACCTTGTGCCGTAAACTTTGTATTCATGATAGAAATTTAAACAAACGATAACTCTCCCATTCCATCTAAACAGACCTTGTGCCGTAAACTTTGTATTCATGATAGAAATTTAAACAAACGATAACTCTCCCCATTCCATCTAAACAGACCTTGCGCCGTAAACTTTGTATTCATGATAGAAATTTAAACAAACGATAGCTCTCCCCATTCCATCTAAACAGACCGTGCGCCGTAAACTTTGTATTCATGATAGAAATTTATAACAAATATATTATATATTTACCAATACACATATATATTTTAGTTACTTCAAAATCGTGGCCAGAATTTGCCAGGCGGAAAGCGAATTCAATATGAATAATAGCCCAACAAAATACTTAAAAAAGCCATTACAATAATAAAATGAGAAGGTTTATTACATTGTATGAATATATTCCATACAATGTGTATAATCAATCCTTCTCTATTATTGTAATAACTTTTTAAATATATTCATATTTACAATAAATATATAATATATTTACTACAGATAATTGGTAAATTTATAATATATATTATATAGATACATGTTGATTATTATAATTATCCTTAGCCTGGACTTAGTCACGTGCTCAGATTGAAAATCTATCAAGTGCTTTTTGTCATACTGGATTCATTTTACTCTTAGGCCCTGTTCACACGATGCCCTGTTCACACGATTCGTAAGACGATACATAATTTTTTATATCGCCCCAGTACTTGTGCGTGCAAGCGATAACGACCATGGTTGCTAATGCAAATATTTCAAGAGAAAACAGAATTTTTTTTTGACAGATAACTAAGTAGAGTTTTTCTTCGGCGTATTAAGGTTTTTTACGAATGGGCGCAAGGACTGGAAGAGTGTAAAGTCCAAATACGACCGAATATATGTTGCCATTACAATAATACTAGAAAGAAGCTTTTCACACTGCGATAATTCATTGTTAAAAGCTTAAACATGCCATGTTGAAGATATATTATATTTGCTGGCGGATTATTCATTTAAAACATAGTTTGTATCGCTATGTTTGCTTTCATTTTTGAAAAATCGCACGGACTTTTTAGTTGCCAAAGTGGAACGTATCGGATTTGAGCGTTCACACGACAACGGAACGTATTGGATTGGTTTTCATACCACTTCCACAGCGGAGTCAAATCACTCCGGAAAGCTATATAAAGCGTATCGGATTGCAGCGGAGCCGTATGAACGCAAGGCCTATCCATGGTTAAACTTTGTTATTTAAACATTCATATTTTTATAGCACAAATCGAAAGGGTTTTGGAGTTCCAGTAATTTATAATGGATCACCATTTCGCTATTCTGTCAAGCATTGCCATCTAATGCAGGTATAAATGTACATAAATGATCACAAGAAATATTTTTTGTTCAATTGACTTAACTTCTTTGCATGTACTAAACAATGTCATTTTTATTATTCATAAAATAGTCTTTTGTTTTTGGACCACTGACATTTCTTCATTGTAACTCATTATTTTCGATATCAACAGACACATAAATGCAAGCAAAACATTAATTAAGCATAGACGGACAAACAACAAAGCATGCAACATTGATATCAAAATAAGTCGAATAACAAATAGCGACTTTTAAACAACTTTCATGTTAATAAAATTTTTATTTCTTCAATTCATTTACCGTTTCACCAGGTTGGTTGCTGGCGCATTCGACAATTGTTTGTTTAATGTGCTTATAACATTTTAAATTTTCCTTTTAATAATTATACAGGATGTATCATTGAAACATTCTTTATACAATGATAATTTGTAAAAAATAGGTACTCGATGAGTACGTAAGGATTTGCTTTTTTATGATTGACATTTAAAAAATACCAGTATGATTGATATAATCTGACAAAAATGGGTGAGAACTCAAAATGTTGGGTATCAAAACACAACATCATAACAAGGTTTTGCCAACACAACCACTACAACTTTGTTGTTTACATTTTCTATGTTATGTATCTGCATAATGTCAAAAACATCTCGATATTGCCTGCGTTTCACTAGTCTATCGAACATTGGTGTCTACTATCTAATCTCTGAACAAACAAACGTTTAAATTAATAAAATTTGGGAATGGTATATAAAAAAGGGGAAATATAAATTACGCTATATCTTAGTAATGAGATGCCCCGATCCTCGTCGAAGACATTTCTCAATACTACCTTCGAAAACGTTTTAACCTATGAATTAAAAAGCAAATAATGTTTCCTTACCATTATGTTATTTGCTTATATATTTTCAAAATTAGCCCTGTTCCTCATCAGAAAATTTTAAATAATGACAAACATTAATGTCGAAATCTACGTTCAGGCGGTTAACGAATATTCGAGTTCTCGGAAAATACCGCCATTTTTTAAGTGCTTTTTATATCATTGAGTTTACTATTTATCTTAGGCCTGTTTGAAACGTCGAATTTTACATGAGCCGAGTGCATTTAAAACAAAAGATATCGAGGATTTTTTTCTCATTTTCTTTTGTTTTTAATGCATTTGGTTCATGTAAAATGCGACGTTTGAAACGGACCTTACCCTTACAACGACATAAAGAATTTTCTGCTTAAGCCTGGTTCACATATGACAGAGACATGACTAAGGCATTATTTAGGGCAAGCCTGAGATGCTTTCTGATCTTGTGGCTGAGGCAGACCTGAGGCATGTCTGCGATGCTTTTCAATGACATAATTCAAATCGCCGATAGACCACAAAAATTTAGCGGCAGTTTGAATTTGACAAATTAGTGCTTCGTAATTTGAAAATAGCGTTACTATTTGCAAATTATGCGGCCCTTTTAACAGTCATTTCAAAATACATCAAAGATGGGAGAGCCGGTTTGAAAAAAAGAGAATAATTTGTATTTTACTCTTTGATTTTTGTACTCTGGACACGATTTATCATAAATAGCCCGATAGTTTCGTATTGTATCCATAAGTTTTTATTTTTATCGTTGTTCCATTCAGTCTTTTTTTGGTTCCATGTCCTGTGTTGAAAATTCATCCGCCATCTTTTTACCCAAATGCATGATGGAAAATCGCCGGTCTATCTGAGAAGCGTTCACATATAACATAAATAACCAAAATATGTTCCGTACACCACCGTTTAGCCGCCGACATGGAGGCAAACTTGAACACAACTCAACTTTTACGGCATTTCGGTGGTATACTGCAGGTAACTCCTACGAATGCCTGAAACATCATTAGTGTGTCAGCGATGAGTGTTTACATTTGCCTTAAGAACAACGCAGACATCGTCACAGGTATGTCTCAGTCATGTCTCAGTCATATGTGAACTAGGCTTTACGCAAGCAGCCAACCTTAAAAATGAAAGCGTTGGCTCATAAAAAACAAAAAGAAATGAGATGCAATTAGCAAGTCATTTTTACTTGTGTACCATGTAGAATTAAGTACACGCCTAAGAACTGACCAATCAGAAAACACACGCTTTCCGCAACTTGGGGCATATTTTAAGATCAACTCAAACTTTCAATCTTTATTGAAGTCGAAATGACGAAAGATAAAACAAATCAATGTTTAAAATAATTATAAAAGCATATTATATTTGAGATATAGAAACAAATTTAATGCTAATTAAGTGTTTCAAAATCTAGTACAACTTAATTAACAGCGGGTAAAACAGTGCTGTATGCTTTTATTTCTTCCAAATGCTTCACAGTGTAGTTAAACACCTCGATCTATTTCAGCGTAGTGAGCGTACACTTGATGATCTTTGCAAATTTTTTTATTCAAAATATCTTACAATATGTATGTCTCAAAAGAACTGGTCATCTTTGAAATCAGCCGATAGTTTGAAATTTGCATGATTCAGCTGCAATGATTGATCTCCACGCTAGGAGGTATAAATGTAATTAAAATAAGTTTCTTGACTGGGATTTTTAATGCACTATAGCTTCTATATTATACGTATGTAGTTATTAATTTATTATGTATTTAACTACGTTTAATTAAGGCTCCTTGAGGATCAATTTTTGCTGAATCATGGAAATTGTAAATGTCTGATTATTTCAAATATTGTCAAGGTTGAAAAACGAGACATCACCATGAAATATGTGATAGTCAGTCAACAAACCAGCAAAATCAAAGTGAAGCACCATTCATGTTGATGGAAAAATGCTCAAAGGTGAAAGAATGCGACTTTGACCAAAATTTTTCAACGCGCTTGCATTTCACTCATTTTCCTTCCAAATCACAACAAACAACATAGCATTCCAAAGCTAGAACCTAGAACTCTTTTTTAAATATTTAAAACTACAGTTATTTATTCAGTAATTTACACATTTCAGCAAGTAAAAGTTGGATTACCTTTTTTTGAAACACCCTGTATCAAGAACTTAGATCCCCAGACCGTGGGGTTTCCCCTTTGGATAAATCAACTTAAATGTATATTTTATAAAATACGTGTATAATTTACCGAAAATAGAAAAATAAGAATCAAGGGAAGATATCAGAATTCAGCCCTTTAATAACACAATGACAACTCGTAGCGTATAGCAAGTCTACCAGTGCTATGAAAATAAATATTTTCTTGTTCAATTACTTTTTCGTTACTCACTACACTACATATGAGATGACAACAGTAAATATGGGCCAGACACACATAATTAGAGTAAAAGCCCCATTTTTCATGGCTACATCACTACCTAAAACATACATAAAGATAAATTACGTTGTCAGATGGTCACCAATGCCAGATCTATCAAAACGCTTGTCAGCAAAGGATTTTTATTGTGTTTAGTCACAAGAATGGATTTGTGGCTCCATTTCAAGGAGCAAGATGCTTTGTTAGCCCTGGCTTTTGGGTATGTTTTCTTTCTCCTTTAGCTGAGCAGTAACAGTTGCATTTTCAATTTCTGTAGGCAAAGGTTTAAATGGAGTGTTTGTTTGGTTCTTTTTGTTGTTTAATAAGAAAAATCTTAACATGTACATTATTTACATGTAAAATGTATAGTGCTTAGTAAGTTTTCTAAAAAGCCCTAACACTGGCTTTGCTGGGTAAATATAAAAATTTCTGTTCACTGTGATAAATGGTAAAATAGAATTTGTATTTAAATAATTGTGTGTGGAGAGAAGGTCAATAGTTTGGTTACTTGATTCAACATTTCTTTCTATTTACGGTTGGGGATTTACACCTTAATTGTTGTGACAATGTTCTTTTTTCGCTTACATTTAAATGTAGTAAATCTGATTTTTAATTTATATTTCATTTTCTTGGGATCAGAGATAACCACAACATTTTGTATTGTGATTTTGTGGTAAAATCATTTATGTAGCCGGAAGAATCAGTTTCAAAGCAATGTAAAGTATAAACTATAGCAAAAGCAAGAGATGAATGTCATAGCAATGAAAATGACTCATTACTGTCCATATCAGTAGTAAAGACACCAGTAGAAATGACTCATTTACTGTTCTTATCAGTTGTAAAGACATTAGCCAAAAATGTCTGGTCATGTCATTCACTCCTGAACATGGATACATACTTTAAAGGAGCGTTTTGCCCTAGAAATATATTCCTAATATAAACTTTTTATAGTTTGTACACTTTGATAGTTCCATACAAGTTTCTTAATAAAAACTGTTCCAGTAAATAAATGACATTTGAAAACTTGAAAATACAAATGTTTGAATGTTGTCAATAATATATTTATACCTTTTATAAATATACAACTTTTGTTGTTTGAACCTTTGTTAAAAGAAATCTACAATACAACTGGTTCAAATCAGCTTTAGTATAAAGAAGACATACCTAAAATGAAAAGAGAAATTGATTTTCTTCTTCATTGAAAATGAGCTACAAATTCATTTCCTCTTCTTCTATCTCCTTGTACGTTTTCTCAAAGACAGGAATATTTTAGCTTCTAGCAAATAAAAGATAAATAGAAGTTCAAATGCTTCAGTTTCAATATTTATAGTTTGTTTATAACCAAATGAAGATTGTTGTATATTATTGCTGTACATGTTTAGGTCCAAATGTTTTCGCTTTAATTTCCATCGCTCGTTCATAAAAATCTTTTGCTTTTTTGTACTCTCCCATATTATAGTAAACCGAACCCAGATTGTTGTACGTTTTCGCAATATTAACATGGTCAGGTTCAAATGTTTTTGTTTGAATTTCTATCGCTCGTTCATAAAAATCTTTTGCTATTTCGTACTCTCCCATATTGTTGTAAACCGAGCCCAGATTGTTGTACGTTATCGCAATATTTACATGGTCAGGTCCAAATGTTTTCGTTTCAATTTCTATCGCTCGTTCATAAAAATGTTTTGCTATTTCGTACTCTCCCATATTGTTGTAAACCGAACCCAGATTGCTGTACGTTCTCGCTATATTTACATGGTCAGGTCCAAATGTTTTCGTTTCAATTTCTATCGCTCGTTCATAAAAATGTTTTGCTATTTCGTACTCTCCCATATTGTTGTAAACCCAACCCAGATTGTTGTACGTTGTCGCAATATTAACATGGTCAGGTCCAAATGTTTTCGTTTTAATTTCTATCACTCGTTCATAACAATGTTTTGCTTTTTCGTACTCTCCCATTTTAATATAAACCGAACCCAGATTGTTGTACGTTGTCGCAATATTAACATGGTCAGGTCCAAATGTTTTCGTTTGAATTTCTATCGCTCGTTCATAAAAATCTTTTGCTTTTTCGTACTCTCCCATTTTACTGTAAACCGAACCCAGATTGTTGTACGTTGTCGCAATATTAACATGGTCAGGTCCAAATGTTTTGTTTGAATTTCTATCGCTCGTTCATAGAAATATTTTGCTTTTTCGTACTCTCCCATTTTACTGTAAACCAAACCCAGATTGTTGTACGTTACCGCAATATCAACATGGTCAGGTCCAAATGTTTTTGTTAGAATTTTCATCGCTCGTTCATAAAAATCTTTTGCTTTTTTGTACTCTCCCATATTGTTGTAAACCAAACCCAGATTGTTGTACGTTTTCGCAATATCAACATGGTCAGGTCCAAATGTTTTTGTTTGAATTTTCATCGCTCGTTCATAAAAATCTTTTGCTTTTTCGTACTCTCCCATATCTTTGTAAACCAAACCCAGATTGTGGTACGTTGTAGCAATATTAACATGGTCAGGTCCAAATGTTTTTGTTTGAATTTTCATGGCTCGTTCATTAAAATCTTTTGCTTTTTCGTACTCTCCCATATCTTTGTAAACCAAACCCAGATGGTGGTACGTTGTAGCAATATTAATATGGTCAGGTCCAAATGCTTTCGTTTGAATTTCTATCGCTCGTTCATAAAAATGTTTTGCTTTTTCGTACTCTCCCATTTTACTGTAAACCGAACCCAGATTGTTGTACGTTGTCGCAATATTAACATGGTCAGGTCCAAATGCTTTTGTTTGAATTCCCATTGCTCGCTCGAGAAAATCTATAGCATTTTCATATTCTCCAGTCTTCCAAAGCAACTCACCCAGCTTGTTGTACGAATGTGAAACATCAATATGATCAACACCTAACACTTTAGTTTGAATTTCTGTTATTTCATAAAGTACTTTATACGCAAGTTTATAGTTGCAAAATCTTTTCAAAACATCTACAAAATATTTGGCAAATTTCCAATTTCTTTCATCAAGTTTTTGTCTTCTAATGAAAAAAAAGAATGATTTTACATCGATCAACTTATTTAGGAAATGTTGAAATGATGAATTTGTTATGAATTTAATTAGATGTGGAATTATTTTGATTTCATCTTCTCTGTCTTTAAAATGATTTAGTGCCCAAGCAAATTGACAGGCAAGATCAGCTGCAGACTTTTTAGAATTATTTTCGTTTTGTTTAGAGCCAAAGGTCTGCGATGAATAATTTACGATGGCTTCGTGTACAACGCTGTGCAGGTGGATGTCGTTGTTTTCCGTTTGAAGGAATAAAGAACAATGCTTTAATTGAAGACAGACATCTTCTGCAGATTTTTGTGGATCAATGCTTTTAATAAATTGTATTATAACATCTTGTGGTAAGGGATCGAAAGATATTATTGAGAAAAGTTTAAAAACATGTTCCAACAAGATGGATTCCTTAGCATTTTTTTCAACTGCTAACATAACAGTTTTCATTCCTAAGTAAGATGGGTTTATTTTTCGAAAATTGGCATCCATGTTCTGTCGCTCTCCTTCATTCAACTTATCAAAATATTTCTCCCACGTGAATGTCGGATTTACACTTTTTACACTACTTACGTAGGAAGCAGCATTTGCCAGGAACAACGGCTGACGATCTAATTTGTCTGATAAATCCTTTAAAAATTTTTCATCTTTTTTATGAATTTCAGAAAAGACAGATAAAAGCTGTCGACATTCTTCGTTGTTCATACCATGACTAACTGAAATGTGTTTATTTAGATTTCCATCTGGTGGTATAGCATGTGTATTTTGGACAGTTACTATAATTTGACCATTTTTCCAGCTATGATCACCAACTTGAGGTAATAATGGGTATATTTTATCAAGTTCAACCACGTTATCTACAACAATCCACCATGTTTGCCAAGATTTCAGTTGCTGCGTCAGCAATAATTGAAAATCTTTAATTTTGTCTTCGCTGCTTTTTGCTTCTTTCTGAATATTTTCAATGACATTTTTATCATTGCTCAATCGTTGATAAAGTTCAGCATAAGTGTTCAAAAGAGAGTCGATATCTTTTCCTTCGAGTGTCATCACAAATGTCGTATTCTTTTCCCAGTCAAACGAGTTATACATTTCTTCGCAAATTTGTCTAGCTAATTGAGATTTACCACTGCCAGGATTACCAGAAATATAGTAATATGTTAGTTCATTATTGTTAGTACTGCGCAAGTTATTGAGATCTGCTGTGATTTGATTAAGTAATTCTGTACGTTTAACCACATCGTGATTTGATTTGAAAGGAAGTACTTGAAAAGAATTAAATTTGTTTCGTTCACTTTTTATTTCATTAATTTCATTAAATGAAAATCCTAAATCTTGAAATGAGTTTTCAATAGTGCAAAGCATTGTTTGAAATTTGTCATCAGAAACTTTTCCTTTATTTTCATGGATAAATTTGTTTCTAACATTACGAAGTTCATTTAATGCATCTCTAACTTTTCGATCAATTTTTGTTCCAATTGATTTGGAATACAATATCGCTGCAAATAGCGTCGTACAATCCCACTTACTGGTGTCACCATTTTGAAAATTTGACAGAATATTTGTGTTAGGAGGTTTCTTTTTTTTACTTTCAGTATCAAACAACTTCTGACCACTGCTTGAATTATTCCATTCTCCGTGGTCTTTACTGCAATGTGTGTTCCACTCTTGGATAAATAAATCAACAAGTTTCTTTTCAACATCTGTAAGTACTTTCTGCAGAGAGGAGTTATTAATTTCTTCTCTTGACTGCATCTAAAGATCATAAAATCATTAATATTATCATACATTGGTTCTTTAATTGGATTTTATAGACAACTAAAATTGTTGAAGATCAAACATAGCTACGTAAAGTTACAGTTTTACTTGTACGTGTAAATGAATATCGAGGATGGCAGCTGAAAACAACGCAATTGGACATTTTAGTTTTCCTGCATTTAGGCATTTGGCTACATTTTGGTAGTGGCGTCGCCATGATTTTGTGAGTGGGGGGTGGGGGCAAAAAATTTGTACCACGTCCGTCGCTAGCGAAATGGCCCTAAAACAGCTTCTGCGCTGGAAATTTTTGAATTATATATCACAACATGAGTACTTTCAATTTTTTAACTTCCCACTTAAACCCTGCGGATTTGTACATTCTTCGTGTTATAACGTTACGTAGATTGATTATTGATTTTAATGAAATGTTTTCATATTTTAATACTCCCAGAATTGCAGTATGAGCCGTACTCTTAGTCATTGCTATATTTGTATTTTTGTGTCTACAAGTTTGAGTCTACGAGTATACTTGTCCACGATCTCATACAAGTTCTATGATATGGTGTAAAGTGGTTCATGACATGCATCACAATATTACTTGTTCTTCCTTGCCCACTGGAGACTTAGATTATTCTAGAATTATGATTGTGATTCAAGAGGCGAAAGACAATGGACGGTGAGCTTTAGAAATCCTCAGACATTACTATCAAGGCAGAGGAAAACCTCGAATCATCGTTCTTTACACGGAACTCACTTCGATGAAGAAAAGTGACGACGAGACTGTCACAGATTATATATTGCGAGCGGAACCATCAGCAACAGCCTTAAGAGAAGCCGAGGAGATAATAAGTGATGCACTACTCATTGCAATGGTTTTAAAGGGTCTGCCAACCACGACACGAAAGATTGCCGAAAGACGAAAGAAACATCCAAGTCAGCTAAAGACGAGCAGCGCTGTGACAGTGAACGGAAACACTCTTTTTTATTTGTGTCAAAGGATGAAGAAGAGAACGCTAAAGCAGACGTAAAAGATAAGGATCAAGCGAATTTAACTCTACTGGTGGACACAGGAGCTACAAGCCCCATTATTAACAATAAGTCAAAATTTATAGACTTTCATAGTAAATTTGGTAGTAAAGCGCATGTTATTGAATTAGCAGATGGCAGTAAAGCCAACGTAGTAGTCGGTAAAGGTACTGCTAAAGTCAAATTAGTTGACTTCATAGAAATGCGCAGAATGTCTTATTAAGTAATGCCTTATATGTTCCATCTTACGATCAAAATATATTCTCAGTAAATGCTGCCGTAGAAAAGGGGGCAAAAGTCAAATTATATAAACACGATAAGCATTTACAGTGTCCTGATGGCACCGGGGGCGGATCTAGAGTATGTCAAATCCGTCGCGCGACTGATGTTTGAAATTCAAAAATTACCTATTCATATTAATTAAAAATTCATTAATTATTCTTACTTTATTATCGCATTTACTTCGTGATAAAAATCCAGCTTTATTTCTTATTGAAAACTAATGACTAATGCATTGAATATCTCGTTGGTAACCAGATCAGTTGAATTTTAATTGACCTGGAATAACCGACTGATAAGCGGGGTGGCTTGACTGGTTCGACTGATAAAGGAGTCTATGAACGCCAAAAACGCTTATTTCATTGGTCAATAGCCAGAGGTTATCTTGGATGGGCAGTCCAAATCAATTGTGCTTCTTGCTTCAGCTAATCATGATCTGAACATGTGCCGCAGGGACTTGTTCAAAGTTGACCTTGATGAAAATTACAAGGCAATCTGTAGTAACAAGGAATCTGTTGCTGCAGAGCTGTTTGGTGATGATTTAAAGGAACGCCCGAAAACAGTAAAAGAAAGCAAAAAGCCTGCACAGCAACTGACAAGCCAAAAACGGAAACGCAACGATCAACGGTCGACCAGCTCATATAATTCCAATGTGCCTTTTTTATTCCAACCTCGGGGCTGTCAATTGCAAAGCCTACCCCAACGACACAACTATTATCAAAAGCAACCCAAGACGAAAGTCGAGACAGGGGGAAAAACACCAAGAAAGCAGAGACTCCTACTCTCGACCGTGTAAGTTCTAGTAAACATGGGTGTAGTACGTCTGTCATGTCTGGGGGAGACAATGATTGTAGTATAGTTGCAGGCCGGATACAACAATTTATTGGGATGTGGAGGGAGCTAACTCACGATCCTTCCATTTTATCAGCTGTAAGCGGATACAAGATTGATTTTCTTACAGACCCAGTCCAGCTGAAACAACCCCACTCTATAAAAATGTCTCCTTCGGAAGTCCAAAATGTCGATCGTCAAGTTACAAAATTTCTAGAGAAAGATATCATTGTTACAAGCATGCATGAACAGGGTGAGTTTATCTCCAATATCTTTCTTAGAGCAAAGAAAGATGGATCTTTTAGAATGATATTAAACCTAAACGAGCTCAACACATTTGTAACATATCACCACTTTAAAATGGAATCAATCCATACTTGTACTCACCTCATGCGACCTGGGTGCTACATGGCATCCGTTGACCTTAGAGATGCCTACTACTCAATACCAATACACATAGAGCATCAAAAATACTTAAAATTTATGTGGAAAGGTAATCTGTACCAATTCACATACCTTGCTCAAGGATTATCTTCCGCTCCACGTTTATTTACAAAGATACTCAAGCCTGTATATTCTAAGCTGAGGGAGCTTGGGCACATTTCTAGCGGTTACATTGATGACTCTTTTTTAATGGGCTACTCTTATTCAGAATGCGAGCAAAACGTACATAATACTCTACAATTGTTTCAGAAGTTAGGATTCTTACCCCATAAAGATAAATCTGTTACAGAACCCACACAGATTTTACAAAATTTAGGGTTTGTGTTAAATTCAATAGATATGACTATCTCTATATCCATAGAGAAACACAACAAATTATGCGAGTTGCCAGGGGGGTACTAAAATCTGACCCTCCTAGCATACGGGAAGTGGCCAAGTTAATTGGTATGATGCAGCTTGTTTTCCTGGCGTTGAATATGGCCCACTGTTTTATCGTGATCTTGATAGGGACAAAACAACAGCTCTTGCGTCTAACAGGGGTAAATTTTATTCAACATTGAAACTCTCTCCTTCGGTGCTGGAGGACGTATCTTGGTGGATTAATAATGCATATGAGTCCAAAAAAACATCTGAATCACGGCGAGATTGACCACGTATTGTATACGGACGCCTCTACCGAGAGGTGGGTCGCATGTACTAACAAACAGTCCACCGGAGGCGAATGGTCAATCGCCGAAAAAGATTCGCACATTAATTGTCTGGAACGCAAAGCAATACTGTTTGGGATACAATCTCTCTGTAGAGATCTAGTCCACACCCACATTAAAGTAATGATTGACAATGCCCTGCTCTTGCATATATTAACCACATGGGGGCTGCCACTCTCACCATTGCGATAAAATTGCAAGGAAAATATGGATGTGGTGCAGAATTAGGGACATATGGCTAACTGTCAGCTATATTCCTGGGAAACTGAATGTGGTGGCTGACAATGTTTCCAGAACATTTGATGATTGCAAAGAATGGAAGCTTGAGGCTGAATTATTTCATGAAATAACAGCATATTTTTGGGACCCCAGAAGTTGACATGTTTGCTTCTAGACTAAACTATCAATTTAAACCCTACGTCTCGTGGCACCCAGATCCACAGGCGTGGGCTATTGACGCTTTTTGCATTGATTGGAGTAAATTGTTTCTTGATGCTTTTCCACCTTTTATTGTTATATCACAAGTTTTACAAAAAGTAGAAATGGCCCAGGCACGGACAATTCTCATCGTGCCGAATTGGCCAACTCAATCCTGGGATCCCCGATGCTGGCAAGATTAATGATTCACCGACCCATTCTCCTACCCAAAAACAAAAGCAACGTGAGCTTACCATCCAATCAAACAAGAGAACAACGGAATGCAGACTCCCTTCATCCAACTTTACAAGTAGTTCTAGACTTTCTACAGCACCTATTTGATCAAGGGATGAGTTACAGTTGCATAAACACTGTTCGAAGTATGTTATCTTCATTCGTTATTGCTGAAGGGAATTCTACGATTGGTACACATTATATGGTTCAGAGATTTATGAAGGGAGTGTTCCATTCTAGACCAGCACTACCAAGATATTAAGTGACCTGGGACACCTCCATTGTTTTAGAGTATTTAAAGACATATCCCGCAGTAGAAAACTTAACCCTACAACAGCTAACTCATAAGTTGGTAATGCTCTGTGCATTAGTTACAGGGCAGCGTGCCCAATCACTCCACCTCATGAACCTCTTAACTGTAAAGAAGGAAGAGGACTCATACACCTTCTATATCGACCAACTTGTCAAACAGTCTGGACCAACACGCATTCAACCTACTTTAGTGATATCAAAGTTCCCTGCCGATCGCCGACTATGTGTTGCCTCAGTCATGGAAAAATATTTTGAACGCAATGCTCCCATTCGGGGTAAGGAAAATCAACTATTTCTTAGCAAAATTCGTCACTTTCATAAAGTATCAAAGTCATCTATATCTCGTTGGATAAAGGTTGTCATGCAAGCTGCAGGTATTGATACAGAAACAGCAAATACCATGGTGAATGGTGACAATAACAATGTAATAGTTCAAAAAAGAACTGTTTTAACCAGAACACTAACCCACCTGTTCAAAGGAACCATTATTTACACGATTAATCCTGTCATTTGCCGACAAAAGGATTACGTGTTTAATCTGTCTCTGTTTTAAGTGCCATCTCTAAAAATAGGGATGACATTGACATTCTGTAACATTATAAATAGAGCATGATTTGGAGGTTCTCATCTAGCTGTAAATAACGGTTCCTTTGAATTGTTGGGTTAGTATTTTGGTTAAAACAGTTCTTTCAAAAACTATTACATTGTTATTATCACTATTCACCATGGTATTTGCTATTATTAAATCCATCTTTAAGTTTGTCACCACGACAAAGTCTCTGTTTCATGATACAGAAGCGTTTAAACCACATGGTTAACGAGCCGCAGCCACCAGTAATGCGAAGCAATGTGATGTTTCAATAAACTCTATACTGAAAGCTGCAAGTTGGAAGACTGATTGCGTTTTTCATCGGTTTTACAATAAGAACGTTGTGTCTCAACATAACGATGCGGAGTTTGGGAATGCCATTTTTTCAGCGTTCCAATAAGAAAGATATTTGATGAGAATTCTCTTTAGTTGAACTTGGCAGGGAGTTCAGAACAAATATACTTGGATGTATAGTGCAAGAGAAGGAAATACTTTAAATTCATATTTGTTACTATTTCTGGGTATGTTTGATACATCTCCAATCAAAATATGTTTATAACTTAATGTCGTATTTGCGTGTAGGCATGAATTGTGTCCACATGACTTTCACATCTCGTGGGATCTCTGCGGTAGATGCTAATAGAATTAGGAAATTGAACGAGACTTACCTGAAGTTGAAGTTCGATTGGGATTCTATTAGCATCTACAGAGCAGAGATTACACGCCCACCCATCATGTTACTGCCTCCCTGCATATCGTTCATATGCACATTTAGGCGGTTCATGTGGCCACTATCTTTGAAATATGACCAATGTGCGCATGCGTAGTATCTCGTGTAATCTCTGCTCTGTAGATGCTAATAGAATCCTAATCGAACTTCAACTGCAGTTAAGTCTCGTTCGATTTCCTAATTTTGTGTCAATATTAATGAATTTTATGTTGACATCAATTAAAATGCATCAAAGATAATTGTTTTCAGTTGATCATGCATAAGATTTTCAGCAAGAGAATCCAATAAGAAATAAAAATAATGTCTTGCTTCTTAAAGATAGTCATGTCAAAAAATTAAAATCATTACGTATAATGATATGCATAACTGAAATTCTGTGATGTGTCAATATTTTGACACATTTTGTTGAATTTTTAGAATAATATTTGAAATGAACTATTAGAATGTATTGCTAGCGATGATGCTGGAAAGTTCAGTGTTTTTCAACGTTAAATTATCTAAAATTTAGTTGTGATTGTTTAAAAAACACCATGAAAGTCAACAATTGTTAGTCATATCTAAAATGCCTTTCATAAAAGACACAAAAAGGACACAAAAATAGTGATCATGCAAATCTGTAGCAAATAATTTTTCCATAGTTATCTAACGCAAAATTTGCGAAATATAAAGATCTAGATAATAAACTTCCAACTCTCTTTCGATTTAAATATTCTTGTACTATATTCACTATAATAATAATTGTTGTACTTTGACATACCATCTAAATTGACCAAAGATCTTTAAGATCTTGTTGACTATTTTTCGTTGACGATTCAGAATGTGGTTACAGAAGATTTGTAAATTGTAAAAGACGTAACAAATTAATGAAAAAAGTAAAATGTTGTACACGTCTTGATAAAAGCCATGTTAGAAAAGTAAAATTATTGCACATAATGACATGCATATCTAACATTCTTTGACGTGTTATTATTTTGACTCATCTTGTCAATTTTGTAGCTTCTACATACATATAACATTTGAAGTAAACTTTTCGAATGTGTGCTTTACGTTAATATGAAAAAGGTCGGTACTTTCCAATGGTAAAATGTCCAAAATAAATTACCGTTTGTTTAAAAATTTCATCAAAATTTACAAGTGTTTTCCGTATAACACATGCGTAGAGTACTGAAATTATATAAGTCATTTGTGACAGATTACATAAAAACAAACAATTACACTTAACTACAATATTCATGACATCAAAACAAAACAATTGATACATGGACACGAAACATTAAATCAGAAGGTTAAAATACACAGTTACATAAAGGCGAGTAAACTTTAAAATCAACATACCTTCACAAATTCAAAAAGATTAAAAGCGACGAAACCAACTACATGTTGTCTTTGCTTCTGCTTGATAATAAAGAAATTGGAATGTTCACTAAATATTAAATTTTAATCACCTGCTGTTTTTATTGTAAAATATTGATTTCTCTTTATACCTAGTATAATATGAAATGCAAATTTTTTATTTTAGCTATGACTTAAAAAAAACACAAAGAAGTTTTGACTTGGAAGCTTTATGCCAATAAACCTTTCACAGTTTACTATAATTTGTTTCAATTATTGAACATCCTGACTTACATGCAAACTAACTGAAATAATCATAAAGGAAGACGGGGCAGCCAGCCTTTTACAAGTGAGATAGCTCAAAAATTAAAGATTTATAGCTTAGGAAGTTAAGAAAATCGATAAACAGAGCTTCTCTGAAATTTTCAGCGTTCCAACTTTGAAACGTGGTCAATGAAGTTTGGTCATTTTGTAAACTTTTGATCCGGACAAACAAATAATTTGATCATGGGCGTGAGAAGCAAGTAAAATTTGGGAGCTGAAGATTTTAGGGCAGTCTTTATTTAAAAAGGGAATTTCAAAGTAATTAATCTCGAAGTCTCTGATTTTGAATAATTTAGTCACATCTCAGTAATCAGAGATACTTCAAAATTGATAGCGTTTGGACTTGACAGTTCATCATGCAAAGTTTTGTCATTTTGTGAACTTTTGACGCAAACAAATATTTTAAATAGTCTATCTTACAACAAGTTGAACAATTATAGACCAAAAATATATCATGTGTACTATCACGTGAAAAAGTGATCTTTTCACTCCAAGTAGGCGCAATTTCTAAAGACATACCTAGCAAAACGTTTTTATGTCATCATCTGTGTTAAGAATAAGATAAATAGATAGATGACTGTATAAAAGAGGAGAAAAATTTTTCGATAAAAGCCATGTTAGATAAAGTTAAAATCATTCCGCATTTTTGATATGCATAACTTAAATTCTGTTACGTGTCATAATTTTGATTCATCTTGTTAATTTTTTAGACCTGTTGTATGAATATTATTTAAAATGAACTATCGGAATATTTGATTAATTACATCGTACTGCTAGCGATGATGCTGGAAAGTTCAGTGTTTTCCAACGTTAAATTATCTAAAATTTATTTGTGATTGTTTAAAAAACCCATCAATATCAACGAATGTTATTCATATCAAAAATGCCTTTCAACAAAGACACAGAAACAACACAAATATAGTGATCATGCAAATCTGTAGCAACTAATTGTTCCATAGATATCTAACGCAAAATTTGCGAAATGTAAACATCTAGATAATAAACTTCATACTCTCTTTCGATGTGAATATTCTAGTTCTATATTGTATAAAATGTTGTACACGTTATGATAAAAGCCATGTTAGAAAAAGTAAAGTTATTGCACATAATGACATGCACATCTAACATTCTTTACGTGTGATTATTTTGACTCAACACATTAATTTAATAAACTTTGCTGTATTCATATAATTTGAAGTAAACGATTAGAGTAAATTGGTATTGATGTAAGAAAAGTCGTATTTTCCACGTGTAATGTACCCAAAATTTATCTGTGTTTGAAAATCTCACCAAAATGAAGAAAATTTATCTATATAAAACATACGTGGCACTAATTTATATATTTTATTTAACTACAATATTCGTGACATCAAAACAAAACAATTGATAGATGGACACGAAACATTGAATCAGAAGATTAAAATACACCATTACATAAAGCGAGTAAATTTTAAAATCAACATACCTTCACAAATACAGAAAGATTAAAAACGACGCAACCAACTGTATGATGTGTTTGCTTTGCTTGATAATAAAGAAATTGGAATGTTAAATATATGCTTGATTTTAATCACCGGATGTTTTTATTGTAAAATATTGAATTCTGTTCATACCCAATTAAATATGAAATGCAAATTTTTTATTTTAGCAATTACTGAAGTAAACACAAAGAAGTTTTGACTTAAAAGCTTTATGCAAATAAACCTTTCACAGTTTACTATTATTTATTTCAAACATTGAACATCCTGACTTAAATGGAAACTAACTGAAATAATCATAAAGGAAGACGGGGTAGCCAGCCTTTTACAAGTAAGATAGCTGAAAAATTAAAGATTTATAATTTAGGAAGTTAAGAAAATCGATAAACAGAGCTTCTCTGAATTTGTCAGCGTTCCATCTTTGAAACATGGTTAATGAAGTTTTGTCATTTTGTAAACTTTTGATCTGGATAAACAAATAACTTGATCAGGGGCGTGAGAAGCAAGTAAAAGTGGGAGGGCTCAAGATTTTAGGGGCTGTCTTTATTTAAAAAGGGAATTTCAGAGTAGTTAATCTCGAAATCTCTGATTTTGAATAATTTGTCAGATCTCAGTAACCAGAGATACTTCAAAATTGATAGTGTTTGAACTTGACAGTTCATCATGCAAAGATTTGTCATTTTGTGAACTTTTGACGCAAACAAATATTTTAAATAGTCTATCTTACAACAAGTTTAACAATTATAGACCACAAAAAAATCACGTGTACTATCACGTGAAAAAGTGATCTTTTCACTCCAAGTAGGCGCAATTTCTAAAGACATACCTAGCAAAACGTTTTTATGTCATCATCTGTGTGAGGAATAAGATAAATAGATAGATGACTATATAAAAGAGGAGAAAAATTGTTCTCGATAAAAGCCATGTTAGATAAAGTTAAAATCATTCCGCATTTTTGATATGCATAACTTAAACTCTGTTACGTGTCATGATTTTGATTCATCTTATTAATTTTTTAGACCTGTTGTATGAATATTATTTGAAATGAACCATCGGGATATTTGATTAATTACATCGTATTGCTAGCGATGATGCTGGAAAGTTCATTGTTTTCCAACGTTAAATTATCTAAAATTTATTTGTGATTGTTTAAAAAACCCATGAATATCAACGAATCTTATTCATATCAAAAATGCCTTTCAACAAAGACACAAAAACAACACAAAAATTGTCGTCATGCAAATCTGTAGCAACTAATTTTTCCAAAGATATCCAACGCAAAATTTGCGAATTATAAAGAACTAAATAATAAATTTCATACTCTCTTTCGATGTAAATATTCTAGTTCTATATTGTATAAAATGTTGTACACGTTATGATAAAAGCCATGTTAGAAAAAGTAAAATTATTGCACATAATGACATCCACATTTAACATTCTTTACGTGTGATTATTTTGACTCAACACATTAATTTAATAAAATTTGCTGTATTCATATAATTTGAAATTAACGATTAGAATAAATTCGTATCGATGTGAGAAAAGTCGTATTTTCCACGTCTAATGTATCCAAAATTTATCTGTGTTTAAAATCTCACCAAAATGAAGAAAATTTATCCATATAAAACATACGTGGCACTAATTTATATATTTTATTTAACTACAATATTCGTGACATCAAAACAAAACAATTGATAGATGGACACGAAACATTAAATCAGAAGATTAAAATACACCATTACATAAAGCGAGTAAATTTTAAAATCAACATACCTTCACAAATATAGAAAGATTAAAAACGACGCACCCAACTAAATGATGTGTTTGCTTTGCTTGATAATAAAGAAATCGGAATGTTAAATATATGCTTGATTTTAATCACCTGATGTTTTTATTGTAAAATATTGAATTCTGTTCATACCCAATAAAATATGAAATGCAAATTTTTTATTTTAGCAATTACTGAAGTAAACACAAAGAAGTTTTGACCTAAAAGCTTTATGCAAATAAACCTTTCACAGTTTACTATTATTTATTTCAAACATTGAACATCCTGACTTAAATGGAAACTAACTGAAATAATCATAAAGGAAGACGGGGTAGCCAGCCTTTTACAAGTAAGATAGCTGAAAAATTAAAGATTTATAATTTAGGAAGCTAAGAGATCGATAAACAGAGCTTCTCTGAATTTGTCAGCGTTCCATCTTTGAAACATGGTTAATGAAATTTTGTCATTTTGTAAACTTTTGATCTGGATAAACAAATAACTTGATCAGGGGCGTGAGAAGCAAGTAAAAGTGGGGGGGCTCAAGATTTTAGGAGCTGTCTTTATTTAAAAAGGGAATTTCAGAGTAGTTAATCTCGAAGTCTCTAATTTGAATAATTTGTCACATCTCAGTAACCAGAGATACTTCAAAATTGATAGTGTTTGGACTTGACAGTTCCTCATGCAGAGTTTTGTCATTTTGTGAACTTTTGACGCAAGCAAATATTTTAAATAGTCTATCTTACAACAACTTTAACAATTATAGACCACAAAAAAATCACGTGTACTATCACTTGAAGAAGTGAGTATTCACTCCAAGTGGGCGCAATTTCTAAAGACATACCTAGCAAAACGTTTTTATGTCATCATCTGTGTTAGGAATAAGATAAATAGATAGAAGACTATATGAATGAGGAAAAAATTCTTCTTGATAAAAGCCATAATAGATAAAATTAGAATCATTCCGCATTTTTGAAATGCATAACTGAAATTCTGTGAGGTGTCATAATTTTGATTCATCTTGTTGATTTTTTAGCCCTGTCGTACCAATGTTATTTGAAAAGACTAGTGAAATTAATTGTTGGTGATAATGCAAGAAAGGTCAGTATTTTGAAATGATAAATTATCCAATGTTTTATTTGGAAAATCCCACCAAAATCAACAGATGTATCAATATAAAACATATGAAGTGTGAATTCCACCACGAAAGTGACGTTCAGGATTTTTAAGACAAATACAATTAATTCTAGACGTAAGAACAAACAATGACATTCTGATAGATGACCTTTATAATCAAAATACATTAACAAATTTAGAAAGATTGAAAAAGACGCAACCATCTACATCATGTCTTATTCTTGATAATAAAGAAATTGGAATGTTCAATAAGTGCTTGTTTTAATCACCTGCTGTTTTTATTGTAAAATATTGAATTCTGTTTATAACAGCGAGACGATAAAATGAGATGAGCAAATTTTATATTTTAGCTATAATTGAAATATACACGACAGGGATTGATTTAGAAATTTTATTGCAAATTCAATTTCAGTTCAACTCAATCAACTCATAAATGTTGCACACATTTAACTATTATTAACTTTCAGTATTGACATGGGTGTACGGGACCAAAACATCAGGATGCGGACACTACTTTCCTTGACGAAAGCGGAAATCCGTCACTTGCAGTGTCGTAGTTAGACATGAAGAAAGACATCAACTACTGGGGAGCATATTTTCTAACGCCAAACGCGTGAGCCTTTCCAGCGAGGTCTATAAACTCATGCTTACCCTTCAAAAATTTCTAAATCTGGAGTTCGTCAATAACGATTACCAGTGTTTCTGCAGTGTAATTTTCCATAATTCTGAAAGTTATTTGCTACAGGAAAAACATTTTTATTATTTACCTAAACAAAGCTACTGCCAAAATTATCATGCTAAATTCATTCTCCTAGGTGACTTGTGAAGAAAATGGTGAACAGGGTTTTAACCATTGATAATATAAATATTATACCAATAGGTATAACCGGCCCTGACTTTAATTGCAGGGATTGTTTGAGGACAGTGTTAACTTAGAGATTAGAGGGAGGCCTTAATCCTATCTAATCCCAAAATGGTGATTACGATGAATTGGTATAAGGGTTTGCTTATAAAATCTTTGATTAGCTAATCTATAATCTATAACAAATAGGGCGGATTCAACTCTCGTCTTTCGTCTTTCAAGAATTTTAATTGACGATATATTTTCTGACTTGGAACAACAGAATGTTTTCTGTTAGGAATGTAGATGCAGATTTTTACGTGGGAGAACCTATAGATGGCTTACATATTTTGTTTTCTAAATTTCGCAAGGCGAATGTTATCTGTGTTCCAGTTTTGAGGATATTTGGCTCAACTCCTGGTGGACAGAAAACTTGTGTTCATATTCATCAAGTATTTCCTTACTTATACATACCTTACGATGGAACTAAACCCACAGATAAATATCTGAAACAATTTACAACAAGTGTAGACTTTGCTGTTTAAGTTGCGTTTGGTAGAACATCATCTTCTATGAAGTATGTTCATAAAACTGAAATTATTAAAAAAATGTAAGTTATTTTCCTTTCTTTCTCCTCATGTTGACAAAGCTTACTATTATTAAATCTTTTTTACTCTCTTCTTTACATCACAATGGAAAATATTCCATTTTTGACCCAATAACGTTTCAATATTATTCACCCAAAATGATTTTATTGTTTAGACCATTTTATGGTTATCATGAGAACGAAGAAGAGTTTATTCAGATGGAGTTGTACAATCCAAAAATAATTCCCAAATAAAATATATTTTCCATGTTGTTTTAACATAAAACAATATCAAATTTTTTCATTTTTTTCAGGCTTGTTGATCTTCTTCAGAATTGAGCTATATTGAACAAGTCATTTCAACCACATGAAGCTCATGTTCCTTATATTCTACAGGTAATTATTGTTTTTTATTATTAATGAGGAAAAAACACATCTTCAATTGTTATAACCCATACTGGAGTGGTTAGTTTGTAAACTGTGCACTAGACAGGGGACAAGGCCTGCAAAGTTTGTTGTTTATTTCTTTAGAAATTAATGTCATTCATTGTTTTTCAAATTAATTGATTAAAGCAATATTTGTATTGTACATACGAGTATAAAATGGGCTGACTTTTCTACCGAGATTAGAGATGCAACATTTGCATGTATAGGTGCCCACTTTGCTATAATTATACATCAGATCTCAGGTGTCCAATAAAAACATTCCATTATGAATTATAGCTGTAAATTTCATGTGCAAAACACTTTGTCAATAAAGTGAATGGTTTGAACACATTGTGGAAGTATAGCTGCATGTTTGTTGATGTTTATCATAAAGGATACTACAGTATTGAGAAGGACTGTTGGGGGTAGTCTTGATTGATGTTTTCACATCTAGATGAGATGATTACTGGTAACAATGTTAAAATGTCATTCAACACTAATGCCACTGACTTTTTTAGTCTTTTCCTACCTGGATGGTCAACTTCTATAGATTTTCACTAAGTTTCATTATAAGAATTATATTGAAATATCGTTTATTTTACTTTCTAATTGATTACAATCTTTATGGTATGAACTTACTTCATGTAAGAAAAGTTCATTTTAGAGGAATTTCTTCAAAAACAGGAAAGTTTCATTATTGATTTTTTCAGCATTCTATAAAAATCTAACACCACAAATGATTATTTACCATCAAATTGAATTTTATAGATAAAATTCTCTCATATAATAATAAATCAATTCCACTTCATGGTTCATCTCCAAATTCATTTCTCAATTTTCCTTCATCTCAACACTGGAATGAAGACACTATTCCTAGGTTTGTCTGATTCATATATTTTACACTTGAGGATTAATTGAAACCAAAAGGATTTGTGTAAATCCTTAATCCTAAATTTGACACATGTGGGTATGATTTATCCCAAGATTTAAAGTCAATGCTCAATCCAGATTACAGAATTTGCATTTAAAAAATTAGTTTAACTTTGGAATGATTCTTTGTGATAACTATCTTTACAGTTGATATTCATCATTTTAATGTTTGTTATTTGTCATTATTTAGAAATTTATGCCTTGATCCTACTGTGAAAAAGGTCAGTCATTGTGAACTTGAAGTTGATGTAATTGCTGAAGACATCTTGAATCAAATAAATGTTGAAAGTAAAATTTACTTATCTTTACGTCTTCATTTTACTGTTTATACATCTTTAATGAGTTTATTATGTTTATGAAGGTTGTATTGGTCATAATCCTGGTATAACTGCTATGTGGGAAGATGAAAGACAACGAAGACGAGATATTGGACTATCTTCACAAGTTGCTCTTCCTGTTTCACAAGGTAAGGTACAAAAAATACATGTCACATCATTGTATAGCTCACAATACATTTCATGTATTTTATATTGTCATGGTATTTATGATTTATGAGGCTCTGACTTATATATCCCACAATGCAGCTGTTTTCTAGTGCATAAAATTTCATGTTTTCTTAAGTTTAAACATTGTCATCGTTACATGAAGATGTGTACAACTGCTCCTTTATTAATTTTCTTTTACTTAACAGTTAACAATACGTAGGTAAAAATTCAACTTTTTTGTCGTTAGATCGTATTCAGTCGATATTACGTTCATTATTATACAGCGCTAATTGCTAAATTAATATTTTTAAACGTGAACAAATTCATATGATTTACGACAGTGTTTTTCGTTACAATCCCTGATCCAGGTACAAATGTATGAGAGAAATTTTTGCGCATGTTACTCTCTCCTCTTTTTTTGTGCAAAAGTGAAAAGAGAATAACCGAATATACTTTTGCTTTCTGATTATTAACAGTAACATCCTTGATGTTTGCTTACGATAAAAAACATCATATTTGTTCAAGGTTGCCAGTTTTGCTTAATAATTTGAGCCAAATTTTGCTTCTTTTTCTCACGTTAGGCTTATTTAAAATCGAAATTCCCTTTGGTTTATTTTTCAAATTTGGCTTATTTAAGTTTTTTTTTTGTCTTCTTTTAAGAATCAAAATCAAAATGTTTCCTGATTTTACTGAAAATACTCAAAATAGCTATGATGCCAAAAACAGTACGTAACGGTTTACAAAACAACGCAAATGCAAAATTGACATAAATAATGTATTACATCCCTATTGTCATAAGCATATAAGCACCATGTATGTAGACTGTTGACAGACTTCTCAGTCTCAAAGTGACAACGTCTTTGAATTTGATGACATTGTGTCAACATGGATTTTAATGTCGTGCAGCGCACTCGTTTATAAAGTAAAGATCAGTAAAGATTAAGCTTGAAAACTTTTTTCAATTTATGTGGTGGTAATCAATAATGAAGTTTTTTTGCATATCGTTTGAAAAAGTGATGTGCAATGGTTTTCATTTTAGCTAAAACGATGTGCAAATTGCACATTGCACACCGTTAATTCGCAAACTACCATAATTAGACATGGATATCAATGGTGATTGTGTACAGTTCCATTTGTGTTTAGTAAAATTTGTCTTATATGAAGTTTTTCAATCAATCTTTTTTATTTTATTGTTTATTGAGAAGGTAGTGATGATGAACATGATGAAGATATTGATGAAGATAAAGAATCAATATTAATGTCACAGCCATTTTGGAAAGATGACGAAGAGGGACATGATTCCCTAAGGTAAAAGTATCCATTTTTGTTTATAAAACAAAGACAGAAAAATGCGTTAGTTGATTTGTCTATAGTTAAGTTAACATTAGCTAACTTGGCATGAGTGAACCTATCTGAGCTCAATCAATTAAAATCAATCAAAGAGAATTTACAAATCAATCATAAATACATGCCACAGGAAAACTTACAGCCATTTGCAATTGACTGTGAGGCGTGCATAACTTAAACATTTGTTATAGTTTCAAAACTTGATGTTACTAACATCTAACTGATTGTTGCTAAGGCGTTACCCTTAGATAGCATTGGTTAATCACAAAGTGTCGCTCTCCGAGTCTACGACAAAGACACACTGTGTCTCACCAATACCAATTTAAAGTTTTATATCTAACGATAAAGTTTAACGTTTTGAAAGGTCTTTTCATACTTATATAATTTCAACATGTCACGGTTGTTTATTAAATAAAAACAAAATTTTCCATAACTTTTAACACGTATGCCTTAGCAACAATGAGTTAGACGTTAGTAACGTCAAATTTTGAAACTATTAACAAACGTTAATTGCAAATAGCTGTAAAACACTTGTTTCGTTTTAAATTTGTCTGTTTTGTACTATTGTTGTTTTATAAAAGAATTAAATGACATTTTATTGTTTACAAAGGCTTATGCAAACCTCGGAGACGTTTGTGAGAACTTTTGAGACTTTGACTTGCCTCAGCACTGATCATTTCTCAAGTTCTCCTAAAGGTCTCCTTGGTTTTCATAAACCTGTGAAAACACTGTACACATCTTAAAGTAGCTGTCTTCTTCACTTGCAGGTCTGAGGATGAAGAGGAAATGGACTGGAAACCACCTTTACGTATACCTCAAGTGAATGGTCCTGGTGATGACGAGGACTCCAGGGGACATGTGTAGTCAATCGATTTTCACTCCGCTAGAGAATCTCGAAACACTAAACACGCGTGTCTGCGTGTAATCTCGCGTGTCTGGATGTAAGATTTGGCTTTAATTATTTGCTTCAGGTAGCGTTCCACGTTCAATGGTAACAACATACATCATCTTAATGCAATTTTATTTGTTTAATTCCCACGCAGGCAGAAAGTTCTCTCCCATCCTAAATGTACAGCAGCCGTTCGACAAACATCATTTAGTAAAGATGGAAGGTAAATTTTACATGTTACGTTTCATCTCACGGGAACAATTTCTTTGTTTACCCATGTAAAATTATTGTTTTTTGAATATTTTTCAAAGTCAAGGAAAGCATGTGAAAAGAACATAGATAACATTTTCATAATGATAAAATAACATGTTTTTCTCATTAAAACTTTCACTTTGCGAAGATATTTTACTATTTGTTTTCCTGTGGCACATTTTTCATTTATCTACCAAGAGCCCATTTCCAACGCGAAATTGAAAGTGACCGTTTTCGTTCATTGGTCATTGAGAAATGGTTTTTTGCGAGATTTTAGAGTTGATTTCACAGTATTTACACCTTGTAAATCGTCAAGTTTCTTAGAGCAAAGTCCACTATGACTGGATGGTAAATAATTTGCACAGCGAATATTTATATTACAACAACCTTAGCGGTAGTCATTTGACTTTGAATTTTCTGTTGAAGTAAAACACACGAATTTAAGTATGTTAACGTTTCTTTAATTGACGTCATAACTAAAATTATTATTGTGATTTGCTCCTTAGGAGCATGTCACCTTTCACAAAGACAACAAGTAATCCTTCAATGCGTTTTTAAGGCCTGTTTCAAACAACGCATTTTACATGCGCCCAATGCATTTAAAACAAAAGATAATGCGATAAAATTCCTTATTATCTTTTGTCTTAAATACATTGGGCACATTTATGATGCTCCTTACTTCGTGTATGGATTGGTATCGACATGTTGAATAGACATCGCATAACGGCATATGTACGTATGAACATTTACATTAAAGTGATTGCACTATAAAAATGGACTACATTCTACGAAGATGGAAAACAAGCGAGTGGAAAAACACGATCTATATCTTGTGGTTTGTAAGTTGAGTAGATATAAGTGTTAAAATTAACTTGTACGAGTAACTGCATGAGATAAAAAGGATCCTGATGGTCTATCTTTATAATTTGAAACTTAACCATGAAAAACACCCAACTTAAAAAAGTGTCAATAAAAGATGTCACGTGCTGTGAGAAAATAGCTGGCTTTCACTCGCTACATTTTAGTAATTTTATTTAACGTTAATTAAGACAAGTGCAATGATGCAAGTAGGGTTCATTGAATTACTAAGATAAAAATTTTACAATTAATTTCAACGATACAACGTAAAAACTACGCGGTGAAAAAAAGGAAGAGACCGACCAAGTCGCCTAAATCAAACTGACCAGAACAACCCTTGGGAATCAGGTATTAAAGTTTTGTTCTTTTCAATATAATTAATTTCTGTTTTTGTTCCTTCATTATGCTGACATTTATAACGTGTTTTTTTATAGAGTAGCTATGTCTGTAAGCCTTCTAACTGGACAATGAATAAACGACGAAGTCGGGCAGAAACACCAAGAAACCAGCGTCGTTATTATAAGATTCACACTTGCTAATTTATTTATCCATAAAGTCTATCAGTATAAAGCATTTTCAAATTCGACCGTTAAAAATTTCCGTATAACTAAATGTTCACAATTGTTAAATTTTTTGACAAAACACACGAGTGAAAGCCAGCTATTAATTAATGAGACAACATAGAGAATTTCAATGGAATAAAGTCTAGCAGACATCAAAAATTATTTTTATGCAAGTCATAACGTCTCTTTAGTCATTTCATTTTTAATTGTTATGGACAGGTGAATGGTCAGGTCCCTACGTACTGAATAATTTTTATACATGATTTATATATGGCTGCTATTAGTTTTCGTTTTTCGTCTATTGATTACAATTTTTGTTAACACTCTGCACTATTTCATTTTTTGTGCTCTACAAAAATTTGCGTTTCTTTTGTACGAACAAAAAATATTTGCTGTGTCAATAGCGTAGTCAGCCCACATTTTTATTGCTCCGTAAATTTAAATTTTTTATACGACTGTATAAGACGCACGATCTGACTACGCTGCATGTTAAAGTAGATCATCGGGATCATTGAAAACAACAAAAATATAAAACATTATAAAACACTACAAAAATTTGAGGCAATTCTTCTAAATTTTTTCTTTTATTGGAGGGTTTTTTACCGGATCCGCCGGTTTTCCCTCCCATTTCATTTTGATTTGGAAAAAAAACAGTGTCCACATTTGGGGCCAAGTGAAGACATTTGTCATAACATTATTTATCGTAGTTATCATGAATATTCACGTTTCTTTTCATTTCTTGGCTTTTGGGTACATCTCCCAAAACACTGCGTTTATTAAATACAATGGCATACATTTAAAAAAATTGGCACGCAATTCATACATGTTGGTAGCCTGCAATTATTTAGCTACTGAATGAAGTAGATTTAATCAACATAGTCAAAATAAAATTATATATTTAATATTATTTTACGTCAAACTTTTTCAAGATTTGAAAATGCCATTTAGTTTTATGATCAAGTAATTTTCTAACCCTGGAATCCAATGTTTTACACAGTAAAAATAGATTGGTCAAAATGACCAAAAAAAATGGTCATTTGAATGCACCTGAGAAGAACAATTTTTATAGGTCAAAACAACCAATTCCTAAATTGGTCAAAAATACCAAAAACAAAAATGGTTAAATTAATGGTTAAATCAATTTAGCACATTTTTTGCAAACACAGAATACTTAAAATCTCTACTACATGCCATTATTTAACACTACAAAAGTTTTCTACTTCATAGAAGAAATAAAATGATCGACAAAAGTTGGCAATTGAGCCTTACAATTGCATTTTGAATTTAAAAGCAAATTTTCCAAAAGGATTAATACATTTTTGCAATGTCCATTAACACCTTTAGCATACTCAGCATTAAAAGTATAAAAAGAACTAAGTAAAATAATAACTGCGTTGACAATATTTTCCGTTTTCAGCTTTGCCACAATCATCCCCTTAGCCACCAACATTATTGAATGAATGTTTCTTAATGTTTCTGTTGATAGGAGTCCAGGAGACGAACTTTTGTTAATGATCTCTTGAACTTCCCCCAAGCTTTTACCCTTCAACAGAGATAAAATTATTTATCAATTTTTTCACACATTTATGCAGAAAATATTATTTGTGACAATATCAACTCTTACATCAACAATGTCCCAAAATAGCTTTTTGTTCATATCTCGATGGGTGCATTGGTCATCTAACACATAAGGCAAACATGCCATTATACACCGGTTCTTGACCTCTAAAATAATCAACATAGCATAGAATGAATATATTACCATTATCACTCTCTAAAGCATTAACACTTCAGTATAAATAGGGATTTTAACTTATTGATTTTTACACCAACCTTTCTCATCTTCAACTTGACAATCCTCCAGCTCTTCAAGGATACTGCTGACATTCTTTTGCTTTGTCTTTTTAATAGCAGACAGCATTTTATAATTGTGCAAATTCCATCGTTCCTTCATAAATTTCTAGTGAAGTTTCATTTGAGGAATCATCTGATAAATATTATGTGGTTCTAAATTGAAAAAATCCACGCCGTCGACTTGATTAGCTTCAAAAATATAAGAAGCAAAACGTCAATGAAATTACGTTATTGCTGTTGGGATTCTCTAAAAGCGCTCGACCAAATCTGCCTGCTAGCAAAACGTAAACAAGGCAAGTCATCTATAAATCTAATTTTGAGTTATTTTCTACACTAGATTTATGCACGAGACAACAACCCTCACACATGCGACCTACATTTCAGGATGAGACAATACCTTTAAAATCTTCGACAATTTCATCCAATTTGTTGTTTTTCAAAAAAAAATATTGTCAGCGACAGATGATTGTTTGTTGATTTCCGTTTGGCCCACAATACAAGAGTTTAAACGCTTAAATGCACTTCAACAAAGCACAAGAAGTTTAGAAACACGCCACGCGACTACATACATCGGTAACAGGAAGTCAGGCACGTGCCGCTTTGCGTAATGGGATCTCATGTGACCAAATCGACCAATCGCCGCCAATTCGCAACTAATTGGACAAAGAAATGCACTTAATGACAGTTAATATTGATCTGATTTTACTCATTCATTGCTCTAACAAACGGTAACGGAGTTGTCACTTGACTAGTGACGCAAGAATATTCGTAAAAATTCAATTAATTATGCCACGATTGTGTTGTCAGGTATGTGCAACGTTTTTTTCAACGTCTGTCGCTGGAATGTTGCATCATTTGGTCGCTGTTCATGAACACGATGCCAGATTGCATATTTCTGCGAAGTGCCGGAATGTAATTCAACCTTCGCTAAGGTAAGCTTTTGATTCTTGATACGACACTGATTTGATTGTTATTTGTTTAAAATATTTACTTATTCAGTGCGTTCAAGGATTTGTTGTTTAGGTTAACTCTTACAAAAGTCATCTTAGAAGAAAGCACGCCAATGTTGACTTAAACTCACGTCATCTATGTTGCGTTGAATCAGCGAGTAGCACTCACAACAATTTTTGTCCTGATGAGGATGGCCTTGAACTCTTAATTGATGAATTCAACAGGGAAAATGAACTTGATGACTCTGTTCAAGCAATGGAACACAAAAAGGCTCAATTTCTTCTAAAAACAAAAGAAATCAATCTGCTCACACAAAAATGTGTGGATAACATTGTAGAAGATTCCACTGAACTTGTCCAAGGAACAGTCAAAGCATTTAAACACGGTTTGCAAAATTGCTTAAAGAAAGCTGGATTAAATTATAATGATGTGCCAGGTCTTGATGAATTATTTGATGAAAGACACGCTATCTCAAATCCATTCAAACATATTTCCACAAAGTATAAACAGAATGCTTATGTTGAGGAACATTTTGGCTTAGTTGTAAGTTTTATTTCTATGTTTTTTGACTTTTTTAAGAATGTTTAGAGTTTTTGGATAAACTTTTTTGAGATTTTTAACATATTTGAGCCAGCTGCTCTTTAGTGCTTGTTATGCATAATCATTTTAATTGTAGCAACCCAGACGAATTAAACTTGGACACAGAGTTGTGAAAAGACGTTCAAGGACTGCGTACTAAGAGGTTATTAAAGATGACAAAATCATATACATTCCACTATTAAAATCCTTGGAAAAAATGCTCAATGTAAAAGGAGTACTTGAACAGGTCTGATTGTTAATAGCATGGTTGTGTTTTTTTTTATGTTGGCAAGTTTATCAAACTATGACAACTACATCTTTGCAAGTACCCATATCAATAACAAGGTTGCAAAATATTAATACATGTTCTATGTATAACCATAAAAGGAACTTTATGTGTGTTTTACTGTGTTAGTTTCCATGAAAGCAAAAACAATGATGACATGCATTTATTAGAGCACATTTCCAAAAATATATTCCAATTATTTCATGAAAATATGAAAACATCCTGATTTTATTTTGAAATGTCTGATGGTAGGAAGGCACCCATCCTACCACCAGAAATTTCCATTGCTGGTTAATAATAAATTTAATTTATTAATAAATTTAATATTTTCATTCTTCGATTTCAATTTCATCTAAACCATGGTCATCTTCGGCAACATAAACATGATGATGTGATTGAGGATGTTTGCGATGGCCAGTATTTCAAAACCCATCCTCTGTTTTCCAAGGACTCAACTGCTTTACAAATCATGCTTTACTATGATGAGTTGGAAATTGCAAATGCCCTTGGTAGTAAAACTGGAAAGCATAAGTTAGGTAATAGTTTAATGACATCATAGTGACTAAATCAGTCACTCAAATGTAAAAAAGTGTATGAGCAATGAAAGGCTATAAGAAGCTCTTATTACATCATATGCCATTATTTCTGTATGACAGGAGTTGTTTACTACACAACTGGAAATATTGATCCTCGATATCGATCCCAGTGTGATAACATTCACCTACTCCTTATGGCAACAGTTCCAATTATCAAAAAATATGGCATTGACATTCTCTTGGAGCCTTTCATGAATGACCTTGAATACCTTGAACAAGTAAGTGATCCTATTTATTGTTTTTTAGCTTATTACCTGTTATTGATAATTGTGCAGAGTAAGTAGTTTGATAAAATTGCTTAAAATTAACTGTCACACTTCTTTTTGAGGATGGTGGTCACCAGTTCATTGTTAAAGGTGAACCTATGTCATTTTCTGGGACTATTGTGTTGGTTTCTGGAGACAATCTTGGATCACAACTCATGGGTGGATTCAAAGAAGGTCCAGGTGCACATTTGAAATGCGGCAATGCATGGGGACCACTGAACAAATAAAGCAGAAGGTATGTATGTTTATGATAATACATTATTAACCTGTTTCAACATAGATCAAATGTTTTATTATGGTTTTTAGCAGACCAGGAACATACACTTTAAAGTAAGTCTTTCAGTTTTTAGAAAATATTTTACACTTCGAACTTGTGCTGGTCATGACCGCCAATGTGAACTGATTGAAGAAAACCCAGAACTGAAAAAAGTATATGGGCTTTGCAGGAGATCAATTCTTCGCAACTCTAGGTATTTTCATGTAGCAGATGGCATGCCAGGTGATGCAATGCATGATATACTAGAAGGAGTACTTCAGTATGTATGTAAAGATTGCTGAAGGACTTCATATTTAAAGAAAAATTTTAACAGTGGAGCAACTTAATGAAAGAATTAACTCTTTTGATTATGGATATTTTAATGATAAAACAAGCCGTCACCAATCACCCGGACAACTTTGAGGAGTGAAAACAATAGTTTAAAGCAAAAAGGGAGGGTGTAGTGATTGTCACAAGCATTAATACCATCACCCTTGATTTAAATGATTGCTTTTTCTTTTTATAGCAAGACAAATGTGGTGCCTTGGAAAATTCCTTCCTTTAGCTCTCAGCGGTGCCATTCCTCAGGATGAAGAAAAGTGGATGCATTTTCTGTTGCTCCTTAAAATTGTTGACATTGTTTTTTCACCAATCACAAACACTGATGAACTTGCTATCCTGGAAGGATACCTGAAGAAATTTTTGTGGAAATTCACCCAGCTTTATCCTGGGGTTTCAGTTATACCCAAGATGCATTACTTGGTTCATTACCCAGCTCATATTTACAGGTATGATTTTGCTGGTTTGTATCTTAGTTTATAAATAAAAATATAGTATGTAACTCAAAATGCATGTAAAAATTACATCATTGGTTTCCCTCTAGCTAACATGAGTCCTTGATTTTTGAGATTTGGACCAATGATTCGGAGTTGGTGCATGCGATATGAAGCAAAGCACAGTTACTTTAAAAGATTGGCTTCATACCTTGGAGACTTCACTAATGTTGCACTTAGCCTTGCTGAAAGACATCAAACCAGAAGTTGCTATCTAGGAAATCAACCCATTGCAAAAAAGCCTAAAATTGGTAGGATTTTTTTGAATAGATTGATTTTAATTGTAAAAACGAAGAGGTCAATTTTTAGTAACCTCTCTAGTAAGATAATAAATTGATGTTTGTTTGTTTCTCTTTAGATTCTGCAAAAGAAATTGTTGCTAAGGATAGTGAACATTATTATTTGCTCAAAGAGAAGGAACCTAACTTAAGTGACATTAGTATTTTGTCAAGGTAAAGTACACATAGTGATTATTTTTATTACAGAAGATGGTGACTATTGCGAGAAAAAATTGATAGTACTTTATAAAATGAAACCATGGCTATAATCTGACTCTTAGACAATTTTAGATCCAACCCAGATCCTGTGAGTTTTGCACCCATTATGCGCTTAATTTGCGTCTTAGTAAGCATAAGCATGTCAAGGCCGTCAAGTGCTTTTTTGGTAAGTCGTATAGTCACTCCGGTTCCGTCTCTGACTGCCTTTGCCAGGTTATTTTTCTGAGCCGTTGAAAGTGTAACGCCGTGAACTGTGTAGTTATTACGTCCACCGCGTTTAGCAGCTGCACCACCTTTCCTAACTACACCACTACCAGCAACTGCTTTTTGAGTGCTGCCGGTGATAGCACCTGATATAGCTGCTAGGCCTAGAGACGGTAACACTTTTGGTATGTGTTTAGTGACCGTAAGTATGAGTTTTCCAATAAGATTTCGAATAAAGCTACCACCTTTTTATACTCCTTGACCCAGGAAGATAAATACCAGCGTCTTTAAATTCCTGAGTGATTACTCGCTCCTTGGCGGGTCTGAGAGCTTCAACAAATATTGCGTTATTAATGTCCGACATTTTTGTGCACATGCAAAACAATATGCGTATATAAACAGTCGAAAAAATTTTTGTTTTTTTATCTTATAAATTATTTTTAAATATTAACATATCACATCAGACAAACAGTCTAAACGATTATGTCCATTTTACCGTTTATCCCATTAAGTCGAATAAATCGTTCGCTAAGCACCAAGCAGAACATGTTATACTCATTGCTGCCACCAGCATTAATCGCGCTACGAAAAGCTTGGTTCAAGGTCCAACGAATTCTAATGTTTGTCTCCTTTTTTTCTCAAAACATCGGCATGATGACTTACATCAAAATGGTAAATAGGAAACATGCTTACAAAGTCTCCTAAGCTTACTTCAGAGCCTGCATCTGGATCGCTGTACTTCATTGCAGCGTCTCGAAACATCATGAAGGCTCTGCTGTAATTGCTGTTAGCAGCTGTGTAATTAACATCAAGCTCTTTTTCAGGATACTTTTGAGTGTTATTGATCTCAACATAAATTCGACTTAAATTAGCATGGTCAAAGGCATGTATAGTTTGTTCTTGATTGTTAAAGCGTCCAGCGTCTTGGAAAGCCACAAAGATGTGAGTTGGTAGCTCTTCACTACTGTTTGTTGTTACAAACCACGATCCAAAGGTCTGATTAGGGCCAAATCGTTTTTGGTTATACGACTTTGCTCGAAATACAGCATGCGTGTGTATCCAGGGACCAACTTGCTTTCTATCATAGTCTTCACTTCGATTGAAGGCCTGATGTAAGGAACCCAAAGCGAAAGATAATTTATCTTAAATTTTCCAGCACCAACCCCATTTGCTCTATGAAGTGTGTTTTCAGCAGTATCGCGAGTAAGGTTCAAAGTAAACTTTACACCTAAGAAAGCCGAGTCAATGTCTTTGACGAAGCCCAAGATGTCGGCGAAAGGAAGCATCATGGTGACGTCTTTAGCACCGGCTCAAAGCTGGCGGCGAGCAGCAAACATAATGTTGAAGTTAGGGTTTTCTGTTGCGTTAAGATCTAAGTTAAAGTGTTGCCGAAAGAGGGCGCCAGTCACACCAGTAGCATAAGGCACACCAGCAGCTGGAAGCAGCTGAGCGTTGGTTCTGTTCACAAACTTATTAGGATTAGGTGAACCAGTCCCAGTGTCGCGGTACCAGAAAGCGTTTGTAGCAGTGCTCCTGAACGAATCATCCGATACAGTCACAAGCTGCATGATAGTGTTGGCAATTGGAGCAAACTGATTTACCTCTTCAACAGTCTTTTTGTTAACTTGGAGCTGAATCGTTTGAAACAGGCTCCAGACACCATTTAGATAGATAGATAGATAGATGATTTATTTCTTAAAAACTGGCAGCCATATTGCTGAAATACGTTTAAGATTACATATAATACATACATAAATAAATTAACTAAATTACATCTTCAATGAGTTAAAAGTTATAAAACTATTTCTAAAACGTTTGGTATTAAAGTTAGTATTGAATGAAGATTGAGTCCTAAGTCCATAGTTGAACATTCTAAACGAGGAGGCAAAAGGTCATGAAGCTTATGTGAGGAATCTGCTACTATCTTTTGAAACAAAGCTGTTGTTATATCATTCCTCCTTTCGCTAAGGCGTTGTAAATTAGTAAACTGCAGAGCGTTTTCATATTCTTGATGAGGCAGGATTATTTTTAATGCTCGCTTTTGGACTGACTCTAGGTTATCTGACAGATACAATGTCAGACTATTGTGGAAGACTGGGCAAGCATACTCCAAGACAGGTCTTATACACGTTTTATAAAATTGGAGCAATTCCTTGACTTCGATATTTGCTCGTTTTAGTTGAATAAGATAATAGAGGCGTTTACGGCATTTCTTAATTATTTCATTTACGTGGATGTTCCACTTAAGGTTACTGGCTATAACCAATCCCAAAACTTTCGCGTGTTGGACAGTATCCAGTGTAATGTTATTGATGGTAATTGGTTGAAGGTCATTGGTATTAGATCCAAAACAAATTCGCATTTCTTTACATTTGGTTTCATTTAACTGGAACTTATCACGCGAGATGCTGTTCGCTAATGTGTCCATTTGGTTTTGTAAGTTACTTGTTTGATCTTTCTCAATTACTTCACTAACAGTGGTATCGTCCACGAATTTCCACATTTCATTATTTGGTAACTTGAGATCGTTAATCATTATCAAAATAGCCAAGGCCCCAATTTTGTGCCCTGCGGAACGCCTGCAGGTACGAGTTCCCACTCTGAAAAGCAATCGAATTTCAGCTTTACTCTTTGTTTCCTGAAGGAGAGGAAATCCATAATCCAGTGTAGAACCCATTTCGGTATATCAAATGAACGTAGTTTTCAACCAATAAGTTATGATCAATCAGATCAAAAGCTTTCTTGAAATCCAATAACAACACACGAACGGCCGCCCGTTACCATCAGTTGCTTTATTCCACGACTGTAACATACTAAGTAAAGCTATAGTTGTGCTTGAATTTGGAATTGCCCCATACTGATTAGAGTCTATCTTCTTAAGTACAGCTGGCTTGACATAATTTTCCACAACAAACTCCTCGGCTACTTTTGATACAATCGCAGTAAGTGATATAGGCCTTAAGTGTTTATTAATATCTCGTACAGGTTTCTGCTTTGGAATCGGTGTAATATTTGCTTTTTTCCATGATTCTGGTAACCGGGCCTCTTTAAAGGAGCTGTTTATAATATCTGCCACGGGAGCGGCCAATAAATCAGCATTCTCTTTTAGAACCCAGGCGGGAATACCGTCTGGGCCAGTTGCTTTCCTTGCGTTAAGAGCTGACAATTTGTTAAAGCGACGTTGTCGTTGTCATTATAGTCAGCGCCAGCGTTTGTTACTACACGACCCCTAACCTCAAGGACGGCTCTGTGAAACCACAGAAGCATGTTATTCTCTTCGGTATTTATATTAACATGTTTCTTGTCGTAATCTTGATCGCGGGGAGCAATTTTCGCGTATTGAAGACGCTCAATAGAGCGATCGACAACAGGCTCGTCAAAGAGTCGAGGTGCAGGAGATATGATGTCCGTACTCATTGCTATAGTTGTTGTACTTCGTACAGTATACATATATCAAAAAAAATTTTGTCTGCTATTATATCATAAATATTCAATTCAGCAGACATTTTTAAGCGTACATCATACCATTACCAGAAACTAAGTTGCTTAGAATACCTAAGTCTCGAGAAGTTAGCTGTTGCTTAGCAACACTTTCAGCGCGGGATACTAGCGCTTTTCTAGCTTCTGAAGTTCCAACCAGCTCATTAAGTTTAGATCTAGCTTCTTTCGTTAAGGCGCTCACTTTTTGCGCGCGTTTTTGCGCTACTAATACCAGCTTCAGCCCCAGCACAAGTCACTGCAGACGCACGTGATTTAGCTTTTCTAGCCACTCCTTTAACATTCCCGCGGGCAAGATCGGCAACAAGACTGCTTACGTTTTCAGGCGAGAACTATTCTTTTACAGTCGATATAACAGCCTCTTTGGCTGCTGTAGCCGTGTCACGAATTGCTTTTTTACCAGCCGCCACGGCCACATTCTTGATTTTTGGAGCAAACTTACCTACGCGAGATCGTAAGGCTGCAGCTGCGGACTTCCACGCACTAAATAGCGCACCCTTCGCTTTACCAGCAAGGTCCACGAGGTTTCCTATCAATGATCCCCCGACGAATTTCCTACTTGCTTGAATTATCATTATTAAGTATATTATACACAGAAAATAAGCTGTTGTCATCACAACAGCTTTGAATCCGAATCCGCTTATGAGCGTGTATAATCACATTTTCGGACGGATGTTTAAAGTGTAAGTTACTTCCTCACCATTTAAATCATTCTCATTTCCTGACTGATCAGTGATGTTCATTTGCACTCGAGTAATAAGGTTAGTTTCTATTACTGGTAAATAGGTCGGTGGACTGGGTCTTATTTTCAACAAACGTCCTGGTTCTCGGTTTGGAGTAAATGATTTAATGACATCACTATAATTCCCGTTTACTATACTTTAATTAATAAGCGAGCAGTGAATATGGATCTTCTGTACATCTGTAATGTTAATTCGATTCTGACTTAAAGTCTTTCCTCTAGTAATATCGCCTCCATCCACAGAAAACACCAAAATAGGGCCTAAGCTGTTATCTGTGTCAAAGGAAACTACAAGGTCACCTTTAACAGTAATCTCAGATTTAGATGTGGGAATATTTACTGAGAGCACAAAGGGTGGATCACGTCTTGCGGTTTCATCTTCATGTGCGAACTTTACCCCCAATGCTTCCATAGCATTTTCAATAGCTTGATTGATTTCGGGAATAATAAATTTACACTTTATATTTATGGTGTTTATCACTTCAGTTGTGTCTTGTCACACAAACATTAAAATGTCTAACGCAACTGAAACTTCGGTTCATGAATTTGAATCAACAAACGATCTCTTTCGCCGAGCAGTAGAAGTATACTTACGACGAAATAGAGAGAAAAATTTTGAAAAATTCCAACTAGAATATAATTGTAATGCTGAAAAAATACTCATATCTTCTTGGAACTATTCAGACGTAGATAAACCTACACGTGAGGCTCTCGAAGCTTTGCTACGTCCGGCAAAAAACACCACGCCTGTTGTGTAAAACATCATAGAAGACGTGAAAAACATAAAAAACGACTAGAAATTCCAGTAGATGTGTCCACTCAAGTTGGTACTTCAGTCACTGGAAAAAGAGGTTCAGATTGGACCAAAGTCGCGATGTGTGAAAAAGGTGAAGAAGATTCTTCTACAATCACCATCGAAACTGCTGGATTCTACCAAATATCATTAAGTGGAAAATGTTTTACAAGTGCAGGGGCGCTACGAGTACTTCAAACTCCTAGCAAATTACTTGTCTTAAGTGAAACAAAAACACATCGTATTGGTGATATTAACTCTGAATGTAGCTATAGCGATTTTATAGATGTAGACTTACCTGCTGATGCAACATTAGTTGTTCAACAGATGGGAACTGCCAAAGTAATTATCACACTCACTATAGAAAGTATCATACCCGAATCTCCAACGGTTGTTTGATGAAGATTTGCTTCACGAAGCGCTAGACGAGTCCGAAGGCTTTCCTTCATTATCTAGAACTGAATAAGAACACTTCACGTTTGGCAAAGGGGGTAAACCGGCCGCTGGAGGCGTCGAAGTTTCAGTTTTTGGAGGAATTGCATTTAGAAACTGAAGTGCGTTAGAGCGTATTAACGCTGGGTCGCTCATATTTCCATACGCAGCTTCCCAACCTACGGAATTTGTTATAACAGGCGGTCTAATTTCTATTACGTCATTAGGCTTAATATGTCTACGCTTACATGGTACCGAAGGAGGTTCAGATGGAGCTGTATTAGTACGCTTTCTTGATGTAGATGCTGGTGGTTGAAAAGCTTCAAGAAATGAGTTTAGAGCTCTTCCACTTCTGTTTATATAGTAGCAGAATCTCTCTAACAGTGTCCATCTCGATTCTATATACTATATAAATATTATTCTTCTAATTGTATCGTACCTGTCTGTATTAGCAGCCTGGTTTGTAATTTAAGATGTTCTCTTTGTCTTATTATTATATTATTCAATTTTTTCTCTCTTTCTCTTCTTTCTTTTTGCCCTTGTCTTTTCATACGTACTCTTTTGGATTCACTATTCATCTTACAACGTGCCCTACTATACGCTTTTTCTAAATAATAGACCCCGACTGCCGGCTGCGCGGGGGGTGGGCCGGCCGTCTTTGGCTCTTGGCGTTGTCCAGGCTTTGACCTTCGCTGTAATTATGCTAGCATACGTACGCGAACTAGGATTGGGGCACTTAGATTTGTATATAATGGGTCCCAAGGTGTGAGGTGAGCCAGAAACGACGCTCTGTATACTACTCATGCAATGGATCTATAGCCACCCAACGTACGTACGCTGGATAATAAAGATGTTTAAAAAAGGTTTTTGTTGAATAAATACTTTTTGAACAGTCATATGTAATTTTTTGGTAGTTATACAATGTAGTATATGATGAAAATTAATGTTATATATACGTGGGTAATAGCCGCCCAACGTACGTACGCTGGATAATAAAGGTGTTTAAAAAATGTTTTTGTTAAATAAATACTTGGTGTAAGCTTGGCAACTCGATGGAGCACATGGCTTGCCGATTTTGAAATGTTTATTACCTCGAGTGAAATTAAAGATAAAAAGCAACAACGAGCATTACTTCTCTGTCAAGATGGTTCACGCATTCGTGAAATATTTCGACAGCTCAACGATACAGGCGACGACAGCGAATATGAACTTGCTAAAACCAAATAAACGGAATATTTTGAGCCTCAAAAAAATCGGCGATATGAAGTGTACAAATTTCGCGAAGCCAAACATGAACAATCAGAAACGTTAGACCAATTTCATACGCGATTGAGAAAATTAGCTCAAACATGTGCTTTTGATGATGTTGACTTTGAGGTGGAACAACAGATAATCATGGCGGGATCTTCTTCGTGGATACGAAAGAAAGCACTAAGAGATCCCGAGTATAAACTCAGAGATATTTTGCTGGACGGCCGTAGAGATGAGCAAAGCACTTATCAAGCACGGAATATCGAGTCAAAGGACAAAAAATAACGACATGTTGGCCACCATCCAACCTGAATCTACGCGAAAATGTTATTATTGTGGCGGCCCATATTCACATCAAGACCACGAAATCATTTATGTAGCCGGGAGAACCAGTTTCAAAGCAATGTAAAGTATAAACTAAAGCAAAAGCAAGACATGAATGTCATAGCAACGAAAATGACTCATCACTGTCCATATCAGTAGTAAAGACACCAGTAGAAATGACTCATTTACTGTTCTTATCAGTTGTAAACACTTTAGCCAAAAATGTCTGGTCATGTCATTCACTCCTGAACATTGATACATACTTTAAAGGAGGGTGTTGCCCTAGAAATATATTCCTAATATAAACTTTTTATAGTTTGTACACAATTTCTTTAATGTTCAAGTAATGTTTTAAAAAAAAATAAGAAGTTCCTTGCAAAATGAAATTCTGTTGCACACAATGCCAGAGTTTTTCAAGATACCCTTGGAATAAATGGCATAGCAGACTCTTTATTTTGGGTAGGAGGCACATCTTCATATATTCATGTTCTGCCACATTAAGTTCATTTGAAATCCATTGTTTTCAACAGATTAAGACATGCATATATGAATTTGTGCCCCCCCCCCCCCAATTAACAAGTATCCTGCGCCACTGCTGGGATTTTTTATATATTAGTAAATCTGGTAGTCGGACAGTTAAATGTGTCATTTTCACTTCTGTCAATGCTATGGCAATGTCCTGCTTTTTCTTCTTGAGGTTATTTATAACTTTTACTTTACATTGCCTTTATAGTTTGAACATTAAAAAAGTATTATTGTATCAATCATTAAATAAATATTTCCTCCAAAGTAAAAAAGAACAAACATTGTCACGACAATTAAGGTGTTAGTCCCCAAATCAAGTATGATTGAATCAAATAACAATAACTGCATGTCCATTTCAAACAACTACAATTCACATAAATAGAAAGTATATTTTGTAAATTATATGAATGAATAGAAATCAATATAGAAAAGACTGTATTCATACTTATATAGCAAAGCAAATCTTGTGAGCTTTTCAGCATTTCAAAAAGGGATGTTACATGATCATGGTTGCTGTAAGATCAGTATTTACTCTCATTATACAAGAAAATGACCCAACAACATTCATTTTAAGGAACTTCACAACTTCTGAATAGCTAGATATTGCAAACTAAACTCATAAATATACTTTGATAGTTCCATACAAGTTTCTTATTAAAAACTGTTTCAGTAAATAAATGACAGTTGAAAACTTGAAAATACAAATGTTTGAATATTGTCAATAATATATTTATACCTTTTATAAACATACAACTGTTGTTATTTGAACCTTTGTTAAAAGAAATCTACAATACAACTGTTTCTAATCAGTTTTAGTATAAAGAAGACATACCTAAAATGAAAAGAGAAATTGATTTTCTTCTTCATTGAAAATGAGCTACAAATTCATTTCCTCTTCTTCTATCTCCTTGTACGTTTTCTCAAAGACAGGAGTATTTTAACTTCTAGAAAATAAAAGATAAATAGAAGTCCAAATCCTTCAGTTTCAATATCTTTAGTTTGTTTATAACCAAATGAAGATTGTTGTATATTATTGCAGTACATGTTAAGGTCCAAATGCTTTTGTTTTAATTTCTATCGCTCTGAACTGAAAGTACAACTGTCTTTTGTCCTTTTTGTCTTATCTCGTGAAACGTTTCTCAAATACGGAAGACTTTTAGCTGTTGGCGATTAAAAGAACAAATGCTTCACTTTCAAGTTCTATCGCTTGTTATAAACTTTATTGTGTTGGTTTTTCGTGTTTTTCCTATCACAGCAAATTACAACGTGATTGCTTTCTCGCAATATTAACATGTTCAGGTCGAAATGTTTTTGTTTTAATTTTCATCGCTCGTTCATAAAAATCTTTTGCTTTTTCGTACTCTCCCATATTATTGTAAACCGAACCCAGATTGTTGTACATTGTCGCAATATTAACATGGTCAGGTCCAAATGTTTTTGTTTCAATTTCTATCGCTCGTTCAAAAAAATCTTTTGCTTTTTCGTACTCTCCCATTTCACAGTAAACCAAACCCAGATTGTTGTACGTTGTCGCAATATTAACATGGTCAGGTCCAAATACTTTCGTTTCAATTTTCATCACTCGTTCAAATAAACTTTTTGATTTTTCGTACTCTCCCATTTTACTGTAAACCAAACCCAGATTGTTGTACGTTTTCGCAATATTAACATGGTCAGGTCCAAATGCTTTCGTTTGAATTTCTATCGCTCGTTCATAAGAATCTTTTGCTTTTTCGTACTCTCCCATTTTAATGTAAACCAAACCCAGATTGTTGTACGTTGTCGCAATATTAACATGGTCAGGTCCAAATGTTTTTGTTTGAATTTTCATCGCTCGTTCATAAAAATCTTTTGCTTTTTCGTACTCTCCCATATCATTGTAAACCAAACCTAGTTTGCTGTACGTTGTCGCAATATTAACATGGTCAGGTCCAAATGCTATTGTCTGAATTTTCATCGCTCGTTCATAAAAATCTTTTGCTTTTTCGTACTCTCCCATTTTACTGTAAACCAAACCCAGATTGTTGTACGTTTTCGCAATATTAACATGGTCAGGTCCAAATGCTTTGTCTGAATTTTCATCGCTCGTTCACAAAAACTTTTTGCTTTTTCGTACTCTCCCATTTGACTGTAAACCGAACCCAGATTGCTGTACGTTGCCGCAATATTAACATGGTCAGGTCCAAATGCTTTTGTTTTAATTTCTATCGCTCGTTCAAAAAAATCTTTTGCTTTTTCGTACTCTCCCATTTTACTGTAAACCAAACCCAGAGTGTTGTACGTTTTCGCAATATTAACATGGTCAGGTCCAAATGCTTTGTTTGAATTTCATCGCTCGTTCATAAAAACTTTTGCTTTTCGTACTCTCCCATTTACTGTAAACCGAACCCAGATTGTTGTACGTTGTCGCAATATTAACATGGTCAGGTCCAAATGCTTTTGTTTTAATTTCTATCGCTCGTTCAAAAAATCTTTTGCTTTTCGTACTCTCCCATTTTACTGTAAACCAAACCCAGATTGTTGTACGTTTTCGCAATATTAACATGGTCAGGTCCAAATGCTATTGTCTGAATTTTCATCGCTCGTTCACAAAAACTTTTTGCTTTTTCGTACTCTCCCATTTGACTGTAAACTGAACCCAGATTGTTGTACGTTGTCGCAATATTAACATGGTCAGGTCCAAATGCTTTTGTTTTAATTTCTATCGCTCGTTCAAAAAAATCTTTTGCTTTTTCGTACTCTCCCATATTATAGTAAACCAAACCCAGATTGTTGTACGTTGTCGCAATATCAACATGGTCAGGTCCTAATGTTTTTGTTTTAATTTTTATCGCTCGTTCATAAAAATCTTTTGCTTTTTCGTACTCTCCCATATTATCGTAAACCAAACCTAGATTGTTGTACGTTGTCGCAATATCAACATGGTCAGGTCCAAATGTTTTCGTGTCAATTTCTATCGCTCGTTCATAAAAATACTTAGCATTTTCATATTCTCCATTCTTCCAAAGCAACACACCCAGCTCGTTGTACGAATATGAAACATCAATATGATCAACACCTAACACTTTAGTTTGAATTTCTGTTATTTTATAAAGTACTTTAGTTGCAAGTTTATAGTTGCAAAATCTTTTCAAAACATCTACAAAATATTTGGCAAATTTCCACTTTCTTTCATCAAGTTTTTGTTTTCTAATGAAAAAAAACAATGATTTTACATCGATCAACTTATTTAAGAAATGTTGAAATGATGAATTTGTTATGAATTTATTTAAATGTGGAATTATTTTGATTTCATCTTCTCTGTCTTCAAAATAATTTAGTGCCCAAGCAACTTGACAGGCAAGATCAGCTGCAGACTTTGTAGAATTATTTTCGTTTTGTTTACAGCCAAAGGTCTGCGATGAATAATTTATGATGGCTTCGTGTACAACGCTGTGCAGGCGGATGTCGTTGTTTTCCGTTTGAAGGAATAAAGAACAATGCTTTAATTGAAGACAGACATCTTCTGCAGATTTTTGTGGATCAATGCTTTTAATAAATGTTATTATAACATCTTGTGGTAAGGGATCGGAAGATATTATAGAGAAAAGTTTAAAAACATGTTTCAACAAGATTGATTCTTCAGCATTTTTTTGTACTGCTAACATAACAGTTTTCATTCCTAAGTAAGATGTATTTATTTTTTGAAAATTGCCATGCATGTTCTGTCGCTCTCCTTCATTCAACTTATAAAAATATTGCTCCCACGTGAATGTCGGATTTACACTTTTTACACTACCTACGTAGGAAGCAGAATTTGCCAGAAACAACGGTTGACGATCTAATTTGTCTGATACATTCTTTAAAAATTTTTCATCTTCATTATGAATATCAGAAAAGACAGATAGAAGTTGTCGACATTCTTCATTGTTCATACCATGACTAACTGAAATGTGTTTATTTAAATTTCCATCTGGTGGTATGGCATCTGTATTTTGGACAGTTACTATAATTTGTCCATTTTTCCAGCTATGATCATCAACTTGAGGTAATAATGGATAGATTTTATGAAGTTCAACCACGTTATCTACAACAATCCACCATGTTTGCCAAGATTTCAGTTGTTGTGTCAGCAATAATTGAAAATCTTTAATTTTTTCTTCCCTGCTTTTTGCTTCTTTCAGAATATTTTCAATGACAATTTTATCATTTTTTAATCGTTGATAAAGTTCAACATAAGTTTTCAAAAGAGAGTCGATATCTTTTCCGTCGAGTGTCATTACAAATGTCGTATTCTTTTCCCAGTCAACCGACTTAAACATTTCTTCACAAATTTGTCTAGCTAATTGAGATTTACCACTGCCAGGATTACCAGAAATATAGTAATATGTTAGTTCATTATTGTTAGTACTGCGCAAGTTATTGAGATCTGCTGTGATTTGATTAAGTAACTCTGTACGTTTAACCACATCGTGATTTGCTTTGCAAGGAAGTACTTGAAAAGATGTATAAATATTACGTTGACTTTTTATTGTATTAATTTCTGTCAGTAGAAATCCTAGATCTTGAAAAGAGGTTTCAACATGAGAAACCATTTTGTAAAATTCGGTATCAGATACTTTTTCATCTTTATTATGAGCGATTTTGTTTCTTACATCACGAAGTTTGTCCACAGCAGCTCTAACTTTATCATTAATCTTTGTTCCAATTGTGTGGGTAAAGATAATTGCTTTACATATTGTCGTGCAATCCCACTTACTGGTGTCACCATCTTTAAGTTTTGACAAAGTTTGTCTATCACAAAATTTTTTCTCTGATATTTCAATATTGAACAACTTCTGACCACTAACGTTTGTATTTTCCCATTCTCCGAGGGATTGTTTGTAATGAGTGTTCCATTCTTGGATAAAAAGATCAACAAGTTTCTCTGTAACATCTTTACGTATTTTATGCAGGTAGAAGTAATTAATTTCTTCTCTTGACTGCATCTAAGGGTCATAAAATTATTAATATCAACATAAATTGGTTCTTTAATTAGAGTTTATAGACAACTAAAATTGTTGAAGATCAAACATAGCTACGTAATGTTACAGTTTTACTTGTACGTGTAAATGAAATTCGAGGATGGCAGCTGAAAACAACGCAATTGGACATTTTAGTTTTCCCGCATTTAGGCATTTGGCTACATTTTGGTAGGGGCGTCGCCAGGATTTTGCGAGGGGGGAGGGCACAAAATTTGTACCACGTCAGTCGCTAGCGAAATGGCCCTAAAAATTGCTTTTGAATTGGGAAATTTTTGAAATATTTATCAGAACATGAATAGTTTCAACTTTTTAACTTCTCAATTTAAACTTGGCGGATTTGTACATTCTTCGTGTTATAACGTTACGTAGATTGATTATTGATTTTAATGAAATGTTTTCATATTATAATACTCCCAGAATTGTAGTATTTTCATGAGCCTTACTCTTAGTCATTGCTATATTTGTATTTTTGTGTGTACGAGTTTGAGTCTACGAGTATACTTGTCCACGATCTCATACAAGTTCTATGATATGGTGTAATGTGGTTCATGACATGCTTCACAATAATAATTGTTCTTCCTTGCCCACTAAATTATTTTAGAATTATTGTTTTGTTTTTCTTCATTTTTAAGAAATTAAAATCTTCACCACTCGGCTAACAACCCAGAAAGGGTAAATACAACGCAAATTAGTCTGCAGAGCTAATAGAATACTTCCTTTTACAGTAAAGTTTCGTGAATTCGTAAGAGCTACATTAATGCCATGTGCTTCTTTTTCAACTTCGAATGATGCATATGAAAACTCTTATCTAAAATTCAAATGGGGAGCACTTGGGGGGCACAGTAAATTTTTAGATGGCACATGTCCCCTATCCAGGCCCCACTTTAGCGACGCCACTGCATGTTGGAATGAAAATGGAGGTACTGAGTTATATTATCATTTAGGAAGGTGTTCAACAATTTGTCTAACTGACACCCAAAGTTCTCTAACTGACTCACGCTTTTGCAGACTTGGTCTAATGTCTGGACGACAGAAGTTTGTCTCTTGTGATTCGAGAGGCGAAAGACAATGGACGAAGAGCTTTAGCAATCCTCAGACATCACTATCAAGGCAGAGGAAAACCTTGCGTCATCGCTCTTTACACGGAATTCACTTCGCTGAAGAAAAGTGACGACGAGACTGTAACAGATTATATATTGCGAGCGGAACGATCGGCAACAGCCTTAAGAGAAGCCGAGGAGATAATAAGTGATGCACTACTCATTGCAATGGTTTTAAAGGGTCTACCAAGCACGTACGACATCTTTGCTACCGTAACAGTTCAAAGGGAAAGACAAATGACATTTAAGGAATTTAAGAACTCGTTACGAAGTCATGAAGTAAATATCAAACCATTGTCACCAAAAACTGAGGTGGGTGACAACGTTGAGTATGTGAAACCAAAATTTGACAGAAATTGCTTCAAATGTGGAAGAAAGGGGCACAAAAGCTCACAATGCCGAGTGAAGGGGAACAAATGGTGCTCCATATGCAAGACCAAGATCCACGATACGAAAGATTGCCGAAAGATGAAAGAAATGTCCAAGTCAGCTAAAGACGGCAGCGCTGTGCCAGTGAATAGCAACACTTCTTTTTATTCGTGTCAAAGGATGAAGAAGAGAACGCTGAAGCAGACGTGAAGGATAAGGATCAAGGGAATTCAACTCTACTGGTGGACACAGGAGCTACAAGCCACATCATTAACGATAAGTCAAAATTTATAGATTTTGATAGTAAATTTGATAGTAAATTTGATAGTAAAGCGCATGTTATTGAATTAGCAGATGGCAGTAAAGCCAACGTAGTAGTCGGTAAAGGTACTGCTAAATTAGTTGAATTAGTTGACTTGCATGGAAATGCGCAGGATGTCTTATTAATGCCTTATATGTTCCATCTTACGATCAAAATATATTTTTTGGGTAGTGGCTAGACTTAGCTTGGAGCCGGTCTAGAATGGAGCCGTAAGGCGCCTCCTTCCCTCCACTAGCCTTGGGCGCGCACCTTAGGCAAGTGCTAGTACACCCTTTGCTTCCCTTGCCAGGGTCACCGCTGGAAGGATGAGCTAATAGAGTGCTAACACTGGCGGTTTTGATAGTCCAATCGGCTTCAGTTTCGGCAGAATGCAACGAGCTTCTCTGTGGTCACCGGCCAGGGCGGAAGGGCTCCACGACGAGCTCAACGGCCATCATGTCCTCGTGCCTCCGAGGTAAGTTTTTGAGCCTGAGGCTAGGACAAGGACAGTCTGATGTAAAACCTACGACCCGTGGATCTCGCTGTCACCGTCCCAGCTCGCTAGGCCATGACAGACCAAGCAGCCCTTTTTAGGGACAGCACTGCTCGCTCTACAAGGAGAGGGGCCTGGAAAAGACGGCCTAACCAAAGCTCGTCTCTCATCCCCCCAGTTGGCTTGCGGTGGCCAACGAGCATCTTTACTAGCGGTCGAACAACAACAAAGAAAGGAAGATATGCACCCCCCGCTATGGGTGCAAAAGCACTGAAACTGGCATGTTGGAAAATCAGAACCATGCTTGAAAAGCTGACAGCAACAGACCTGAACGTCGCTCTGCTTTGATTGCACGTGAACTGTCCAGGCTAGATGTCGACATTGCTGCCCTCAGCGAAGTTCGATTCCCCGAAGAAGGTAGCCTTCAGGAGCATGGCGCCGGATATAACCTCTTCTGGTCAGGAAAACCTGCAACAGAAAGGCATCTCGCAGGCGTTGGCTTCATGGTTAGAACCTCCATCACTTCCAAGTTGGAAAACCTGCCAACTGGTCATTCTGACGGCATCATGCCCATGCGCCTCTCTTTGAAGAACAAAAAGTATGCCACGCTCTTCAGTGTGTATGCCCCAACTCTTTAAGCTGTGCCTGCAGAAAAAGACAAGTTCTACTCAGAGCTCCACAGAGTTCTTCGAAGCACCTCCGTAGACGATAAGGTGATAATCCTTGGCGACTTCAACGCCAGAGTGGGACAAGACGCTGTTGCCTGGAAAGGAGTGCTTGGCAGACATGGCGTTGGTAACTGCAACGACAACGGGCGCTTGCTGCTGGATTTTAGCAGCAACTTGTCGTCACCAACAACATCTTCCAACAAAAGGACAGTCTGAAAACAACCTGGATGCATCCTCGGTCCAAACACTGGCACCTTATTGACTACGTTCTAGTGTGCCAACGAGACCTCCAAGACGTCTTACACACCAGAGTGATGCCCAGCGCAGAATGTCACACTGACCATCGCCTCGTGCGCTGCAAACTCAGACTTCACTTCAAACCTAAATCAAGAAAGGGAGGGCCCTAAAGAAAATGTTCAAGCTCAGTAGGCTACAATCAGCTGTAGTGAGAGCTGACTTCCAGACGTGCTTGCAGTTCAAGCTTGAAAACGACGGCTGCCCAGAAGATCACTCACCTGATTTACTTTGGCTTCATTTGAAAAGAGCCATACTGCAGACATCAGAAGAAGTCCTGGGGTTCACCACTAAAAAGAAGAAAGACTGGTTTGACGAACACAACAAGGAGATCCTGGAATTGCTGGCTAAGAAGAGATTGGTCCACCAGGCTCACCTGGCTCAGCCGTCCTGTCCCGTGAGGAAAGCTGCCTTCCGTTACACTTGCAGCAACCTCCAGCGTAAACGTCGAGAGATTAAGAACGAGTGGTGGATCAACCTTGCAGAACGAACTCAGCAATGCGCAGACGCTGGTGACTACAGAGGCTTCTACGAAGCCCTTAAGGCAGTGTACGGCCCTACGCACCACGCCCAGAGTCCTTGGCACAGTGCGGACGGTGAGGCGCTCCTCACAGACAGGGCGTCTATCCTGAGTCGCTGGTCCGAGCACTTCTACGCCCTCTTCAGCGCTGATTGAGTCGTTCAGGACTCAGCAATTCTCTGCATCCCTCAGCTCCCAGTTATAGTGGAATTGGACAAACCACCCTCTATGAAAGAACTCACAGTAGCCATAGAGAAGATTAAGAGTGGCAAGGCAGCGGGAGTTGATGGCATCCCACCAGAGATCTGGAAAGGTGGAGGCCCAGCGTTACACAGAAAGCTCCACTAACTCCTCGTCTGTTGTTGGGAACAAGGAAAGCTTCCAAGAGACCTCCGTGATGCAGTCATCGTTACCTTGTACAAAAACAAGGGGGAAAAGTCAGTCTGCTCCAACTACAGGGGGATCACTCTGCTTTCGATCGCACAAAAAATCCTTGCTCGTGTGCTCCTGAACAGGCTAATACCTACCATCGCAGAAGACCACCTCCCATAAAACCAGTGTGGCTTCAGAGCAAACAGGGGTACCACAGACATGGTCTTCGTCCTCAGGCAACTCCAAGAGAAGTGCCGGGAACAGAACAAAGGACTCTATGTAACGTTTGTGGACCTGACGAAGGCCTTCGACACAGTGAGCAGGAAGGGACTTTGGCTCATTATGGAGCGCCTTGGCTGCCCCCCAAAGTTCCTCAGTACGATCATCGAGCTGCATGAAGACCAGAGCGGCCAAGTCAGGTTGAACAGCACCCTCTCAAAACCCTTCCCCATCGTCAACGGCGTGAAACAGGGTTGTGTCTTGGCTCCAACTCTGTTCAGCATCTTCTTCAGCATGATGCTTAGGCAAGCCACAGATCACTATCGCCTTGACGGCAGCCTGTTCAGCCTCAGGAGGCTGCAAGCCCATACAAAGACCCATGAGCAGATGATCCGAGACCTCCTCTTTGCCGACGACGCTGCCCTTGTTGCCCATACCGAAAGAGCCCTGCAGCGTCTCACGTCCTGTTTTGCAGAGGCTGCCCAGCTCTTCGGACTCGAGGTAAGCTTGAAAAAGACGGAAGTCCTCAATCAGCCTGCACCTCGGGTAGAGTACCGCCCTCCTCACATTACCATCGGCGAGACTGAGCTGAAAAGCGTTCACCAGTTCACCTACCTGGGGTGTGTTATCACATCAGATGCGAAGATCGACAGGGAGGTCGACAACAGACTGGCCAAGGCAAGCAGCGCTTTTGGCAGACTGTATAACAGAGTGTGGAACAACAATTCTTTGAAGAAGGGCACCAAGCTCCGCGTATACAGAGCCGTCGTACTCACCACCCTCTTGTACGGCTCTGAGTCGAACTTTCCACTGGACACCGTGACAGAGAGGCACCGAAGAAACGCTACAAAGACTCTCTGAAGAAATCCCTCGGAGCCTGCCATATGGACCACCGCCAGTGGTCTATTCTTGCTGCTGACCGTGATGCCTGGCGTCGTACTGTCCACCAGGCTGTCTCTTCCTTTAATGACCCTCGTACAGAGAGCTTGAGGAAGAAACGCCGCGGGAGGAAGAACCGGGAAGCTTTAGCAGCCGTACCTGACGTGACCTTTGACTGTAGCCGCTGCGGCCGAACCTGTTCGTCTCGCATCGGACTTGTCAGCCACGAGCGTGCCAGTAGTCGACGTGGACAGCCCCCTTCATAAAATCTTCGTTCGCGAAGCCAAGCCAAGATATGTTCCATCTTACGATCAAAATATATTCTTAGTAAATGCTACCGTAGAAAAGGGGGCAAAATTCAAATTAGATAAAAACGATAAGCATGTACAGTGCCCTGATGGCACAACGTTTGGAATAAGACAAAAAGGCAAACTTTACTATATAAATAGCATATCATCTTCGAATAAAAATGCAAGTTCTCTTTACGAGTAGCACAAGGTTCTAGGTCATTGCAACTACAAGGATCTTAGGAAACTAGAGAAGGTGGTTAAGGGGATGAAAATCACAGACTTGAGGAAGTTGAGTGTGAGGTTTGTACGCAAGGTAAAATGTGTCAGACGAAAAGTAAGCTGGAAGTTAAAAAAGCGAGAGGTCCTCTTGAGTTTATTCACACAGATCTTAAAGGTCCTCTTGATCCGGAAGAAAGAGAAGAGTTTAGATATGCATTGTCGTTTGTGGATGATTATTCAGGATTGAATATGGTCTATTTTCTTAAGCATAAAAGCGATACACCACAAGCATTAAAACAGTTTTTAGCAGATGTTGCACCTTACGGAAATGTGAAGCGCATAAGAAGTGATAACGGCACTGAATTTACAAGCGAGAAATTCAAATCGATTCTTAGGGAAAACAAAATTAGGCATGAAACTAGTGCACCATATTCGCCACACCAGAACGACACAGTTAAGAGATCGTGGTTAACTTTATTTAACATGGCTAGGTGTCTATTGCTAGAGGCGGAACTACAAAAATCCATGTGGACATATGCCGTCATGGCATCTGCTTATATTAGGAATCGTTGTTTTAATTCGAGGTTGAACAAAACTCTGTTCGAAGCGTTTACAGGCTCAAAACCAGACTTTAGCAAAATGCACGTTTTTGGTTGTGTTTGTTATGGTTATTCACAAAATTCAAAAAAGTTAGACCCTAGAAGTAAACAAGGGATTTTCGTAAGGTGTGATAAAAATAGTCCAGCATATGTACTATACTACCCTGACATTAACAAGGTAGAGCGTGTAAGATGCGTTAAGTTCTTCAGGGAGGGTAGCAGGGATCTGCCAGAACTAGATGATGAAGAACTTGCACCTCAGATAGCAAAATTGCAAGAAAGAAACCCCAAAACAACTAACGAAGACATTAGTGCTCCAGAGACATCTAGAGAATCAAGATACCCCACTAGGATAAGAAGTAAGCCTAAATATCTTGACAGGTATGTGACAGAAGAAGTTTCAGGAGAGGATACTGCCTCATATACCGTAGATTATTGCAATAGAGTATCCAACATCCCAACGACATATTCCCAAGCAATAAGCTCCAATGAAAAATAAAAATGGCAAAAAGCCATGAATGATGAAATGAAAGCGTTAATTTACAATGATACGTTTGAACTCGTTCCACCCCCAACAAACAGAGATATAGTGGGGGGAGAATGGATATACACCGTAAAAGTAGGGCAACATTTCGTAAAATAGTAGCGAGAGACTTTCCGAGCGGAAATCGAATTCGTGTAATAAAAAGTAATGCCCAACATAAAGTTTTGATTAGAGATTTGATAGAAGTAGACCAAAAAATTGTAAAATTGAATTTATTGTAACGTTTCGTCTTTACTCAAGAGTCAAGACATCTTGAAACAAATAATAAATAGGATGTTAAGACAAGACATTATATTTAAAAAAAGGTGTTAAATTACTACTAAAGAAGGCGGTGTCAAATGGATTATATGATAAGGAAGTTAGGAAGTAAAATAAAGAGAAATTAAAAGAGGTTAAGTGGAATGGAGCTTACTTGCACGTTAAGTGAAGGCTTGTATTTATTGATTAGAAGGCTTTCATAAATGGAGAGTTCATAAGAATCGTTAGAAGAGGAGATTATTTTAAAGTCGTCTAAGTTGGGGGTGTGTCCAGTTGCGTTAATGTGAGCAAAGATGCTTGATAACGCTGGGTGGGAAACTTGGTTGCCTGTAAGGGGGGATATTCCCAAGTGATCCGAAAATCTGGTGTGTAGATGACGTGTGGTTTGACCCACATAAGAGGCGTTGCAGCTTCGACACTTGAATAAATAGACTACACCAGATCACAGAGGTTTGGGAATTTTGTCCTTAAAGCGGAATAGAGAAGAGATACGTTGGGAAGGGCGGAAAACAAATTTAATAGATATATGTGGGAAAGCTGCAGCACAAAGGGTATTGATTTGTGTACGAATTTGAAAGGAGTGTATGCCGGTGAAAGGAAGACAAAAATAGATGGGCATTTTGTGAGCAGTCAAGACAGGTGGTTTGGAGGTGTTGTTAAGGAAGCGACGTGTGATTTGGTCAATTATACGTGAAGGAAAACCGTTTTGGTGATGACTTTCTGGTAAATTCGAGTTGTGTATGAAATTTCGTAAGTAGAACAAAGGTTGAAGATGCGGTGACCACACATGCGTGACCACACGTCATCTACACACCAGATTTTCGAGCACTTGGGAATATCCCCTTACAGGCAACCAAGTTTCCCACCCTGCGTTATCAAGCATCTTTGCTCACATTAACGCAACTGAAACACCCCAACTTAGACGACTTTAAAATAATCTCCTCTTCTAACGATTCTTGAACTCTCCATTCATGAGCCTTCTAATCAATAAACACAAGCCTTTACTTAACGTGCAAGGATAATCCCATTCCACTTAACTCTTTTAATTCTCTTTATTTTACTTCCTAACTTCCTTATCATATAATCCATTTGACACCGCCTCCTTTAATAGTAATTTAACACCTTTTTGTAAATATAATATCTTGTCTTAACATCCTATTTATTATTTGTCTGAAGATGTCTTGAGTAAAGACGAAACGTTACAATAAATTCAATTTTACAATATTTTTGGTCTATTTCTATGGCTCTAATCAAAACTTTATGTTGGGCATTAATTTTTATTACACGATTTCGTAAAAGCACTATTAATGTATTATATACGACAAGTTTTTAAAATAGACATGTTTGACATTCATGATGCCATTCAGTATGAGTGAAATAATAATGATACAGGTTTATATAAAGTAATATGATAATAATCTAATAATAAAGGAAATAAGATAATTATGTAGCGTCCGAGCGTAATATAAATCTACAATTTACTTAATAATACGCCGGACGCCCCTACACCTATGTTATCCTATTACAAAATTATGTATCATAATACTTTTGGTATAAACCTTGATCATTTATTATTCACTCTACCAGATGGCATCATGAGATGTCGAAAAATGTCTATTTTAAAAACTTGTCGTATATTAAATCGCATAGTAGCAACAAGTGCTTTACGAAATTATCCATGAATATCTATTTCCTCTACTACCTCGTGACCATGCACATGATGTGTATCGATGTAGAACATTACTATTATATAGTAGAAATTTATTTCTTTTTATTATTATATAAAGATATAAGAAAGTTAACATGTTAATTTTCCAAACTTGATTCGAGCTAGTTCCAAATCTCACCAAAATCAACAAATTTATCTTTATAAAACATTTACCTTACTTGTATTAAAATTCGCGCAGTACTAGAATTCGCGCAGCGCTGAGTGCGCGAATTTTAGTACTGCGCGAAATATAATCCACGCGAAAAGCTTTGTAGTGTAATATGAGACATTCATTGTTGGTTATGCAAATCAGTTGTTTTATTAACGCATATACATATTGACATATGCTTATAGTTGTCCTGGTAACATTAAAAATCAAAAATGTCTTCATTTTCATCCTGTACAATTTCAGTCGGGATATTCTCAGGTTCTACGTAGTATTCCGTCACGAATGCCTGCATTTTGCTGTATATCCTAAAACTTGCATTGTTCTGCATGACTGTTAGGGTAATAGGAATCTACAAGCCTCCTTGTGGTAATGGGGATGACGAAGTTTGATGTCACACACATGCTCTATATTGCCCCATATTCAAAAAGAACTTGCAAAATCGGGAAATCTCTCGAGGCAAATGTCCGACCAGTGACAATGGTTAATCTTGCCTCTGGATTATGGTAAACAGACCAATAGCATATTTGATTTTGTAAACAGACCAATAGCACATTTGAACTGTAGCTAAACTTTGTTTGACTTATAAAGTATATTGTTAGGCAATATCATTTATTACATTTTTAGTTCCGTTGGGACAGTGAACTCACGCTTTATTTTAGCCATTTTGAGGCCACAATCTTTTTATGAATATTGAGGTATTTCTTAATAAAGAAAGCTCAATATAAATGCGTTAATATTAATAGTTCTTTTGAACAAACCAAAAGAACGAGTACATAAAACTACTTGCGCGAATTTAAAGCTGCGCGAATAATTGTCAACAAAGTGCCGAAATTAAATCGCGAATCGAATTTAGCAAAATCTTACGAAATGAACAATTTTAATACAAGTAAACATTTACGTACATAACGCGGAAGTAGAATATTTTACAGAAAAACAAAATAATCGATAAATGGACATGAAACATTAAATCACAAAATCAAAATACAATATAACAACGAAAGGTAAAGTTTAAAATCAACATACCTTCACATTCAGAAAGATTACAAGACACAACCAACTACATGATATCTCAGGTGCGGCGTTCTAGTCGATTCTGTGGAATAATTTAAATGATTGACGTTTCCGGTCACGTGAGATATATTACCTACCCTAGGAAAAAGGCTCCTACAATATACCGGAAGAAAAACCCTTTCGTTTTACCAACCAAACAAATCACCCATTCGTCTTATGAGACGTGGCTAAAAGCCGGTAAAGTACGGGTACAAAACGTCGGCAGGTAGTCGTGGAGATACATACGTTGTACTTTGGTCGTTTAACTTATGTTATTGTGTCATTGGTAATATCGATAATATTTTCTGATTTGTGATTTTCTTGCTGGTAATTTTAAAAGATGCCAAGGTACACCAAATAACGGCCTTATAGCTGTTAGACTTTTCAACATTTATTTTCATTTTATAGATTTTATGATAATTTTGTAGGAGCAATAAAAGGTTTAAAGCAACTGTAGCTGTCACATATCATGATGAGGATGGCCATGTTGAGAGAGGAGGTGGATTTGTCAGAATTGGTTACTGAGGATCATAGAGGAAGCTGTTCTTTTAACAGTCCTGATAATTGTGGTGCATTGGAAGGCCATGAACTGGGAATGGAACAAGATAACAGTGATCTTGAAAGTGATGTTCACCATGATTGTGAAGAATCATCTTCTTATTACCAGAAAGTTGAAAGAAAACAAAAGCATGGGAAAATTTGCGACATTCAATTATAAAGAATACATTTCAGTTTGCTGGCAAAATTGGAGCAATCTGAAGTGTATTCATTGTGATAATGAAGCAAAGTTTAGGTGCAGCGATTGTGGTCCAATGGCAAAGTATTGTGAGAACTGTATGTTAAAGATGCACACAACCGTAAATATTTGTCATCATGTTGAAATATTTAAGGTAACCTTTATGAGCTAGATATTATAAAAGTGTTTACAGTTAACTCTCTCAACACTTGCAACAAAAAATGCAAAAATAAAATGAGAGTTTACATTGTGAAACATGCTATGAAGCACTAATCTAATATTTTTTATGAATGCAAGAAAGGGGATTGATTACAACTAATTTCTACGAGGTTATTCATTGCTTTGTAGGATGGCATGTTTTGGCCATATAAACTCATGAACATGCTGGTGTATGATTGTTCATGCCAAACAGCTCGTCACAAAAGAAGTGTTTCTGTTGTTGATGTTAAAGGTATGTTATATGTAAAATGTGCTGCAAAAGTTTTCTCATTTTAGCTGGGATGGCTCAACACAATTATAATTTTGGATCTTTTCAATTTTTAGGCACCTTTTGTACTGTTGAGGTACACTTTTGCTCATGCTCTCAGAGTTTGTTCAACTTCTGCAATTTGGCCTTTGGGGTGGAACACCTACAAAACCAAGAATTGCATTTGCAATTGAGTTTTGAATTGATTCATTCTGTGCAGATGGAATGCCAGGCATCAATAAAAGCATTTGTCAGTCATTTGAAGAGTTTAATCATAACCACATATTCTCTTCTTATGCAACACCAAAATGTATCCTGTCATTATAGATGCTTTTGAAGAATATAGGTAACTGCATGTAGGTCACTGATTTATTGCACTGCTGTACTACGTATGAATTGCTGGGAAAGTTGCAGTCAATTTTATAGCCTAAGAATCTCATCTTAAGAGATGTATTTAATTGGAGGAAATCAAAATGCTAAAGTTTATGATGGAAAGGATTTTCCTCAAGTATTACTGTCTTGCACTGTATTTTGTTTATGTCATTTGTTTAAGAGTGCATAATTGCTTTCTTTGTGTCATTGTTTTTCAGAATTTACAGACATAAACTAAACATGTTGAGCTGTGTTATTCCTGAGCTTGATGAAGGAAATATCTGTCCTACTTGTCCCAAAGTGAGTATATTCGTATTACTTGTTTAACAATGACAATTTAGTAAAAAGAACATTAGCAATGCTATCTCAAACACCTTTTTGACTGCATCATTTGCATCATTGAACTCAAATACATTGCATGATTTTATCCTTCACCATTTTATTGAAGACTGATGGTGTGATCTTTGAGTCTCTTGATGCTCTATTTATTGGATGAAGGAAAAAGCTGGGCAGAGTCTTGGAAAACCTCTATTTGGACAGCTGATGTTCTATGATCAGACACATGTTGATCAATTTGTTGCCAATTATACCACACCTACATCAAACAAGGTCAATGTAGCTTTAATATACTTTGTTATTCTAATGAAAATTCAGGCATGGAAGTTACAGTGCTTTGAATATATTTGATTTTTTACATTCTCTACCACATAGTTTTATTTTCAATAAATTTGTGCCATGGGCTTTAGGAAATAAAGCTCTTGTATACTTTTGTTTGTTACATATTGATACTTATAGGTGTCATGGTTTTCTTGCTGGGAATGCTGTTGATCAATGAATCGCTAGAGCTCTTGATGAAACAGCAATCTTTGGGCAAGGCTGTCGACATGAGTTTCCTAAAAATTCTTAAATTTGAAACATGGAGAGAGGTCTGTTACACACATTTTTCTCTATTTTACCTAAATGTTCTTGGTTTGAAAGAGGTGGTTAGGATGCATGCATTTGATGGTGTAAATTTATTTTTTCAGTTGGTTTGCTACTTTCAATGCTTTGTGCAAGTGCTGAAGCTTTTTGCATACATGTGGTTGCATTATTTAAAAAAATATTCTACATATTTTATAGATTGAGCTATGCAGTTTATGTTCTCCAAGCATTAGAGAAAGATAATGTTGATAATCCTGCACTCAAAATAAACATATTGTATGATGTTGCATGTATGTTGATGAAACATTTACAGGTAATGTTCAATTGACAATAGTTGCTTTGTTGCCTGTTTCCTTTGTCAATAACTTTCCCTCAACACTTTTTTTCTTTGAAAAGGTAGTCTTTCACATGTTTTTCTCTATTTTGTTTTTTACAAAAGAATTTGGAGGATCCGATTGTTGATATTTTCAATTTTCAATTCCAATTTTTCACTGCTATGGTCATGTTGGACGATGCCAAGTTAGTTGTTATTGTTTTTATTTTTCATACGTATTAACAGATGGTGATACCTATGCTATCATAACTAATGGTATTGTAGATGATAAAATGATAAAAATTCTATAATTGTTTACTAAATCTTTCTTGTAAAAGGTTAAATTTAGTCCCCGTCGTAAAGAAGGATTTGGCCTAACTGACGGTGAGATGTTGGAGAGATTGTGAGCTTACATTCAAATTTAGCAGAATGACTAAAGAAATGCGTCCAAGTCACAGAGTTGATGTACTCAGTGATGCTCTTTACATTATGGAAAGAAACGAAGATTAATTTAGGTATAGCTAGTTTTCTTTCTTTGTTTGAACATATACATAGCTAACATGTCATCATATTATGTAATAGCAGGTATGAATTAAATTTTGTTTTTTGAGGCAATTTGCTGATGGCAAGGATGAAGCGAGCTGTTGACGTGGAAGAAACTGCAAAATCAGATATTGAAAAGTTATGCAGGTGCTTTCCGTGTGAGTATATGTTTGTATTTGCTGTGTGATTATATTTGACTCCGATTTTGGATATGAACTATTTACGACTCACATGAAAGCAGTAAATTTTCTTTTTTTCATTATCTAAAGCTCACAGCATTTCAATAGATGATATTCGTGAGTGGATGAAGGACGAATCGACTTTTTTTGGTCGTGAAGTTGAGACTGGTTAGTAATTGAGAAACAATGGCTTGTAGCTAAGGAACAGATTTGACACATAATTATTGATGCTCATTATGTGGAAATGTTTTACCACAGAAAACTTTTTTACAAATATACGTAAATCTTGAACAACTTACAGAAGAAGAAGATTGGAAATGCAAGTACGTTATATACCTGGACTTGTACGCTGATCTTTACCATCGATGGAATGGTTGCACTGATCCAAGTGAACTGACTGTTCCATTTAATCAGATGAAAAGTATGTTCGAAAAGTTCAACATGTTTCTAGAGATATTAAAGTCTTAAACAGTGTGAATTTAGAAAAATGAAGTGGGAAAATTTTGAAGCTATGAATGTACGTCGTAACATTGTGAATAATAAGTTGGAATATCGAATAAAAATTATTTCTTGTTTTTATACGTACGTACAAGTAGAGATGTATATGCAACTTGCAGGTGCTTGTCTGACCGTGCCTTATATTTGTAATGATTTGGTATTTACTGTTTAGAATTGACGAGCAGTTGAAGATCATGGAAAGGAAAACTCAATTTCTGCACGCTGGCAAAATACTGACTCAGAGTACGAAAATGCATAGGCTTGGTAATGTTTTATGTTTATATCAATTGTTATCCATAAAGATTTGTTGGGATGTTAAAGAAAGCAAAGGATAGCAAGGGATTGATTGTGTTTGAAGCTACAAAACAGTGGGGGGAGATAAGAGGAAGAGAGAGGATAGGAGAGATCCTGGTGTGATTGATGGGTACAAGGGTACGATTACTACAATAATAATAGCTTTTGAAAGGTTGTCCTACTATCTCTTATTCTCTGTTATCCTATAGGACCATGGAGTAAGTTTGTTGATGAAGAAACTATTGCTAAACCATCTGAGGTATTTCAATTACCCAAATAAAGAGTTTTATAAAGATATTTTTCAAATCAAACAATTATTTTTCTAGCATTTTACCTTGGTGAATACAGGAAGAGTCAACAATACTTGAGGAGTATGAATTATCGAAAAAAAGCAAATCAAAGAAAGATGATATGAAACCTTCAGAAGAGAAATCCACATTACACAGTTTAGTTAAAATTTTCATACTTTCTTGTAGTTTCCTAAACTTTACCAAATGTAATTATTTTTCAGTTGAAGATGCATATGATTATCAAGGAAGATCATATCTTCACATTCCACAAGATCTTGGCATTAATCTCAAGTCAGATACTCCTCCAGAACTATGTTTTCTACCAAAGCAACATATTCATACGTGGTATGTAAACAATTCTCCATTTAGTTCATTTATTCAAAATCAAAAAATGGAAGTTAAAATACCAGAAATGACGTTAAACATGCTATTGAATTTTAGTTGTTCTTGTATTTGTTTGTTTTCTGTTACTTTACTGTAAAACAAAAACGGAAGAAATAGGAAAGTTTACTTACCAAAAAATAATTAGAAACGCCATGGAACGTCTGACTTAGAGTCATCAATATGCTTTAAATTTTGTAGATTTTAAGGAAAACACGTAATAATTGAATTAAGTTCGAAGACAGTTTATGATATAATTCTTGATGGTATTGATGAAGTTCAATTATACATTACAGTATTCATTAGAGAAAGCGTCTCATCCAAATATAAACTTAAAATATGAGCGTTTTTTTAATACGATGCTTCTGTTTAATTCAAGATGTTTAGGTGATCATTTGATATGTTTATAAAATCATATTTATCAGTGTATTATTTATTATAAAGTAATGATTTGTTCTAGTACTACGTACGTATGTTTGTAGATATTGTATTGGACTTCCTAAGCACTTGTTTCAAGAAACACGGCTAACTTGACATTTATTTATCATTTGACTCTGAAGAGGACTACTGCTAAGGTTGTCGAAACGTCAGTCAACATCAACACCAACAGTCCTTCACAGGACTCTACTAACCTCGACAAAAACGTAACGATACTTCCTGATGCAAATATTCACTTTATACAGCTCTTTTTAATAACATTTAAGTATTTGTTTTCCTAAAGTTCATCCTTCTACTGTCGTGATAAGAGAAAGCATTGGAGATATTCTTACTTATGTATTATTGTATTATTTTATCTTTCTCTTAGGTCTGGTCACACTAAAGGTGTTTCTGCAATAGGATTCTTTCCGAAATCTGCTCATCTTCTCCTGTCGTGTAGCATGGATTGTAAAATTAAGGTAAAAAGTCATTTTCTCTCTCTTACATGTCGTTGTTCATTTTGAGTTTGGTTGTACATCGTTGAATGTTCCTCCAACATTACTGGAGGTGAGAATTTTTAATAAATTACCATCACGACAAGCAATACATTTGAAACAATACATTTCCTTTCAGAAACTGCAAGATGATATTCATGTAAGCGCCAACGGCTCTGTTTTTGTAAAATCTAACATAAGACGAGAAATTTTACCCAGGGAATGTGGGATATTTCACATTCATTTGGTTACAGGTCACATTTTTATTGATTCAAAAAATTGTTGAAAAAATAACATTTGCATTTTGTTGTATATTTTGTAAGACTTTTTTGTCATTCGATGTACATAGCGTTTCTTCTTTGTCATTCGATGTACATAGCGTTCCTTCTTTGTCATTCAATGTACATAACGTTCCTTCTTTGTCATTCGATGTACATAGCGTTCCTTCTTTGTCATTCAATGTACATAGCGTTCCTTCTTTGTCATTCGATGTACATAGTGTTCCTTCTTTGTCATTCGATGTACATAGCATTCCTTCTTTGTCATTCAATGTACATAGCGTTCCTTCTTAAGTCTTTACTGTCCTAAATGGGTCTTGATATCTTTGGCTATTATATGTTCAATAAGTTTGATTTATTTTAGAATGTTAGAGGAGATATTAGACACACGTATTATGGTAAAGAAAGCTATGAAAGATTGTAAAGATGATAAAGTAAGCTGGTTTTATTAAACCTTTGTTTTTGAAGCGATGTTTGATGTTTTTATAAGTCCAGTAGGTAAAACGTCATGGAGTTTTCATCATGTTCAAAAAAGATGCCTTTCCACTCTTCGTTTGTTTTCTTTAATCATTCAATATCATAAATAATTTACATTTTAGACTCTTCTTCAACTTCTTGATGCTCGACAATTTGCTTTAAAGTTGATTGCAAATGTCACTTATGGTTACACACCCGCAAACTTCTCAGGACGAATGCCTTGTGTTGAGGTAACTTTGATCTTGTCATGATAGAAATTTAAACAAATGATAACTCTCCCCATTCCATCTAAACAGACCGTGCGCCGTAAACTTTGTATTAATGGATTGTATCTATATTATATACACTAGGTGCCAAAAAAATGAGTCCACTAAATATCGAGTGCGTATTTTTAGTTTTGAAGCATATTACCACTCTGTCACAACAATGTTAGGTTTTAAGTTCTCGAAAAAGCAATTTCAGTACATGGTATGTCCTACCTTAGCTTTCAAAATGGCTTGAACTCTTTTTGGCATAGATTTAACAAGATTTTGAAGTGTAGATGGTTCAATATTATGCCAACATGTGGAGATTACATCCCATAGCCTGTCCTGGCTTGTTACGTCATGTTTCACTTTTTCTCTTTTTAACTCATCCCATTAGTGTTCAATTGGATTAGCATCGGGCGATTGAGGTGGAAATGCCATGAGCTTCAATTCACCTTGATTTTCTTTGTCCCTTAAATAATTTGTGCGCAAGTTGGAGCTGTGTTTCGGATCGTTATCCTGAAGTAAGGTAAATCCTCTCCCGCGTAACCTTTTGCCAGATGGTACAGCATGCCTTTGGACAATAGAATGGTATTGCTTTTTGTCAAGATTGCCTTTTACTCTGTAAAGACTCCCATCACAATTAAAGCTGAAACAGCCCAAGATTTGAATGTTTCAACCCCCATGCTTCACGGTGGACTTGAGGCATTGACTTGACAATCTTTCACCACATCTTCGTCTCACATAAACACGGCGATTTTTTCCATATATTTCAAACTTTGATTCATCAGTACAAAGTACCTTTTTCCAATTGTCTACGCTGTAATGCTTGTATTTTTTGGCACATAAGAATCTCTTCCGCTTATTTATCGGGCGAAGCAATGGCTTGGAAGCTGCAACTCTTCCGTTCAGACCACTTGCAGCCAATCTCCTTCTTACTGTTGTTTTGCTGATTGCTTTTTCTCGGGTGGCGTTAATTGACGATTGAATGTTGCTAGCAGTTGCTCGTCTGTTGCGCAAAGAACTTAGCTTTATGAACTGATCTTCTTTTTTTGTTGTTATACGTGGTCTCCCAGGTTTTGGTAAGCTGGAATAACATTGCGTCTTTTTAAATCTTTCCACGGTTCGCTGCACAGCTCCTTTGGACACTCCCAGCTTTGCAGCAACATTTCGTTGTGAGTAACCTTCGTTAGTAAGAGCAACAATTTGTCCTCTAACTCCTTCACTTAAATCTTTAGCCATTTCCCAATGTACTGCCCATGCGCTTAGATATTGTGAAATATCTTGCAAACAATAGTGGGAGGCAATTTCAGGTCTCATTCGCATTTTCAAGTGGCTACTGTAACTATATATTTCAAAAGACACATTTTTTCCCACAACTTTTCCAATATTGGAACTGGACTCATTTTTTTGGCACCTAGTGTATATTATATATTTACCAATACACATATATATTTTAGATACAATAAATATATAATATATTTACAACAGATAATTGGTAAATATATAATATAGATACAATCAATCAATACAAAGTTTGCGGGACACGGTCTGTTACAATGGAATGGGGGGAGTTATCGTTGGTTTATACAATTTCAGCGATTTTTTGGGCCGCCTTTGGTTAAACTTTGTTATTTAAACATTCATATTTTTATAGCACAAATGTAAAGGGTTTTGGAGTTCCAGTAATTTATAATGGATCATAATGGATCACCATTTCGCTATTCTGTCAAGGATTGCCATCTAATACAGGTGTAAATGTACATAAATGATCACAAGAAATATTTTTTTGTTCAATTGACTTAACTTCTTTGGATGTACTAAACAATGTCATTTCTATTATTCGTAAAATATTCTTTTGTTTTTGGACCACTAACATTGTTTCTTTGTAACTCATTATTTTCGATATCAACAGACACATAAATGCAAGCAAAAGATTAATTAAGCATAGACGGACAAACAACGAAGCATGCAACATAGATATCAAAATAAGCCGAATAACAAATAGTGACTTTTAAACAACTTTCACGTTAATAAAATTTTTATTTCTTCAATTCATTTACCGTTTCACCAGGTTGGTTGTTGACGCATTCGACAATTGTTTGTTTAATGTGCTTATAACATTTTAAATTTTCCTTTGAATAATTATACAGGATGTATCATTGAAACATTCTTTATACAATGATAATTTCTTAAAAATAGGTACTCGATGAGTACGTAAGGATTTGCTTTTTATGATTGACAATTACAAAATACTAGTAGACATGACTGAGGCATTATTAGGGGCAAGCCTGAGATGCTTTCTGATCTTGTGGCTGAGGCAGACCTGAGGCATGTCTGCGATGCTTTTCAATGACATAATTCAAATCGCCGATTGACTACAAAAATTTATCTGCAGTTTGAATTTGACAAAATAGTACTTCGTAATTTGAAAATAGCGTTACTATTAGCAAATTATGCGGCCCTTTTTAAAGTCGTTTCAAAATACATCAAAGATGGGAGAGCCGGTTTGAAAAAAAAGAGAATAATTTGTATTTTACTCTTTGATTTTTGTACTCTGGACACGATTTATCATAAATAGCCCGATATTTGCGGATTGTATCCATAAGTTTTTATTTTTATCGTAAAGTGATTGGAATTTTTCCATTGAGTCTTTTTTTGGTTCCATGTCCTGTGTTGAAAATTCTTCCGCCTTCTTTTTACCCAAATGCATTATGGGAAATCGCAGGTCAATCGGAGAAGCGTTCACATTTAACATAAATAACCAAAATAAGTTCCGTACACCGCCATTTAGCCGCCGACATGCCGGGAAACTTGAACACAACTCAACATTTACGGAATTTCAGCGGTATACTGCAGGTAACTCCTACGACTCCCTGAAACACCATTAGTGTGTCAGCGATGTGTGTTTACATTTGCCTTAAGAACAACGCAGGCATCATCACAGGTATGCCTCAGTCATGTCTCAGTCATATGTGAACCAGGCTTTACGCAATCAGCAAACCTTAAGAATTAAAGCGTTGGCTCATAAAAAACAAAAAGAAATGAGATGAAATTAGCAAGTCATTTTTACTTGTGTACCATGTAGAATTAAGTACACGTCTAAGAACTGACTAATCAGAAAACACACGCTTTCCGCAATTTGGGGCATATTTTAAGATCAACTCAAACTTTCAATCTTTATTTGATCGACGAAAATTGAAGTCAATGACGAAGGATAACACAAATTAATGCTTAAAGTAATTATTAAAGCGTATTATATTTGAGATATAGAAACAAATTTAATGCTAATTAAGGGTTTCAAAATCTAGTACAACTTGATTAACCGCGGGTAAAACAGTGCTCTATGCTTTTATTTCTTCCAAATGGTTCACAGTGTATCGATTTCAGCGTAATGAGCGTACACTTGATGATCTTTGCAAATTTTTTGTAATCAAAATATCTTACAATGTCTCAAAAGAACTGGTCATCTTTGAAATCAGCCGATAGTTTGAAATTTGCATGATTCAGAGGCAATGATTGATCTCCACGCTAGGAGGTATAAAAGTAATTAAAATAAGTTTCTTGACTGGGATTTTTAATGCACTTTAGCTTCTATATTATACGTATGTAGTTATTCATTTATTATGTATTTAACTACGTTTAATTAAGGCTCCTTGAGGATCAATTTTTGCTGAATCATGGAAATTGTAAATGTCAGATAATTTCAAATATTGTCAAGGTTGAAAAATGAGACATCACCATGAAATATGTGATAGTCAGTCAACAAACCAGCAAAATCAAAGTGAAGCACCTTTCATGTTGATGGAAAAATGTTCAAAGGTGAAAGAATGCGACTTTGACCAAAATTTTTCAACGCGCTTGCATTTCACTCATTTTCCTACAAATCGCAACAAACAACATAGCATTCCATAGCTAGAACCTGGAACTCTTTGTTTAAATATTTAAAACTACAGTTATTTATTCAGTAATTTACACACATCAACAAGTAAAAGTTGTATTACCTTTTTTGAAACACCCTGTATCAAGAACTTACATCCCTAGACCGTGGGGGCTCCCCTTTGGATAAATCAACTTAAATGTATATTTTATTAAATACATGTATAATTTACGGAAAATAAAAAAATAAGAATCAAAGGAAGATATCAGAATTCAGGAATAACACCATGACAACTCGTAGCGTATAGCAAGTCTACCAGTGCTATGAAAATAAATGTTTTGTTCAATTACTTTTTCGTTACTCATTACACTACATATAAGATGACAACAGTAAATATGGGCCAGACACACATAATTAGAGTAAAAGCTCCATTTTTCTTGGCTACATCACTACCTAAAACATACATAAAGATAAATTACATTGTCAGGTGGTCACCAATGCCAGATCTATCAAAACGCTTGTCAGCAATGATTTTTATTGTGTTTAGTCTTTACAGAAGGGAATAGATTTGTGGCTCCATTTCAAGGAGCAAGATGCTTTGTTAGCCCTGGCTTTTGGGTATGTTTTCTTTCTCCTTTAACTGACCAGCAACAGTTGTATTTTCAATTTCTGTAGGCAAAGGTTTAAATGAAGTGTTTGTTTGGTTCTTTTTGTTGTTTAATAAGAAAAATCTTAACATGTACATTATTTACATGTAAAAATTATAGTGCTTAGTAAGTTTTCTAAAAAGCCCTAACACTGGCTTTGCTGTATAAATATACAAATTTCTGTTCACTGTGATAATTGGTAAAATCTAATTTGTATTTTAAAGAATTGTGTGTGGAGAGAAGGTTAATATTTTGGTTACTTGATTCAACATTTCTTTCTATTTACGGTTGGGGATTTACACCTTAATTGTTGTGACAATGTTCTTTTTTTGCTTACATTTAAATGTAGTAAATCTAATTTTTAATTTATATTTGATTTTCTTGGGATCAGAGATAAGCACAACATTTTGTAATGGGATTTTGTGGTAAAATCATTTATGTAGCTGGGAGAATCAGTTTCAAAGCAATGTAAAGTATAAACTATAGCTAAAGCAAGACATGAATGTCATAGCAATGAAAATGACTCATTACTGTCCATATCAGTAGTAAAGACACCTGTAGAAATGACTCATTTACTGTTCTTATCAGTTGTAAAGACATTAGCCAAAAATGTCTGGTCATGTCATTCACTCCTGAACATGGATACATACTTTAAAGGAGGGTGTTGCCCTAGAAATATATTCCTAATATAAACTTTTTATAGTTTGTTTACAATTTCTCTAATGTTCAAATAATGTTTTGGAAAAAAAATAAGAAGAATTTCCTTGCAAAATGAAATACTAACTGTTACACACAATGCCAGAACTCTTCAAGATGCCTTGGGAAAAAATGGCATAGCAGACTCTTTTTTGGGTAGGAGGCATATATTCATACATTCATGTTCTGCCACATTAAGTTCCTTTGAAATCCATTGTTTTCAACAGATTAAGACATGCATATAAGAATTTGTGCCCCTCCCCCCCCCCCAATTAACAAGTATCCTGCGCAACAACTGGGATTTTTTATATATTATTAAATATGGTAATCTAAAATCTGGTAGTCGGACAGTTAAATGTGTCATTTTCACTTCTGTCAATGCTATGGCAATGATATCCTGCTTTTTCTTCTTCAGGTTATTTATAACTTTTACTTTACACTGCCTTTATAAATTGAACTATAATAAAGTATTATTGAATCAATCATTAAATAAATATTTTCTCCAAAGTAAAAAAAAGCAAACATTTTCACAACAATTAAGATGTCAGTCCTCAAATCAAGTATGATTGAATCAAATAACAATAACTGCATGTCCATTTCAAACAACTACAATTCTCATAAATAGAAAGTATATTTTGTAAATTATATGAATGAATAGAAATAAATATAGAAAAGATTGTATTCATACTTATATAGCAAAGCAAATCTTGTGGGCTTTTCAGCATTTCAAAAAGGGATGTTACATGATCATGGTTGCTGTAAGATCAGTATTTACTCTCATTATACAAGAAAATGACCCAACAACATTCATTTTAAGGAACTTCACAACTCCTGAATAGCTAGATGTTGCAAACTAAACTTATAAATATACTTTGATAGTTCCATACAAGTTTCTTAAGAAAAACTGTTCCAGTAAATAAATGACAGTTGAAAACTTGAAAATACAAATGTTTGAATATTGTCAATAATATATTTATATCTTTTAAAAATATACAACTGATGTTATTTGAACCTTTGTTAAAAGAAATCTACAATACAACTGTTTCTAATCATCTTTAGTATAAAGAAGACATACCTAAAATGAAAAGAGAAATTGATTTCCTCTTCTTCTATCTCCTTGTAGGTTTTCTCAAAGACAGGAGTATTTTAGCTTCTAGCAAATAAAAGATAAATAGAAGTCCAAATGCTTCAGTTTCAATATCTATAGTTTGTTTATAACCAAATGAAGATTGTTGTATATTATTGCAGTACATGGTCAGGTCCAAATGTTTTTGTTTGAATTTCTATCGCTCGTACATAAAACTCTTTTGCTTTTTCATACTCTCCCATATTTATGTAAACCAAAGCCAGATTGTTGTACGTTTTCGCAATATTAACATGGTCAGGTCCAAATGTTTTCGTTGCAATTTCTATCGCTCGTTCATAAAAATCTTTTGCTTTTTCGTACTCTCCCATATCACTGTAAACTGAACCCAGATTGTTGTACCTTATCGCAATATTAACATGGTCAGGTCCAAATGTTTTTGTTTGAATTTCTATCGCTCGTTCATAAAAATCTTTTGCTTTTTCGTACTCTCCCATTTCACTGTAAACCGAACCCAGATTGTTGTACGTTGTCGCAATATTAACATGGTCAGGTCCAAATGTTTTGTTTGAATTTCCATCGCTCGTTCATAAAAATCTTTTGCTTTTTCGTACTCTCCCATTTCACTGTAAACCAAACCCAGATTGTTGTACGTTGTAGCAATATTAACATGGTCAGGTCCAAATGTTTTTGTTTGAATTTTCATCGCTCGTTCATAAAAATCTTTTGCTTTTTCGTACTCTCCCATTTTACTGTAAACCGAACCCAGATTGTTGTACGTTGTCGCAATATTAACATGGTCAGGTCCAAATGTTTTCGTTTCAATTTCTATCGCTCGTTCATAAAAATCTTTTGCTTTTTCGTACTCTCCCATATATCTGTAAACCGAACCCAGATTGTTGTACGTTATCGCAATATTAACATGGTCAGGTCCAAATGTTTTGTTTGAATTTCAATCGCTCGTTCATAAAAATCTTTTGCTTTTTCGTACTCTCCCATATTATTGTAAACCAAACCCAGATTGTTGTACGTTGTCGCAATATTAACATGGTCAGGTCCAAATGTTTTCGTTTCAATTTCCATCGCTCGTTCATAAAAATCTTTTGCTTTTCGTACTCTCCCATATCATTGTAAACCAAACCCAGATTGTTGTACGTTGTCGCAATATTAACATGGTCAGGTCCAAATGTTTTCGTTTCAATTTCTATCGCTCGTTCATAAAATCTTTTGCTTTTCGTACTCTCCCATTTTACTGTAAACCAAACCCAGATTGTTGTACGTTGTCGCAATATTAACATGGTCAGGTCCAAATGCTTTCGTTTCAATTTCTATCGCTCGTTCATAAAAATCTTTTGCTTTTTCGTACTCTCCCATATTATTGTAAACCGAACCCAGATTGTTGTACGTTGTCGCAATATTAACATGGTCAGGTCCAAATGCTTTTGTTTGAATTTCTATCGCTCGTTCATAAAAATCTTTTGCTCTTTCGTAGTCTCCCATATTATTGTAAACCGAACCCAGATTGTTGTACGTTGTCGCAATATCAGCATGGTCAGGTCCAAATGTTTTGTTTGAATTTCATCGCTCGTTCATAAAAATCTTTTGCTTTTCGTACTCTCCCATATATGTAAACCAAACCCAGATTGTTGTACGTTGTCGCAATATTAACATGGTCAGGTCCAAATGTTTTGTTTGAATTTCATTGCTCGCTCGAGAAAATCTTTAGCATTTTCATATTCTCCATTCTTCCAAAGCAATCACCCAGCTCGTTGTACGAATATGAAACATCAATATGATCAACACCTAACACTTTAGTTTGAATTTCTGTTATTTCATAAAGTACTTTAGTTGCAAGTTTATAGTTGCAAAATCTTTTCAAAACATCTACAAAATATTTGGCAAATTTCCAATTTCTTTCATCAAGTTTTTGTTTTGATGATTTTACATCGATCAACTTATTTAGGAAATGTTGAAATGATGAATTTGTTATGAATTTAATTAGATGTGGAATTATTTTGATTTCATCTTCTCTGTCTTCAAAATGATTTAGTGCCCAAGCAACTTGACAGGCAAGATCAGCTGCAGACTTTTAGAATTATTTTCGTTTTGTTTACAGCCAAAGGTCTGCGATGAATAATTTATGATGGCTTCGTGTACAACGCTGTGCAGGCGGATGTCGTTGTTTTCCGTTTGAAGGAATAAAGAACAATGCTTTAATTGAAGACAGACATCTTCTGCAGATTTTGTGGATCAATGCTTTTAATAAATTGTATTATAACATCTTGTGGTAAGGGATCGAAAGATATTATTGAGAAAAGTTTAAAACATGTTCCAACAAGATGGATTCTTCGGCATTTTTTGTACTGCTAACATAACAGTTTTCATTCCTAAGTAAGATGTGTTTATTTTTGAAAATTGCCATCCATGTTCTGTCGCTCTCCTTCATTCAACTTATCAAAATATTGCTCCCACGTGAATGTCGGATTTACACTTTTACACTACCTACGTAGGAAGCAGCATTTGCCAGGAACAACGGTTGACGATCTAATTTGTCTGATAAATCTTTAAAATTTTTCATCTTTATTATGAATATCAGAAAAGACAGATAGAAGTTGTCGACATTCTTCATTGTTCATACCATGACTAACTGAAATGTGTTTATTTAGATTTCCATCTGGTGGTATGGCATCTGTATTTTGGACAGTTATTATAATTTGACCATTTTTCCAGCTATGATCACCAACTTGAGGTAATAATGGATAAATTTTATGAAGTTCAACCACGTTATCTACAACAATCCACCATGTTTGCCAAGATTTCAGTTGTTGTGTCATCAATAATTGAAAATCTTTAATTTTGTCTTCGCTGCTTTTTGCTTCTTTCAGAGTATTTTCAATGACAGTTTTATCATTGCTTAATCGTTGACAAAGCTCAGCGTAAGTTTTCAAAAGAGAGTCGATATCTTTTCCTTCGAGTGTCATCACAAATGTTGTTTTATTTTCCCAGTCAAACGAGTTATACATTTCTTCACAAATTTGTCTAGCTAATTCAGATTTACCACTTCCAGGATTACCAGAAATATAGTAATATGTTAATTCATTATTGTTAGTACTGCGCAAGTTATTGAGATCTGCTGTGATTTGATTAAGTAACTCTGTACGTTTAACCACATTGTGATTTGGTTTGCAAGGAAGTTTTTGAAAAGAATTAAATGTGTTTCGTTGACTTTTAATTTTATTAATTTCAGTGAATGAAAATCCTAGATCTTTAAATGAGTTTTCAATATCACAAACCATTGTTTGAAATTCGTCATCAGAACTTTTCCTTTATTTTCATGGATGAATTTGTTTCTTAACACGAAGTTTATCCACAGCAGCCTTAATTTGGATCAATTTTGTTCCAATTGAGTTGGAAAACAATATTGCTGCAAATAGTGTTGTACAATCCCACTTACTTGTGTCACCCTCTTGAAATTTTGACAGAATATGTTTGTCATGACGTTTCTTTTTTGTTTTTTCATTATTGAACAACTTCTTACCACTGACGTTTGTATTTTCCCATTCTCCGTGGGATTTTTTGTAATGAGTGTTCCATTCTTGGACAAAAAGATCAACAAGTTTCTTTTCAACATCTGTAAGTATTTTCTCCAGGTAGAAATTATTAATTTCTTCTCTTGACTGCATCTAAGGGTCATAAAATTATTAGTATCAATATAAATTGGTTCTTTAATTAGAGTTTATAGACAACTAAATTTGTTGAAGATCAAACATAGCTACGTAATGTTACAGTTTTACTTGTACGTGTAAATGAATATCGAGGATGGCAGTTGAAAACAACGCAATTGGACATTTTAGTTTTCCTGCATTTAGGCATTTGGCTACATTTTGGTAGTGGCGTCGCCAGGATTTTGCGCGTGGGGAGGGGGGCACAAAATTAGTACCACGTCCGTCGCTAGCGAAATAGCCCTAAAAATTGCTTCTGCACTGGAAACGTTTGAAATATTTATCACAACATTAATAGTTTCAATTTTTTAACTTCCAAGTTTAACCTTGCGGATTTGTACATTCTTTGTGTTATAACGTTACGTAGATTGATTATTGATTTTAATGAAATGTTTTCATATTATAATACTTCCAGAATTGCAGTATTTTCATGAGCCTTACTCTTAGTCATTGCTATATTTGTATTTTTGTGTCTACAAGTTTGAGTCTACGAGTATACTTGTCCACGATCTCATACAAATTCTATGATATGGTGTAATGACGTTCATGATAAGCATCACAATATTACTTGTTCTTCCTTGCCCACTGGAGACTTGAATTATTCTAGAATTTTTGCTTTGTTTTTTTTATTTTTTAAGAAATTAAAATCTTCACCACTTGGCTAACAACCCAGAAAGGGTAAATGCAACGCAAACTAGTCTGCACAGCTAATAGAATTCTTCCCTTTAGAGTAAAGTTGTGCGAATTTCGTAAGGGCTACGTTAATGCCATGTGCTTCTTTTTCAATTTCGAGTGATTCATATAAAGACTCTTATATAAAATTCAAATTGGGGCACTTGGGGGCACAGCCAACTTTAATGGGGGCACGTGACCCCTCCCCAGGCCCCTCTTTAGCGACGCCACTGCATGTTGGAATGAAAATGGAGGTACTGAGTTATATTATCACTTAGGAAGGTGTTTAACAATTTGTCTAACTGACACACAAAGTTTGTGCAGGCCGTCTACTTAAATACAATGACTACTTAGTCAGCTGTACAATAGAAATATATATGAAGCAGAGTGTTCTGTAATTTAGCCTTTGCATTTAAAAACCATTTCTTAAAAAGATAATGATTGTCTTTAGAATTAATTGTAAAGATTTGATGCAGAATTCCTTTTCAATAAAAAATCATGTAAAATATAGGACATGTCATGTCAATTTAAATGAAAACCCAAATTCATTCTAGTTGTGTGCAGATTGAGACTGTGTCCAAACAAAAAACAAATTAATTACACACTGTGTGGTAAATTCTGTATTACCAACTATTCTGCTGTAATCGACATCAAATTTCATGTAAATGCCAAAAATGTACAAGGTGTTTCTTTGCATGAATTTAAAGTTTCTTAAAACATGCCTGACATCCACAATGAAAGATACGCGAAAATGACTTTATCGTTCTTGTCATGTCAAAAATCTACAGAAAATGTTGACTTAAATATTATTTTAAAAAATTGGGCAACTGCAAAGATGCGAAAACTGCCATTAAAGATATAATAGTACGCTAAATTTCTTCTGCCACAAAAAATACAACATGTATTACAAAATATATGGTTTGTAATGTTAAATATGATCTGCAGGGCATCAGTTCCTTGCAGGGCAATTTCATCCCCAGCCCCATTCAAAGATGCTAGTTTCGCCCCTGCAACCATGACACGAAAGATTGCCGAAAGACGAAAGAAACGTCCAAGTCAGCTAAAGACGAGCAGCGCTGTGACAGTGAATGGCAACACTTCTTTTTATTCGTGTCAAAGGATGAAGAAGAGAACGCTGAAGCAGACGTGAAGGACAAGGATCAAGCGAATTTAACTCTACTTGTGGACACAGGAGCTACAAGCCACATTATTAACGATAAGTCAAAATTTATAGATTTTGATAGTAAATTTGATAGTAAAGCGCATTTTATTGAATTAGCAGATGGCAGTAAAGCCAACATAGTAGTCGGTAAAGGTACTGCTAAAGTCAAATTAGTTGACATGCATGGAAATGCGCAGGATGTCTTATTAAGTAATGCCTTATATGTTCCATCTTACGATCAAAGTATATTCTCAGTAAATGCCGCCGTAGAAAAGGGGCAAAAGTCAAATTAGATAAACACGATAAGCATGTACAGTGCCCTGATGGCACAACGTTTGGAATAAAACAAAAAGGCAAATTTTACAATATAAATAGCATATCATCTTCGAATAAAAATGCATGTTCTCTTTACGAGTGGCCCAAGGTTCTAGGTCACTGCAACTACAAGGATGTTAGGAAACTAGAGAAGGTGGTTAAGGGGATGAAAATCACAGACTGAGGGATGTTGAGCGTGAGGTTTGTACACAAGGTAAACTGTGTCAGGCGAAAAGTAAGCTGGAAGATAAAAAGGCGAGAAGTCCTCTTGAGTTTATTCACACGTATCTTGCAGGTCCTATTGATCCGGTAGGAAGAGAAGGGTTTAGATATGCATTGTCGTTTGTGGATGATTATTCAGGATTGAATATGGTCTATTTTCTTGAGCATAAAAGCGATACACCACAAGCATTAAAACAGTTTTTAGCAGATGTTGCACCTTACGGAAATGTGAAGCGCATAAGAAGTGATAACGGCACCGGCACTGAATTTACAAGCGAGAAATTCAAATCGATTCTTAGGGAAAACAAAATTAGGCATGAAACTAGTGCACCATATTCTCCACACCAGAACGACACAGTTGAGAGATCGTGGTTAACTTTATTTAACATGGCTAGGTGTCTATTGCTAGAAGTGGAACTACCAAAATCCATGTGGACATATGCCGTCATGGCATCTGCTTATATTAGGAATCGTTGTTTTAATTCGAGGTTGAACAAAATTTTGTTCGAAGCGTTTACAGGCTCAAAACCAGACTTGAGGAAAATGCACGTTTTTGGTTGTGTTTGTTATGGTTATTCACAAAATTCAAAAAAGTTAGACCCTAGAAGTAAACAAGGTATTTTCGTAGGGTATGATAAAAATAGTCCAGCATATCTACTATACTACCCTGACATTAACAAGGTAGAGCGTGTAAGATGCGTTAAGTTCTTCAGGGAGTGTAGCAGGGAACTGCCAGAACTAGATGTTGAAGAACTTGCACCTCAGATAGCAAAATTGCATGAAAGAAACCCCAAAACAACTAACGAAGACATTAGTGCTCCAGAGACATCTAGAGAATCAAGATACCCCACTAGGATAAGAAGTAAGAGTAAATATCTTGACGAGTATATGACAGAAGAAGTTTCAGGGGAGGATACTGTTTCATATACCGTAGATTATTGCTACAGAGTATCCAACATCCCAACGACATATTCCCAAGCAATAAGCTCCAATGTAAAAGTAAAATAGTAAAAAGCCATGTATGATGAAATGAAAGCGTTAATTGACAGTGATACGTTTGAACTTGTTCCACCCCCAACAAATAGAGACATAGTGGGGGGAAATAGGTATACACCGTAAAAGTAGGGCAGCATTTCGTAAAATAGTAGCGAGAGACTTGCCGAGCCGAAATCGAATTTTTCCATAATTTCGTAAAAGCACTATTGCCAATACACATCTAATATAAACGACAACTTTTTTGAAAATAGACATGTTTCGACATCTCATGATGCCATCGTCAGTATGAGTGAAATAATAAGTGATACAAGGTTTATATAAAAGTAATATGATACATAAATTAGAAGAATAAAAAGGAAATAAGATAAATTAATGAGGAGCGCCCGAGCGTATTATAAACTAAATATTGTATTGAATTTAAAAACTTGAACATTGAGGTCAAGGTTAGTTTTGTTAATGTGGAGTGCTTCTTTGATTTTAAGGGTGAATGAGGTGTTGGCAGTGTCGATGATTTTGAAGCAAGAGGGTGAATAGTTGGTTTTACATGAGTGAGATTTAAGAAGGTGTCGGTAGATATGAGAATTTTTGTCTGTTGTGGTATGTTCCCTGATTCTGGTGGATAAATGGCGTGAAGTTTCGCCAATGTATCAAGAATTACATCACGCGCAATTGAATTCATATACCACCATACATTTAATTGAATCAGGGATTGGGTCTTTGAATGAGAAAAGGTTTTTGATTTTGAATGATGTGAAAATTAGTCGAATGTCAATATCTGTACAGAAGCGTTTCATAATATTTGTAAGTCTGCGTTGTGTGTGTCCTGAATAATGTCCGATGTATGGTAGTTTAAAGTATAGAGTTTTTATTTTGGAATTTTCATTTGTGTTGGTCGTGATCGTCGTGTCAGGAGTTTCGGTGTCTAGTTGTCAACTGTTTGAGGTTGTTGCTTTGTTTGTTGTCGAGATATCGTTTTACGGTTCTGTTAATAAAGTGAAGTGGGAAAGAGTTTCGTAAAAGAGTGGATGTGGTGTTTTTTATGTCTCGTTGAAAGCCATTGTTCGTATTGTTAAGTTTGTATGCTCTGTCGATTAGTGTGCGTATAAGTCCGGTTTTGTATGAAAGTGGTGTGAAACCACTATTCACCCTCTTACTTCAAAATCATGGACGCTGCCTACACCTCATTCACCCTTAAAATCAAAGCACTCCAGATTAACAAAACTAACCCTGACCTCAATGTTTAAGTTTTTAAATTCAATACAATATTTAGTTTATAATACGCTCGGACGCTCCTCATTAATTTATCTTATTTCCTTTTTATTGTTGTAATTTATGTATCATATTACTTTTATATAAACCCTGTATCACTTATTATTTCACTCATACTGAAGATGGCATCATGAGATGTCGAAACATGTCTATTTTCAAAAAAGTTGTCGTTTGTATTAAATGTGTATTGGAAATCGAATTCGTGAAATAAAAATTAATGCCCAACATAAAGTTCTGATTAGAGCCATAGAAATAGACAAAAAAAATTGTAAAATTGAATTTATTGTAACGTTTCGTCTTTACTCAAGACATCTTCAGACAAATAATAAATAGGATGTTAAGACAAGAAATTATAATTGCAAAAAGGTGTTAAATTACTACTAAAGGAGGCGGTGTCAAATGGATTATATGATAAGGAAGTTAGGAAGTAAAATAAAGAGAAATTAAAAGAGGTTAAGTTGAATGGAGTTTCCTTGCACGTTAAGTGAAGGCTTGTATTTATTGATTAGAAGGCTCTCTTGAATGGTTAGTTCATAAGAATCGTTAAAAGAAGAGATTATTTTAAAGTCGTCGAAGTTGGGGGTGTGTCCAGTTGCGTTAATGTGAGCAAAGATGCTTGATAACGCAGGGTGGGAAACTTGGTTGCCTGTAAGGGGGGATATTCCAAAGTGCTTCTAAAATCTGGTGTGTAGATGACGTGTGGTTTGACCCACATACGAGGCGTTGCAGCTTCGACACTTGACTAAATAGACTACACCAGATCTTAGCGGTTTGGGAATTTTGTCCTTAAAGGGGAAGAAAGAAGAGATACGTGGGGAAGAGCAAAAAAACAAATTTAATAGATATATGTGGGAAGGTTGCAGCAAAAAGGCCATTAATTTGTGTACGAATTTGAAGGGAGTGTATGCCGGTGAAAGGATGACAAAAATAGATGGGCATTTTGTGAGCAATCAAGACAGGTGGTTTGGAGGTGTTGTTAAGGAGAAGCGACGTGTGATTTGGTCAATTATACGTGAAGGAAAACCGTTTTTGGTAAGTGACTTTCTGGTAAATTCGAGTTGTGTATGAAAATTTTCGTAAGTAGAACAAAGGTTGAAGATGCGGTGACCACACGGTGACCACACGTCATCTACACACCAGATTTTCGGAGCACTTGGGAATATCCCCTTACAGGCAACCAAGTTTCCCACCCTGCGTTATCAAGCATCTTTGCTCACATTAACGCAACTGGACACACCCCCAACTTAGACGACTTTAAAATAATCTCCTCTTCTAACGATTCTTATGAACTCTCCACTCATGAGAGCCTTCTAATCAATAAATACAAGCCTTCACTTAACGTGCAAGGAAACTCCATTCCACTTAACCTCTTTTAATTTCTCTATATTTTACTTCCTAACTTCCTTATCATATAATCCATTTGACACCGCCTCCTTTAGTAGTAATTTAACACCCTTTTGTAAATATAATATCTTGTCCTTAACACCCTATTTATTTTTTGTCTGAAGATGTCTTCAGTAAAGACGAAAAGTTACAATAAATTCAATTTTACAATATTTTTGGTCTATTTCTATGGCTCTAATCAAAACTTTATGTTGGGCATTAATTTTATTACATTGTAAGCATATTTAATATACGACAAGTTTTTAAAATAGACATGTTTCGACATTATGCCATCTTCAGTATGAGTGAATAGTGATACAAGGTTTATATAAAGTAATATGATACATAAATTACAATAATAAGAAATAAGATAATCCGAACGTATTATAAATTCAATATATTTAGTTTATAATACGCTCGGACGCTCCCTATTAATTTATCTTATTTCCTTTTATTGTTGTAATTTATGTATCATATTACTTTTATATAAACCTTGTATCACTTATTATTTCACTCATACTGAAGATGGCATCATGAGATGTCGAAACATGTCTATTTTAAAAAAACTTGTCGTGTATATTAAATGCGCATTAGCAATAGTGCTTTTACGAAATTATCCATGAATATCTTATTTCCTCTACTACCTCGTGACCATGCACATGATGTGTATCGATGTAGAACATTACTATTATATAGTAGAAATTTATTTCTTTTTATTATTATATAAAGATATATGAAAGTTAACAAGTTCATTTTCCAAACTTGATTCGAGCTAGTTCCAAATCTCACCAAAATCAACAAATTTATCTTTATAAAACATTTACATACGTACATAACGCGGAAGTAGAATATTTTACAGAAAAACAAAATAATCGATAAATGGACATGAAACATTAAATCACAAAATCAAAATACAATATAACAACGAAAGGTAAAGTTTAAAATCAACATACCTTCACAAATTCAGAAAGATTACAAGACACAACCAACTACATGATATCTCAGGTGCGGCGTTCTAGTCGATTCTGTGGAATAATTTAAATGATTTACGTTTCCGGTCACGTGAGATATGTTACCCTACCCTAGGAAAAAGGCTCCTACAATATACCGGAAGAAAACCCTTTCGTTTTACCAACCAAACAAATCACTCCATTCGTCTTATGAGACGTGGCTAAAAGCCGGTAAAGTACGGGTACAAAACGTCGGCTGGTAGTCGTGGGAGATACATACGTTGTACTTTGGTCGTTTAACTTATGTTATTGTGTCATTGGTAATATCGATAATATTTTCTGATTTGTGATTTTCTTGCTGGTAATTTTAAAAGATGCCAAGGTACACCAAATAACGGCCTTATAGCTGTTAGACTTTTCAACATTTATTTTCATTTTATAGATTTTATGATAATTTTGTAGGAGCAATAAAAGGTTTAAAGCAACTGTAGCTGTCACATATCATGATGAGGATGGCCATGTTGAGAGAGAGGAGGTGGATTTGTCAGAATTGGTTACTGAGGATCATAGAGGAAGCTGTTCTTTTAACAGTCCTGATAATTGTGGTGCATTGGAAGGCCATGAACTGGGAATGGAACAAGATAACAGTGATCTTGAAAGTGATGTTCACCATGATTGTGAAGAATCATCTTCTTATTACCAGAAAGTTGAAAGAAAACAAAAGCATGGGAAAATTTGCGACATTCAATTATAAAGAATACATTTCAGTTTGCTGGCAAAATTGGAGCAATCTGAAGTGTATTCATTGTGATAATGAAGCAAAGTTTAGGTGCAGCGATTGTGGTCCAATGGCAAAGTATTGTGAGAACTGTATGTTAAAGATGCACACAACCGTAAATATTTGTCATCATGTTGAAATATTTAAGGTAACCTTTATGAGCTAGATATTATAAAAGTGTTTACAGTTAACTCTCTCAACACTTGCAACAAAAAATGCAAAAATAAAATGAGAGTTTACATTGTGAAACATGCTACAAGCACTAATCTAATATTTTTATGAATGCAAGAAAGGGATTGATTACAACTAATTTCTACGAGGTTATTCATTGCTTTGTAGGATGGCATGTTTTGGCCATATAAACTCATGAACATGCTGGTGTATGATTGTTCATGCCAAACAGCTCGTCACAAAAGAAGTGTTTCTGTTGTTGATGTTAAAGGTATGTTATATGTAAAATGTGCTGCAAAAGTTTTTCATTTTAGCTGGGATGGTTCAACACAATTATAATTTTGGATCTTTTTCAATTTTAGGCACCTTTTGTACTGTTGAGGTACAGTTTTGCTCATGCTCTCCAGAGTTTGTTCAACTTCTGCAATTTGGCCTTTGGGGTGGAACACCTACAAAACCAAGAATTGCATTTGCAATTGAGTTTTTGAATTGATTCATTCTGTGCAGATGGAATGCCAGGCATCAATAAAAGCATTTGTCAGTCATTTGAAGAGTTTAATCATAACCACATATTCTCTTCTTATGCAACACCAAAATGTATCCTGTCATTATAGATGCTTTTGAAGAATATAGGTAACTGCATGTAGGTCACTGATTTATTGCACTGCTGTACTACGTATGAATTGCTGGGAAAGTTGCAGTCAATTTTATAGCCTAAGAATCTCATCTTAAGAGATGTATTTAATTGGAGGAAATCAAAATGCTAAAGTTTATGATGGGAAAGGATTTTTCCTCAAGTATTACTGTCTTGCACTGTATTTTGTTTATGTCATTTGTTTAAGAGTGCATAATTGCTTTCTTTGTGTCATTGTTTTTTTCAGAATTTACAGACATAAACTAAACATGTTGAGCTGTGTTATTCCTGAGCTTGATGAAGGAAATATCTGTCCTACTTGTCCCAAAGTGAGTATATTCGTATTACTTGTTTAACAATGACAATTTAGTAAAAAGAACATTAGCAATGCTATCTCAAACACCTTTTTGACTGCATCATTTGCATCATTGAACTCAAATACATTGCATGATTTTATCCTTCACCATTTTATTGAAGACTGATGGTGTGATCTTTGAGTCTCTTGATGCTCTATTTATTGGACGAAGGAAAAAGCTGGGCAGAGTCTTGGAAAACCTCTATTTGGACAGCTGATGTTCTATGATCAGACACATGTTGATCAATTTGTTGCCAATTATACCACACCTACATCAAACAAGGTCAATGTAGCTTTAATATACTTTGTTATTCTAATGAAAATTCAGGCATGGAAGTTACAGTGCTTTGAATATATTTGATTTTTTACATTCTCTACCACATAGTTTTTATTTTCAATAAATTTGTGCCATGGGCTTTAGGAAATAAAGCTCTTGTATACTTTTTGTTTGTTACATATTGATACTTATAGGAGTGTCATGGTTTTCTTGCTGGGAATGCTGTTCGATCAATGAATCGCTACAGAGCTCTTGATGAAACAGCAATCTTTGGGCAGGCTGTCGACATGAGTTTCCTAAAAATTCTTAAATTTGAAACATGGAGAGAGGTCTGTTACACACATTTTTCTCTATTTTTACCTAAATGTTCTTGGTTTGAAAGAGGTGGTTAGGATGCATGCATTTGATGGTGTAAATTTATTTTTTTCAGTTGGTTTGCTACTTTCAATGCTTTGTGCAAGTGCTGAAGCTTTTGCATACATGTGGTTGCATTATTTAAAAAAATATTCTACATATTTTATAGATTGAGCTATGCAGTTTATGTTCTCCAAGAATTAGAGAAAGATAATGTTGATAATCCTGCACTCAAAATAAACATATTGTATGATGTTGCATGCATGTTGGTGAAACACTTACAGGTAATATTCAATTGACAATAGTTGCTTTGTTACCTGTTTCCTTTGTCAATAACTTTCCCTCAACACTTTTTTCTTTGAAAAGGTAGTCTTTCACATGTTTTTCTATTTTGTTTTTACAAAAAGAATTTGGAGGATCCGATTGTTGACATTTTTCAATTTTCAATTCCAATTTTTCACTGCTATGGGCATGTTGGACGATGCCAAGTTAGTTGTTATTGTTTTTATTTTTCATACGTATTAACAGATGGTGATACCTATGCTATCATAACTAATGGTATTGTAGATGATAAAATGATAAAAATTCAATAATTGTTTACTAAATCTTTCTTGTAAAAGGTTAAATTTAGTCCCCGTCGTAAAGAAGGATTTGGCCTAACTGACGGTGAGATGTTGGAGAGATTGTGAGCTTACATTCGCAAATTTAGCAGAATGACTAAAGAAATGCGTCCAAGTCACAGAGTTGATGTACTCAGTGATGCTCTTTTACATTATGGAAAGAAAACGAAGATTAATTTAGGTATAGCTAGTTTTTCTTTCTTTGTTTGAACATATACATAGCTAACATGTCATCATATTATGTAATAGCAGGTATGAATTAAATTTTGTTTTTTGAGGCAATTTGCTGATGGCAAGGATGAAGCGAGCTGTTGACGTGGAAGAAACTGCAAAATCAGATATTGAAAAGTTATGCAGGTGCTTTCCGTGTGAGTATATGTTTGTATTTGCTGTGTGATTATATTTGACTCCGATTTTGGATATGAACTATTTACGACTCACATGAAAGCAGTAAATTTTCTTTTTCATTATCTAAAGCTCACAGGATTTCAATAGATGATATTCGTGAGTGGATGAAGGACGAATCGACTTTTTGGTCGTGAAGTTGAGACTGGTTAGTAATTGAGAAACAATGGCTTGTAGCTAAGGAACAGATTTGACACATAATTATTGATGCTCATTATGTGGAAATGTTTTACCCACAAAACTTTTTAACAAATATACGTAAATCTTGAACAACTTACAGAAGAAGAAGATTGGAAATGCAACTACGTTATATACCTGGACTTGTACGCTGATCTTTACCATCGATGGAATGGTTGCACTGATCCAAGTGAACTGACTGTTCCATTTAATCAGATGAAAAAGTATGTTCGAAAAGTTCAACATGTTTCCAGAGATATTAAAGTCTTAAACAGTGTGAATTTAGAAAAATGAAGTGGGAAATTTTGAAGCTATGAATGTACGTCGTAACATTGTGAATAATAAGTTGGAATATCGAATAAAAAATGATTTTTTGTTTTTATACGTACGTACAAGTAGAGATGTATATGCCACTTGCAGGTGCTTGTCTGACCGTGTCTTATATTTGTAATGATTTGGTATTTACTGTTTAGAATTGACGAGCAGTTGAAGATCATGGAAAGGGAAAACTCAATTTCTGCACGCTGGCAAAATACTGACTCAGAGTACGAAAATGCATGGGCTTGATAATGTTTTATGTTTATTTCAATTGTTATCCATTAAGATTTTGTTGGGGGTGTTGAGAAAACAAAGGATAGCAAGGGATTGTTTGTGATTGAAGCTACAAAACAGCGGGCGTGATATAAAGGAAGAGACAGGATAGGGGAGATCCTGGTGTGAATGATGGATACAAGGGTACGATTACTACAATAATGATAACTTTTGAAAGGTTGTCCTACTATCTCTTATTCTCTGTTATCCTATAGGACCATGGAGTAAGTTTGTTGATGAAGAAACTATTGCTAAACCATCTGAGGTATTTCAATTATCCAAATAAATTGTCTTATAAAGATATTTTTCAAATCAAAAATTATTTTTCTGGCGTTTTACCTTGGTAAATACAGGAAGAGTTGACAATACTTGAGGAGTATGAATTATCGAAAAAAAAACAAATCAAAGAAAGATGATATGAAACATTCAGAAGAGAAATCCACATTACACAGTAAGTTAAAATTTTCATACTTTCTTGTAGTTTCCTAAACTTTAGCAAATGAAATTATTTTTCAGTTAAAGATGCATATGACTATCAAGGAAGATCATATCTTCACATTCCACAAGATCTTGGCATTAATCTCAAGTCAGATACTCCTCCAGAACGTTGCTTTCTACCAAAACAACATATTCATACGTGGTATGTAAACAATTCTCCATTTAGTTCATTTATTCAAAATCAAAAAATGGAAGTTAAAATACCAGAAATGACGTTAAACACGCTATTGAATTTTAGTTGTTCTTGCTTTTGTTTGTTTTCTGTTACTTTACTGTAAAACAAAACGGAAGAAATATGAAAGTTTACTTACTAAAATGTAATTAGAAACGCCATGGAACGTCTGACTTAGAGTCATCAATATGCTTTAAATTTTGTAGATTTTAAGGAAAACACGCAATAATTGAATTAAGTTTAAAGACAGTTTATGATATAATTCTTGATGGTATTGAGGAAGTTCAATTATACATTACAGTATTCATTAGAGAAAGCGTCTCATCCAAATATAAACTTAAAATATGAGCGTTTTTAATACGATGCTTCTGTTTGAGTCAAGACGTTTAGGTGATCATTTGATATGTTTATAAAATCATATTTATCAGTGTATTATTTATTATAAAGTAATGATTTGTTCTAGTACTACGTACGTATGTTTGTAGATATTGTATTGGACTTCCTTAGCACTTGTTTTAAGAAACACGGCTAACCTGACATTTACTTATCATTTGACTCTGAAGATGACTACTGCTAAGGTTGTCGAAACGTCAGTCAACATCAACACCAACAGTCCTTCACAGGACTCTACTAACCTCGACAAAACGTAACGATACTTCCTGATGCAAATATTCACTTTATACAGCACTTTTTAATAACATTTAAGTATTTGTTTTCCTGTAGTTCATCCTTCTACCGTCGTGATAAAAGAAAGCAATGGAGATATTCTTACTTATGTATTATTGTATTATTTTATCTTTCTCTTAGGTCTGGTCACACTAAAGGTGTTTCTGCAATAAGATTCTTTCCGAAATCTGCTCATCTTCTTCTGTCGTGTAGCATGGATTGTAAAATTAAGGTAAAAAGTCATTTTCTCTGTCTTACATGTCGTTGTTCATTTTGAGTTTGGTTGTACATCGTTGAATGTTCCTCCAACATTACTGGAGGTGAGAATTTTAATAAATTACCATCACGACAAGCAATACATTTGAAACAATACATTTCCTTTCAGAAACTGCAAGATGATATTCATGTAAGCGCCAACGGCTCTGTTTTTGTAAAATCTAACATAAGACGAGGAATTTTACCCAGGTAATGTGGGATATTTCACATTCATTTGGTTACAGGTCACATTTTTATTGATTCAAAAGATTGTTGAAAAAATAACATTTGCATTTTGTTGTATATTTTGCAATGTACATAGCGTTCCTTCTTAAGTCTTTACTGTCCTAAATGGGTCTTGATATCTTTGGCTATTATATGTTCAATAAGTTTGATTTATTTTAGAATGTTAGAGGAGATATTAGACACACGTATTATGGTAAAGAAAGCTATGAAAGATTGTGAAGATGATAAAGTAAGTTGGTTTTATTAAATCTTTGTTTTTGAAGCGATCTTTGATGTTTTTATAAGATCCAGTAGCTAAAACGTCATGAAGTTTTCATCATGTTCAAAAAAGATGCCTTTCCACTCTTCGTTTGTTTTCTTTAATCATTCAATATCATAAATAATTTACATTTTAGACTCTTCTTCAACTTCTTGATGCTCGACAACTTGCTTTAAAGTTGATTGCAAATGTCACTTATGGTTACACATCCGCAAACTTCTCAGGACGAATGCCTTGTGTTGAGGTAACTTTGATCTTGTCATGATAGAAATTTAAACAAACGATAGCTCTCCCCATTCCATCTAAACAGACCTTGCGCCGTAAACTTTGTATTCATGATAGAAATTTAAACAAACGATAACTCTCCCATTCCATCTAAACAGACCTTGTGCCGTAAACTTTGTATTCATGATAGAAATTTAAACAAACGATAACTCTCCCCATTCCATCTAAACAGACCTTGTGCCGTAAACTTTGTATTCATGATAGAAATTTAAACAAACGATAACTCTCCCATTCCATCTAAACAGACCTTGTGCCGTAAACTTTGTATTCATGATAGAAATTTAAACAAACGATAACTCTCCCATTCCATCTAAACAGACCTTGTGCCGTAAACTTTGTATTCATGATAGAAATTTAAACAAACGATAACTCTCCCATTCCATCTAAACAGACCTTGTGCCGTAAACTTTGTATTCATGATAGAAATTTAAACAAACGATAACTCTCCCCATTCCATCTAAACAGACCTTGTGCCGTAAACTTTGTATTCATGATAGAAATTTAAACAAACGATAACTCTCCCCATTCCATCTAAACAGACCTTGTGCCGTAAACTTTGTATTCATGATAGAAATTTAAACAAACGATAACTCTCCCATTCCATCTAAACAGACCTTGTGCCGTAAACTTTGTATTCATGATAGAAATTTAAACAAACGATAACTCTCCCATTCCATCTAAACAGACCTTGTGCCGTAAACTTTGTATTCATGATAGAAATTTAAACAAACGATAACTCTCCCATTCCATCTAAACAGACCTTGTGCCGTAAACTTTGTATTCATGATAGAAATTTAAACAAACGATAACTCTCCCCATTCCATCTAAACAGACCTTGTGCCGTAAACTTTGTATTCATGATAGAAATTTAAACAAACGATAACTCTCCCATTCCATCTAAACAGACCTTGTGCCGTAAACTTTGTATTCATGATAGAAATTTAAACAAACGATAACTCTCCCATTCCATCTAAACAGACCTTGTGCCGTAAACTTTGTATTCATGATAGAAATTTAAACAAACGATAACTCTCCCCATTCCATCTAAACAGACCTTGTGCCGTAAACTTTGTATTCATGATAGAAATTTAAACAAACGATAACTCTCCCCATTCCATCTAAACAGACCTTGCCGTAAACTTTGTATTCATGATAGAAATTTAAACAAACGATAACTCTCCCATTCCATCTAAACAGACCTTGTGCCGTAAACTTTGTATTCATGATAGAAATTTAAACAAACGATAACTCTCCCATTCCATCTAAACAGACCTTGTGCCGTAAACTTTGTATTCATGATAGAAATTTAAACAAACGATAACTCTCCCATTCCATCTAAACAGACCTTGTGCCGTAAACTTTGTATTCATGATAGAAATTTAAACAAACGATAACTCTCCCATTCCATCTAAACAGACCTTGTGCCGTAAACTTTGTATTCATGATAGAAATTTAAACAAACGATAACTCTCCCATTCCATCTAAACAGACCTTGTGCCGTAAACTTTGTATTCATGATAGAAATTTAAACAAACGATAACTCTCCCCATTCCATCTAAACAGACCTTGTGCCGTAAACTTTGTATTCATGATAGAAATTTAAACAAACGATAACTCTCCCATTCCATCTAAACAGACCTTGTGCCGTAAACTTTGTATTCATGATAGAAATTTAAACAAACGATAACTCTCCCCATTCCATCTAAACAGACCTTGTGCCGTAAACTTTGTATTCATGATAGAAATTTAAACAAACGATAACTCTCCCCATTCCATCTAAACAGACCTTGTGCCGTAAACTTTGTATTCATGATAGAAATTTAAACAAACGATAACTCTCCCCATTCCATCTAAACAGACCTTGTGCCGTAAACTTTGTATTCATGATAGAAATTTAAACAAACGATAACTCTCCCATTCCATCTAAACAGACCTTGTGCCGTAAACTTTGTATTCATGATAGAAATTTAAACAAACGATAACTCTCCCATTCCATCTAAACAGACCTTGTGCCGTAAACTTTGTATTCATGATAGAAATTTAAACAAACGATAACTCTCCCATTCCATCTAAACAGACCTTGTGCCGTAAACTTTGTATTCATGATAGAAATTTAAACAAACGATAACTCTCCCCATTCCATCTAAACAGACCTTGTGCCGTAAACTTTGTATTCATGATAGAAATTTAAACAAACGATAACTCTCCCATTCCATCTAAACAGACCTTGTGCCGTAAACTTTGTATTCATGATAGAAATTTAAACAAACGATAACTCTCCCCATTCCATCTAAACAGACCTTGTGCCGTAAACTTTGTATTCATGATAGAAATTTAAACAAACGATAACTCTCCCATTCCATCTAAACAGACCTTGTGCCGTAAACTTTGTATTCATGATAGAAATTTAAACAAACGATAACTCTCCCATTCCATCTAAACAGACCTTGTGCCGTAAACTTTGTATTCATGATAGAAATTTAAACAAACGATAACTCTCCCCATTCCATCTAAACAGACCTTGTGCCGTAAACTTTGTATTCATGATAGAAATTTAAACAAACGATAACTCTCCCATTCCATCTAAACAGACCTTGTGCCGTAAACTTTGTATTCATGATAGAAATTTAAACAAACGATAACTCTCCCCATTCCATCTAAACAGACCTTGTGCCGTAAACTTTGTATTCATGATAGAAATTTAAACAAACGATAACTCTCCCATTCCATCTAAACAGACCTTGTGCCGTAAACTTTGTATTCATGATAGAAATTTAAACAAACGATAACTCTCCCCATTCCATCTAAACAGACCTTGTGCCGTAAACTTTGTATTCATGATAGAAATTTAAACAAACGATAACTCTCCCCATTCCATCTAAACAGACCTTGTGCCGTAAACTTTGTATTCATGATAGAAATTTAAACAAACGATAACTCTCCCCATTCCATCTAAACAGACCTTGTGCCGTAAACTTTGTATTCATGATAGAAATTTAAACAAACGATAACTCTCCCATTCCATCTAAACAGACCTTGTGCCGTAAACTTTGTATTCATGATAGAAATTTAAACAAACGATAACTCTCCCCATTCCATCTAAACAGACCTTGTGCCGTAAACTTTGTATTCATGATAGAAATTTAAACAAACGATAACTCTCCCATTCCATCTAAACAGACCTTGTGCCGTAAACTTTGTATTCATGATAGAAATTTAAACAAACGATAACTCTCCCCATTCCATCTAAACAGACCTTGTGCCGTAAACTTTGTATTCATGATAGAAATTTAAACAAACGATAACTCTCCCATTCCATCTAAACAGACCTTGTGCCGTAAACTTTGTATTCATGATAGAAATTTAAACAAACGATAACTCTCCCATTCCATCTAAACAGACCTTGTGCCGTAAACTTTGTATTCATGATAGAAATTTAAACAAACGATAACTCTCCCATTCCATCTAAACAGACCTTGTGCCGTAAACTTTGTATTCATGATAGAAATTTAAACAAACGATAACTCTCCCCATTCCATCTAAACAGACCTTGTGCCGTAAACTTTGTATTCATGATAGAAATTTAAACAAACGATAACTCTCCCATTCCATCTAAACAGACCTTGTGCCGTAAACTTTGTATTCATGATAGAAATTTAAACAAACGATAACTCTCCCCATTCCATCTAAACAGACCTTGTGCCGTAAACTTTGTATTCATGATAGAAATTTAAACAAACGATAACTCTCCCCATTCCATCTAAACAGACCTTGTGCCGTAAACTTTGTATTCATGATAGAAATTTAAACAAACGATAACTCTCCCATTCCATCTAAACAGACCTTGTGCCGTAAACTTTGTATTCATGATAGAAATTTAAACAAACGATAACTCTCCCATTCCATCTAAACAGACCTTGTGCCGTAAACTTTGTATTCATGATAGAAATTTAAACAAACGATAACTCTCCCATTCCATCTAAACAGACCTTGTGCCGTAAACTTTGTATTCATGATAGAAATTTAAACAAACGATAACTCTCCCATTCCATCTAAACAGACCTTGTGCCGTAAACTTTGTATTCATGATAGAAATTTAAACAAACGATAACTCTCCCCATTCCATCTAAACAGACCTTGTGCCGTAAACTTTGTATTCATGATAGAAATTTAAACAAACGATAACTCTCCCCATTCCATCTAAACAGACCTTGTGCCGTAAACTTTGTATTCATGATAGAAATTTAAACAAACGATAACTCTCCCCATTCCATCTAAACAGACCTTGTGCCGTAAACTTTGTATTCATGATAGAAATTTAAACAAACGATAACTCTCCCCATTCCATCTAAACAGACCTTGTGCCGTAAACTTTGTATTCATGATAGAAATTTAAACAAACGATAACTCTCCCCATTCCATCTAAACAGACCTTGTGCCGTAAACTTTGTATTCATGATAGAAATTTAAACAAACGATAACTCTCCCCATTCCATCTAAACAGACCTTGTGCCGTAAACTTTGTATTCATGATAGAAATTTAAACAAACGATAACTCTCCCCATTCCATCTAAACAGACCTTGTGCCGTAAACTTTGTATTCATGATAGAAATTTAAACAAACGATAACTCTCCCATTCCATCTAAACAGACCTTGTGCCGTAAACTTTGTATTCATGATAGAAATTTAAACAAACGATAACTCTCCCCATTCCATCTAAACAGACCTTGTGCCGTAAACTTTGTATTCATGATAGAAATTTAAACAAACGATAACTCTCCCATTCCATCTAAACAGACCTTGTGCCGTAAACTTTGTATTCATGATAGAAATTTAAACAAACGATAACTCTCCCATTCCATCTAAACAGACCTTGTGCCGTAAACTTTGTATTCATGATAGAAATTTAAACAAACGATAACTCTCCCATTCCATCTAAACAGACCTTGTGCCGTAAACTTTGTATTCATGATAGAAATTTAAACAAACGATAACTCTCCCCATTCCATCTAAACAGACCTTGTGCCGTAAACTTTGTATTCATGATAGAAATTTAAACAAACGATAACTCTCCCATTCCATCTAAACAGACCTTGTGCCGTAAACTTTGTATTCATGATAGAAATTTAAACAAACGATAACTCTCCCCATTCCATCTAAACAGACCTTGTGCCGTAAACTTTGTATTCATGATAGAAATTTAAACAAACGATAACTCTCCCCATTCCATCTAAACAGACCTTGTGCCGTAAACTTTGTATTCATGATAGAAATTTAAACAAACGATAACTCTCCCATTCCATCTAAACAGACCTTGTGCCGTAAACTTTGTATTCATGATAGAAATTTAAACAAACGATAACTCTCCCATTCCATCTAAACAGACCTTGTGCCGTAAACTTTGTATTCATGATAGAAATTTAAACAAACGATAACTCTCCCCATTCCATCTAAACAGACCTTGTGCCGTAAACTTTGTATTCATGATAGAAATTTAAACAAACGATAACTCTCCCCATTCCATCTAAACAGACCTTGTGCCGTAAACTTTGTATTCATGATAGAAATTTAAACAAACGATAACTCTCCCATTCCATCTAAACAGACCTTGTGCCGTAAACTTTGTATTCATGATAGAAATTTAAACAAACGATAACTCTCCCATTCCATCTAAACAGACCTTGTGCCGTAAACTTTGTATTCATGATAGAAATTTAAACAAACGATAACTCTCCCATTCCATCTAAACAGACCTTGTGCCGTAAACTTTGTATTCATGATAGAAATTTAAACAAACGATAACTCTCCCCATTCCATCTAAACAGACCTTGTGCCGTAAACTTTGTATTCATGATAGAAATTTAAACAAACGATAACTCTCCCCATTCCATCTAAACAGACCTTGTGCCGTAAACTTTGTATTCATGATAGAAATTTAAACAAACGATAACTCTCCCATTCCATCTAAACAGACCTTGTGCCGTAAACTTTGTATTCATGATAGAAATTTAAACAAACGATAACTCTCCCATTCCATCTAAACAGACCTTGTGCCGTAAACTTTGTATTCATGATAGAAATTTAAACAAACGATAACTCTCCCCATTCCATCTAAACAGACCTTGTGCCGTAAACTTTGTATTCATGATAGAAATTTAAACAAACGATAACTCTCCCATTCCATCTAAACAGACCTTGTGCCGTAAACTTTGTATTCATGATAGAAATTTAAACAAACGATAACTCTCCCATTCCATCTAAACAGACCTTGTGCCGTAAACTTTGTATTCATGATAGAAATTTAAACAAACGATAACTCCCCATTCCATCTAAACAGACCTTGTGCCGTAAACTTTGTATTCATGATAGAAATTTAAACAAACGATAACTCTCCCATTCCATCTAAACAGACCTTGTGCCGTAAACTTTGTATTCATGATAGAAATTTAAACAAACGATAACTCTCCCATTCCATCTAAACAGACCTTGTGCCGTAAACTTTGTATTCATGATAGAAATTTAAACAAACGATAACTCTCCCATTCCATCTAAACAGACCTTGTGCCGTAAACTTTGTATTCATGATAGAAATTTAAACAAACGATAACTCTCCCCATTCCATCTAAACAGACCTTGTGCCGTAAACTTTGTATTCATGATAGAAATTTAAACAAACGATAACTCTCCCCATTCCATCTAAACAGACCTTGTGCCGTAAACTTTGTATTCATGATAGAAATTTAAACAAACGATAACTCTCCCCATTCCATCTAAACAGACCTTGTGCCGTAAACTTTGTATTCATGATAGAAATTTAAACAAACGATAACTCTCCCCATTCCATCTAAACAGACCTTGTGCCGTAAACTTTGTATTCATGATAGAAATTTAAACAAACGATAACTCTCCCATTCCATCTAAACAGACCTTGTGCCGTAAACTTTGTATTCATGATAGAAATTTAAACAAACGATAACTCTCCCCATTCCATCTAAACAGACCTTGTGCCGTAAACTTTGTATTCATGATAGAAATTTAAACAAACGATAACTCTCCCCATTCCATCTAAACAGACCTTGTGCCGTAAACTTTGTATTCATGATAGAAATTTAAACAAACGATAACTCTCCCATTCCATCTAAACAGACCTTGTGCCGTAAACTTTGTATTCATGATAGAAATTTAAACAAACGATAACTCTCCCCATTCCATCTAAACAGACCTTGCCGTAAACTTTGTATTCATGATAGAAATTTAAACAAACGATAACTCTCCCATTCCATCTAAACAGACCTTGTGCCGTAAACTTTGTATTCATGATAGAAATTTAAACAAACGATAACTCTCCCATTCCATCTAAACAGACCTTGTGCCGTAAACTTTGTATTCATGATAGAAATTTAAACAAACGATAACTCTCCCCATTCCATCTAAACAGACCTTGTGCCGTAAACTTTGTATTCATGATAGAAATTTAAACAAACGATAACTCTCCCATTCCATCTAAACAGACCTTGTGCCGTAAACTTTGTATTCATGATAGAAATTTAAACAAACGATAACTCTCCCATTCCATCTAAACAGACCTTGTGCCGTAAACTTTGTATTCATGATAGAAATTTAAACAAACGATAACTCTCCCCATTCCATCTAAACAGACCTTGTGCCGTAAACTTTGTATTCATGATAGAAATTTAAACAAACGATAACTCTCCCATTCCATCTAAACAGACCTTGTGCCGTAAACTTTGTATTCATGATAGAAATTTAAACAAACGATAACTCTCCCATTCCATCTAAACAGACCTTGTGCCGTAAACTTTGTATTCATGATAGAAATTTAAACAAACGATAACTCTCCCCATTCCATCTAAACAGACCTTGTGCCGTAAACTTTGTATTCATGATAGAAATTTAAACAAACGATAACTCTCCCCATTCCATCTAAACAGACCTTGTGCCGTAAACTTTGTATTCATGATAGAAATTTAAACAAACGATAACTCTCCCATTCCATCTAAACAGACCTTGTGCCGTAAACTTTGTATTCATGATAGAAATTTAAACAAACGATAACTCTCCCCATTCCATCTAAACAGACCTTGTGCCGTAAACTTTGTATTCATGATAGAAATTTAAACAAACGATAACTCTCCCATTCCATCTAAACAGACCTTGTGCCGTAAACTTTGTATTCATGATAGAAATTTAAACAAACGATAACTCTCCCCATTCCATCTAAACAGACCTTGTGCCGTAAACTTTGTATTCATGATAGAAATTTAAACAAACGATAACTCTCCCCATTCCATCTAAACAGACCTTGCCGTAAACTTTGTATTCATGATAGAAATTTAAACAAACGATAACTCTCCCATTCCATCTAAACAGACCTTGTGCCGTAAACTTTGTATTCATGATAGAAATTTAAACAAACGATAACTCTCCCCATTCCATCTAAACAGACCTTGTGCCGTAAACTTTGTATTCATGATAGAAATTTAAACAAACGATAACTCTCCCATTCCATCTAAACAGACCTTGTGCCGTAAACTTTGTATTCATGATAGAAATTTAAACAAACGATAACTCTCCCCATTCCATCTAAACAGACCTTGTGCCGTAAACTTTGTATTCATGATAGAAATTTAAACAAACGATAACTCTCCCATTCCATCTAAACAGACCTTGTGCCGTAAACTTTGTATTCATGATAGAAATTTAAACAAACGATAACTCTCCCCATTCTAAACAGACCTTGTGCCGTAAACTTTGTATTCATGATAGAAATTTAAACAAACGATAACTCTCCCATTCCATCTAAACAGACCTTGTGCCGTAAACTTTGTATTCATGATAGAAATTTAAACAAACGATAACTATTCCATCTAAACAACCTTGTCCAAACTTTGTATTCATGATAGAAATTTAAACAAACGATAACTCTCGCCATTCCATCTAAACAGACCTTGTGCCGTAAACTTTGTATTCATGATAGAAATTTAAACAAACGATAACTTCCATTCTTAAACCTTGTGCCGTAAACTTTGTATTCATTAGAAATTTAAAACCTTTTAATTCTTGTCATGATTACAGTTTGTACTATTTGTATTTTTGTAGAAATTTGTCACATGATCTAAACAGACCTTGCGCCGTAAACGTATTCATATAGAAATTTAAACAAACGATCCTGACTACCATCTATTCAATTGGTTAAAGAGTAAGTTCAAATGTTGCTGTCTTTCATTATTTTACGTTATGTATCATGACCTGTTGGAATGTTATTAATAAATACTTTAAATAAACGATGATTGTCTTCATTAAACAATCTTCTTGTTTTAATTTTATTCATCCTATTGATGTGTTAAATGATAAAATCTCCGCCTCAATACCATCTACTATGTTTCAGAAACAAATAACTTCCTCCATTAATCGAGTTTTTCCTTGATTGGTGTTGATGTGTTTTCATGGTATACAAACTACTCCGCTATATCCCTCGACATCGTGTTATTGCGAGGAAACAAAAAGTTAGTTGTCATAAGTACATTCATGAATTGATGTAAAAGCTAAATTAATTTATATGAACAAATTTTAGCGTTCGATTTCTCGGTTTTTTACAACTCTACACTGTCCTGTATGTGAACAATTAACACAGCACGGTTTGTGTCAAAGTTGTTGTAGCAACCCTCAAAAGTCTGTCTTTATTCTGGCAAGTAGAGTGGGGAACTGGGAAAGAAAATACAGTCATCTTAAAGAGGTATGCATAATAAATAACCTAATAATTATGGTTTGTCTTTTTCATGACATTTAATTTTTTTTTCATATTGTAGATATGTTTTCAGTGTGTGGAGCTAGAGATGAACAACTGAGCTGTATATCACTGGATTGTCCTGTTATGTTTAAACTAGAGAAGCTAAAAACAAATGTGGAATATGGAATGACATTAAGAGACTTTCAAAAAACAATTGAAGAAAGTTATGGTCAGTCAGAGGTAAACAATATAACCACCAAATGTTGATGGTATATTATCATCGTTAAAATCTTGATGAAATAGAGATTTCACATTTTTCACTAGAGCATTTTCTTGGCGAAGCACATTTGTTATAGATTTGACTTTGTGAGGTTAAACCAAAGGCAAAAATCACTAATTGTATAAACAAACGATAACTCGCCCCATTCCATTGTAACAGACCGTGTCCCGCAAACTTTGTATTGATTAATTGTATCTATATTATATATTCATTTATGTATTTGTTTTATTATTTATTATTATATTTTTAGATAAATATATAATATAGATACAATTAATCAATACAAAGTTTGTGGGGCTGTTTGTTACGATGGAATAGTTATCGTTTGTTTATACAATTTCAGATTTTGGGCCATATTAAACTTTGTTATTTAAACATTCATATTTTTATAGCACAAATCTAAAGTGTTTTGGAGTTCCAGTAATTTATAATGGATCATAATGGATCACCATTTTGCTATTCTGTCAAGGATTGCCATCTAATACAGGTATAAATGTACATAAATGATCACACGAAATATTTTTTTGCTCAATTGACTTAACTTCTTTAGATGTACTAAACAATGTCATTTCTATTATTCGTAAAATATTCTTTTGTTTTTGGACCACTAACATTGTTTCATTGTAACTCATTATTTTCGATATCATTTTATATGAGCCGAATGCATTTAAAACAAAAGATATCGTAGATTTTTAGCTATGATTTCTAATGAAATTCTCATGAAACAACTCATACTGGCCAATATACACATTTTTCAAGTTTCGAACCTTTCAACCGCAAAACTACTTGGATCAATTCCCTATTTTTTCGCGCATTTAAGATTTGTTCTAACCAAACACTATTCAAAAAACAAATTGAAACACTCCAGTCTTTTATGTCATGGAATCGTTTCCCTCTTACAGTCCGGAAATTCTTGATTCATAAACACAAAACCAAAATCATAGCTAAAAATAACCCCTCTAAACAAAATACTGAGAATGACCTTCGTAAAATTTTCATTAGAATACCATATCTAGGCAAGCAGGGTGAACGTTTGATTTTCAATCTTCTTCGCAAAATTCGCCGTAGCTTAAATATTCCCATCAAACCTATAGTCATATATCAAACAAAAAAGATATCAATTTTCTGTTCCAAAAAGAACAAAATTCCGGAACTCTCTAAAGCCAATGTTGTACATGAATTTAAATGTACAGGCTGTGGTCATACATACATAGACAAAACTGAACGAAACCTACACACAAGACTAACCCAACATGCCACTAATTACAACAATTCTAGTGCTATCTCGCTACATTTACTCATTTGTACAGACGCCAACTACATCTCACACCTTTTCTCACTTCCTGACGTTGACTCTGACCTCGATCTCACACGCGTGCCACTTAAATCTTGTAAATTGATTCCAAGTAATACCAAAATCTTATATCGCTGTAAAAATAATAATCCTTATCAACTTCTCATCTTAGAAGCGCTTTTGATAAAACGCAATATGCCACAACTTAATAGTGGTCTTAAAGCTTGTAAGAAACTATTTCTATTTTAATGTAAATAAACTGCCTGATTGTTTAGTCTTATAGTTCTCTAATTCCATAACTGTCATTTCCGCTTGTAAATATATAAAAGTTTCGCAGCCTGCATTGTAAACTATTAGTCTGATGATGTCTTTGGAATAAAGACAAAATATTACACCGTCTCTTGTTTTAAAACTCTTGTATTATCTTGAATATCAAGAAAACGAGATGTCCCTTTTCGGAATTTGTTTTATTTTGTATTATTTGAAATTGTCTGCTTGTCCTGGTTATTGAATAGCTAGATATTGCAAACTAAACTCATAAATATACTTTGATAGTTCCATACAAGTTTCTTAATAAGAACAGTTCCAGTAAATAAATGACAGTTGAAAACTTGAAAATACAAATGTTTGAATATTATCAATAATATATTTATACCTTTTATAAATATACAACTGTTGTTATTTGAACCTTTGTTAAAAGAAATCTACAATACAACTGTTTCTAATCATCTTTAGTATAAAGAAGACATACCTAAAATGAAAAGAGAAATTGATTTTTTTCTTCATTGAAAATGAGCTACAAATTCATTTCCTTTCCTTCTATCTCCTTGTACGTTTATTCAAAGACAGGAGTATTTTAGCTTCTAGCAAATAAAAGATAAATAGAAGTCCAAATGCTTCAGTTTCAATATCAATAGTTTGTTTATAACAAAATGAAGATTGTTGTATATTATTGCGGTACATGTTCAGGTTTAAATGTTTTTAACATAATTTCTATTGCTTGTTTATAAAAATCTTTTGCTTTTTCGTTATCTCCCATATGATCGTAAACCAAACCCAGATTGTTGTACGTTGTTGCAATATTGACATGGTCAGGTCCAAATGCTTTTGTCTGAATTTTTATCGCTCGTTCATAAAAATCTTTTGCTTTTTCGTACTCTCCCATATTATTGTAAACAAAACCCAGATTGTTGTACGTTGTCGCAATATTAACATGGTCAGGTCCAAATTCTTTTGTTTGAATTTTTATCGCTCGTTCATAAAAATCTTTTGCTTTTTCGTACTCTCCCATATTATTGTAAACCAAACCCAGATTGTTGTACGTTGTCGCAACATTAACATGGTCAGGTCCAAGTTCTTTTGTTTGAATTTTTATCGCTCGTTCATAAAAATCTTTTGCTTTTTCGTACTCTCCCATTTTACTGTAAACCAAACCCAGATTGTTGTACGTTGTCGCAATATTAACATGGTCAGGTCCAAATGCTTTTGTATTAATTTCTTTCGCTCGTTCATAAAAATCTTTTGCTTTTTCGTACTCTCCCATTTCTCTGTAAACCAAACCCAGATTGTTGTACGTTGTCGCAATATTAACATGGTCAGGTCCAAATGCTTTTGTTTTAATTTCTTTCGCTCGTTCATAAAAATCTTTGGCTTTTTCGTACTTTCCCATTTCTCTGTAAACCAAACCCAGATTGTTGTACGTTGTCGCAATATTAACATGGTCGGGTCCAAATGCTTTTGTTTGAATTTTTATCGCTCGTTCATAAAAATCTTTTGCTTTTTCGTACTCTCTCATATTATTGTAAACAAAACCCAGATTGTTGTACGTTGTCGCAATATTAACATGGTCAGGTCCAAATGCTTTTGTTTGAATTTTTATCGCTCGTTCATAAAAATCTTTTGCTTTTTCGTACTCTCATATTATTGTAAACAAAACCCAGATTGTTGTACGTTGTCGCAATATTAACATGGTCAGGTCCAAATTCTTTTGTTTGAATTTTATCGCTCGTTCATAAAAATCTTTTGCTTTTTCGTACTCTCCCATATTATTGTAAACCAAACCCAGATTGTTGTACGTTGTCGCAATATTAACATGGTCAGGTCCAAATGTTTTCGTTTGAATTTTCATCGCTCGTTCATAAAAATCTTTTGCTTTTTCGTACTCTCTCATTTTAAAGTAAACCAAACCCAGATCGTTGAACCTTGTCGCAATATTAACATGGTCAGGTCCAAATGTTTTTGTTTGAACTTCTATAGCTCGTTTATAAAAATCTTTTGCTTTTTCGTACTCTCTCATATTATTGTAAACAAAACCCAGATTGTTGTACCTTGTCGCAATATTAACATGGTCAGGTCCAAAAGCTTTTGTTTGAATTTTCATCGCTCGTTCATAAAAATCTTTTGCTTTTTCGTACTCTCCCATATTACTGTAAACGAAACCCAGATTGTTGTACGTTGTCGCAACATCAACATGGTCAGGTCCAAATGTTTTCTTTTCAATTTTCATCGCTCGTTCATAAAAATCTTTTGCTTTTTCGTACTTTCCCATTTCATAGTAAACCGAACCCAGATTGTTGCACAATGCCGCAATATTAACATGGTCAGGTCCAAATGCTTTTGCTTGAATTCCCATTGCTCGCTCGAAAAAATCTTGAGCGTTTTCATATTCTCCGTTCTTCCTTAGCAATGAAGCCATCTTGTTGTACGAATATGAAACATCAATATGATCAACACCTAACACTTTAGTTTGAATTTCTGTCATGTCGTAAAGTACTTTAATAGCAAGCTTATAGTTATAAAATCTTTCCAAAACATCTACAAAATATTTGGCAAGTTTCCAATTTCTTTCATCAAGTTTTTGTTTTGATGATTTTACATAGATCAACTTATTTAGGAAATGTTGAAATGATGAATTTGTTATGAATTTAAATAGATGTGGAATTATTTTGATTTCATCTTCACTGTCTTCAAAATGATTTAGTGCCCAAGCAACTTGACAGGCAAGATCAGCTGCAGACTTTTTAGAATTATTTTCGTTTTGTTTACAGCCAAAGGTCTGCGATGAATAATTTATGATGGCTTCGTGTACAACGCTGTGTAGGCGGATGTCGTTGTTTTCCGTTTGAAGGAATAAAGAACAATGCTTTAATTGAAGACAGACATCTTCTGCAGATTTTTGTGGATCAATGCTTTTAATAAATTGTATTATAACATCTTTTGGTAAGGGATCGAAAGATATTATTGAGAAAAGTTTAAAAACATGTTTCAACAAGATGTATTCTTCGGCATTTTTTTGTACTGCTAACATAACAGTTTGCATTCCTAAGTAAGATGTATTTATTTTTTGAAAACTGGCATCCATTTTCTGTCGCTCTTCTTCATTCAACTTATCAAAATATTGCTCCCACGTGAATTTCGGATTTGCACTTTTTACTCTACCTACGTAGGAAGCAGCATTTGCCAGGAACAACGGTTGACGATTTAATTTGTCTGATAAATCCTTTAAATATTTTTCATCTTTATTATGAATATCAGAAAAGAAAGATAGAAGTTGTCGACATTCTTCATCATTCATACCATGACTAACTGAAATGTGTTTATTTAGATTTCCATCTGGTGGTATAGCATCTGTATTTTGGACAGTTACTATAATTTGTCCATTTTTCCAGCTATGATCACCAACTTGAGGTAATAATGGATAAATTTTATGAAGTTCAACCACGTTATCTACAACAATCCACCATGTTTGCCAAGATTTCAGTTGTTGTGTCAGCAATAATTGAAAATCTTTAGTTTTGTCCTCGCTGCTTTTTGCTTCTTTCAGAATATTTTCAATGACAGTTTTATCATTGTTTAAACGTTGATAAAGTTCAGCATAAGTTTTCAAAAGAGAGTCGATATCTTTTCCGTCAAGTGTCATCACAAATGTCGTGTGATTTTCCCAGTCAAACGAGTTATACATTTCTTCGCAAATTTGTCTGGCTAATTCAGATTTACCACTGCCAGGATTACCAGAAATATAGTAATATGTTAGTTCATTATTGTTAGTACTGCGCAAGTTATTGAGATCTGCTGTGATTTGATTGAGTAATTCTGTACGTTTAACCACATCGTGATTTGATTTGCAAGGAAGTACTTGAAAAGAATAAAATATGTTTCGTTCACTTTTTATTTTGATAATTTCAGTGAATGAAAATCCTAGATCTTGAAATGACTTTTCAATATCACAAACCATTGTGTGATATTCAGTATCAGATAATTTACTATCTTCATTATGAGCGATTTTGTTTCTTACTTCACGAAGTTCATTCACAGCAGCTTTAGTGTTTGGGTCAATTTTATTTCCAATTGCGTTTGAAAACAATATTGCTGCAAACAGTGTTGTACAATCCCACTTACTGGTGTCACCATCTTGAAACTTTGACAGAATATGTTTGTCATGAGGTTTAGGTTTCTTTTTTGTTTTTTCAATATTGAACAACTTCTGACCACTGCTTGAATTATTCCATTCTCCGTGGTCTTTACTGCAATGAGCGTTCCACTCTTGGATAAATAAATCAACAAGTTTCTTTTTAACGACATTTTTAAGTATTTTCTGCAAGTAGTTGTAATTCTTTTCTTCTCTTGACTCCATCTAAGGGTCATAAAAGTATTAATATCAACATAAATATTTTGTTTAATTGGAATTTATAGACAACTAAAATTGTTGAAAATCAAACATAGCTACGTAATGTTACAGTTTTACTTGTACGTGTAAATGAATATCGAGGATGGCAGCTGAAAACAACGCAATTTGACATTTTAGTTTTCCTGCATTTAGGCATTTGGCTACATTTTGGTAGTGGCGTTGCCAGGATTTTGCGCGTGGGGGGCACGAAATTTGTTCCACGTCAGTCGCTAGCAAAATGGCCCTAAAAATTTCTTCTGCACTTGGAAATTTTTGAAATATTTATCACAACATGAATAGTTTCAATTTTTTAACTTCCCAGTTTAGCCTTGAAGGATTTGTACATTCTTCGTGTTATAACGTTACGTAGATTGATTACTGATTTTAATGAAATGTTTTCATATTATAATACTCCCAGAACTGCAGTATTTTCATGAGCCCTACTCTTAGTCATTGCTATATTTGTATTATTGTGTCTACAAGTTTGAGTCTACGGGGCCTTCCCAGGCTCCCTTTAGTGACGCCACTGCATGCTGGAATAAAAATAGAGGTACTGAGTTATATTATCACTTAGGAAGGTGTATAACAATTTGTCTAACTGACACATAAAGTTTGTACAGGCAGTCTACTTGAATACAATGACTACTTAGTCAGCTGTACAATATAAATATATATGAAGCAGAGTGTTCTGTAATTTAGCCTTTGCATTTAAAAAAATTCCTATTTCTTATAAAAGATCTGATTGCCTTCTAGAATTAATTTTAAAGACAACCTTGAGAAATTTTTCAAGTATTCTTCCTTTTCAATTAAAAAAATCATGTAAAATACAGGACATGTCATGTAAGTCATGTTTTATAGGAAAAAAAAATTTCGTTCTTGTTGTGTAGAATGAAGATTGAGACTGTGTCCTGGCGAACATTAAAAAACAAATTCATTACACACTGCAATATTCTGTGGTAACTTCTGTTATTCCCATTTTATAGTATTCTGTATGTAATCGACATGCAAATTTCATGTAAATGCCATAAAATGTAAAATTTACTTATTGTATTTCTTTGCATGCATTTAAAGTTTCTTAAAACATGCCTAACACTTGAAATGTTTTGCAAAATCTAGAAAATGACAAAAAAGCTCAAAAAATTATCTTACATTTTGTTTTGTCATGCTCATAAACTACAGAAACATGTTAAGAAGATAGTATGTGCGTAGTTTGGTTTACCAATGTATCCGTTCCCACACGGCTAACAGCCAAGGAACAGTTATTGACGTTAGTTAAATTTCCTTATGTACCATATATAGCTTAAATAGAGGAACTATTTCGACCAATAATAATATTTGTTATTTGTAATAAAGACTATAAATACTGCTCTGTAAAATAATAAAAATCAGTTCTATCATTAAGCTCACTCGTGGTTGTTACTGAAGGTATAGAGTATATTAAGAGATATGGCGACTAACTCGAACTCAACAGGTTAATGGCCCAGGAGAAGTTTGCTTTTGGACTACACATTGCAATGTTTTTAAAGGGTCTGTCAAGCACGTACGACGTCTTTGCTACCGTAACAGTTCAAAGGGAAAGACAAATGACTTTTACGGAATTTAAGAATTCGTTATGAAGTTATGAACAAAATATCAAACCATTGTTACCAAAAACGGAGGTAGGTAACAACGTTATGTATGCGAAACCAAGATTTGATGAAAATTGTTTCAACTGTGAAAGAAAGGGACACAAAAGCTCACAATGCCGAGTGAAGGGGAACAAATGTTGCTCCTTATGCAAGGCCAAGACCCACGACACGAAAGATTGCCGAAAGATGAAAGAAACGTCCTAGTCAGCTAAAGACGAGCAGCGCTGTGACAGTGAACGGCAACACTCCTTTTTATTTGTGTCAAAGGATGAAGAAGAGAACGCTGAAGCAGACGTGAAGGATAAGGATCAAGCGAATTTAACTCTACTCGTGGACGCAGGAGCTACAAGACACATTATTAACAATAAGGCAAAATTTATAGATTTTGATTGTAAATTTGATAGTAAAGCGCATGTTATTGAATTAGCAGATGGCAGTAAAGCCAACGTAGTAGTCGATAAAGGTACTGCTAAAGTCAAATTAGTTGACTTGCATGGAAATGCGCAGGACGTCTTATTAAGTAATGCCTTATATGTTCCATCTTACGATCAAAATATATTCTCAGTAAATGCTGCCGTAGAAAAGGGGGCAAAAGTCAAATTAGATAAACACGATAATCATGCACAGTGACCTGATGGCACAACGTTTGGAATAAGACAAAAAGGCAAACTTTACTATATAAATAACATATCATCTTCGAATAAAACTGCATGTTCCCTTTACAAGGGGCACAAAATTCTAGGTCACTGCAACTACAAGGATGTTAGGAAACTAGAGAAGGTGGTTAAGGGGATGAAAATCACAGACTTGAGGGATGTTGAGTGTGAGGTTTGTACGGAAGGTAAAATGTGTCAGAAGAAAAGTAAGCTGGAAGATAAAAAGGCGAGAGGTCCTCTTGAGTTTATTCACACAGATCTTGCAGGTCCTATTGATCCGGAAGGAAGAGAAGGGTTTAGATATGCATTGTCATTTGTGGATGATTATTCAGAATTGAATATGGTCTATTTTCTCAAGCATAAAAGCGATACACCACAAGCATTAAAACAGTTTTTAGCAGATGTTGCACCTTACGGAAATGTGAAGCACATAAGAAGTGATAACGGCACTGAATTTACAAGCGAGAAATTCAAATCGATTCTTAGAGAAAACAAAATTAGGCATGAAACTAGTGCACCATATTCGCCACACCAGAACGGCACAGTTAAGAGATCGTGGTTAACTTTATTTAATATGGCTAGGTGTCTATTGCTAGAAGCGGAACTACCAAAATCCATGTGGACATATGCCGTCATGGCATCTGCTTATATTAGGAATCGTTGTTTTAATTTGAGGTTGAACATAACTCCGTTTGAAGCGTTTACAGGCTCACAACCAGACTTGAGCAAAATGCACGTTTTTGGTTGTGTTTGTTATGGTTATTCACAAAACTTCAAAAAGTTAGACCCTAGACGTAAACAAGGTATTCTCGTAGGGTATGATAAAAATAGTCCAGCATATTTACTATACTACCCTGACATTAACAAAGTAGAGCGTGTAAGATGTGTTAAGTTCTTCAGGGAGGGTAGCAGGGAACTGCCAGAACTAGATGATGAAGAACTTGCACCTCAGATAGCAAAATTGCATGAAAGAAACCCCAAAACAACTAACGAAATCATTAGTACTCCAGAGACATCTAGAGAATCAAGATATCCCACTAGGATAAGAAGTAAGAGTAAATATCTTGACAAGTATGTGACAAAACAAGTTTCAGGGGAGGATACTGTCTCATATACCGTAGATTATTGCTATAGAGTATCCAACATCCCAACGACATATTCCCAAGCAATAAGCTCTATTGTAAAAGTAAAATGACAAAAAGCCATGAATGATGAAATGAAAGCGTTAATTGACAATGATACGTTTGAACTTGTTCCACCCCCAACAAATAGAGACATAGTGGAGGAAAATGGGTATACACAGTAAAAGTAGGGCAACATGAAGAAGAGACCCATAAAGCCCGTTATGTAGCAAAACGATACTCGCCGACTCCCGGTATTGACTACAACAAAACCTTTTCGCCAACTGCACGCATGAGTTGTATCCGTGTATTGCTTCAACACGCTGTTCAAAACAACATGTTATTGCATCAGATGGATGTAAAAACAGCTTATCTTAACGCCCCAATAGACTGCGAAATTTATATGCATCAACCCGAAGGATTTGAGGAAGTAGATAAAAATGGTGAAAAATTAGTGTACAGGTTGAAAAAGTCTTTGTATGGATTAAAACAAAGTGGTAGGAATTGGAATAACGTATTGCATGAACACTTAATCGGGAAAACTTTCAAATAATCATTAATCGACCCATGCGTTTACACGCGATTTGAAGGAAAAGATGTTACTATTCTAATAGTATGGGTAGATGATATTATCATTGTTGCTTACAATGACACATTAATGCAGAGTGTCAAGAAAATCTTAACTGACCGTTTTAAGATGAAAGATTTAGGAATATTGTCTTGGTTCTTAGGGACTGAATTCAAATACTCAGAAAGTGAAATAACAATGAGTCAAAGGCAATGAGTCATTTCTGATTCTGATTGGGCTGGCGATGCAGATGACAGGCGTAGTATTTCAGGTTACGGTTTCAGGTTGAGTGAGAACGGTGGTTTGTTTTCTTGGAGGAGTAAGAAGCAATCTACAGTTGCTTTGTCAACTTGTGAGGCTGAGTATATGGCATTGACTGAAGCTATTCAAGAAGCAAAATTTTTGAAATATTCGTGTTTTGATTTGCGTATTTGTAAGGAAGGCGAGTGTGTTTTGTTGAATGTTGACAATCAGGGTGCATTTAACTTAGCAAAGAACCCTATGTACCACAAAAGATCCAAGCACATAGATATTAGATATCACTTTATCAGAAGTGAAATAAGGGCTGGTAAAATAGAAATTATGTATGTAGCAACACATGAAAATGTGGCTGATATATTTACGAAAGCTGTAAGTAAGATTAAATTAAGTAGATTCAAAACGTTTATAACTGGTAAATAAATATCAATTTGTTAATTTAGTTAAATTATTCAAGGTTCGGCAATAACGTTCGGATAATATGTGAAATATTATGATTTTTATTGTGGAACAAAATAACAACTTACGTATAAGCTAACAACGATATTACAATAACAAGTTCACAATGTCACTTGATCTTATATGTGTCATAGTTACTTAATTATGCATGCAATGGTATGTTGTTTATGTTTTTCGCGTGATGTTCATATCTTAACAAATTTAGTTTATGAGCAAGGGGTGTTGAGTCATGCTCGTAAACCACAGAAACATGTTAAACTTATTGCAAATAATAATATGCGTAACTGAAATTCTCTGGCGTGTCATAATTTTGATTCATCTTGTTAATTCTTGTATAATATATTAATCCTAACACGGTTTTTTTTAATATGCACATGAAAAACATGTGACTTGGACGAGATTTGAAATCGCACCTTCGGGTGCTAGTCCGCCGCTCTACCTGTTGAGCTACCAAGCCCACAGGGATTGGAGACGAGTCAAATCTCTTTTATACTGCGTATGGACGAGAGATTCTCGCCAATATAGCAGTTTACTGGATGGCACCGTGTGCCGAATTTATTCCAAAGCCATCATCAGAGAATATATATAATATATATTAATCCTAACACCGTTTGTTTTAATATGCACATGAAAAACAGGTAGAGCGGCGGACTAGTATCCCGAAGGTGCGAGTTCAAATCTCGTCCAAGTCACATGTTTTTTATGTGCATATTAAAAAAGACCGTGTTAGGATTAGTATATTACATACATTCTCTGATGATGGCTTTGGAATAAAGTTTGTTGATTTTTAGCCCTTCCGTACCAACGATATTTGAAAAGACTTATGAAATTAAATTTTGGTGATAATGCAAGAAAGGTCAGTATTTTGAAATGATAAATTATCCAATGTGTCATTGTGAAAATCCCACCAAAATTAACAGATGTATCAATATAAAACATATGAAGTGCGAATTCCACCACGAAAAGGACATTCAGGTTTTTTATGATAAATATAACAAAATTCTAGACATAAGAACAAACAATGACACTCTGAAAGGTGAACTTTATAATCAGCATACCTTAACAAACTTAGAAAGATTAAAAACGGTGCAACCATCTACATGATGCCCTTGCTTCTGCTTGATAATAAAGAAATTGGAATGCTCAATAAGTGCTTGATTTTAATCACCTGCTGTTTTTATTGTAAAATATTGAATTCTGTTCATAACAGCGAGACGATAAAATGAGATGGGTAAATTTTATATTTTAGCTATGACTGATGAGAATACACGAAGAAGGGATGATTTATAAATTTTACAACAAATTATGTTTCAGTTAAGTTTCATAAACCTTATACACAGTTTACATATATTTATTTGAATTATTGAAATGTTCTGGAAACTAAACTATTAACAAACGCAAAGTTGAGGCAGCCAGGCAAAATATATAATACCATTTTTACTAATAAGATAGCTCAAAAAAATTAAGATTATAAACAACAACTTTTCCAATAATTATTTTTGACGACTGATATTAGGTAAGGCGGTTAATTTTCTCACATCTCAGTAATCAGAGATACTTCAAAACTGGTAGCGTTTGGACTTGACAGTTCATCATGCAAAGTTTTTTTGATTTTGTGAATTTTTGACGCAAAAAAATATTTTAAATTATCTATCTTACAACAAGTTTAACAATTATAGACCAAAATAAAATCATGTGTACTATCATATGAAGAAGTTAGCTTTTCACTCCAAGTAGGCGCAATTTCTAAAGACATACCTAGCTAAACGTTTTTATGTCATCTGTGTGTTAGGAATGTGATAAATAGATAGATGACTTTATGAATGAGGAAAAAATTCTTCTTGATAAAAGCCATGTTAGATAAAATTAAAATTATTGCACATAATGATATGCATAACTGAACTTCTATGACGTGTCATTATTTTGATTCATCCTGTTGATTTTCAGACCTGTTGTATGAAAAATATTTGAAATGAACCATCGGAATATTTGATTAATTACATCGTCTTGGTAGCGATGATGCTGGAAAGTTCAGTGTTTTCCAACGTTAAATTATGTAAAATTTATTTGTAATTGTCTCAAAAACCCATCATTATCAACAAATGTTATTCATGTCAAAAATGCCTTTCAACAAAGACACAGAAACAACACAAAAATAGTGATCATGCAAATCTGTAGAAACTAATTGTTCCATAGATATCTAACGCAAAATTTGCGAATTGTAAACATCCAACTTTCTTTCGATGTGAATATTCTAATCCTATATTGTATAAAATGTTGTACACGTCTTGATAAAAGCCATGTTAGAAAAAGTAAAATTATTGCACATAATGAGATGTATGTCTAACATACTTTGACGTGTCATTATTTTGACTTAACACGTTTATTTATTAACTTTGCTGTATTAATATAATTTGAAATAAACGATTGGAATAAATTGGTATTGATGTGAGAAAAGTTGTATTTTCCACGTATAATGTGTCCAAAATTTATCTGTGTTTGAAAATCCCACCAAAATGAAGAAAATTTATCCATATAAAACGTACTTGGCACTAATTTATAAGTTATATTTAACTACAATATTCGTGACATCAAAACAAAAAAAATTGATACATGTACACAAAACATTAAATCATAAGGTTAAAATACACCATTACATAAAAGGAGTAAACATTAAAATCAACATACCTTCACAAATTCAGAAAGATTAAAAACGACGCACCCAACTGTATGATGTGTTTGCTTTTGCTTGATAATAAAGAGATCGGAATGTTAAATAAATGATTGATCTAAATCACCTGCTGTTTTTATTGTAAAATATTGAATTTTGTTCATACCCAATAGAATATAAAATGCAAATTTTTCAATTTAGCAATGACTCAAATAAAGACAAAAATGTTTTGACTTGGAAGCTTTATGCATATAAACCTTTGACAGTTTACTATTATTTATTTCAATTATCGAACATCGATAAACAGAGCTTCTCTGAAATTGTCAGCGTTCCAAGTTTGAAACGTGGTCAATGAACTTTCTTAATTTTGTAAACTTTTGATGCGGATAAGCAAATAATCTGATAAGAGGCGTGAGAAGCAAGTAAAAGTTGGGGAACTCAAGATTTTAGGGGCAGTCTTTATTTAAAAATTGAATTTCAGAGTAACTATTCTCGAAGTCTCTAGTTTTGATTAATTTTGTCACATCTCAGTAATCAGAGATACTTCAAAATTGATAGCGTTTGGACTTGACAGTTCATCATGCAAGGTTTTGTTATTTTGTGAACTTTTGACGCAAACAAATATTTTAAATAGTCTATCTTACAACAAGTTTAACAATTATAGACCAGAAAAAAATCACGTGTACTATCACGTGAAGATGTGCGCTTTTTACTCCAAGTGGGCGCATTTTCTAAAGACATACCTAACAAAACGTTTTTATGTCATCATCTGTGTTACGAATAAGATAAATAGAAAGATGACTATATGAAAGAGGAAAAAAATTCCTTTTGATAAAAGCCATATTAGATAAAATTAAAATCATTCCGCATTTATAATATGCATAGCTGAAATTCTGTGACGTGTCATAATTTTGATTCATCTTGTTGATTTTTTAGACCTGTTGTATGAATAATATTTGAAATTAACCATAGGAATATTTGATTAATTACCTCGTATTGCTGGCGATGATGCTGGACAGTTCAGTGTTTTCTAACGTTAAATTTTCTAAAATTTATTTGTGATTGTTTAAAAAAACTCATGAAAGTCAACAAATGTTATTCATATCAAAAATGCCTTTCAACAAAGACACAGAAACAACACAAAATAGTTATCATGCAAATCTGTAGCAACTAATTGTTCCATAGATATCTAACGCAAAATTTGCGAAATGTAAACATCTAGATAAAAAACTTCATACTCTCTTTCGATGTGAATATTCTTGTTCTATATTGTATAAAATGTTGTATACGTTAAGATAAAAGCCATGTTAGAAAAAGTAAAGTTATTGCACATAATGACATGTATGTCTAGCATACTTTGACGTGTCATTATTTTGACTCAACACGTTTATTTATTAACTTTGCTGTATTAATATATTTTGAAATAAACGATTGGAGTAAATTGGTATTGATGTGAGAAAAGTCGTATTTTCCACGTGTAATTAATCCAAAATTAATCTGTGTTTGAAAATCCCACCAAAATGAAGAAAATTTATCCATATAAAACGTACGTGGCACTAATTTATAAGTTATATTTAACTACAATATTCGTGATATCAAAACAAAGAAAATTGATACATGTACACAAAACATTAAATCAGAAGGGTAAAATACACCATTACATAAAAGGAGTAAACATTAACATCAATATACCTTCACAAATTCAGAAAGATGAAAAACGACGCACCCAACTGTTCGATGTGTTTGCTTTTGCTTGATAATAAAAAAATCGGAATGTTAAATAAATGCTTGATTTTAATCACCTGCTGTTTTTATTGTAAAACATTGAATTCTGGTCATATCCAATTAAATATGAAATGCAAATTTTTTATTTTAGCTATGACTGAAGTAAACACAAAGAAGTTTTGACTTGGAAGCTTTATGCCAATAAACCTTTCGCAGTTTACTATTATTTATTTCAATTATTGAACATCCTGACTTAAATGCAAACTGACTGAAATAATCATAAAGGAAGACGGGGCAGCCAACATCTTACAAGTAAGAAAGCTCAAAAATTAAAGATCTATAACTCAAGAAGATAAGAAAATCGATAAACTGTCAGCGTTCCAACTTTCAAACGGGGTCAATGAAGTTTTGTCATTTTGTAAACTTTTGATCCGGATAAACAAATAATTTGATCAGGGGCGTGAGAAGCAAGTAAAAGTTGGGGGGCTCAAGATTTAGGGGCGGTCTTCATTTAAAAAGGGAATTTCAGAGTAATTAATCTCGAAGTCTCTACTTTCGAATAATTTTGTCACATCTCAGTAATCAGAGATACTTGAAAATTGATAGCGTTTGGACTTGACAGTTCATCATGCAAAGTTTTGTCATTTTGTGAACTTTTGACGCAAACAAATATTTTAAATAGTCTATCTTACAACAAGTTTAACAATTATAGTCCAGAAAAAAGTCACGTGTACTAGCACGTGAAGAATTGAGCTTTTCACCCCAAGTAGGCGCAATTTCTAAAGACATACCTAGCAAAACGTTTTTATGTCATCATCTGTGTTAAGAATAAGATAAATAGATAAATGACTTTATGAATGAGAAAAAAATTATTCTTGATAAAAGTCATGTTAGATGAAATTAAAATTATTGCACATAATGATATGAATAAGTGAACTTCTGTGACGTGTTATAATTTTGATTCATTTTGTTGATTTTTTAGCCCTGCCGTACCAACAATATTTGAAAAGACTAATGCAATTAATTGTTGGTGATAATGCAAGAAAGGTCAGTATTTTGAAATGATAAATTATCCAATGTGTTATTAAGAAAATCCCACCGAACCCAACAGATGTATCAATATAAAACATATGAAGCGCGAATTCCACCACGAAAATGACATTCAGGTTTTTTATAACAAATATAGCAAAATTCTAGACATAAGAACAAACAATGACACTATGATGGGTGAACTTTATAATCAACGTACCTTAACAAATTTAGAAGGATAAAAGAAGACGCAACCATCTACATGATGTCTTTGCTTTTTCTTGATAATAAAGAAATTGGAATGTTCAATAAATGCTTGATTTTAATCACCTGCTGTTTTTATTGTAAAATATTGAATTCTGCTCATAACAGCGAGACGATAAAAAATTTGTGATTGTTTAAAAAACTCATGAAAGTCAACAAATGTTATTCATATCAAAAATATCTTTCAACAAAGACACAGAAACAACACAAAAATTGTGATCATGCAAATCTGTAGCAACTAATTGTTCCATAGATATCTAACGCAAAATTTGCGAAATGTAAACGTCTAGATAATAAACTTCATACTCTCTTTCGATGTGAATATTCGAGTCCTATATTGTATAAAATGTTGTACACGTTATGATAAAAGCCATGTTAGAAAAAGTAAACTTATTGCGCATAATGACATGTATGTCTAACATTCTTTGACGTGTCATTATTTTGACTCAACACGTTTATTTATTAACTTTGCTGTATTAATATAATTTGAAATAAACGATTGGAGTAAATTGGTATTGATGTGAGAAAAGTCGTATTTTCCACGTGTAATGTATCCAAAATTTATCTGTGTTTGAAAATCCCACCAAAATGAAGAAAATTTATCCATATAAAACATACGTGGCACTAATTTATAAGTTATATTTAACTACAATATTCGTGACATCAAAACAAAAAAAATTGATACATGTACACAAAACATTAAATCAGAAGGTTAAAATACACCATTACATAAAAGGAGTAAACATTAAAATCAACATACCTTCATTCAGAAAGATTAAAAACGACGCACCCAACTGTATGATGTGTTTGCTTTTGCTTGATAATAAAAAAATCGGAATGTTAAATAAATGCTTGATTTTAATCACCTGCTGTTTTTATTGTAAAACATTGAATTCTGGTCATATCCAATTAAATATGAAATGCAAATTTTTTATTTTAGCTATGACTGAAGTAAACACAAAGAAGTTTTGACTTGGAAGCTTTATGCCAATAAACCTTTCGCAGTTTACTATTATTTATTTCAATTATTGAACATCCTGACTTACATGCAAACTGACTGAAATAATCATAAAGGAAGACGGGGCAGCCAACATCTTACAAGTAAGAAAGCTCAAAAATTAAAGATCTATAACTCAAGAAGATAAGAAAATCGATAAACTGTCAGCGTTCCAACTTTCAAACGGGGTCAATGAAGTTTTGTCATTTTGTAAACTTTTGATCCGGATAAACAAATAATTTGATCAGGGCGTGAGAAGCAAGTAAAAGTTGGGGGGCTCAAGATTTAGGGGCGGTCTTCATTTAAAAAGGGAATATCAGAGTAATTAATCTCGAAGTTTCTAATTTTGATTAATTTTGTCACATCTCAGTAATCAGAGATACTCCAAAATTGATAGCGTTTGGACTTGGCAGCTCATCATGCAAAGTTTTGTCATTTTTTGAACTTTTGACGCAAACAAATATTTTAAATAGTCTATCTTACAACAAGTTGAACAAATATAGACCAGAAAAAAATCACGTGTACTAGCACGTGAAGAATTGAGCTTTCCACCCCAAGTAGGCGCAATTTCTAAAGACATACCTAGCAAAACGTTTTTATGTCATCATCTGTGGTACAAATAAGATAAAGAGATAAATGACTTTATGAATGAGAAAAAAATTCTTCTTGATAAAAGCCATGTTAGATAAAATTAAAATTATTGCACTTAATGATATGCACAACTAAAAGTCTGTGACGTGTCATAATTTTGATTCATTTTGTTGATTTTTTAGCCCTGCCGTACCAATGATATTTGAAAAGACTAATGAAATTAATTGTTGGTGATAATGCAAGAAAGGTCACTATTTTGAAATGATAAATTATCCAATGTGTTATTGAGAAAATCCCACCAAAATCAATAGATGTATCAATATAAAACATATGCAGAGGCCGCGGAACCGGGGGGCATTGGGGGCAAGTGCCCCCCCACGTTTTGCAAAAGGGAAAAATGTGCCCTTTTTCTCGAATGAAAGTGCCCTTTTTCATGGTATAGAAATGCCCTTGTTTTAGGTAAAATTGGACTGAAGAAGTTTTTCTTAGATACAAGTAGCCCCGAGAGTAGAACAAAGTCTGTCGGCATCATGCGAAATCAGCTATAGCTTAGTTTTTGATTTTGATTACCCAGATGGATCAAAAATCGCGTTTGTCGATTGGGGTTGTCTTCGTTTGTCAACTAATACTTGCATAAATGCTTTGAAGACAAACTTGCAGCGTCAACGAGACAACTTCTCTTTGTTTTACGACCAAGTAGTTGCTTCAAGCAAGGCTATCAACTTTGCAGGCGATCCAACACAACCAAGACCGAAGAAAGTTCCGTGGCAACTTCAACACGGAGATGGTGAGCAACATCATTTCCAAACTGCGAAAGATGCCCACCGCGCCCAGTATGTTGAGGCAATTGATGCGTGCTTGGCTTCACTACAGGAGCGCTTCGATCAAAAAACATATTCTGTATAGATGAACATCGAAACCGTGCTCATTAATGCAGCAAACGGGCGTAAGTTAGAGTTGAATGTTGAAGTTGAACACGAAAAATGACCTCGACTTTGACCAACTGAAGGCGGAGTTAAAGCTTCTTGAAAGAATTATCTCGCAGATTTACCTATTGTCCAACTCTTGCAGATTTACCTTCTTGCTCCAATGAGCGCAGCCTCAGGAGAACGATCTTTTTCATGCCAGCGGCTTGTCAAGACACATCTCACGAGCACAATGACGGCAGCACGCTACAATAATCTTATTGTTATGCATGTAAACAAGGCCAGAACTGATGAACTGGACTTACGTTTAATAGCTAAGGACTTTGTTCTGAAAAACGAACGTAGGGTTAGATTTTTTGGGAAATTCTAATGAGATCGCATTACTTAATAAAATTGTTCATGTAGTAATCTTAGTTCAATTTGTTAGCACGCACGCCGAGCAGTAGAGAATACGCATAGCATTCTAAGAATGTCTACCAATATTTTGCAGACTTTGAAAATTAATCATGATTCATGAAACAATGCATATCTGTAATATACTAAAACAGTAAGCTGCAAACTCACATGCCTTTTTCGGTCAGTGCCCCTTTTGAGATACTTCCGCAGCCCCTGAACATATGAAGCGCGAATTCCACCAGGAAAATGACATTCAGGTTTTTTATGACAAATATAACAAAATTCTAGACATAAGGACAAACAATGACACTCTGATAGGTAAACTTATCAATTAAAATACCTTAACAAATTAAGAAAGATTAAAGAAGACGCAACCATCTACATGATGTCTTTGCTTTTTCTTGATAATAAAGAAATTGGAATGTTCAATAAATGCTTGATTTTAATCACCTGCTGTTTTTATTGTAAAATATTGAATTCTGTTCATAACAGCGAGACGATAAAATGAGATGAGCAAATTTTATATTTTAGCTATAATTGAAATATACACGACAGGGATTGATTTAGAAATTTTATTGCAAATTCAAATTCAGTTCAACTCAATCAACTCATAAATGTTGTACACATTTAACTATTATTAATTTTCAGTATTGACATGGGTGTACGGGACCAAAAACATCAGGATGCGGACACTATTTTGCTCGACCAAAGCGGAAATCCTTTACATGCATTGTCGTAGTTAGACATGAAGAAAGACATGAACTTCTGGGGAGCATATTTTCTAACGCCAAACGCGTGAGCCTTTCTAGCGAGGTCTATAAAGTCATGCTCACCCTTGGAAAATTTCTAAATCCCATCTAATCCCAAAAAGGTGATTACGATGACTTGGTATAAGGGTTTGATTATAAAATCTTTGATTGGCTAATCTATAATCTAAAACAAATATGGCGGATTCAACTCTCGTCTTTCGTCTTTCAAAAATTTTAATTGACGATATATTTTCTTACTTGGAACAACAGAATGTTTTCTGTTAGGATTGTAGATGCAGATTTTACGTGGGAAAACCTATAGATGGCTTAGATATTTTGTTTTCTAAATTTCATGAGGCGAATGTTAACCGTGTTCCAGTTTTGAGGATATTTGGCTCAACTCCTGGTGGACAGAAAACTTGTGTTCATATTCATCAAGTATTTCCTTACTTATACATACCTTACGATGGAACTAAACCCACAGATAAATATCTGAAACAATTTACGACAAGTGTAGACTTTGCTGTTCAAGTTGCGTTTGGTAGAACATCATCTTCTATGAAATATGTTCATAAAACTGAAATTGTTAAAAAAATGTAAGTTATTTTCCTTGTTTTCTCCTCATGTTGACAAAGCTTACTATTATTAAATCTTTTTTACTCTCTTCTTTACATCACAATACAAAATCTTCCATTTTCGACCCAATAACGTTTCAATATTATTCACCCAAAATGATTTTATTTTTAGACCATTTTATGGTTATCATGAGAACGAAGAAGAGTTTATTAAGATGGAGTTGTACAATCCAAGAATAATTCCCAAGTAAGATATATTTTTCATGTTGTTCTAACATAAAACGACATCAAAATTTTTCATTTTTTTTCAGACTTGTTGATCTTCTTCAGAATGGAGCTATATTGAACAAGTCATTTCAACCACACAAAGCTCATGTTCCTTATATTCTACAGGTAATTATTGTTTTTTATTATTAATGAGGAAAAAACACATCTTTGATTGTTATAACCCAGACTGGAGTGGTTAGTTTGTAAACTGTGCACCAGACAGGGGGCAAGGCCTGCAAAGTTTGTTGTTTATTTCTTTAGAAATTAATCTCATTCATTGTTTTTCAAAGTAATTGATTAAAGCAATATTTGTATTGTACATAGGAGTAAAAAATGGGCTGACTTTTCTACCGACATCAGAGATGCAACATTTGCATGTATAGGTGCCCACTTTGCTATAATTATACATCAGATCTCAGGTGCCCAATAAAAACATTCCATTATGGATTATAGCTGTAAATTTCATGTGCAAAACATTTTGTCAATAAAGTGAATGGTTTGAACACATTGTGGAAGTATAGCTGCATGTTTGTTGATGTTGATCATAAAGGATACTACAGTATTGAGAAGGACTGTTGGGGTAGTCTTGATTGATGTTTTCACATCTAGATGAGATGATTACTGGTAACAATGTTAAAATGTCATTCAACACTAATGCCACTGACCTTCTTTAGTCTTTTCCTACCTGGATGGTCAACTTCTATAGATTTTCACTAAGTTACATTATAAGAATTATATTGAAATATCGTTTATTTTAGTTTCTAATTGATTACAATCTTTATGGTATGAACTTACTTCATGTAAGAAAAGTTCATTTTAGAGGAATTTCTTCAAAAACAGGAAAGTTTCATTATTGATTTTTCAGCATTCTATAAAAATCTAACACCACAAATGATTATTTACCATCAAATTGAATTTTATAGATAAAAATCTTTCATATAATAATAAATCAATTCCACTTCATGGTTCATCTCCAAATTCATTTCTCAATTTTCCTTCATCTCAACACTGGAATGAAGACACTATTCCTAGGTTTGTCTGATTCATATATTTTACACTTGAAGATTAATTGAAACCAAAAGGATTTGTGTAAATCCTTAATCCTAAATTTGACACATGTATGATTTATCCCAAGATTTAGAGTCAATGCTCAATCCAGATTACAGAATTTACATTTAAAAATTAGTTTAACTTTGGAATGATTCTTTGTGATAACTATCTTTACAGTTGATATTCATCATTTTAATGTTTGTTATTTGTCATTATTTAGAAATTTATGCCTGGATCCTACTGTGAAAAAGTCAGTCGTTGTGAACTTGAAGTTGATGTAATTGCTGAAGACATCTTGAATCAAATAAATGTTGAAAGTAAAATTTACTTATCTTTATGTCTTCATTTTACTGTTTATACATCTTTAATGAGTTTATTATGTTTATGAAGGTTGTATTGGTCATAATCCTGGTATAACTGCTATGTGGGAAGATGAAAGACAACGAAGACGAGATATTGGACTATCTTCACAAGTTGCTCTTCCTGTTTCACAAGGTAAGGTACAAAAAAATACATGTCACATCATTGTATAGCTCACAATACATTTCATGTATTTTATATTGTTATGGTATTTATGATTTATGAGGCTCTGACTTATATATCCCAAAATACAGCTGTTTTCTAGTGTATAAAATTTCATGTTTTCTTAAGTTTAAACATTGTCATCGTTACATGAAGATGTGTACAACTGCTCCTTTATTAATTTTCTTTTACTTAACAGTTAACAATACGTAGGTAAAAATTCAACTTTTTTTGTCGTTAGATCGTATTCAGTGTGCGAATTAGTTGAGAAAAAATGATGTGCAATTTTTTTTGACAAAAGTGTTTCTTTAGAGGCATAATGAAATCGATATTACGTTAATTATTACATACCGCTAATTGCTAAATTAATATTTTTAAACGTGAACAAATTCATATGATTTACGACAGTGTTTTTCGTTACAATCGCTGATCCAGTTACAAATGTATGAGAGAAATTTTTTGCGCATGTTTTTCTCTCGTCTTTTTGTGTAAAAGTGAAAAGAGAATAATCGAATGTACTTTTGCTTTCTGATTATTAACAGTAACATCCTTGATGTTTGCTTACGATAAAAAACATCATATTTGTTCAAGGTTGCCAGTTTGGCTCAATAATTTCTGCCAAATTTCGCTTCTTTTTCTCACGTTAGACTTATTTAAAATCGAAATTCCCTTTGGTTTATTTTCAAATTTGGCGTATTTAAGTTTTTTTTTGTCTTATTTAAACAATCAAAATCAAAATGTTTCCTGATTTTACTGAAAATACTCAAAATAGCTATGATGCCAAAAACAGTACGTAACGGTTTACAAAACAACGCTAATGCAAAAATTGACATTAATAATGTATTACACCCCTATTGTCATAAGCATATAATCACCATGTATGTAGATTGTTGACAGACTTCCCAGTCTCCGTGACAACGTCTTTAAATTTGATGACATTGTGCCAACATGGATTTTAATGTCGTGCAACACACTCGTTTATAAAGTAAAGATCAGGAAAGATTAAGCTTGAAAACTTTTTTCAATTTATGTGGTAGTAATCAATGACGAAGTTTTTTGCATATCGTTTGAAAAAGTGATGTGCAATTGTTTTCATTTTAGCTAAAACGATGTGTAAATTGCACATTGCACACCGTTAATTCGCACACTGGTATTGAAACACCTGTATTGAGTCTTGAGAAAGAATTTAAACAAAGAATCAAAGAAATTATTGATAAAAGAAATAAAGTGATGTAAGATTTGACCTTGTGATGTTTAATGATTTAACTTTATATTTTTATAAATTTCAAATAAACTTGCAGTCAAAGTGAGTTGGAAACAATGGAAAAATCTCTTTCACCCGAAGACTTTAAAGAATTTTCTCAAAGTATTTTGTCAGAAGGCAAGCAACCACAGTATGAAGCAACAATAAACCAAGGTTAGATGATTTTTGTCAACTTATTTCAAGTTATAATCATACAATAAAATATTTCTATTTTTTCTGTTTTAGATGTGGATGTGGATAGTCCAGTTGTTGATCAGTCAGTTATAGATGTTCTACAAGCCAGCCAGGCCAGCAATTCATGTATTATTCACCAAAAATAATTCTTTCTCTCTCAAGGGCTCAAATTTTTGGTAATATAAGACATTTATTTAGCTGGAGAGCTGGATAAAGAATTGGTGGAGATTTTAATGAGTTTGGATAAAGATGACAATGAAACACTGCTGCATGAATGTTCTCATATTGCGGGCTCACAAAGTAAGTATGAACATTCCATTATATGAATATTGTATTGAGATCAAAACTACCATAATTAGACATGGATATCAATGGTGATTGTGTACAGTTTCATTTGTGTTTAGTAAAATTTGTCTTATATGAAGTTTTACAATGAATCTTTTTTATTTTATTGTTTATTGAGAAGGTAGTGATGATGAACATGATGAAGATATTGATGAAGATAAAGAATCAATATTAATGTTACAGCCATTTTGGAAAGATGATGAAGAGGAACATGATTCCCAAAGGTAAAAGTATCCATTTTTGTTTATAAAATATAGACAGAAAAATGCGTGCGTTGATTTGTCTTTAGTTGAGTTAACATTAGCAAACTTGACATGAGCGAACCTATCTGAGCTCAATCAATTAAAATCAATCAAAGCGAATTTCCAAATCAATCATGAATACATGTTACAGGAAAAATTAAAACATTTGTTTTAAATTTGTCTGTTTTGTATTATCGTTGTTTTATAAAAGAAGTAAAAGATATTTTTCGTGTTTACACAGGCTTATGCAAACCTCGGAGACGTTTGTGAGAACTTTGGAGCAGGTGCAAGCCTTTGACTCTGGTCATCACTGATCGAGTTCTCCCAAAGTTCTCCTTGCTTTTCATAATCCTGTGCAAACACTGTAAACAAATTAAATGAAAAACAATCAATCTTCTCTAAAGTTTTAAGTAGCTATCTTCTTCACTTGCAGCTCGGAGGATGAAGAGGAAATGGACTGGAAACCACCTTTACGTATGTCTCAAGTGGATGGTCCTGATAATGAAGAGGACTCCAGGGGACATGTGTAGTCAATCAATTTTCACTCCGCGAGAGAATCTCGAAACACTAAACACGCGTGTCTGGGTGTAATCTCGCGTGTCTCGATGTAAGATTTGGCTTTAATTATTTGCTTCAGGTAGCGTTCCATGTTCAATGGTAACAACATACATCATCTTAAAGCAATTTTATTTGTTTAATTCCCACGCAGGCAGAAAGTTCTCTCTCATCCTAAATGTACAGCAGCTGTTCGACAAACATCATTTAGTAAAGATGGAAGGTAAATTTTACATGTTACATTTCATCTCACGGGAACAATTTCTTTGTTTACCCATGTAAAATTATTGTTTTTTTGAACATTTTTCAAAGTCAAGGAAAGCATGTGAAAAGAACATAGATAACATTTTCATAATGATAAAATAACATGTTTTTCTCATTAAAACTTTCACTTTGCGAAGATATTTTACTATTTGTTTTCCTGTGGCACATTTTTCATTTATCTACCAAGAGCCCATTTCCAACGCGAAATTGAAAGTGACCGTTTTCGTTCATTGGTCATTGAGAATAAGTTTTTTGCGAGATTTTAGAGTTGATTTCACAGTATTTACACCTTGTAAATTGTCAAGTTTCTTAGAGCAAAGTCCACTATGACTGGATGGTAAATAATTTGCACAGCGAATATTTAACTTTCAACAACCTTAGCGGTAGTCATTTGACTTTGAATTTTCTGTTGAAGTAAAACACACGAATTTAAATATGTTAACGTTTCTTTAATTGACGTCATAACTAAAATTATTATTGTGATTGGCTCCATAGGAGCATGTCACCTTTCACAAAGACAACAAGTAATCCTTCAATGCGTTTTTAAGGCCTGTTTCAAACATTGCATTTTACATGCGCCCAATGCATTTAAAACAAAAGATAATGAGATAAAATTCCTTATTATCTTTTGTCTTAAATACATTCGGCACATGCAAAATGCGATGTTTGAAACCGACCTTAAAAACGCATTGAAGGATGACTTGTTGTCTTTGTGAAAGGTGACATGGGACCAATCACAATAATAATTTTAGTTATGAAATTAAAGAAACAACATGTTTAAATTCGTGCGTTTTACTTCAACAGAAAATTACTCACTTTAACGTTGTAGGAAGAAAGGTAAATTCTGTCTTTTTACTGACGAATACTGAAGTATGAGTTACATGGAATAATGAACTGGTCATAGTGTAGGCTTCGTAATCTGAAAGCTTTCACTGTAAAATGCTTTCATCACGATTATAAGCCATTGATCGTGCGAAACTTGTTACATCGTTCAAACTCAACTCACTAAAGCTATTCGTGCAATGAAGGTGAATGTTCTACCGTTTAAATAGTCAAACAGAAAACATATAACAATTTGTTCATTCTCAATATATCTGATTAAGAATTTAAAACGCAAACTAACGTCATATGCAGAGTTATTCATCATGAAATCTCATTTCTGTGTTCATATTTTCTTATATTGTAGATCCCACAAGAATGGAGTTGTGAAAGTCCCTTTACCACCTGTGTCATTCACTTCAATTACTCTTACTAGTTTGTCATTACTCATGTGTCATGGTGATTCATGGCCAAGAATGTTTATTTGTAGTTTGGATTCTTCGTTGATGTCAGTTGTTTGTTCATATAATGATGATGGGCCCCATTGTTATATGAACCCACCTAATTCTGGTCAACTGATACTCACAGAAGATCAACTCTGCACTAAGCATTCTTTGAGTAATGATAAAACTAGGGTATTGAAGGGCGGTCCCTTTTCCTTCGCTTGAAGTTACCATAACAGTGCATTGTGAATTGTAGTTTATCGAAATGGCGATTCATCATATCAGTAGCTACTTTATTGGTTGATGAAGCTCCTTACTTCGTGTATGGAATGGTATCGACATGTTAAATGGACATTTCATAACGGCATATGTACGTATGAACATTTACATTGAAGTGATTGCACTATAAAAATGGACTACATTCTACGAAGATGGAGACAAGCCAGTGGAAAAACTCGATGTATATCTTGTGGTTTGTAAGTTGAGTAGATATAAGTGTTAAAATTAACTTGTATGACTAACTGCATGAGATAGTTGAAAAGGATCCTGATTGTCTATCTTTATAATTTGAAACTTAATCATTAAATACACCCAACTTAAAAAAGTGTCGATAAAAGATGTCACTTGCTGTGAGAAAATAGCTGGCTTTCACTCGCTACTTTTTAGTAATTTTCTTTAACGTTTATTAAGAAAATTGCAATGATGCAAGTAAGGTTCATTGAATTACTAAGATAAAAATTTTAAAATTAATTTCAACCATACAACGTAAAAACTACGCGGTGAAAAAGGAAGAGACCGACCAAGTCTCCTGGATCAAACTGACCTGGACAACCCTTGGAAATCAGGTATTAAGGTTTTGTTCTTTTCTATATTATTAATTTCTATTTTTGTTCCTTCATTATGCTGACATTTATAACGTGTTTTTTATAGAGTAGCTATGTCTGTAGGCCTTCTAACTGGACAATGAATGAACGACGAAGTCGGGCAGAAACACCAAGAAACAAGCGTCATTATTATAAGATTCACACTTGCTAATTTATTTATCCATAATGTCTATCAGTATAGTTCATTTTCAAATTCGACCGTTAAAAATTTCCGTATAACTTAATGTTCACAAGACATGAAGGAACGATGCAATTTGCACAAATATAAAATGCTTTCACTCGTGTGTTTTGTCAGAAAAACACACGAGTGAAAGCATTTTATATTTGTGCAAATTGCATCATTCCTTCATGTCTTGCACAACATCACTCTTCTCCAAAATACGTCCTAACTCTGCTTTTAGCTGGAAAAAATTAAACCAAAAAACTAATTATCTTTCTCTAAGTAATTGTGATTCAACAGACAGTTTTGCTATAGCATACATACTCATGGACAGGGGCAGATTAATAATTGGCAAAAAACTCATATTCATAAATTCATATGCTACATATAATCTGTTGAATTAAAATTGCTTGTAGTACTAGAATGTAGTAAAGTAAACCATGCACATATGAATATTACCCTATATTCTTTCTTTCTCAAAACATCGGCATGATGACTTACATCGAAATGGTAAAGAGGAACCAGGCTTGCAGAGTCTCCTAAGCTTACTTGAGAGCCTGTATCTAGATCGCTGTACTTCATTGCAGCGTCTTGAAACATCATGTAGGCTCTGCTGTAATTGCTATTAGCAGCTGTTTAATTAACATCAAGCTCTTTTTCAGGATACTTTTGAGTGTTATTGATCTCAACATAAATTCGACTTAAATTAGCATGGTCAAAGACATGTATAGTTTGTTCTTGATTGTTAAGGAACTTCACAACTTCTGAATAGCTAGATATTGCAAACTAAACTCATAAATATACTTTGATAGTTCCATACAAGTTTCTTAATAAAAACTGTTCCAGTAAATAAATGACAGTTGAAAACTTAAAAAAATACAAATGTTTGAATATTGTCAATAATATATATAAAAGATTGAACCTTTGTTAAAAGAAATCAACAATAAAACTGTTTCTAATAATCATTAGTATAAAGAAGGCATACCTAAAATGAAAAAAGAAATTGATTTTCTTCATCATTGAAAATGAGCAACAAATTCGTTTCCTCTTGTTCTATCTCCTTGTACGTTTTATCAATGACAGGAGTATTTTAACTTATAGCAAATAAAAGATAAATAGAAGTCCAAATGCTTCAGTTTCAATGTCTATAGTTTGTTTATAACCAATTGAAGATTGTTGTATATTATTGCAGTACATGTTCAGGTGCAAATGCTTTTATTACAATTTCCATCGCTCGTTCATCAAAATCTTTTGCTTTTTCGTACTCTCCCATTTCACTGTAAACAAAACTCAGAATGATGTACGCTGTCGCAATATTAACATGGTCAGGTCCAAATGTTTTCGTGCCAATTTCTATCGCTCGTTCACAAAAATCTTTTGCTTTTTCGTACTCTCCCATTTTACTGTAAACCAAACCCAGATTATTGTACGTTGTCGCAATATTAACATGGTCAGGTCCAAATGTTTTCGTTTCAATTTCTATCGCTCGTTCATAAACATCTTTTGCTTTTTCGTACTCTCCCATATTATTGTAAACCGTACCCAGATTGTTGTACGCTCTCGCAATATTAACATGGTCAGGTCCAAATGTTTTTGCTTGAATTTTCATCGCTCGTTCATAAAAATCTTTTGCTTTTTCGTAGTCTCCCATATTACAGTAAAGCGAACCCAGATTGTTGTACGTTGTCGCAATATTAACATGGTCAGGTCGAAATGTTTTTGTTAGAATTTTCATCGCTCGTTCATAAAAATCTTTTGCTTTTTCGTACTCTTCCATATTTCTGTAAAGTGAACCCAGATTGTTGTACGTTGACGCAATATTAACATGGTCAGGTCCAAATAATTTCGTTTGAATTTCTATCGCTCGTTCATAAAAATCTTTTGCTTTTTCGTACTCTTCCATATTAAAGTAAACGAAACCCAGATTGTTGTACGCTGTCGCAATATTAACATGGTCAGGTCCAAATGTTTTTGCTTGAATTTTCATCGCTCGTTCATAAAAATCTTTTGCTTTTTCGTAGTCTCCCATATTACAGTAAACCAAACCCAGATTGTTGTACGTTGTCGCAATATTAACATGGTCAGGTCCAAATGTTTTTGTTTGAATTTTCATCGCTCGTTCATAAAAATCTTTTGCTTTTTCGTACTCTTCCATATTTCTGTAAAGTGAACCCAGATTGTTGTACGTTGACGCAATATTAACATGGTCAGGTCCAAATGTTTTCGTTTGAATTTCTATCGCTCGTTCATAAAAATATTTTGCTTTTTCGTACTCTCCCATATTAAAGTAAACCAAACCCAGATTGTTGTACGTTGTCGCAATATTAACATGGTCAGGTCCAAATGTTTTCGTGTAAATTTCTATCGCTCGTTCATAAAAATCTTTTGCTTTTTCGTACTCTCCCATTTTTCTGTAAACCGAACCCAGATTGGTGTACGCTGTCCCAATATTAACATAGTAAGGTCCAAATGTTTTTGTTTGAATTTCTATCGCTCGTTCATAAAAATCTTTTGCTTTTTCGTACTCTCCCATATTATCGTAAACCAAACCCAGATTGTTGTACGTTGACGCAATATTAACATGGTCAGGTCCAAATGCTTTCGTTTGAATTTCTATCGCTCGTTCATAAAAATCTTTTGCTTTTTCGTACTCTCCATATTAAAGTAAACGAAACCCAGATTGTTGTACGTTGTCGCAATATTAACATGGTCAGGTCCAAATGTTTTCGTTTTTCTATCGCTCGTTCAAAAAATCTTTTGCTTTTTGTACTCTCCCATATTATGTAAACCGAACCCAGATTGTTGTACGTTGTCGCAATATTAACATGGTCAGGTCCAAATGCTTTCGTTTCAATTTCTATCGCTCGTTCATGAAAATCTTTTGCTTTTTCGTACTCTCCCATATCATTGTAAACCAAACCCAGATTGCTGTACGTTGTCGCAATATTAACATGGTCAGGTCCAAATGTTTTTGTTTGAATTTGCATTGCTCGCTCGTGAAAATCTTTAGCATTTTCATACTCTCCATTCCTCCTAAGCAATGAACCCAGCTCGTTGTACGAATATGAAACATCAATATGATCAACTCCTAACACTTTAGCTTGAATTTCTGTTATTTCATGAAGTACTTTTGTTGCAAGTTTATAGTTGCAAAATCTTTTCAAAACAACTACAAAATAATTGGCAAATTTCCACTTTCTTTCATCAAGTTTTTGTTTTGATGATTTTACATCGATCAACTTATTTAGAAAATGTTGAAAGGATGAATTTGTTATGAATTTAATTAGATGTGGAATTATTTTGATTTCATCTTCTCTGTCTTCAAAATGATTTAGTGCACAAGCAACTTGACAGGCAAGATCAGCTGCAGACTTTTTAGAATTATTTTCGTTTTGTTTACAGCCAAAGGTCTGCGATGAATAATTTATGATGGCTTCGTGTACAACGCTGTGCAGGCGGATGTCGTTGTTTTCCGTTTGAAGGAATAAAGAACAATGCTTTAATTGAAGACAGACATTTTCTGCAGATTTTTGTGGATCAATGCTTTTAATAAATTGTATTATAACATCTTGTGGTAAGGGATCGGAAGATATTATTGAGAAAAGTTTAAAAACATGTTCCAACAAGATGGATTCTTCGGCATTTTTTTGAACTGCTAGCATAACAGTTTTCATTCCTAAGTAAGCTGTGTTTATTTTTTGAAAATTGCCATCCATGTTCTGTCGCTCTCCTTCATTCAACTTATCAAAATATTGCTCCCAGGTGAATGTCGGACTTACACTTTTTACACTACCGACGTAGGAAGCAGCATTTGCCAGGAACAACGGTTGACGATCTAATTTTTCTAATAAATCTTTTAAAATATGTTCATCTTTATTATGAATATCAGAAAAGACAGATAGAAGTTGTCGACATTCTTCATCATTCATACCATGACTAACTGAAATGTGTTTATTTAGATTTCCATCTGGTGGTATAGCATCTGTATTTTGGACAGTTACTATAATTTGACCATTTTTCCAGCTATAATCACCAACTTGAGGTAATAATGGATAAATTTTATGAAGTTCAACCACGTTATCTACAACAATCCACCATGTTTGCCAAGATTTCAGTTGTTGTGTCAATAATAATTGTAAATCTTTAATTTTTTTTTCGCTGCTTTTTGCTTCTTTCAGAATATTTTCAATGACAGTTTTATCATTGCTTAATCGTTTAGAAAAGTCTTCATAACTTTTCAAAAGAGAGTCGATATCTTTTCCTTCGAGTGTCATCACAAATGTCGTATTCTTTTCCCAGTCAAACGAGTTATACATTCCTTCACAAACTTGTCTAGCTAATTCCGATTTACCGCTGCCAGGATTACCAGAAATATAGTAATATGTTAGTTCATTATTGTTAGTACTGCGCAAGTTATTGAGATCTGCTGTGACTTGATTAAGTAACTCTGTACGTTTAACCACATTGTGATTTGGTTTGCAAGGAAGTTTTCGAAAAGAATTAAATGTGTTTCGTTGACATTTAATTTTATTAATTTCAGTGAATGAAAATACTAAATCTTTAAATGAGTTTTCAATATCACAAAGCATTGTTTGAAATTCGTCATCAGAAACTTTTCCTTTATTTTCATGGATAAAGTAGTTTCTGATAACACGAAGTTTATCCACAGCAGCCTTAGATTTTGGGTCAAGTTTTGTTCCAACTGAGTTGGAAAACAATATTGCTGCAAACAGTGTTGTACAATCCCACTTACTGGTGTCACCATTTTGAAATTTTGACAGAATGTGTTGGTCATGAGGTTTAGGTTTCTTTTTTGTTTTTTCATTATTGAACAACCTCATACCACTGACGTTTGTATTTTCCCATTCTCCGTGGGATTTTTTGTAATGAGTGTTCCATTCTTGAATAAAAAGATCAACAAGTTTCTTTTCAACAACATCTGTAAGTATTTCTTGCAGATACGAGTTATTAATTTTTTCTCTTGACTGCATCTAAAGGTCATAAAATTATTAATGTCAACATAAATTGGTTCTTTAATTTGAATTTATACACAACTAAAATTGTTGAAGATCAAACATAGCTACGTAATGTTACAGTTTTACTTGTACGTGTAAATGAATATCGAGGATGGAAGCTGAAAACAACACAGTTGGACATTTTAGTTTTCCTGCATTTAGGCATTTGGCTACATTTTGGTAGTGGCGTCGCCAGGATTTTGAGAGTGGAAAGGCACAAAAATTGTTCTAGGTCAGTCATTAGCGAAATGGCGCTAAAAATTGCTTCTGCACTGGGAAAATTTTTGAAATATTTATAACAACATGAATAGTTTCAATTTTTTAACTTCCCAGTTTAACAACATGTTTGTAAATGTAGATCGTCCAGGTTTGTATAGTCCTGAGAAGGACTGTTTTTGTTGTTGTTGACTGACGTTTCGACAACCTTAGCGGTAGTCATCTTCAGAGTCAAATGAGGAGTAAACGTCAGGTTAGCCGCATTTGTTATCTGGTTCTTACGTCATTGTATTGTGTGTACAGGAAATGTGTATTGTCATTGTGAATGTGTGTACACATTTTCTGTGCATACCAGGCGTTGCAGATTCGACACTTGAATAAATAGACTACACCAGATCTCAGAGGTTTGGGAATTTTGTCCTTAAAGGGGAAGAAAGAAGAGATACGTAGGGAAGGGCGGAAAACAAATTTAATAGATATATGTGGGAAGGCTGCAGCACAAAAGCTATTGATTTGTGTACGAATTTGAAGGGAGTGTATGTGACCTTTCACCGGAAAGGAAGACAAAAATAGATGGGCATTTTAAGAGCAGTCAAGACAGGTGGTTTGGAGGTGTTGTTAAGGAAGCGAAGTGTGATTTGGTCAATTATACGTGAAGGAAAACCGTTTTTGGTGAGTGATTTTCGGGTAAATTCGAGTTGTGTATGAAAATTTTCGTAAATAGAACAAAGGTTGAAGATGCGGTCTGAAGATGTCTTGAGTAAAGACGAAACGTTACAATAAATTCAATTTTACAATATTTTTTGGTCTATTTCTATGGCTCTAATCAAAACTTTATGTTGGGCATTAATTTTTATTACACGATTTCGTAAAGCATTATTAATGCTTTAATATACACGAGTTTTTTTAAACATGTTTCGACATGATGTTATATGAAATAATATTGATGCAAGATTTATATAGATACATACATAATAAAAGGAAATAAGATAAATTAATGGGGAGCGTCCGAGTGTATTATAAATTCAATACAATATTTAGTTTATAATACGCTCGGACGCTCCCCCAATAATTAATCTTATTTCCTTTTTATTGTTGCAATTTATGTATCATATTACTTTTATATAAACCTTGTATCACTTATTATTTCACTCATACTGAAGATGGCATTATAAGATGTCGAAACATGTCTATTTTAAAAAAAACTTGTCGTGTATATTAAATGCGCATTAGCAATAGTGCTTTTACGAAATTATCCATGAATATCTTATTCCCTCTACTGCCTCGTGACCATGCACATGATGTGTATCGATGTAGAACATTACTATTATATAGTAGAAATTTATTTCTTTTTATTATTATATAAAGATATATGAAAGTTAACAAGTTCATTTTCCAAACTTGATTCGAGCTAGTTCCAAATCTCACCAAAATCAACAAATTTATCTTTATAAAACATTTACATACGTACATAGCGCGGAAGTAGAATATTTTACAGAAAAACAAAATAATCGATAAATGGACATGAAACATTAAATCGCAAAATCAAAATACAATTTAACAAAGAAAGGTAAAGTTTAAAATCAACATACCTTCAAAAATTCAGAAAGATTACAAGACACAACCAACTACATGATATCTCAGGTGCGGCGTTCTAGTCGATTCTATGGAATAATTTAAATGATTTACGTTTCCGGTCACGTGAGATATGTTAACCCTAACCCTAGGAAAAAGGCTCCTACAATATACCGGAAGAAAAACCAACTTTCGTTTTACCAACCAAACATTTGACTCTGAAGATGACTACCGCTAAGGTTGTCGAAACGTCAGTCAACAACAACAAAAACAGTCCTTCTCAGGACTATACAAACCTGGACGATCTACATTTACAAACATGCTACAAAACATCAAACAAATCACTCCATTCGTCTTATGAGACGTGGCTAAAAGGCGGTAAAGTACGGGTACAAAACGTCGGCAGGTAGTCGTGGGAGATACATACGTTGTACTTTGGTCGTTTAACTTATGTTATTGTGTCATTGGTAATATCGATAATATTTTCTGATTTGTGATTTTCTTGCTGGTAATTTTAAAAGATGCCAAGGTACATTAAATAGCGGCCTTATAGCTGTTAGACTTTTCAACATTTATTTTCATTTTATACATTTTTATAATAATTTTTGTAGGAGCAATAAAAGGTTTAAAGCAACTGTAGCTGTCACATATCATGATGAGGATGGCCATGTTGAGAGAGAGGAGGTGCATTTGTCAGAATTGGTTACTGAGGATCATAGAGGAAGCTGTTCTTTTAACAGTCCTGATAATTGTGGTGCATTGGAAGGCCATGAACTGGGAATGGAACAAGATAACAGTGATCTTGAAAGTGATGTTCACCATGATTGTGAAGAATCATCTTCTTATTACCAGAAAGTTGAAAGAAAACAAAAAGCATGGGAAAATTTGCGACATTCAATTATAAAGAATACATTTCAGTTTGCTGGCAAAAATTGGAGCAGTCTGAAATGTATTCATTGTGATAATGAAGCAAAGTTTAGGTGCAGTGATTGTGGTCGAATGGCAAAGTATTGTGAGAACTGTATGTTAAAGATGCACACAACCATAAATATTTGTCATCATGTTGAAATATTTAAGGTAACCTTTATGAGCTAGATATTATAAAAGTGTTTACAGTTAACTCTCTCAACACTTGCAACAAAAAATGCAAAAATAAAATGAGAGTTTACATTGTGAAACATGCTACGAAGCACTAATCTAATATTTTTTATGAATGCAAGAAAGGGGATTGATTACAACTTATTTCTACGAGGTTATTCATTGCTTTGTAGGATGGCATGTTTTGGCCATATAAACTCATGAACATGCTGGTGTATGATTGTTCATGCCAAACAGCTCGTCACAAAAGAAGTGTTTCTGTTGTTGATGTTAAAGGTATGTTATATGTAAAATGTGCTGCAAAAGTTTCTTCATTTTAGCTGGGATGGTTCAACACAATTATAATTTTGGATCTCTTTCAATTTTTAGGCACCTTTTGTACTGTTGAGGTACAGTTTTGCTCATGCTCTCCAGAGTTTGTTCAATTTCTGCAATTTGGCCTTTGGGGTGGAACACCTACAAAACCAAGAATTGCATTTGCAATTGAGTTTTTTTCATTCCATCTAAACAGACCTTGTGCCGTAAACTTTGTATTCATGATAGAAATTTAAACAAACGATAACTCTCCTCATTCCATCTAAACAGACCTTGCACCGTAAACTTTGTATTCATGATAGAAATTTAAACAAACGATAACTCTCCCCATTCCATCTAAACAGAGCGTGTGCCGTAAACTTTGTATTCATGATAGAAATTTAAACAAACGATAACTCTCCTCATTCCATCTAAACAGACCTTGCACCGTAAACTTTGTATTCATGATAGAAATTTAAACAAACGATAACTCTCCCCATTCCATCTAAACAGAGCGTGTGCCGTAAACTTTGTATTCATGATAGAAATTTAAACAAACGATAACTCTCCTCATTCCATCTAAACAGACCTTGCACCGTAAACTTTGTATTCATGATAGAAATTTAAACAAACGATAACTCTCCCATTCCATCTAAACAGAGCGTGTGCCGTAAACTTTGTATTCATGATAGAAATTTAAACAAACGATAACTCTCCTCATTCCATCTAAACAGACCTTGCACCGTAAACTTTGTATTCATGATAGAAATTTAAACAAACGATAACTCTCCTCATTCCATCTAAACAGACCTTGTGCCGTAAACTTTGTATTAATGATAGAAATTTAAACAAACGATAACTCTCCTCATTCCATCTAAACAGACCTTGCACCGTAAACTTTGTATTAATGATAGAAATTTAAACAAACGATAACTCTCCTCATTCCATCTAAACAGACCTTGCACCGTAAACTTTGTATTCATGATAGAAATTTAAACAAACGATAACTCTCCTCATTCCATCTAAACAGACCTTGTGCCGTAAACTTTGTATTCATGATAGAAATTTAAACAAACAATAACTCTCCTCATTCCATCTAAACAGACCTTGCACCGTAAACTTTGTATTCATGATAGAAATTTAAACAAACGATAACTCTCCCCATTCCATCTAAACAGACCGTGCACCGTAAACTTTGTATTCATGATAGAAATTTAAACAAACGATAGCTCTCCCCATTCCATCTAAACAGACCTTGTGCCGTAAACTTTGTATTCATGATAGAAATTTAAACAAACGATAGCTCTCCCCATTCCATCTAAACAGACCGTGCCCCGCAAACTTTGTGTTGATTCATTGTATCGATATTATATATTCATTTATTTATCACGTCGGTGTTTTTATTAATAATAATAGCTAAATCTTAAAAACGTTTGATTTTGCATGAAAATGAGGCTGAATTGCGCAATATCTGGAAATAACTCTTAAAAGCAGCCTTGTCGGACTGAATAACATGCGGATTCGTGTTCTACGCCAAAAACTGGTCTAGATAGTCCTACTCCCGTAAATTACCCGCTCAGGTGATACCTACCTCACTCACCGCCTGGACTATGACTCAGAGTACGAAAATGCAAAACGCGAGGTTGCGTCAAGGAAAGAAAAACGTGTTTTGTCACAAATGAGGAAAAATGTTGTTGAAAGATGGTTTCTCCTAAATCTTAAGTCTAAATACTGTGGTAACTATACGTATCTCATAAATGTTCCATACCACTTGCAATGTTTGTAAATTACTTTACATGTTGTCTTCTTTGTAATGTTCTCTGTACGTTTGTAAATGTTTCTGTATGTTTGTTCTGTTTTTCAGATGGTCAAGCGTTGGCATCCAGACTTTCGAAGCAAATTACTCGAGTAACAAAGGATGTCAATAAAGATATCGCAGCTTATAACGAGGCGAAACAATCACATTCTAATCATACACATACCGCATTAACATTAGATCCTGTCAAAGATCCTGACAATGATTTTTGGTGTGAATATCTAGCTGTACCTACTGATGAAGATTGTTCAGTTCCATTTACTGTTAAACGGAAGGCTATAGATTTATGCCATTTGCTTGACCGATCCAAGGAAGAGCAAATCCTGTTGAAGTCAGAAATGGAAAATACGTGGAGTCACTACTTTCAGTAGTACGGCAAGATTACTGACTTTTTGAATAGTTTTATTAACCATGAAAACGTACTTGATGTTGAATTTGGTGAAGCGATATTTTTACACAGGAAGATCTTTCAAATTGAAAGCATGTTGATAGATCTAAAAAAAGGTTTTCTTTGTACATCAACAAAGACGAACCACAGTATTTATTTCATGGGAATGTTGACATGCTTCAAAAAGATCTGGTGTCGGCTCTGGATGACGAAGAAGAAGTGGTTGTATATGAAGAAGTGGATTCTGAAGACAATCAAACAAATGAAGACGACTATGAAAGCACCAGCGATGATGTATAACGGGGTTGTGCAGGCACTTTAAGATCTTGAAAATCCTTTAATTAGAAAATCAATTTACGTAAAGGGCACTTGAAAAGTTGTTAATAAATCATGTGTAATAGCCGCCCAACGTACGTACGCTGGAAAAAAAACTTTTTGTTGAATAAATACTTTTTGAACAGTCATTTGTAACTTTTTGTTAATTATACAATGTAGTATATGGTGAAAATTGATGTTATATATACGTGGGTAATAGCCGCCCAACGTATGTACGCTGGATAATAAAGGTGTTTAAAAAAGGTTTTTGTTGAATAAATACTTGTTGAACAGTCATATGTAACTTTTTGATAGTTATACAATGTAGAATATGATGAAAATTGATGTTATATATATGTGGGTAATAGCCGCCCAACGTACGTACGCTGGATAATAAAGGTGTATAAAAAAGGTTTTTGTTAAATAAATACTTGGTGTAAGCTTGGCAACTCGATAGAGCACATGGCTTGCCGATTTTGAAATGTTTATTATCTCGAGTGGAATTAAAGATAAAAAGCAACAACGAGCATTACTTCTCTGTCAAGATGGTTCACGCATTCGTGAAATATTTCGACAGCTCAACGATACAGGCGACGACAGCGAATATGAACTTGCTAAAATCAAATTAACGGAATATTTTGAGCCTCAAAAAAAATCGGCGATATGAAGTGTACAAATTTCGCGAAGCCAAACAAGAACAATCAGAAACGTTAGACCAATTTCATACGCGATTGAGAAAATTAGCTCAAACATGTGCTTTTGATGATATTGACTTTGAGGTGGAACAACAGATAATCATGGCGGGATCTTCTTCGTGGATACGAAAGAAAGCACTAAGAGATCCCGAGTATAAACTCAGGGATATTTTGCTGGACGGCCGTAGAGATGAGCAAAGCACTTATCAAGCACGGGATATCGAGTCAAAGGACAAAAATTACGACATGTTGGCCACCATCCAATCTGAATCGACACGAAAATGTTATTATTGTGGCGGTCCATACTCACATCAAGGCTACGAAATCATTTATGTAGCTGGGAGAATCAGTTTCAAAGCAATGTAAAGTATAAACTATAGCAAAAGCAATCTTGACATGAATGTCATAGCAATGAAAATGACTCATTACTGTCCATATCAGTAGTAAAGACACCAGTAGAAATGACTCATTTACTGTTCTTATCAGTTGTAAAGACATTAGCCAAAAATGTCTGGTCATGTCATTCACTCCTGAACATGGATACATACTTTAAAGGAGGGTGTTGCCCTAGAAATATATTCCTAATATAAACTTTTTATAGTTTGTACACAATTTCTCTAATGTTCAAATAATGTTTTGGAAAAATAATAAGAAGTTCCTTGCAAAATGAAATACTAACTGTTACACACAATGCCAGAGCTCTTCAAGATGCCCTGGGAATAAATGGCATAGCAGACTCTTTATTTTGGGTAGGAGGCACATATTCATATATTCATGTTCTGCCACATTAAGTTCCTTTGAATCCATTGTTTTCAACAGATTAAGACATGCATATATGAATTTGTCCCCCCCCAAATTAACAAGTATCCTGCGCCACTGCTGGGATTTTTTATATATTAGTAAATCTGGTAGTCCGACAATTAAATGTGTTATTTTCACTTCTGTCAATGCTATGGCAATGATATCCTGCTTTTTCTTCTTCATGTTATTTATAACTTTTACTTTACATTGCCTTTATAGTTTGAACTATAAAAAAGTATTATTGAATCAATCATTAAATAAATATTACCTCCAAAGTAAAAAAAAACAAACATTGTCATGACAATTAAGGTGTTAGTCCCCAAATCAAGTATGATTGAATCAAAAAACAATAACTGCATGTCCATTTCAAACAACTACAATTCTCATAAACAGAAAGTATATTTTGTAAATTATATGAATGAATAGAAATAAATATAGAAAAGACTGTATTCATACTTATATAGCAAAGCAAATCTTGTGGGCTTTTCAGCATTTCAAAAAGGGATGTTACATGATCATGGTTGCTGTAAGATCAGTATTTACTCTCATTATACAAGAAAATGACCCAACAACATTCATTTTAAGGAACTTCACAACTTCTGAATAGCTAAATATTGCAAACTAAACTCATAAATATACTTTGACAGTTCCATACAAGTTTCTTAAGAAAAACTGTTCAAGTAAATAAATGAAAGTTGAAAACTTGAAAATGCAAATGTTTGAATATAGTCAATAATATATATATACCTTTTATAAATATACAACTGTTGTTATTTAAACCTTTGTTAAAAGAAATCTACAATACAACTGTTTCTAATCAGCTTAAGTAAAAAGAAGACATACCTAAAATGAAAAGAGAAATTGATTTTCTTCTTCATTGAAATGAGCTACAAATGTATTTCCTCTTCTTCTATCTCCTTATACGTTTTATCAAAGACAGGAGTATTTTATCTTATAGCAAATAAAAGATAAATAGAAGTCCAAATGCTTCAGTTTCAATATCTATATTTTGTTAATGACGAAATGAAATTTGTCGTATATTATTGCAGTATATGTTCAGGTCCAAATGCTTTTGTTTCAATTTCTATCGCTCGTTCATAAAAATCTTTTGCTTTTTCGTACTCTCCCATTTTACTGTAAACCGTACCCAGATTGTCGTACATTGTCGCATTATTAACATGGTCAGGTCCAAATACTTTCGTTTCAATTTCTATCGCTCTTACATAAAAATATTTTGCTTTTTCGTACTCTCCCATTTTACTGTAAACCAAACCTAGATTGTCGTACATTGCCGCATTATTAACATGGTCAGGTCCAATTGTTTTTGTTTGAATTTTCATCGCTCGTTCAATAAAATCTTTTGCTTTTTCGTACTCTCCCATATTACTGTAAACCAAACCCAGATTGTTGTACGTTGTCGCAATATTAACATGGTCAGGTCCAAATGCTTTCGTTTCAATTTCTATCGCTCGTTCATAAAAATCTTTTGCTTTTTCGTACTCTCCCATATTACTGTAAACCAAACCCAGATTGTTGTACGTTGTCGCAATATTAACATGGTCAGGTCCAAATGCTTTCGTTTCAATTTCTATCGCTCGTTCATAAAAATCTTTTGCTTTTTCGTACTCTCCCATATCATTGTAAACCAAACCCAGACTGTTGTATCTTAAGGCAATAATAACATGGTCAGGTCCAAATGCTTTCGTTTCAATTTCTATCGCTCTTTCATAAAAATCTTTTACTCTCCCATATCTCTGTAAACCAAACCCAGATTGTCGTACATTGTCGCAATATTAACATGGTCAGGTCCAAATGCTTTCGTTTCAATTTCTATCGCTCTTTCGTAAAAATATTTTGCTTTTTCGTACTCTCCCATTTTACTGTAAACCGAACCCAGATTGTCGTATATTGCCGCATTATTAACATGCTCAGGTCCAATTGTTTTTGTTTGAATTTTCATCGCTCGTTCAATAAAATCTTTTGCTTTTTCGTACTCTCCCATATTACTGTAAACCAAACCCAGATCGTTGTACGTTGTCGCAATATTAACATGGTCAGGTCCAAATGCTTTCGTTTCAATTTCTATCGCTCGTTCATAAAAATCTTTTGCTTTTTCGTACTCTCCCATATCATCGTAAACCGAACCCAGATAGTTGTACGTTATCGCAATATTAACATGGTCAGGTCCAAATGTTTTCATTTCGATTTCTATCGCTCGTTCATGAAAACCTTTTGCTTTTTCGTACTCTCCCATTTTATGGTAAACCAAACCCAGATTGCTGTACGTTCTTGCAATATTAACATGGTCAGGTCCAAATGCTTTCGTTTCGATTACTATCGCTCGTTCATGAAAATCTTTTGCTTTTTCGCACCCTCCAATCTCTCTGTAAACCAAACCCAGATTGTTGTACGTTCTCGCAATATTAACATGGTCAGGTCCAAATGCTTTCGTTTCGATTTCTATCGCTCGTTCATAAAAATCTTTTGCTTTTCGTACTCTCCCATATTCTGTAAACCAAACCCAGATTGTTGTACGTTGTCGCAATATTAACATGGTCAGGTCCAAATGCTTTCGTTTCAATTTCTATCGCTCGTTCATAAAATCTTTTGCTTTTTCGTACTCTCCCATATCATTGTAAACCAAACCCAGATTGTTGTACGTTGTCGCAATATTAACATGGTCAGGTCCAAATGCTTTCGTTTCAATTTCTATCGCTCGTTCATAAAAATCTTTTGCTTTTTCGTACTCTCCCATACCTCTGTAAACCGAACCCAGATTGTTGTACGTTGTCGCAATATTAACATGGTCAGGTCCAAATGTTTTGTTTGAATTTCTATCGCTCGTTCATAAAATCTTTTGCTTTTCGTACTCTCCCATATCTTTGTAAACCGAACCCAGATTGTTGTACGTTGTCGCAATATTAACATGGTCAGGTCCAAATGTTTTGTTTGAATTTCTATCGCTCGTTCATAAAATCTTTTGCTTTTTCGTACTCTCCCATATCACTGTAAACCGAACCCAGATTGTTGTACGTTGTCGCAATATTAACATGGTCAGGTCCAAATGTTTTGTTTGAATTTTATCGCTCGTTCATAAAATCTTTTGCTTTTCGTACTCTCCCATATCTTTGTAAACCAAACCCAGATTGTTGTACGTTGTCGCAATATTAACATGGTCAGGTCCAAAATTTTTGTTTCAATTTTATCGCTCGTTCATAAAAATCTTTTGCTTTTACTGTAAACTGAACCCAGATTTTCGTACATTGCCGCATTATTCAGATGGTCAGGTCCAATTGTTTTTGTTTGAATTTTCATCGCTCGTTCAATAAAATCTTTTGCTTTTTCGTACTGTCCCATATTATTGTAAACCGAACCCAGATTGTCGTACGTTGTAGCAATATTAACGTGGTCAGGTCCAAATGCTTTTGTTTCAATTTCGATCGCTCTTTCATAAAATTCTTTTGCTTTTTCGTACTCTCCCATATCAATGTAAACCAAACCCAGATTGTTGTAGGTTGTCGAAATATGAACATGGTCTGGTCCAAATGCTTTTGTTTGAACTTCTATCGCTCGTTCATAAAAATATTTTGCTTTTTCATACTCTCCCATATCTCTGTAAACCAAACCCAGATTGTCGTACATTGTCGCAATATTTATATGGTCAGGTCCAAATGTTTTTGTTTGAATTTTTATCGCTCTTTCATAAAAATCTTTTGCTTTTTCGTACTCTCCCATTTTACTGTAAACCAAACCGAGATTGTCGTACGTTGTCGCAATATTAACATGGTCAGGTCCAAATGCTTTCGTTTCAATTTCTATCGCTCTTTCATAAAATCTTTTGCTTTTTCGTACTCTCCCATATCATTGTAAACCAAACCCAGATTGTTGTAGGTTGTCGCAATATTAACATGGTCAGGTCCAAATGTTTTTGTTTCAATTTCTATCGCTCGTTCATAAAATCTTTTGCTTTTCGTACTCTCCCATATTATGTAAACCAACCCAGATTGTTGTACGTTGTCGCAATATTAACATGGTCAGGTCCAAATGTTTTGTTTGAATTTCTATCGCTCGTTCATAAAATCTTTTGCTTTTTCGTACTCTCCCATATTTTGTAAACCGAACCCAGATTGTTGTACGTTGTCGCAATATTAACATGGTCAGGTCCAAATGTTTTGTTTGAATTTCTATCGCTCGTTCATAAAATCTTTTGCTTTTTCGTACTCTCCCATATCATTGTAAACCGACCCAGATTGTTGTACGTTGTCGCAATATTAACATGGTCAGGTCCAAATGTTTTGTTTGAATTTCTATCGCTCGTTCATAAAAATCTTTTGCTTTTCGTACTCTCCCATATTTTGTAAACCAAACCCAGATTGTTGTACGTTGTCGCAATATTAACATGGTCAGGTCCAAATGTTTTTGTTTGAATTTTTATCGCTCGTTCATAAAAATCTTTTGCTTTTTCGTACTCTCCCATATGTTTGTAAACCGAACCCAGATTGTTGTACGTTGTTGCAGTATTAACATAGTCAGGTCCAAATGTTTTCGTGTAAATTTCTATCGCTCGTTCATAAAAATCTCTTGCTTTTTCGTACTCTCCAATATGTTCGTAAACCAAACCCAGATTGGTGTACGTTGCCGCAATATTAACATGCTCAGGTCCAAATGTTTTTGTTTGAATTTCCATTGCTCGCTGGAGAAAATCTTCAGCATTTTCATACTCTCCATTCTTCCAAAGCAATAAACCCAGCTCGTTGTACGAATATGAAACATCAATATGATCAACACCTAACACTTTAGTTTGAATTTCTGTTATTTCATAAAGTACTTTAGTTGCAAGTTTATAGTTGCAAAATCTCTCCAAAACATCTACAAAATAATTGGCGATATTCCAATTTCTTTCATCAAGTTTTTGTTTTGATGATTTTACATTGATCAACTTATTTAAGAAATGTTGAAATGATGAATTTGTTATGAATTTAATTAGATGTGGAATTATTTTGATTTCATCTTCTCTGTCTTTAAAATGATTTAGTGCCCAAGCAACTTGACTGGCAAGATCAGCAGCAGACTTTTTAGAATTATTTTCGTTTTGTTTACAGTCAAAGGTCTGCGATGAATAGTTTATGATGGCTTCGTGTACAACGCTGTGCAGGCGGATGTCATTGTTTTCCGTTTGAAGGAATAAAGAACAATGCTTTAATTGAAGACAGACATCTTCTGCAGATGTTTGTGGATCAATGCTTTTAATAAATTGTGTTATAACATCTTGTGGTAAGGGATCAAAAGATATTATTGAGAAAAGTTTAATAATATTTTCCAACAAGATGGATTCTTCGGCATTTTTTTGTACTGCTAACAGAACAGTTTTCATTCCTAAGTAAGCTGAGTTTATTTTTTGAAAATTGGCATCCATTTTCTGACGCTCTCCTTCATTCAACTTATCAAAATATTTCTCCCACGTGAATGTCGGATTTACACTTTTTACTCTACCTACGTAAGAAGCAGCATTTGCCAGGAACAACGGTTGACGATCTAATTTGCCTGATAAATCTTTTAAAAGTTTTTCATCTTTATTATGAATGTCAGAAAAGAAAGATAGAAGTTGTCGACATTCTTTATTGTTCATACCATGACTAACTGAAATGTGTTTACTTAGATTTCCATCTGGTGGTATAGAATCTGTATTTTGGACAGTTACTATAATTTGACCATTTTTCCAGCTATGATCACCAACTTGAGGTAGTAATGGATAAATTATATGAAGTTCAACCACGTTATCTACAACAATCCACCATGTTTGCCAAGATTTCAGTTGTTGTTTCAGCAATAATTGAAAATCTTTAATTTTGTCTTCGCTGCTTTTTGTTTCTTTGAGAATATTTTCAATGACAGTTTTATCATTGTTTAATCGTTTACAAAGGTCTACATAAGTTTTCAAAAGAGAGTCGATATCTTTTCCTTCGAGTGTCATTACAAATGTCGTATTCTTTTCCCAGTCAAACGAGTTATACATTTCTTCACAAAGTTGTCTAGCTAATTCAGATTTACCACTACCAGGATTACCAGAAATATAGTAATTTGTTAGTTCATTATTGTTAGTACTGCGCAAGTTATTGAGATCTGCTGTGATTTGATTAAGTAACTCTGTACGTTTAACCACATCGTGATTTGATTTGCAAGGAAGTTCTTGAAAAGAATTAAATTTGTTTCGTTGACCTTTAATTTTATTAATTTCAGTGAATGAAAATGCTAGATCTTTAAATGACTTTTCAATATCACAAAGCATTTTGTCAAATTCGGTATCAGACACTCTTCCATGATATTCATGTATACATTTGTTTCTAACAATACGAAGCGCATCAACTGCAGATCTAACTTTTGGGTTAACTTTTGTGCCAATTGACTTGGAATACAGTATTGCTGCAAATAGATTTGTTGAATCCCAATTACTGGTGTCACCATCTTGAAATTTTAACAGAATGTGTTTGTCATGAGGTTTCTTTTTTGTTTTTTCAATATTGAACAATTTCTGACCACTAACGTTTGTATTTTCCCATTGTCCGAGAGATTTTTTGTAATGAATGTCCCACTCTTGGATAAAAAGATCAACAAGTTTCTTTGTAACAACATCTGAAAGTATTTTCTGAATGTAGTAGTTATTCCTTTCTTCTCTTGACTCCATCTACAGATTATAAAAGGATTAAGATGAAGATGGATATAGTTTATTAACCATAATTTATGGACAACTGAAATTTGTTGAATATTTTCAGTTCGTAAATTTTCAGTTGTATATGAAAGTGGTTAATGAAGGTGGTAGCTAAAAACAAACCTGTGAATATTTGTGTTTAAAGTTGTCCTGTTTAATGCTTTTTGGTGAACGTCATTTCCTGGCGTACGTTTGCAAAGAAATTTTTTTGGAGACAAACTTTACCAGGGCGCCAGAGCCACGACGGCAGATGGTTACCCCTTTTCACATTTTGAACAAATGGTAGACGTATATCTTATTTCCCGATATGCAAGCTCCCCACTTACAGACTCTTCGACTTTTATCTGATTCGAAGTCTTGTTAGCTGGTGTCTCCTTAATTCTTCTGTAATTCAGCGCGTATTTTATAAAACATTTTTAGTAATTTCTAAGGACAAAATAAACATTAATTTTGAAGGCAGAGAATGTAATGTGTAAGTACTGTTTACTTTAAAAAATTTGCATGTTAAATTAGTAACGTTTTTGTTATGTGGAACATAAAACTTCGCGTTTGTGGGAACGGCAACTACACAGTCGAATTTTCCTGGCAGAATTTTTCATCACTTGTGTTAAGTCATGCTCTTAAAGTACAAAAATACGTTTAGGGAAATAGAATGTACATAGTTGGGTTTACCAGTGTATCCGTTACCATACGGTTAACACCCAAAAAAACACTTATTGATGTCATAAATGACGTCCACATATAGATTAAATATTAAGTAGAGCAACTATTTGACCAATGATAATATTTGTTATTTGCAATGAATACTATATAAATATTGCTCTGTAAAACAATACAATTAGTTCGTTCAATAAGTAGAAATTGAGAGCAATACCACGTGCTTTACAAGCAAAGAAAGATGCAAATAAAAAGAACAAGACAATTGCTGATACGAATGGTCAAACCAAAATAGCATCATTTTTTCATTCTCAAGAAATTGGTGGAAAATTAACACACGATAACAAAATATTAGAAAGGGAAGATCTCACCCCATCAACTATTTGCACTGACTACTCTTTCAAAAATGCTTGCTGAATCCCAAGAATTATGCAAAAAATTGTATGTCCTTGCTGGTGTAAGCCCAAAAATAAGGTTTTACTTTTTCAAAACACCCAGAAAGAATTGTCATAAGTTTATATTTGATAATGTTAGAATTATGATAGTTTGCGAGAAGAGATATTCAATAGTTAAAAGATATGTATATCTTTCAGTGTATTACGTCCCTCATATATGTAAATTGATACATATTTTAGAGAGGACATGTTCTTGTAGACATAAGGAGTGCAAGTTGTTAGTTTACTCTCTAGATTATACTCTTTTCTAATTTTACCAGCAAGCGTCAACATGTTATTTAAACAGGTTATAGACCCAGGACGTGGAAATAATTTAATGATATAGAAGATAAAAATTTTGTCTTGTTAACATAACGAGAAATTTTGTAGTCATATATAACGAAGCAATGATGGAAGAAATAACAAAGACTGATAATTTGTCAGGAAAGAATTACCAATCTTGGAAATACAATGTTAAGTTAGTTCTGATAAAAAGAGGATTATGGAGTTTTACACAAGAAGGAAAAGAAATTCTTCCTCCTGATACGGCGACGATTGCGACGAAGAATGCATTTCAATTGAAGTGGGATAAGTCCTACTCTCTTATAGCTCTAAATGTAGAAAAACATTACAAATACATATTTCTGGAACCACATATCCTCTCAACGCATGGAAAAACTTAAAAGCTCAATTTGAATTTGTCTCGGTCACACAAATAGTTAGACTGAATCAAAAATTTTACGTTGCGAGCATGGAAGAAGGGGAGATTTGCTGAAGCATATCACATATGTGACCACAGAGCAGAACAACTGCGTGAAATGAATGATGAAATTTCGTCAAAGAAATTTGCAATGGTGCTATTAGGTAGTCTACCAGAGTCGTACGAAAATTTCATCACTAGTTTAAACGCCAGAAAAGTTGAAGATATGGACTGGGATAATATAAAATGATCGTTGATTGAGGAACATCTTAAACGTAAAGAGAAGAAAGAAGATAAGAAAGAAGACAATGCATTATTCATAAGAAAAAAGGGAAACTACAATCGAGAAAAAGGCATGACTTTGGAAAAGTCAATGAAAGGCCTAGAGGAGAAATTTCACAACACAGCAAACCAGGATGGAACATGGGAAGAGATGAAAGAAGATGTGACTCCAATAAGGGAAGAAATGTTACCTGTTTCAGATGTAACCAGGTGGGACATATTGCAAGAAATTGTCCATTGAATACAACCAATAAGAAAAGAGGGAGTTCATGTGTTATTGAAGGCAGTGATGTTGCTCTTATTTATAATATTAAACCCTCTGATTAATGGTTCATCGATTCCGCTGCAACAAAGCATATGACACACAATAAGGATTTGTTTATGGATAATGTTGAATATCAAACACCAACCAAAATATATTTGGGAGACAACACAGTGATACATGCTCTTGGTGAAGGTCTGGTAAAGTTATTATACCATGTTGAGTTGCACAAAGTTTTGTATGTGCCAAAGCTTGCAAAAAATCTACTCTCCGTATCAGCAATGATTGCCATGGAAACCAAAGAGCAATTTGATGGAAATGATTGTATTGTATCAAAGAATAATAAAGATTATGTTATTGGCGAGTTAACAGATGGTATGTTACATACTGTGAAGGATCCTGAATATTCTCAATCGTCAATTGATACATCTTCTCAAATATGGCATCAAAGGTTAGGCCATCTCAATCATGATTACATAAAGAAAAGGATGAAGAAAATATGGTGAAAGGAATGGATAATGGCAGAAATGAGAAAGCTGCAAACAATTGTGAAGGATGCATTGGCGGTAAGATGCACAGAAATCCTTTACCTCAAGCAAGTCAACACAGAGCTACTAAAGCATATGAAGTTGTCCACAATGATGTATGTGGTCTCATGCAAGTTGAATCGAAGGGAGGCAATCGACATATGGTAACATTTATTGACTATTCACGGTTTGCAATTGCATATTTCATCAAGCGCAAGAGTGAAGTACTCGCAAAGCTTAAAGAATTGTTAATAATATGAAAAACCAGAGTTCAAACAAACGACATGTGAAGATTTTAAGGAGTGACAATAGTGGGGAATACACATCAAACGATTTCATCAATAATTGCGCTAACGAAGGAATAAATTAAGAATTCACAAGCCCATATTGCCCAGAACAGAACGGAGTGGCAGAGCGTCTCAACCGTACAACGCTGGAATCTGCCAGGTCATGATATACACTGCTGCATTGCCATTGAACTTTTGGGCGGAAGCTTGTAATACTGCCATTTATCTTCATAATCGAAGTGCCACAGCTACATTAATGAACAAAAAACCATTTGAATGCTTATTTTGAGAGAAGCCTGATCTTTTAAACCTAAAGGTGTTTGGATGCAAATGTTTTTTACACGTCCAAAGCTGTAATCGTCAGAAGCATAATCAAGAATCAAACGAAGCAATCTTTGTCGGATATCCCTTGAACACTAAAGGATACAAGGTATTCGACTTAAACCGAAACCGTTTTACAATCAGTAGAAACATCGTATTTCTTGAAAACAAATTTCCTTTTGCTGAACAATCACAGCAGAGGAATGTCGATATGTTGAGCGATACTGTCGTTCATATGGACGAAGAAAATGTAACATCAGAAGAAAAACAGAATGAAGGAACCAACGAAAATGCTGATACAACTGATCCAGAAGAGCAAACGACACAGTTTCAACAAAGGATGACTATAAATGATGAACAATGCTCATGCAGAGAAGATACTGAGGAAGTGGGAGAACATGTAAAACGGCAATTCGTAAGACATACAAAGATCATTTATGGAAGATGTAAGGAATTTAGGACAAACAAGAGAAAGAAAAATCCCTCATCGATTTCGTGTAGACGCATATCAAGTTGCTGAATTACTGATTTCAGACATAGATGATCCTAAAAGCTTTAATGAATCACTGAATGGAAAGCATGCAGAATTATGGAAGAATGCCATGACAGAAGAATACTCATCTCTTATGGAGAATAACACTTGGGAATTGGGTGCACCATCGAAAGAGAAGAATATCATCGGTTCCAAATGGGTTTTTAAGGTAAGGAGGAATGAAAATGGATCCGTTGACAGATGTAAAGCCAGACTTGTTGCACAAGGATACTCACAATCGAAAGGAACAGATTACGAAGAAGTATTTTCTCCTGTGGCCAAATACAGGTCAATCAGATCTCTGCTATCTATGGGAAATGTTCAGAATCGTGAAATCCACCAGATGGATGTCAAAACAGCCTTTCTAAACTGCAATATAGATTACGAAATTTATATGTCTCAACCAGATGAACTCGTTGATCCCCGGAAACCTAATCACGTATGCAGATTAAATAAAAGCACTTATGGCCTCAAGCAATCGACTCGATGTTAGTATGAAACGCTTGATAAATACCTATTATCAATTGGTTAACGAAAGAATGATGCAGACGGATGTATATATGTTAAAGGACAATGGGCACATTAGTTTTGTGATTCTAGGAGTTTACGTCGACGATATATTGCCAGTGTCCTACGATGTCGAGATGCTTAATTCAGAAAAACAAGCACTATGCCAAGAATTCAGGATGGATGATCGTGGAGAAGTTCACTTCTTGTTGGGAATGCTGATCAATCGTGATCACAAGGCGAAGACAATAACATTCAATCAACGAAATTATATGGAAAAGATATTGACAAGATTTGGTATGAAATCTTTCAAACCGATGTCCACACCGATGAAATATGGTAAGAAATCTCATGAAGTGCAAAAAAACGAGAAGTTTTGTTGATGTGCAGACATATCAACAAGCTATAGGATGCTTAACATATTTATCAGTAATTACCCGTCCCGATATCGTAGCAGCTGTAAATGTCCTGTCTAAATACATGGCAAAACCAAGCAATGATCATTGGATCGGGGTGAAGCGTGCTCTTTGCTATCTAAAAGTAACGTTAAATTATGGACTGAAGGATACCGCTGATGATGACCCCAAATTAGTTGGTTTTTCAGACTCCGATTAGGCGGAAGATATAGACTCGAGAAGATCTACATCAGATCACGTTTTTAAACTTGGAGGAAACACAGTAAGGTCAAGTAAGAAGCAAGCTACTGTTGCCAAATCTTCTACTGAGGTGGAATATGTCGCATTGTCTATAGCAACACAAGAAGCGATTTGGTTGAGAATGTTATTGAGCGATTTGGGATTAAACACGAAGACGCCCATCATTATTTTTGAAGATAACCAAGGTGCGCTAGAGTTAACCAAAAACCCAAGCCACTACAGCCGTACTAAACACATAGATATATGTCATCATTTTGTCATAGAATATGTCTATTTTGTCTATTCTATGATTTTGTTCGTGAAAGGATTTCGTCAAAGGAAATTAAAGTGGAATATTGTCCAACCGAAAGGATGATCGCTGACATAATGACAAAGGCATTGCCCAAGGCAACATTTGAAAAGTTTAGAAATCTATTAAATGTTTATTTAGTTTAAAGACGAAATTTCTCGCAAAACCATCAAGTGGGAGTGTTGATAGTTTGTGAGAAGAGATATTCAATAGTTAAAAGATATGTATATACTTCAGTTTATTACATGGTCTTGTTGACACTGGGAGGGCAAGTTGTTAGTTTTAATTATACTCTTTTATAATTTTACCAGCAAGCGTCGACGTGTTATTTAAACAAATAAGAGCGATAGTTATTATTCAATTTGAGTAACTGCATAATTTGTTTCCGAAAAATACAGCAGAGTGACTAACTATAGTATTTGAATGAAAGTCATCTTCGGTTGAATTGAAATTTCTATGCACAGTGCACATAAATTTATCATGAAAATCTTTAACAATTGATCATTTCATAGTTATATAAATCAAAAATACATTGATAACATTTGCACTAAACACTAATGTTGTAAATATATCTTGTTTAATTGGTATAAATGTGGGAAAAGTCGGTATTTTCACAGTGTAAATCATTCAAAATTTATCGGTGTTGAAAAATCCCACAAAACTTAAGAAATGTTATCCATATAAAACATGTTGCGCGGAAGTAATTTATAACCTATATTTAACTACAATATTCGTGACATCAAAACAAAACAATTGATACATGTACACAAAACATTAAATCAGAAAGTTAAAATACACTATTACATAAAGGGAATAAACTTTAAATTCCAACATACCTAACAAATTGAGAAAGATTAAAAACGACGCAACCATCTACATGATGTTTTTGCTTCTGCTTGATAATAAAGAAATTAAAAATTACTATTATTTATTTCAATATCTAAACATCCTGACTTACATGCAAACTAACTGAAATAATCATAAAGAAAAAGGGGCAGCCAGCCTTTTACAAGTAAGATAGCTCAAAATTTAAAGATTTATAATTTAGGAAGTTAAGAAAATCGATAAACAGAGCTTCTCTAAAATTGTCAGCGTTCCAACTTTGAAACGTGGTCAATGAAATTTTATCATTTTGTAAACTTTTGATACGGATAAACAAATAATTTGATCCGGGGCGTGAGAAGCAAGTAAAAGTTGGGAGGCTCAAGATCTTAGGGGCAGTCTTTATTTAAGAAGGGAGTATCAGAGTAATTAATCTCGATGTCTCTAATTTAGAATAATTTTGTCACATCTCAGTAATCAGAGATACTACAAAACTGATAGCGTTTGGACTTGACACTTCATCATGCAAAGTTTTGTCATTTTGTGAACTTTGGACGCAAACAAATATTTTTAATAGTCTATATTACAACAAGTTGAACAAATATAGACCAGAAAAAATCACGTGTACTATCACGTGAAAAAGTTATCTTTTCACTTCAATTTGGCGCAATTTCTAAAGACATACCTAGTAAAACGTTTTTATGTCATCATCTGTGTTAGCAATAAGATAAATAGATAGATGACTATATGAATGAGGAAAAAATTCTTCTTGATAAAAGCCATGTTAGATAAAATTAAAATCATTCCGCATTTATGATATGCATAACTGAAATTCTGTGACGTGTCATAATTTTGATTCATTTTGTTGATTTTTTAGCCCTGCCGTACCAATGATATTTGAAAAGACGAGCGAAATTAATTGTTATTGATAATGCAAGAAAGGTCAGTATTTTGAAATGATAAATTATCCAATGTGTTATTGAGAAAATCCCACAAAAATCAACAGATGTATCAATATAAAACATATGAAGCGCGAATTCCACCACGAAAATGACATTCAGGTTTTTTATGACAAATATAACAAAATTCTAGACATAAGAACAAACAATTACACTCTGAAAGGTGAACTTTATAATCAACATACCTTAACAAATTTAGAAAGATTAAAGAAAACGCAACCAGCTACGTGATGCCCTTGCTTCTGCTTGATAAAAAAGAAATTGGAATGTTCACTAAATGTTCAATTTTAATCACCTGCTGTTTTCATTGTAAAATATTGAATTCTGTTCATACCCCATAAAATATGAAATGCAAATTTTTTATTTTAGCTATGACTGAAGTAAACACAAAGAAGTTTTGACTTGGAAGCTTTATGCCAATAAAGCTCTCACAATAAAGTAAATGGTTTGAACCCGGGAGTATCGTCCCATGTTTGTAAATGTTGATCGCTTAGGTTGGTATAGTACTGAGAAGGACTGCTTTTTTTGTTGTTGACTGACGTTTCGACAACCTTAGCGGTAGTCATCTTCAGAGTCATTTTGACTTTAACAGTTTACTATTATCTATTTCTATTATTGAACATCCGGACTTACATGCAAACTAACTGAAATAATCATAAATGAAGACGGGCAGCCAGCCTTTTACAAGTAAGATAGCTCAAAAATTAGAGATTTATAATTTAGGAAGTTAAAAAAATCGATAAACAGAGCTTCTCTGAAATTCTCATCGTTCCAACTTTGAAACGTGGTCAATGAAACTTTGTCATTTTGTAGACTTTTGATCCAGATAAACAAATAATTTCATCTGGGGCGAGGGAAGCAAGTAAAATTTTGGGGCTCAAGATTTTAGGGCAGTCTTTATTTAAAAATTGAATTTCAGAATAATTAATCTCGAAGTCTCTAGTTTTGATTAATTTTGTCACATCTCAGTAATCAGAGATACTTCAAAATTTATAGCGTTTGGACTTTACAGTTCATCAAGCAAAGTTTTGTCATTTTGTGAACTTTGGACACAAACAAATATTTTAAATAGTCTATCTTACAACAAGTTGAACAAATATAGACCAGAAAAAAATCACGTGTACTATCACGTGAAGAAGTGATCTTTTCACTTCAATTTGGCGCAATTTCTAAAGATATACCTAGCAAAATGTTTTTATGTCATCATCTGCGTTAGCAATAAGATAAATAGATAGATGACTCTATGAATGAGGAAAAAATTCTTCTTGATAAAAGCCATGTTAGATAAAATTAAAATCATTCCGCATTTATGATATGAATAACTGAAATTCTGTGACGTGTCATGATTTTGATTCATTTTGTTGATTTTTTAGCCCTGCCGTACCAATGATATTTGAAAAGACTAGTGAAATTAATTGTTGGTGATAATGCAAGAAAGGTCAGTATTTTGAAATGATAAATTATCCAATGTGTTATTAGGAAAATTCCACCAAAATCAACAGATGTATCAATACAAAACATATGAACCGCGAATTCCACCACGAAAATGACATTCAGTTTTTTTTGACAAGTATAACAAAATTCTAGACATAAGAACAACTACACTCTGAAAGGTGAACTTTATAATCAACATACCTTAACAAATTTAGAAAGATTAAAGAAGACGCAACCAGCTACTTGATGCCATTTCTTCTGCTTGATAATAAAGAAATTGGAATGTTCAATAAATGTTCAATTTTAATCACCTGCTGTTTTTATTGTAAAATATTGAATTCTGGTCATACCCAATAAAATATGAAATGGAAATTTTTTATTTTAGCTATGACTGAAGTAAACACAAAGAAGTTTTGACTTGGAAGCTTTATGCAAATAAACCTTTCACAGTTTACTATTATTTATTTCAATTCTTGAACATCCGGACTTACATGCAAACTAACTGAAATAATCATAAAGGAAGACGGGCAGCCAGCCTTTTAAAAGTAAGATAGCTCAACAATTAAAGATTTATAATTTAGGAAGTTAAGAAAATCGATAAACGTTGCTTCGCTAAAATTCTCAGCGTTCCAATTTTGAAACGTGGTCAATGGAGTTTTGTCATTTTGTAAACTTTTGATACGAATGAACAAATAATTTGATCCCGGGCGTGAGAAGCAAGTAAAAGTTGGGGGCTGAAGATTTTAGGGGCAATCCCCATTTAAGAAGAGAATATCAGAGTAATTAATCTCGAAGTCTCTAATGTAGAATAATTTTGTCACATCTCAGTAATCATAGATACTACAAAACTGATAGCGTTTGGACTTGACACTTCATCATGCAAAGTTTTTCATTTTGTGAACTTTGGACGTAAACAAATATTTTGAATAGTCTATCTTACAACAAGTTGAACAATTATAGACCAGAAAAAAATCACGTGTATTATCACGTGAAGAAGTGAGCTTTTCACTCCAAGTAGGCGCAATTTCTAAGGACATACCTAGCAAAACGTTTTTATGTCATCATCTGTGGTACAAATAAGATAAATAGATAGATGACTGTATAAAAGAGGAAAAAATTCTTCTAGATAAAAGCCATGTTAGATAAATTTAAAATCATTCCGCATTTATGATATGCATAACTGAAATTCTGTGACGTGTCATGATTTTGATTTATTTTGTTGATTTTTTAGCCCTGCCGTACTAATGATATTTGAAAAGACAAGCGAAATTAATTGTTGGTGATAATGCAAGAAAGGTCAGTATTTTGAAATGATAAATTTTCCAATGTGTTATTGGGAAAATCCCACCAAAATCAACAGATGTATTAATATTAAACATATGAAGCGCGAATTCCACCACGAAAATGACATTCAGGTTTTTTATGACAAATATGACAAAATTCTAGACATAAGAACAAACAATGACACTATGATAGGTGAACTTTATAATCAACATACCTTAACAAATTTAGAAAGTTTAAAGAAAACGCAACCAGCTACTTGATGCCCTTGCTTCTGCTTGATAATAAAGAAATTGGAATGTTCATTAAATGTTCAATTTTTATCACCTGCTGTTTTTATTGTAAAATATTGAATTCTGTTCATAACAGCGAGACGATAAAATGAGATGAGCAAATTTTATATTTTAGCTATAACTAAAATATATACGACAGGGATTGATTTAGAAATTTTAGTGCAAATTCAATTTCAGTTCAACTCAATCAACTCATAAATGTTGTACACATTTAACTATTATTAATTTTCAGTATTGACAAGGCTGTACGGGACTAAAAACATCAGGATGCGGACACTATTTTGCTCGACGAAAGCGGAAATCCTTTACATGCAGTGTCGTAGTTAGACATGAAGAGAGACATGAACTTCTGGGGAGCATATTTTCTAACGCCAAACGCGTGAGCCTTTCTAGCGAGGTCTATAAAGTCATGCTCACCCTTGAAGATTTCTAAATCCCATCTAATCCCAAAAGGTGATTACGATGACTTGGTATAAGGGTTTGATTATAAAATCTTTGATTGGCTAATCTATAATCTAAAACAAATATGGCGGATTCAACTCTCGTCTTTCGTCTTTCAAAATTTTAATTGACGATATATTTTCTTACTTGGAACAACAGAATGTTTTCTGTTAGGATTGTAGATGCAGATTTTTACGTGGGAAAACCTATAGATGGCTTAGATATTTTGTTTTCTAAATTTCATGAGGCGAATGTTAACCGTGTTCCAGTTTTAAGGATATTTGGCTCAACTCCTGGTGGACAGAAAACTTGTGTTCATATTCATCAAGTATTTCCTTACTTATACATACCTTACGATGGAACTAAACCCACAGATAAATATCTGAAACAATTTACGACAAGTGTAGACTTTGCTGTTCAAGTTGCGTTTGGTAGAACATCATCTTCTATGAAATATGTTCATAAAACTGAAATTGTTAAAAAAATGTAAGTTATTTTCCTTGTTTTTTCCTCATGTGGACAAAGCTTACTATTATTAAATTATTTTTACTCTCTTCTTTACATCACAATACAAAATCTTCTATTTTCGACCCAAATATTGAAATATCTTTTATTTTAGTTTCTAATTGATTACAATCTTTATGGTATGAACTTACTTCATGTAAGAAAAGTTCATTTTAGAGGAATTTCTTCAAAAACAGGAAAGTTTCATTATTGATTTTTTCAGCATTCTATAAAAATCTAACACCACAAATGATTATTTACCATCAAATTGAATTTTATAGATAAAAATCTTTCATATAATAATAAATCAATTTCACTTCATGGTTCATCTCCAAATTCATTTCTCAATTTTCCTTCATCTCAACACTGGAATGAAGACACTATTCCTAGGTTTGTCTGATTCATATATTTTATACTTGAAGATTAATTGAAACCAAAAGGATTTGTGTAAATCCTTAATCCTAAATTTGACACATGTGCGTATGATTTATCCCAGATTTAGAGTCAATGCTCAATCCAGATTACAGAATTTACATTTAAAAAATTAGTTTAACTTTGGAATGATTCTTTGTGATAACTATCTTTACAGTTGATATTCATCATTTTAATGTTTGTTATTTGTCATTATTTAGAAATTTATGCCTGGATCCTACTGTGAAAAAGTCAGTCGTTGTGAACTTGAAGTTGATGTAATTGCTGAAGACATCTTGAATGAAATAAATGTTGAAAGTAAAATTTACTTATCTTTATGTCTTCATTTTACTGTTTATACATCTTTAATGAGTTTATTATGTTTATGAAGGTTGTATTGGTCATAATCCTGGTATAACTGCTATGTGGGAAGATGAAAGACAACGAAGACGAGATATTGGACTATCTTCACAAGTTGCTCTTCCTGTTTCACAAGGTAAGGTACAAAAAAATACATGTCACATCATTGTATATCTCACAGTAATGATTTATGAGGCTCTGACTTATATATCCCACAATGCAGCTGTTTTCTAGTGTATAAAATTTCATGTTTTCTTAAGTTTAAACATTGTCATCGTTACATGAAGATGTGTACAACTGCTCCTTTATTAATTTTCTTTTACTTAACAGTTAACAATACGTAGGTAAAAATTCAACTTTTTTGTCGTTAGATCTTATTCAGTGTGCGAATTTCTTGAGAAAAAACGATGTGCAATTTTTTTGACAAAAGTGTTTCTTTAGAGGCATAATCAAATCGATATTACGTTAATTATTACATAGCGCTAATTGCTTAATTAATATTTTTAAACGTGAACAAATTCATATGATTTACGACAGTGTTTTTCGTTACAACCGCTGATCCAGTCACAAATGTATGAGAGAAATTTTTTGCGCATGTTATTCTCTCCTCTTTTTTTGAGCAAACTCTACAGCGCAATAAATTCACCTCTTGGCCATCATCCTAGTACTCAAAGGAGTCAGTCTTTGATGTTTCCATCCATTTTTTTTTACTGTACAATTGTTTTCATTTTAGCTAAAACGATGTGCAAATCGCACATTTCACACCGTTAATTCGCACACTGCCATGATTAGACATGGATATCAATGATGATTGTGTACAGCTCCATTTGTGTTTAGTAAAATGTGTCTTATATGAAGTTTTTTAATCAATCTTTTTTATTTTATTGTTTATTGAGAAGGTAGTGATGATGAACATGATGAAGATATTGATGAAGATAAAGAATCAATATTAATGTCACAGCCATTTTGGAAAGATGATGAAGAGGAACATGATTCCCAAAGGTAAAAGTATCCATTTTTGTTTATAAAATAAAGACAGAAAAATGCGTGCGTTGATTTGTCTATAGTTGAGTTAACATTAGCAAACTTGGCATGAGCAAACCTATCTGATCTCAATCAATTAAAATCAATCAAAGAGAATTTCCAAATCAATCATGAATACATGTTACAAGAAAAATTAAAACATTTGTTTTTAATTTGTCTGTTTTGTATTATCCTTGTTTTATAAAAGAAGTAAAAGATGTTTTTCGTGTTTACACAGGCTTATGCAAACTTTGGTGACGTTTGTGAGAACTTTGGAGCAGGTGCAAGCCTTTGACTCTGGTCATCATTGATCGTGTTCTCCCAAAAGTCTCCTTGCTTTTCATAATCCTGTGCAAACACTGTAAACATCTTAAATGAAAAAGAATCAATCTTCTCTAAAGTTTTGAGTAGCTGTCTTCTTCACTTGCAGTTCGGAGAATGAAGAGGAAATGGACTGGAAACCACCTTTACGTATGTCTCAAGTGGATGGTCTTGGTGATGACGAGGACTCCAGGTGACATGTGTAGTCAATCAATTTTCACTCCGCGAGAGAATCTCGAAACACTAAACACGCGTGTCTGCGTGTAATCTCGCGTGTCTCGATGTAAGATTTGGCTTTAATTATTTGCTTCAGGTAGCGTTCCATGTTCAATGGTAACAACATACATCATCTTAATGCAATTTTATTTGTTTAATTCCCGCAGGCAGAAAGTTCTCTCATCCTAAATGTACAGCAGCCGTTCGACAAACATCATTTAGTAAAGATGGAAGGTAAATTTTACATGTTACGTTTCATCTCACGGGAACAATTTCTTTGTTTACCCATGTAAAATTATTGTTTTTTGAACATTTTTCAAAGTCAAGGAAAGCATGTGAAAAGAACATAGATAACATTTTCATAATGATAAAATAACATGTTTTCTCATTAAAACTTTCACTTTGCGAAGATATTTTACTATTTGTTTTCCTGTGGCACATTTTTCATTTATCTACCAAGAGCCCATTTCCAACGCGAAATTGAAAGTGACCGTTTTCGTTCATTGGTCATTGAGAAAAGTTTTTGCGAGATTTTAGAGTTGATTTCACAGTATTTACACCTTGTAAATTGTCAAGTTTCTTAGAGCAAAGTCCACTATGACTGGATGGTAAATAATTTGCACAGCGAATATTTAACTTTCAACAACCTTAGCGGTAGTCATTTGACTTTGAATTTTCTGTTGAAGTAAAACACACGAATTTAAACATGTTAACGTTTCTTTAATTGACGTCATAACTAAAATTATTATTGTGATTGGCTCCTTAGGAGCATGTCACCTTCACAAAAGTAATCCTTCAATGCGTTTTAAATTTTAAACAAAAGATAATGAGATAAAATTCCTTATTATCTTTTGTTTTAAATACATTCGGCACATGTAAAATGCGATGTTTGAAACAGGCCTTAAAAACGCATTGAAGGATTACTTGTTGTCTTTAATGAAATGAGCCAATCTAATAATTTTAGTTATGACGTCAATTAAAGAAACGTTAACATGTAAATTCGTGTGTTTCTCAACAGAAAATTACTCACTTTAACGTTGTAGGAAGAAAGGTAAATTCTGTCTTTTTACTGACGAATACTGAAGTATGAGTTACATGGAATAATGAACAGGTCTCAGTGTAGGCCTCGTAATCTGAAAGCTTTCACTGTAAAATGCTTTCATCACGATTATTAGCCTTTGATCGTGTGAAACTTGTTACATCGTTCAAACTCAACTCACTAAAGCTATTCGTGCAATGAAGGTGAATGTTCTACCGTTTAAATAGTCAAACAGAAAACATATAACACTTTGCTCATTCTCAATAAATCTGATTAAGAATTTAAAACGCAAACTAACGTCATATGCAGAGTTATTCATCATGAAATTTCATACATGTGTTTCATATTTTCTTATATTGTAGATCCCACAAGAATGGAGTTGTGAAAGTCCCTTTACCACCTGTGTCATTCACTTCAATTACTCTTACTAGTTTGTCATTACTCATGTGTCATGGTGATTTATGGCCAAGAATGTTCATTTGTAGTTTGGATTCTTTGTTGATGTCAGTTGTTTGTTCATATAATGATGATGGGCCCCATTGTTATATGAACCCACCTTAAAGGTGGTCAACTGATACTCACAGAAGATCAACTCTGCACTAAGCATTCTTTGAGTAATGATAAAACTGGGGTATTGAAAGGCGGTCCCTTTTCCTTCGCTTGAAGTTACCATAACACTGCATTGTGAATTGTTGTCTATCGAAATGGCGATTCATAATATCAGTAGCTACCTTATTGGTTGACGATGCTCCTTACTTCGTGTATGGAATGGTATCGACATGTTGAATGGACATCGCATAACGGCATATGTACGTATGAACATTTACATTGAAGTGATTGCACTATAAAAAGGGACAACAAAGATGGAAAACAAGCGAGTGGAAAAACACGATCTATATCTTGTGGTTTGTAAGTTGAGTAGATATAAGTGTTAAAATTAACTTGTATGAGTAACTGCATGAGATAGTTAAAAAGGATCCTGATGGTCTATCTTTATAATTTGAAACTTAACCATGAAAAACACCCAACTTAAAAAAGTGTCAATAAAAGATGTCACTTGCTGTGAGAAAATAGCTGGCTTTCACTCGCTACTTTTTAGTAATTTTATTTAACGTTTATTAATAAAATTGCAATGATGCAAGTAGGGTTTATTGAATTACTGAGATAAAAATTTTACAATTAATTTCAACGATACAACGTAAAAACTACGCGGTGAAAAAAAAGGAAGAGACCGACCAAGTCACCTGGATCAAACTGACCAGGACAACCCTAGGAAATCAGGACAACCCTAGGAAATCAGGTATTAAAGTTTTGTTCTTTTCAATATAATTAATTTCTGTTTTTGTTCCTTCATTATGCTGACATTTATAACGTGTTTTTTATAGAGTAGCTATGTCTTTAGGCCTTCTAACTGGACAATGAATGAACGACGAAGTCGGGCAGAAACACCAAGAAACAAGCGTCGTTATTATAAGATTCACACTTGCTAATTTATTTATCCATAATGTCTATCAGTATAACGCAATTTCAAATTTGACCGTTAAAAATTTCCGTATAACTAAATGTTCACAATTGTTAAATTTTCTGACAAAACACACGAGTGAAAGCCAGCTATTAATTAATGAGGCAAGATAGAAAGTTTTAACGGAATAAAGTGTAGCAGACATCAAAAATTATTTTTATGCAAGTCATAACATCTCTTTAGTCGTTTCATTTTTAATTGTTATTTACAGGTGAATGGTCAGGTCCCTACGTACTGAATAATTTTTATACATGATTTATATATGGCTGCTATTAGTTTTCGTTTTTCGTCTATTGATTACAATTTTTTGTTAACACTCTGCACTATTTCATTTTTTGTGCTCTACAAATGTTTGCGTTTCTTTTGTACGAACAAAAAATATTTGCTTTGTCAATAGGGTAGTCAGCCCACATTTTTATTGCTCCGTAAATTTAAATTTTTTATACGACTGTATAAGACGCACGATCTGACTACGCTGCATGTTAAAGTAGATCATCGGGATCATTGAAAACAACAAAAATATAAAACATCATAAAACACTACAAAATATTGATGCATTTCTGGAAAATTTTTAATTTTTTCTTTTATTGGAGGGTTTTTTACCTGATCCGCCGGTTTTCCCTCCCATTTCGTTTTGGTTTGGAAAAAAAACAGTGTCCACATTTGGGGCCAAGTGAAGCCATTTGTCATAACATTATTTATCGTAGTTATCATGAATATTCACGTTTCTTTTCATTTCTTGGCTTTTGGGTACATCTCCCAAAACACTGCGTTTATTAAATACAATGGCATACATTTAAAAAAATTGGCACGCAATTCATACATGTTGGTAGCCTGCAATTATTTAGCTACTGAATGAAGTAGATTTAATCAACATAGTCAAAATAAAATTATATATTTAATATTATTTTACGTCAAATTTTTTCAAGATTTGGAAATGCCATTTAGTTTTATGATCAAGTAATTTTTTAACCCTGGAATCCAATGTTCTACACAGTAAAAATAGATTAGTGAAAATGACCAAAAAATTGGTCATTTGAATGCACCTGAGAAGAACAATTTTTATAGGTCAAAACAACGAATTCCTAAATTGGTCAAAAATAAAAAAATGGTTAAATTTACCAATTTATTTGACCAATTTTATTTGGTTGTTTTACCATTAAATAAGCATTTTTTCAGGTGCATATCCATGACCATTTGACCAATATAGAGGATCTTTTAACTAAGCTAAAGAAAATCAATCACACAATTATAAATAGCACATTTTTTGCAAACACAGAATACTTAAAATCTCTACTACATGCCATTAATTAACACTACAAAAGTTTTCTACTTCATAGAAGAAATAAAATGATCGACAAAAGTTGGCAATTGAGCCTTACAATTGCATTTTGAATTTAAAAGCAAATGTTCTAAAAGAATAAATACATTTTTGCAATGTCCATTAACGCCTTTAGGATACTCAGCATTAAAAGTATAAAAAGAACTAAGTAAAATAATAACTGCATTGACAATATTTTCCGTTTTCAGCTTTGCCACAATCATCCCCTCAGCCACCAACATTATTGAATGAATGTTTCTTAATGTTCCTGTTGATAGGAGTCTAGGAGACGAACTTTTGTTAATGATCTCTTGAACTTCCCCCAAGCTTTTACCCTTCAACAGAGATAAAATTATTTATCAATTTTTTCACACATTTATGCAGAAAATATTATTTGTGACAATATCAACTCTTACATCAACAATGTCCCAAAATAGCTTTTTGTTCATATCTCGATGGGTGCATTGGTCATCTAACACATAAGGCAAACATGCCATTATACACCAGTTCTTGACCTCTAAAATAATCAACATAGCATAGAATGAATATATTACCATTATCACTCTCTAAAGCATTAACACTTCAGTATAAATAGGGATTTTAACTTATTGATTTTTACACCAACCTTTCTCATCTTCAACTGGACAATCCTCCAGCTCTTCAAGGATACTGCTGACATTCTTTTGCTTTGTCTTTTTAATAACAGACAGCATTTTATATTTGTGCAAATTCCATCGTTCCTTCATGTCTTGCACAACATCACTCTTCTCCAAAATACGTCCTAACTCTGCTTTCAGCTGGAAAAAATTAAACCAAAAAACTAATTATCTTTCTCTAAGTAATTGTGATTCAACAGACAGTTTTGCTACAGCATACATACTCATGGACAGCGGCAGATTAATAATTGGCAAAAAACTCATATTCATAAATTCATATGCTACATACAATCTGTTGAATTAAAATTGCTTGTAGTACTAGAATCTAGTAAAGTATACCATGCACATATGAATATTACCCTCTCATCAGGCTAACATGCCTTATACTTCAACCCATACTTAAACCATTTTATGTAGAAAACCTGTAAGGCTTCAATTTACCTTTTGAGTAACGTCATTCCAAATACACGTAAACTTTTTGTGAAATTTTATTCGAGAAATCATCTGATAAATATCATGTGGTTCTAAATTGAAAAAATCCTCGCCGTCGACTTGATTAGCTTTAAAAATATAAGAAGCAAAACGTCAATGAAATTACGTTATTGCTGGTATTCTCTAAAAGCGCTCGACCAAATCTGCCTGCTAGTAAAACGTAAACAAGGCAAGTCATCTATAAATCTAATTTTGAATTATTTTCTACACTAGATTTATGCACGAGACAACAACCCTCATACATGCGACCTACATTTCAGGATGAGACAATACCTTTAAAATCTTCGACAATTTCATCGAATTTGTTGTTTTTCAGAAAAAGAATAATGCCAACGACAGATGATCGTTTGTTGATTTCCATTTTGACCACAATACAAGAGTTTAAACGCTTAAATGCACTTCAACAAAGCACAAGAAGTTTAGAAACAAGCCACGCGACTACATACATCGGCAACAGGAAGTCAGGCACGTGCCGCTTTGCGTAATGGGATGTCATGTGACCAAATCGACCAATCGCCGCAAGTTCGCAACTAATTGGACAAAGAAATGCACTTAATGACACTTAATATTGATCTGATTTTACTCATTCATTGCTCTAACAAACGGTAACGGAGTTGTCACTTGACTAGAGACGCAAGAATATTCGTAAAAATCAATTAATTATGCCACGATTGTGTTGTCAGGTATGTGCAACGTTTTTTTCAACGTCTGTCGCTGGAATGTTGCATCATTTGGTCGCTGTTCATGAACACGATGCCAGATTGCATATTCTCTGCGAAGTGCCGGAATGTAATTCAACCTTCGCTAAGGTAAGCTTTTGATTCTTGATACGACACTGATTTGTTTGTTATTTGTTAAAAATATTTACTTATTCAGTGCGTTCACGGATTTGTTGTTTAGGTTAACTCTTACAAAAGTCATCTTAGAAGAAAGCACGCCAATGTTGACTTAAACTCACGTCATCTATGTTGCGTTGAATCAGCGAGTAGCACTCACAACAATTTTTGTCCTGATGAGGATGGCCTTGAACTCTTAATTGATGAATTCAACAGTGAAAATGAACTTGATGACTCTGTTCAAGCAATGGAACACAAAAAGGCTCAATTTCTTCTAAAACAAAACAAATCAATCTGCTCACACAAAAATGTGTGGATAACATTGTAGAAGATTCCACTGAACTTGTCCAAGGAACAGTCAAAGCAATTAAACACGGTTTGCAAAATTGCGTAGAGAAAGCTGGATTAAATTATGATGATGTGCCAGGTCTTGATGAATTATTTGATGAAGGACATGCTATCTCAAATCCATTCAAACATATTTCCACAAAGTATAAACAGAAAGCTTATTTTGAGGAGCATTTTGGCTTAGTTGTAAGTTTTATTTCTATGTTTTTTGACTTTTTTTAGAATGTTTAGAGTTTTTGGATAAAGTTTTTTGAGATTTTTAACATATTTGAGCCAGCTGCTCTTTAGTGCTTGTTATGCATAATCATTATTTTAATTGTAGCAACCCAGAGGAATTAAACTTGGACACAGAGTTGTGAAAAGACGTTCAAGGACTGTGTACAAAGAGGTTATTAAAGATGACGAAATCATGTACATACCACTGCTTAAATCCTTGGAAAAATGCTCAATGTAAAAGGAGTACTTGAACAGGTCAGATTGTTAATAGCATGGTTGTGTTTTTTATGTTGGCAAGTTTATCAAACTATGACAACTACATCTTTGCAAGTACCCATATCAATAACAGGGTTGCAAAATATTAATACATGTTCTATGTATAACCATAAAAGGAACTTTATGTGTGTTTTACTGTGTTAGTTTCCATGAAAGCAAAACAATGATGACATCGTTTATTAGAGCACATTTCAAAAATATATTCCAATTATTTCATGAAAATATGAAAATAGCCTGATTTTAATTTGAAATGTCTGATGGTAGAAGGCACCCATCCTACCATCAGACATTTCCATTGCTGGTTAATAATAAATTTAATTTATTAATAAATTTAATATTTTCATTCTTTGATTTCAATTTCAGCTAAACCATGGTCATCTTCGGCAACATAAACATGATGATGTGATTGAGGATGTTTGCGATGGCCAGTATTTCAAAACCCATCCTCTGTTTTCCAAGGACTCAACTGCTTTACAAATCATGCTTTACTATGATGAGTTGGAAATTGCAAATGCCCTTGGTAGTAAAACTGGAAAGCATAAGTTAGGTAATAGTTTAATGACATCATAGTGACTAAATCAGTCACTCAAATGTAAAAAAGTGTATGAGCAATGAAAGGCTATAAGAAGCTCTTATTACATCATATGCCATTATTTCTGTATGACAGGAGTTGTTTACTACACAACTGGAAATATTGATCCTCGATATCGATCCCAGTGTGATAACATTCACCTACTCCTTATGGCAACAGTTCCAATTATCAAAAAATATAGCATTGACATTCTCTTGGAGCCTTTCATGAATGGCCTTGAATACCTTGAACAAGTAAGTGATCCTATTTATTGTTTTTTAGCTTATTACCTGTTATTGATAATTGTGCAGAGTAAGTAGTTTTTTAAAACTTGCTTAAAATTAACTGTCACACTTCTTTTTTGAGGATGGTGGTCACCAGTTCATTGTTAAAGGTGAACCTATGTCATTTTCTGGGACTATTGTGTTGGTTTCTGGAGACAATCTTGGATCACAACTCATGGGTGGATTCAAAAAACGTCCAGGTGCACATTTGAAATGCCGGCAATGCATGGGGACCACTGAACAAATAAAGCAGAAGGTATGTATGTTTATGATAATACATTATTAACCTGTTTCAACATAGATCAAATGTTTTATTATGGTTTTAGCTGACCAGGAACATACACTTTAAAGTAAGTCTTTCAGTTTTTAGAAAAACATTTTACACTTCAAACTCGTGCTGGTCATGACTGCCAATGTGAACTGATTGAAGAAAACCCAGAACTGAGTAAAGCATATGGGCTTTGCAGGAGATCAATTCTTTGCAACTCTAGGTATTTTCATGTAGCAGATGGCATGCCAGGTGATGCAATGCATGATATACTAGAATGAGTACTTCAGTATGTATGTAAAGAATTGCTGAAGGACTTCATATTTAAAGAAAAATTTTTAACAGTGGAGCAACTTAATGAAAGACTTAACTCTTTTGATTATGGATATTTTAATGATAAAAACAAGCCATCACCAATCTCCTGGACAACTTTGAGGAGTGAAAACATTAGTTTAAAGCAAAAAGGTAGGGTGTAGTGATTGTCACGAGCATTAATACCATCACCCTTGATTTGAATGATTGGTTTTTCTTTTTATAGCAAGACAAATGTGGTGCCTTGGAAAATTCCTTCCTTTAGCTCTCGGCAGTGCCATTCCTCAGGATGAAGAAAAGTGGAGGCATTTTCTGTTGCTCCTTAAAATTGTTGACATTGTTTTTTCACCAATCACAAACACTGATGAACTTGCTATGCTGGAAGGATACCTGAAGGAATTTTTGTGGAAATTTACCCAGCTTTTTCCTGGGCTTTCAGTTATACCCAAGATGAATTACTTGGTTCATTACCCAGCTCATATTTACAGGTATGATTTTGCTGGTTTGTATCTTAGTTTATAGATAAAAATATGATATGTAACTCAAAATGCATGTAAAAGTTACATCATTGGTTTCCCTCTAGCTAACATGAGTCCTTCATTTTTCAGATTTGGACCAATGATTCGGAGCTGGTGCATGCGATATGAAGCAAAGCACAGTTACTTTAAAAGATTCGCTTCATACCTTGGAAACTTCACTAATGTTGCACTTAGCCTTGCTGAACGACATCAAACCAGAAGTTGCTATCTAGGAAATCAACACATTACAAAAAAGCCTAAAATTGGTAGGATTTTTTTTGAATAGATTGATTTTAATTCTAAAAACAAAGAGGTCAATTTTTAGTAACCTCTCTAGTAAGATAATAAATTGATGTTTGTTTGTTTGGTTCTCTTTAGATTCTGCAAAAGAAATTGTTGCTAAGGATAGTGAACATTATTATTTGCTCAAAGAGAAAGAACCTAACTTAAGTGACATTAGTATTTTGTCAAGGTAAAGTACACATAGTGATTATTTTTATTACAGAAGATGGTGACTATTGCGAGAAAAAATTGCTAGTACTTTATAAAATGAAACCATGGCTGTAATCTGACTCTTAGACAATTTTAGATCCAACCCAGATCATGTGGGTTATGCGCTTAATTTGCGTCTTAGTAAGCATAAGCAAGTCAAGGCCGTCAAGTGCATTTTTGGTAAGTCGTATAGTCACTCCGGTTCCGTCTCTGACTGCCTTTGCCAGGTTATTTTTCTGAGCCGTTGAACGTGCAACGCCGTGAACTGTGTAGTTATTACGTCCACCACCTTTAGCAGCTGCACCACCTTTCTTAACTACACCACTACCAGCAACTGCTTTGCGTGCTGCCGGTGATAGCACCTGATATAGCTGCTAGGCCTAGAGACGGTAACACTTTTGGTATGAGTTTAGTGACCGTAGGTATGAGTTTTCCAATAAGATTTCCAATAAAGCTACCGCCTTCTATACTTCTTGACCCAGGAAGATAAATACCAGCGCCTTTAAATTCCTAAGTGATTACTCGCTCCATGGCGGGTCTGAGCTTCAACAAATATTGCGTTATTAATGTCCTACATTTTGTGCACATGCAAAACAATTTGCTTATATAAACAGTCGAAAAAATTTTTGTTTTTTTAATCTTATAAATTATTTTTAAATAATAACACATCACATCAGACAAACAGTCTAAACGATTATGTCCATTTTACCGTTTATCCCATTAAGTCGAATACATCGTTCGTTAAACACCAAGCAGAACATGTTATACGCATTGCTGCCACCAGCATTAATCGCGCTACGAAAAGCTTGCTTCAAGGTCCAACGAATTCTAATGTTTGCCTCTTTTTTTCTCAAAACATCGGCATGATGACTTACATCGAAATGGTAAATAGGAAACAGGTTTGCAAAGTCTCCTAAGCTTACTTGAGAGCCTGTATCTGGATCGCTGTACTTCATTGCAGCGTCTTGAAACATCATGTAGGCTTTGCTGTAATTGCTGTTAGCAGCTGTGTAATTAACATCAAGCTCTTTTTCAGGATACTTTTGAGTGTTATTGATCTCAACATAAATTTGACTTAAATTAGCATGGTCAAAGACATAAATAGTTTGTTCTTGATTGTTAAAGCGTTCAGCGTCTTGGAAAGCCCCAAAGATGTAAGTTGGTAGCTCTTCACTAGTGTTTGTTGTTACAAACCACGATCCAATCGTCTGATTAGGGCCAAATTGTTTTTGGTAAATACGACTTTGCTTGCAATACAGCATGCGTGTGTATCCAGCAACCAACTTGCTTTCTATCATAGTCTGCACTTCGATTGAAGGCCTGATGAAAGGCCCAAAGAGAAAGATGAATATGAGAAAGGCATATTTTAAGGTCAACTCAAACTTTCAATGCGTTATTTAAATCTCTACCTTCCTACATACACGAAGAATATTTGCCGAAAGCGAAAGATATCTTTGACTTTTTCGATAACATGTTCAGGTAAATGTGATTTTTGATATTCGTGTTAGGAGAGAACTCTCTCTTTGATTGAAGTGTGAAATGTAAACGACATTAATATCTTTATGCAAAATGTGTGACCTAAATATACGTCTTCTTATAAAGTTTCGTTTTTGTTAATGTTAATTCTTTGCTTTATTTTAGACATGAACATTTTGCTGTTAATGCGATCGAGAAACATAGAACAAATGTTTGTGGTTTTAATTCACCATGATGGAGGACTTATATAAATAAAGAAATTGATTATTGACCACGATGAAAACGTATTTGGCTTTTGTTCACCATTCCATTGAGGCTGAGCTATTTACGAATTGATATTCTACTTCGTCTGAACTGCTTTATAACTGAAGGAATATGAAGATGGTAAGTATCTTTTTCCTCCTTCATCGTTTTTCACAGTAATTTTACAAGACGTATATATATTGTGAGTCCACCAGGCCGTTTACATGGCAAGCTATGAATGGTAAATCAAAAGATTTTGTTCTTTAGGGACGTTTCAATCTCCAGTGTCTCCAAGTCAAATGCAGTTTATTGGCCTTTGGCTGTTTTAAAACGTTTTCCTGAACATTTTTCTTTCTTAGATCACGATTCTTGTCTCGACAATTGATGGAAAGACAAGTCACTTTTAACCAACGATTTACGATGGTAAGATTTTTACAGCAACAAAATAAACTCATGAGAAAGTTATGTTTGTCTCAGGTGTTTAACTTAGCTATTGTAACTTTACACAATTTCATTTTTTTACAGATGAATAAAATTACGCCAACTTGATTAGTACAATCTAGTACAACTTGATTAACAGCGGGTAAAACAGTGCTTTATGCTTTTATTTCTTCCAAATGCTTCACAATGTAGTTAAACACCTCGATCATTTTCAGCGTAGTGAGCGTACACTTGATCTTTGCAAATTTTTTGTAATCAAAATATCTTACAATATGTCTCAAAAGAACTGGTCATCTTTGAATTCAGCCGATAGTTTGAAATTTTTATGATTCAGCGGCAATGATTGATCTCCACGCTAGGAGATATAAATGTAATTAAAGTAAGTTTCTTTATATTACCTTTTTTTGAAACACCCTGTATCAAGAACTTAGATCTCAGACCGTGGGGGTTCCCTTTGGATAAATGAACTTAAATGTATATTTTATTAAATACGTGTATAATTTACGGAATATAAAAAAATAAGAATCAAAGGAAGAAATCAGAATTCAGTCCTTTAATAACACCATGACAACTCGTAGTGTATAGCAAGTCTACCAGTGCTATGAAAATAAATATTTTGTTGTTCAATTACTTTTTCGTTACTCACTACATTACATATGAGATGACAACAGTAAATATGGGCCAGACACACATAATTAGAGTAAAAGCCCCATTTTTCTTGGCTACATCACTACCTAAAACATACATAAAGATAAATTACATTGTCAAGTGGTCACCAATGCCAGCTCTATCAAAACTCTTGTCAACAAAGGATTTTTATTGTGTTGAGTCTTTATAGAAAGGAATGGATTTGTGACTCCATTCAAGGAGCAAGATTCTTTGTTAGCCCTGGCTTTAGGGTATGTTTTCTTTCTCCTTTAGCTGACCAGCAACAGTTGTATTTTCAATTTCTGTAGGCAAAGGTTTAAATGGAGTGTTTGTTTGGTTCTTTTTGTTGTTTAATAAGAAAAATCTTAACATGTACATTATTTACATGAAAAATTTATAGTGCTTAGTAAGTTTTCTAAAAAGCCCAAACACTGGCTTTGCTGTGTAAATATACAGATTTCTGTTCACTGCGATAAATGGTAACATCTAATTTGTATTTAAAAGAATTGTGTGTGGAGAGAAGGTCAATAGTTTAGTTACTTAATTCAACATTTCGTTCTACTTTCGGTTGGGGATTTACACCTTAATTGTTGTGACAATGTTCTTTTTTCGCTTTAATTTAAATGTAGAAAATCTCATTTTTAATTTATGTTTGATTTTCTTGGGATCAGACATAACCACAACATTTTGTATTGTGATTTTGTGGTAAAATCATTTATGTAGCTGGGAGAATCAGTTTAAAAGCAATGTAAAGTATAAACTATATTAAAAGCAAGACATGAATGTCATAGCAATTAAAATGACTTATTACTGTCCATATCAGTAGTAAAGACACCAGTAGAAATGACTCATTTACTGTTCTTATCAGTTGTAAAGACATTTGCCAAAAATGTCAGGTCATGTCATTCACTCCTGAACATGGATACATACTTTAAAGGAGGGTGTTGCCCTAGAAATATATTCCTAATATAAACTTTTTATAGTTTGTAAACAATTTCTCTAATGTTCAAATAATGTTTTGTAAAAAAATAAGAAGTTCCTTGCAAAATGAAATACTAACTGTTACACACAATGACAGAGCTCTTCAAGATGCCCTGGGAATAAATGGCAAAGCAGACTCTTTATTTTGAGTAGGAGGCACATATTCATAAATTCATATTCTGCCACATTAAGTTCCTTTGAAATCCATTGTTTTCAATGGATTAAGACCTGCATTTATGAATTTGTGCCCCAATTAACAAGTATCCTGCGCAACTGCTGGGATTTTTTATATATTAGTAAATCTGGTAGTCTAAAATCTGGTAGTCAGACACTTAAATGTGTCATTTTCACTTCTGTCAATGCTATGGCAATGATATCCTGCTTTTTCTTCTTCAGGTTATTTATAACTTTTACTTTACATTGCCTTCGTAGTTTGAACTATAATAAAGTATTATTGAATCAATCATTAAATAAATATTTCCTCCAAAGTAAAAAAAAACAAACATAGTCATGACAATTAAGATGTTAGTCCCCAAATCAAGTATGATTGAATCAAATAACAATAACTGCATGTCCATTTCAAACAACTACAATTCTCATAAATAGAAAGTATATTTTGTAAATTATATGAATGAATAGAAATAAACATAGAAATTAGAAAAGACTGTATTCATGCTTATATAGCAAAGCAAATCTTGTGGGCTTTTCAGCATTTCAAAAAGGGATGTTACATGATCATGGTTGCTGTAAGATCAGTATTTACTCTCATTATACAAGAAAATGACCCAACAACATTCATTTTAAGGAACTTCACAACTTCTGAATAGCTAGATATTGCAAACTAAACTCATAAATATACTTTGATAGTTCCATACAAGTTTCTTAATAAAAACTGTTCCAGTAAATAAATAACAGTTGAAAACTTGAAAATGGAAATGTTTGAATATTGTCAATAATATATTTATACCTTTTATAAATATACAACTGTTGTTATTTGAACCTTTGTTAAAAGAAATCTACAATACAACTGTTTCTAATCAACTTTAGTATAAAGAAGAAATACCTAAAATGAAAAGAGAAATTGATTTTCTCCTTCATTAAAAATGACCTACAAATACATTTCCTCTTCTTCTATCTTCTTGTACATTTTCACAAAGACAGGAGTATTTTAGCTTCTAGAAAATAAAAGATAAGTAGATGTCCAAATCCTTCAGTTTCAATATCTATAGCTTGTTTATAACCAAATGAAGATTGAATGTTTTATGAATGTTTTAATTTAATTTCAAATGAAGATTGTTGTATATTATTGCAGTACATGTTTAGGTCCAAATGCTTTCGTTTCAATTTCTATCGCTCGTTCATAAAAATCTTTTGCTTTTTCGTACTCTCCCATTTGACTGTAAACCAAACCCAGATTGTTGTACGTTGTCGCAATATTAACATGGTCAGGTCCAAATGTTTTGTTTGAATTTGCTCGTTCATAAAAGTTTTGCTTTTTCGTACTCTCCCATATTACTGAAAACCGAACCCAGATTGTTGTACGTTTTCGCAATATTAACATGGTCAGGTCCAAATGTTTTCGTTTGAATTTTCATTGCTCGTTCATAAAAATCTTTTGCTTTTTCGTACTCTCCCATATTACTGAAAACCGAACCCAGATTGTTGTACGTTTTCGCAATATCAACATTGTCAGGTCCAAATGTTTTCGTTTGAATTTTCATGGCTCGTTCACAAAAAGTTTTTGCGTTTTCGTACTCGCCCACTTTATCGTAAACTGAACCCAGATTGTTGTACGTTTTCGCAATATTAACATTGTCAGGTCCAAATGTTTTTGTTTGAATTTCTATCGCTCGTTCATGAAAATCTTTTGCTTTTTCGTACTCTCCCATATCTCTGTAAACCGAACCTAGATTGACGTACGTTGCCGCAATATTTACATTGTCAGGTCCAAATGTTTTCGTTTGAATTTTCATTGCTCGTTCACAAAAATCTTTTGCTTTTTCGTACTCTCCCATATTACTGAAAACCGAACCCAGATTGTTGTACGTTTTCGCAATATTAACATGGTCAGGTCCAAATGTTTTCGTTTGAATTTTCATGGCTCGTTCACAAAAAGTTTTTGCTTTTTCGTACTCTCCCACTTTATCGTAAACCGAACCCAGATAGTTGTACGTTGCCGCATTATTAACATAGTCAGGTCCAAATGTTTTCGTTTCAATTTCTATCGCTCGTTCATAAAAATCTTTTGCTTTTTCGTACTCTCCCATATCTCTGTAAACCGAACCCAGATTGTTGTACGTTTTCGCAATATTAACATGGTCAGGTCCAAATGTTTTCGTTTGAATTTCATCGCTCGTTCATAAAAATCTTTTGCTTTTCGTACTCTCCCATATTACTGAAAACCGAACCCAGATTGTTGTACGTTTTCGCAATATTAACATGGTCAGGTCCAAATGTTTTCGTTTGAATTTTCATGGCTCGTTCACAAAAAGTTTTTGCTTTTTCGTACTCTCCCACTTTATCGTAAACCGAACCCAGATAGTTGTACGTTGCCGCATTATTAACATAGTCAGGTCCAAATGTTTTCGTTTAAATTTCTATCGCTCGTTCATAAAATCTTTTGCTTTTTCGTACTCTCCCATATCTCTGTAAACCGAACCCAGATTGTTGTACGTTGTCGCAATATTAACATGGTCAGGTCCAAATGTTTTCGTTTCAATTTCTATCGCTCGTTCATAAAAATCTTTTGCTTTTTCGTACTCTCCCATATCTCTGTAAACCGAACCCAGATTGTTGTACGTTGTCGCAATATTAACATGGTCAGGTCCAAATGTTTTCGTTTCAATTTCTATCGCTCGTTCATAAAATCTTTTGCTTTTTCGTACTCTCCCATATCTTTGTAAACCAAACCCAGATTGTTGTACGTTGTCGCAATATTAACATGGTCAGGTCCAAATGCTTTCGTTTTAATTTCTATCGCTCGTTCATAAAAATCTTTTGCTTTTTCGTACTCTCCCATATCTCTGTAAACCGAACCCAGATTGTTGTACGTTGCCGCAATATTAACATGGTCAGGTCCAAATGTTTTCGTGTCAATTTCTATCGCTCGTTCATAAAAATCTTTTGCTTTTTCGTACTCTCCCATATCTTTGTAAACCAAACCCATAATAATGTACGTTGCCGCAATATTAACATTGTCAGGTCCAAATGTTTTCGTTTGAATTTTCATTGCTCGTTCACAAAAACTTTTTGCTTTTTCGTACTCTCCCATATCTCTGTAAAACGAACCCAGATTGTTGTACATTGTCGCAATATTTACATGGTCAGGTCCAAATGTTTTCGTTTGAATTTCTATCGCTCGTTCATAAAATTCTTTTGCTTTTTCGTACTCTCCCATATCATCGTAAACCGAACCCAGATTGTTGTACGTTGTCGCAATATTAACATGGTCAGGTCCAAATGTTTTTGTTTGAATTTCTATCGCTTGTTCATAAAAATTTTTAGCATTTTCATATTCTCCATTCTTCCAAAGCAAGACGCCCAGCTCGTTGTACGAATATGAAACATCAATATGATCAACACCTAACACTTTAGTTTGAATTTCTGTTATTTCATAAAGTACTTTAGTTGCAAGTTTATAGTTGCAAAATCTTTTCAAAACATGTACAAAATAATTGGCAAATTTCCAATTTCTTTCATCAAGTTTTTGTTTTGATGATTTTATATCGATCAACTTATTTAGGAAATGTTGAAATGATGAATTTGTTATGAATTTAATTAGATGTGGAATTATTTTGATTTCATCTTCTCTGTCTTCAAAATGATTTAATGCCCAAGCAACTTGACAGGCAAGATCAGCTGCAGACTTTTTAGAATTATTTTCGTTTTGTTTACAGCAAAAGGTCTGCGATGAATAATTTATGATGGCTTCGTGTACAACGCTGTGCAGGCGGATGTCGTTGTTTTCCGTTTGAAGGAATAAAGAACAATGCTTTAATTGAAGACAGACATCTTCTGCAGATTTTTGTGGATCAATGCTTTTAATAAATGCTATTATAACATCTTGTGGCAAGGGATCGAAAGATATTATTGAGAAAAGTTTAAAAAGATGTTCCAACAAGATAGATTCTTCAGCATTTTTTGTACTGCTAACATAACAGTTTTCATTCCTAAGTAAGATGTGTTTATTTTTTTAAAATTACCATCCATGTTCTGTCGCTCTCCTTCATTCAGCTTATCAAAATATTTCTCCCAGGTGAATGTCGGATTTACACTTTTTACTCTACCTACGTAGGAAGCAGCATTTGCGAGAAACAAAGGTTGACGATCTAATTTGACTGATAAATTCTTTAAAAATTTTTCATCTTTATTATGAATATCAGAAAAGACAGATAAAAGTTCTCGACATTCTTCATTGTTCATACCATGACTAATTGAAATGTGTTTATTTAGATTTCCATCTGGTGGTATAGCATCTGTATTTTGCACAGTTACTATAATTTGTCCATTTTTCCAGGTATGATCACCAACTTGAGGTAATAATGGATAAATTTTATGAAGCTCAACCACGTTATCTACAATAATCCACCATGTTTGCCAAGATTTCAGTTGCTGTGTCAGCAATAATTGAAAATCTTTGATTTTGTCTTCGCTGCTTTTGGCTTCTTTTAAAATATTTTCAAGGAAAGTTTTATCATTGTGTAATCGTTGATAAAGTTCAGCATAAGTTTTCAAAAGAGAGTCGATATCTTTTCCTTCGAGTGTCATCACAAATGTCGTATTCTTTTCCCAGTCAAATGAGTTATACATTTCTTCACAAACTTGTCTAGCTAATTGAGATTTACCACTGCCAGGATTACCAGAAATATAGTAATATGTTAGTTCATTATTGTTAGTACTGCGCAAGTTATTGAGATCTGCTGTGATTTGATTAAGTATTTCTGTACGTTTAACCACATCGTGATTTGATTTGGAAGGAAGTACTTGAAAAGAATTAAATATGTTTCGTTCACTTTTTATTTTGATAATTTCAGTAAATGAAAATTCTAGATCTTGAAATGAGTTTTGAATATCACAAACCATTGTATGAAATTTCGAGTCAGAAACTTTTCCTTTATTTTCATGGATGAATTCGTTTCTTACATCACGAAGTTTGTCCACAGCAGATCTAACTTTATCATTAATGTTTGTTCCAATTGAGTGGGTAAACAATATTGCTTTACATATTGTCGTGCAATCCCACTTACTTGTGTCACCATCTTTAAGTTTTGACAATATTTTTTCATCACGAAATATTTTTTTGATCTTTCAATGTTGAACAACTTCTGACCACTGACGTTTGTATTTTCCCATTCTCCAAGAGATTGTTTGTAATGAGTGTTCCATTCTTGGATAAAAAGATCAACAAGTTTCTTTTCAACATCTGTAAGTACTTTCTGCAGAGAGGAGTTATTAATTTCTTCTCTTGACTGCATCTAAAGGACATAAAATTATTAATTTTATCATAAATTGGTTCTTTAATTGGATTTTATAGACAACTAAAATTGTAGAAGATCAAACATAGCTACTTAATGTTACAGTTTTACTTGTACGTGTAAATGAATATCGAGGATGGCAGATAAAAACAACGCAATTGGACATATTAGTTTTCCCCTTTTAGGCACTTGGCTACATTTTGGTAGGGTTGTCGCCGAGATTTTGCGAGTGGGGAGGAGGCACAAAATTTGTAACACGTTAGTCGCTGGCGAAGTGGCCTCGCCAATTAAAGTTTTGTGAATTCGTAAGAGCTACATTAATGCTATGTGCTTCTTTTTTAATTTGGAATGATGCATATGAAGCACTTGGGGGCACAGTCAATTTTTAGAGGGCACGTGCCCCCTTTCCAGGCCTCACTTTAGCAACGTCATTGCATGTGGAATGAAAATGGAGGTACTGAGTTATATTATAACTTAGGAAGGTGTTCAACAGTTTGCGAACTGACACACAAAGTACTCTAACTGGCTGACGCTTTTGCAGAGTTGGTTCAATGTCTGGACGACAGAAGTTTGTCTTATGAATGTTTTTATGCAGTGTGGTAATTGAAATTAAATGAAGATATGATCTTCGCATTTGCTGATTATTTAAGTTCTCAGGACTGAAACCAGGTGACTCAATCCCGTTGAGTCACCTGATTTTTTCAGGTCCTGAGACGATTGCTTAAATTGTCCAACAAAGTGCGAAGATCATATCTTCATTTAATTTAAGAAGTTTGTCTCTTGTGATTCGGGAGTAGAAAGACAATGGACGGAGAGGTTTAGAAATCCTCAGACATCACTATCAAGGCAGAGGAATACCTCGCATCATCGCTCTTTACACGGAACTCACTTCGCTGAAGAAAAATGACGACGAGACTGTCACAGATTATATATTGCGAGCAGAACGATCAAAAACAGCCTTAAGAGAAGCCGAGGAGATAATAAGTGATGCACTACTCATTGCAATGGTTTTAAAGGGTCTGCCAAGCACGTATGACGTCTTTGCTACCGTAACAGTTCAAAGGGAAAGACAAATGATATTTACGGAATTTAAAAACTCGTTATAAAGTCGTGAAGAAAATATCAAACCATTTTCACCAAAAACTGAGGTAGGTGACAACGTTATGTATGTGAAACCAACATTTGACGAAAATTGTTTCAAATGTGGAAGAAAGGGACACAAAAGCTCACAATGCCGAGTGAAGGGGAACAAATGGTGCTCCATATGCAAGACCAAGACCCACGACACGAAAGATTGCCGAAAGACGAAAGAAACGTCCAAGTCATCTAAAGACGGGCAGCGCTGTGACAGTGAACGGCAACACTTCTTTTTATTCGTGTCAAAGGATGAGGAAGAGAACGCTGAAGCAGACGTGAAGGATAAGGATCAAGCGAATTTAACTCTACTGGTGGACACAGGAGCTACAAGCCACATTATTAACGATAAGTCAAAATTTATAGATTTTGATAGTAAATTTGATAGTAAAGCGCATGTTACTGAATGAGCAGATGGCAGTAAAGCCAACGAGTAGTCGGTAAAGGTACTGCTAAAGTTAAATTATTTGACTTGCATGGAAATGCGCAGGATGTCTTATTAAGTAATGCCTTATATGTTCCATCTTACGATCAAAATATATTCTCAGTAAATGCTGCTGTAGAAAAGAAGGCAAAAGTGAAATTAGATAAACACAATAAGCATGTACAGTGCCCTGATAGAACAACGTTTGGAATAAGACAAAAAGGCAAACTTTACTATATAAATAGCATATCATCTTAGAATAAAAGTGCTTGTTCTCTTTACGAGTGGCACAAGGTTCTAGGTCACTGCAACTACAAGGATGTTAGGAAACTAGAGAAGGGGGTTAAGGGGATGAAAATCACAGACGGATCTTGAAGGTCCTACAGATCCGGAAGGAATAGAAGGGTTTAGATATGCATTGTCGTTTGTGGATGATTATTCAGGATTGTATATAGTCAATTTTCTTAAGCATAAAAGCGATACACTACAAGCATTAAAACATTTTTTAGCAGATGTTGCACCTTACGGAAATGTGAAGCGCATAAGAAGTGATAACGGAACTGAATTTACAAGCGAGAAATTCAAATTGATTCTTAGAGAAAACAAAATTAGGCATGAAACTAGTGCACCATATTCGCCACACCAGAACAGCACAGTTGAGAGATCGTGGTTAACTTTATTTAACATGGCTAGGTGTCTATTGCTAGAAGCGGAACTACCAAAATCCATGTGGACATATGCCGTCATGGCATCTGCTTATATTAGGAATCGTTGTTTTAATTCGAGGTTGAACAAAACTCCGTTCGAAGCGTTTACAGGCTCAAAACCAGACTTGAGCAAAATGCACATTTTTGGTTGTGTTTGTTATGGTTATTCACAAAATTCAAAAATTTAGATCCTTGAAATAAACAAGGTATTTTCGTAGGGTATGATAAAAATAGTCCAGCATATCTACTATACTACCCTGACATTAACAAGGTAGAGCGTGTAAGATGCGTTAAGTTCTTCAGGGAGGGTAGCAGGGAACTGCCAGAACTAGATGATGAAGAACTTGCACCTCAGATAGCAAATTGCATGAAAGAAACCCCAAAACAACTAACGAAGACATTAGTACTCCAGAGACATCTAGAGAATCAAGATATCCCACTATGATAAGAAGTAAGCCTAAATATCTTGACGAGTATATGACAGAAGAAGTTTCAGGGGAGGATACTGTGTCATATACCATAGATTATTGCAATAGAGTATCCAACATCCCAACAACCTATTCCCAAGCAATAAGCTCCAATGAAATAATAAAAGGGCAAAAAGCCATGAATGATGAAATGAAAGCGTTAATTGACAATGATACGTGTGAACTTGTTCCACCCCCAACAAACAGAGACATATTGGGGGGAAAATGGGTATACACCGTAAAAGTAGGGCAACATGAAGAAGAGACACATAAAGCCCATTATGTAGCAAAACGATACTCGCAGACTCCCGGTATTGACTACAACGAAACCTTTCCGCCAACTGCACGCATGAGTTCTATCCGTGTATTGCTTCAACACGCTTTTCAAAACAACATGTTATTGAATCAGATGGATGTGAAAACAGCTTATCTTAACGCCCCAATAGACCGCGAAATTTATAGGCATCAACCCAAAGGATATAAGGAAATAGATAAAAATAGTGAAAATTTAGTGTACAGATTGAAAAATTCTTTGTATGCATTAAAACAAAGTAGTAGGAATAAGAATAACTTGTTGCATGAACACTTAATCGGGAAAACTTTCAAACAATCATTAGTCGACCCATGCGTTTACACGCGATTTGAAGGAAAAGATGTTACTATTCTAATAGTATGGGTAGATGATATAATCATTGTTGCTAACAATGACACAAAATGCAGAGTGGCAAGAAAATCTTTAGCGACCGTTTTAAGATGAAAGATTTTGGAATACTGTCCTGGTTCTTAGAATATCCGAGTCTTTACAGACAAATTGTCGTTAGTCTTATATATGTTATGACAGGAACTAGACCTGATCTGTGATTTATTGTAACAAAGCTGTTTCAAAAGATGGCAAAACCAACACAAGCTAACCTAATAGAGACAAAGCATGTTCTTAGATACTTAAAGGATACAATAGATCAGAGAATTACATTTAGAAAATGTGAAAGTGTTTTAAAATTGGTTGGTTTTTCCAATTCTAATTGGGCTGGCGATGCAGATGACAGGCGTAGTATTTCAGGTTACGGTTTCAGGTTGAGTGAGAACGGTGGTTTGGTTTCTTGGAGGAGTAAGAAGCAATCTACAGTTGCTTTGTCAACTTGTGAGGCCAAGTATATGGCATTGACTGAAGCTATTCAGGAAGCAAAATTTTTGAAACAGTTGTGTGTTGATTTGCGTATTTGTAAGGAAGGCGAGTGTGTTTTGTTGAATGTTGACAATCAGGGCGCAATTAACTTAGTAAAGAACCCTATGTACCACAAAAGGTCTAAGCACATAGATATTAGATATCACTTTAGCAGAAGTGAAATATGAGATGGTAAAATAGAAATTCTGTATGTAGCAACACATGGAAATGTGGCTGATATATTTACGAAAGCTGTAAGTAAGATTAAACTAAATAGATTCAAAACATTAAAAACTGGATAGATATTAATTTGTTAATTTAGTTAATGAGCAAGTGGGGGTGTTAAGTCATGCTCATAAACCACAGAAACATGTTAAGGAAATAGTATGTGTGTAGTTTGCTTTACCAATGTATCCGTTCCCACACGGCTAACAGGCAAGGAACAGTTATTGACGTTAGTTAAATTTCCTTATGTACCATATATATCTTAAATAGAGGAACTATTCCGACCAATAATAATATTTGTTATTTGTAATAAAGACTATAAATACTGCTCTGTAAAATAATAAAAATCAGTTTGATCATTAAGTTCCCTCGTGGTTGTTACTGAAGGTATAGAGTATATTACGAAAAGAGATATGGCGAGTAACTCGAACTCAACAGGTTTACACCAACAAAATAGTACCACGTGTCTGTTTCTTAATATTGTATTGGGTGTGGCATAAGCTTATTGGAGAGGATGCAAAGGACCCCCAGAACTCTTAGTGACCGTCGGGCATTTGAGCTTAACGCCATGGGGTCGTTTGCATAGGCAATTAATTAAAAGCTAAAAAGACGTCTACTGAATTAGGTTATATGGAAGAGATGGAGCATGAAAAAAAATCCTTAAGTAAAGGGCCTTAGATCACCTGCAATTTGAGTACTATACGAACGAGGAAAAATTCTTGATAAAAGCCATGATAGATAAAATTAAAATTATTGCACATAATGATATGCATAACTGAAATTCTGTGACTTGTCGTAATTTTGATTCATTTTGTTCATTTTCTAGCCTTGCCGTACCAATGATATTTGAAAAGACTAGTGAAATTAATTGTTGGTGATAATGCAAGAAAGGTCAGTATTTTGAAATGATAAATTAACCAATGTGTAAATTTGGAAAATTCCACCAAAATCAAGAGATGTATCAATGTAAAACATATCAAGTGTGAATTCCACCACGATAATGAAAATTCAGGTTTTTTATGACAAATATAACAAAATTCTAGACATAAGAACAAACAATGACACTATGATAAGTGAACTTTAAAATCAACTTACCTTAACAAATTCAGAAAGATTAAAGAAGACGCAACCATCTACATGATGTCTTTGCTTCTGCTTGATAATAAAGAAATTGGAATGTTCACTAAATTTTAAATTTCAATCACCTGCTGTTTTTATTGCAAAAATAATGAATTCTGTTCATAACAGCGACACGATAAAAATGTGCGATTGTTTAAAAAACCCCATGAAAGTCAAGAAATGTTAGTCTTTTAAAAAATGCCTTTCAACAAAGACAAAGAAAGAACACAAAAATAGTGATCTTACAAATCTGAAGTAACTAATTGCTTCATAGATATCTAACGGAAAATTTGCGAAATGTAAACATCTAGATAATAAACTTCATACTCTCTTTCGATGTGAATATTCCGGTCTTATATTGTATAAAATGTTGCACACGTTATGATAAAAGCCGTGTTAGAAAAAGTAAAATTATTGCACTTAATGACATGCACATCTAACATTCTTTGACGTCTCATTATTTTGACTAAACACGTTAATTTAATAACTTTGCTGTATTAATATAATTTGAAATAAACAATTGGAGTAAAATGGTATTGATGTGAGAAGAGTCGTATTTTCCACGTGTAATGTATCCAAAATTTATCTGTGTTTGAAAATCCCACCAAAATGATGGAAATTTATCCATATAAAACATACGTGGCACTAATTTATAAGTTATATTTAACTACAATGTTCGTGACATCAAAACAAAACAATTGATACATGGACACAAAACATTAAATCAGAAGGTTAAAATACACTATTACATAAAGGGAGTAAACGTTAAAAGCAACATACCTGCACAAATTCTGAAAGATTAAAAACGACGCACCCAACTACATGATGTGTTTGCTTCTGCTTGATAATAAAGAAATCGGAATGTTAAATAAATGCTTGATTTTAATCACCTGCTGTTTTTATTGTAAAATATTGAATTCTGGTCATACGCAATTGAATATGAAATGCAAATTTCTTATTTTAGCTACGAATGAAGTAAACACAAAGAAGCTTTATGCCAATAAGCCTTTCACAGTTTACTATTATTTGTTTCAATTATTGAACATCCTGACTTACATGCAAACTAACTGAAATAATCATAAAGGAAGACGGGGCAGCAATATTTTATAAAAAGCAGTCAAAATTAAGCTCAAAGATTTAAAATTCAAGAAGTCAATAAAATCAATAAACAGAGCTTTTCCAAACAGCGTTCCAACTTTGAAACGTTGTCAATGAAGTTTTATCATTTTCAGAACTTGAATGGGATAAACGAATAATCCTGATTAGAGGCGTAGAAGCAAGTAAAAGTTGGGGTCTCAAAATTTTAGGGCAATCTTTATTTAAAAATTGAATTTAAGAGTATTAACTCGAAGTCCTATTTTGATTAATTTTGTCATATCTCAGTAATCATTTCAAAGTTGATAGCTTTGGACTTTAATAGTTTATCATGTAAAGTTAAGGATTTTAGAACTTCTTTTGACGCAAACAAATATTTTAAATAGTCTATCTTACAACAAATTTAAAAATTATAGACCAGAAAACAAAATAATGCAAAGATGTGTGCCTTTCACTCCAAGTAGGCGCAATTTCTAAAGACATATCTAGCAAAACGTTTTTATGTCAACATTTGTGTTAGGAAAAACGATAATAAATAGGATATCAAATGATGAAGAAATTCTTCTGATAAAAGTCAGGTTAGATAAAATTAAAAATTATTGTAAGTTATTTTCCTTGTTTTCTCCTTGTTGACAAAACTTACTATTATTAAATCTTTTTTCTCTTCTTTACATCATGTACAAAATCCCTTCGACCCAATAACGTTTCAATATTATTCACCCAAAATGATTTTATCTTTTTTAGACCATTTTATGGTTATCATGAGAATGAAGAAGAGTTTATTAAGATGGAGTTGTACAATCCAAGAATAATTCCCAAGTAAGATATATTTTTATGTTGTTCTAACATAAAACGACAAAATTTTTCATTTTTCAGACTTGTTGATCTTCTTCAGAATGGAGCTATATTGAACAAGTCATTTCAACCACACGAAGCTCATGTCTTTTATATTCTACAGGTAATTATTGTTTTTATTATTAATGAGGAAAACACATCTTCGATTGTTATAACCCAGACTGGAGTGGTTAGTTTGTAAACTGTGCAACCAGACAGGGGCCTGCAAAGTTTGTTGTTTATTTCTTTAGAAATTAATCTCATTCATTGTTTTTCAAAGTAATTGATCAAAGCAATATTTGTATTGTACATAGGAGTAAAAAATGGGCAGACATTTCTACCGACATCAGAGATGCAACATTTGCATGTATAGGTGCCCACTTTCCTATAATTATACATCAGATCTCAGGTGTCCAAAAAAAACATTCCATTATGGATTATAGCTGTAAATTTCATGTGCAAAACATTTTGTCAATAAAGTGAATGGTTTGAATACATTGTGGAAGTATAGCTGCATGTTTGTTCATGTTGATCATAAAGGATACTACAGTATTGAGAAGGACTGTTGGGGGTAGTCTTGATTGATGTTTTCACATCTAGATGAGATGATTACTGCCAACAATGTTAAAATGTCATTCAACACTAATGCCACTGACCTTCTTTAGTCTTTTCCTACCTGGATGGTCAACTTCTATAGATTTTCACTAAGTTACATTATAAGAATTATATTGAAATATCGTTTATTTTAGTTTCTAATTGATTACAATCTTTATGGTATGAACTTACTTCATGTAAGAAAAGTTCATTTTAGAGGAATTTCTTCAAAACAGGAAAGTTTCATTATTGATTTTTCAGCATTCTATAAAATCTAACACCACAAATGATTATTTACCATCAAATTAAATTTTATAGATTAATCTTTCATATAATAATAAATCAATTCCACTTCATGGTTCATCTCCAAATTCATTTCTCAATTTTCCTTCATCTCAACATCTGGAATGAAAGATTACTATCCTAGGTTTGTCTGATTCATATTTTTACACTTGAAGATTAATTGAAACCAAAAGGATTTGTGTAAATCCTTAATCCTAAATTTGACATATGTGTATGATTTATCCCAAGATTTAGAGTCAATGCTCAATCCAGATTACAGAATTTACATTTAAAAATTAGTTTAACTTTGGAATGATTCTTTGTGATAACTATCTTTACAGTTGATATTCATTTTAATGTTTGTTATTTGTCATTATTTAGAAATTTATGCCTGATCCTATGTGAAAAAGTCAGTCGTTGTGAACTTGAAGTTGATGTAATTGCTGAAGACATCTTGAATCAAATAAATGTTGAAAGTAAAATTTACTATCTTTATGTCTTCATTTTTACTTAGGTTTATAACATCTTTTTATGGGGAAGCGATATGACAACAACTTAAACACGCGACACTGTTGCCGCCCACATGTCACATCATTGTATAGCTCACAATACATTCTCATATTATATCACATTTATGATTTATGAGGCTCTGACTTATATATCCCACAATGCAGCTGTTTCAGTGCATAAATTTCATGTTTTCAAGTTTAAACATTGTCATCGTTACATGAAGATGTGTACAACTGCTCTCTTTATTTACTTCTTTTACTTAACAATTAATAACAGGTAAAATTCAACTTTTTGTCGTTAGATCGTATTCAGTGTGCGAATTAGTTGAGAAAAAACGATGTGCAATTTTTTTGACAAAAGTGTTTCTTTAGAGCCATTATCAAATCGATATTACGTTAATTATTATACAGCGCTAATTGCTAAATTAATATTTTTAAACGTGCACAAATTCATATGATTTACGACAATGTTTTTCGCTACAATCGCTGAGCCAGTTACAAATGTATGAGAGAAATTTTTTTCGCATGTTATTCTCTCCTCTTTTTTGTGCAAAATTGAAAAGAGAATAACCGAATATACTTTTGCTTTTTGATTATTAACAGCAACATCCTTGATATTTACTTACGATAAAAAACATCATATTTATGTCATATTACAAGCAATATGTAACCTCAAAAAGTAAGGCTGAACAAGGTTGCCAGTTTTTCTTAATATTTTGAGCCAAATTTGGCTTCTTTTTCTCACGTTAGGCTTATTCAAAATCAAAATTCCCTGTGGTTTATTTTTCAAATTTGGCTTATTTAATTTTTTTTTGTCTGTTAAGAATCAAAATCAAAATGTTTCCTGATTTTACTGAAAATACTCAAAATAGCCATGATGCCAAAAACAGTACGTAATGGTTTACAAAACAACGCAAATGCAAAAATTGACATTAATAAAGTGTTACACCCCTATTGTCATAATCATATAAGCACCATGTATGTTGACTGTTGACAGACTTCCCAGTCTCAAAGTGACGTCTTTGAATTTGATGACATTGTGTCAACATGGATTTTAATGTCGTGCAGCACACTCGTTTATAAAGTAAAGATCAGTAAAGATTAAGCTTGAAAACTTTTTTCTATTTATGTGGTAGTAATCAATAACGAAGTTTTTTGCATATCGTTTGAAAAAGTGATATGCAATTGTTTTCATTTTAGCTAAAACGATGTGTAAATTGCACATTGCACACCGTTAATTCGCACACTGATATTGAAACAGCTGTATTGAGTCTTGAGGAAGAATTTAAAGAAATTATCGATGAACGAAACAAAGTGATATAAGACTTGATCTTGTGATGTGTTATAATTTAACTTTATATTTTTATAAATTTTAAATAAACTTGCAGTCAAAGTGTCTGGATGTAAGATTTGGGTTTAATTATTTGCTTCAGGTAACGTTCCATGTTCAATGGTAACAACATACATCATCTTAATGCAATTTTATTTGTTTAATTCCAACGCAGGCAGAAAGTTCTCTCTCATCCTAAATGTACAGCAGCCGTTCGACAAACATCATTTAGTAAAGATGGGAGGTAAATTTTACATGTTACGTTTCATCTCACGGGAACAATTTCTTTGTTTACCCATGTAAAATTGTATTTTGAACATTTTTCAAAGTCATGGAAAGCATGTGTAAAGAACATAGATAACATTTTCATAATGATAAAATAACATGTTTTTCTCATTAAAACTTTCACTTTGCGAACATATTTTACTGTTTGTTTTCCAGTGGCACATTTTTCATTTATCTACCAAGAGCCCATTTCCAACGCGAAATTGAAAGTGACCGTTTTCGTTCTTTGGTCATTGAGAAAAGTTTTTTGTGAGATTTTAGAGTTGATTTCACAGTATTTACACCTTGTAAATTGTCAAATTTAGAGAAAAGTCCATTATAACTGGATGGTAAATAATTTGCACAGCGAATATTTAACCTACAACAACCTTAGAGGTAGTCATTTGATTTGAATTTTTTGTTGAAAACGAATTTAACATATTCTTTTATTGATCATAATTGTTTATATTAGATTGTTTCCATATCACTAATAAAGACAATAATGCAGCTTTTTGTCTGTTTAACATTGCATTTCACATGTAAAATGCATTTAAAACAAAAGATAATGAGATAAAATTCTTATTATCTTTTGTTTAAAATTGGCACATGTAAAATGCAATGTTTGAAACAGGCCATTAAAAACGCATTGAAGGATTACTTGTTGTCTTTGTGAGGTGAGATGCTCCTAAGGAGCCAATCACAATAATAATTTTAGTTATGACGTCAATTAAAGAAACGTTAACATGTTTAAATTCGTGTGTTTTACTTCAACAGAAAATTACTCACTTTAACGTTGTAGGAAGAAAGGTAAATTCTGTCTTTTTACTGACGAATACTGAAGTATGAGTTACATGGAATAATGAACTGGTCTTAGTGTAGGCCTCGTAATCTGAAAGCTTTCACTGTAAAATGCTTTCATCACGATTATAAGCCTTTGATCGTGTGAAACTTGTTACATCGTTCAAACTCAACTCACTAAAGCTATTCGTGCAATGAAGGTGAATGTTCTACCGTTTAAATAGTCAAACAGAAAACATATAACAATTTGCTCATTCTCAATATATCTGATTAAGAATTTAAAACGCAAACTAACGTCATATGCAGAGTTATTCATCATGAAATCTCATACATGTGTTTCATATTTTCTTATATTGTAGATCCCACAAGAATGGAGTTGTGAAAGTCCCTTTACCACCTGTGTCATTCACTTCAATTACTCTTACTAGTTTGTCATTACTCATGTGTCATGGTGATTCATGGCCAAGAATGTTCATTTGTAGTTTGGATTCTTTGTTGATGTCAGTTGTTTGTTCATATAATGATGATGGGCCCCATTGTTATATGAACCCACCTAAAGGTGGTCAACTGATACTCACAGAAGATCAACTCTGCACTAAGCATTCTTTGAGTAATGATAAAACTGGGGTATTGAAGGCGGTCCCTTTTCCTTCGCTTGAAGTTACCATAACAGTGCATTGTGAATTGTAGTCTATCGAAATGGCGATTCATCATATCAGTAGCTTCTTTATTGGTTGATGATGCTCCTTACTTCGTGTATGGAATGGTATCGACATGTTGAATGGACATCGCATAACGGCATATGTACGTATGAACATTTACATTGAAGTGATTGCACTATAAAAATGGACTACATTCTACGAAGATGGAAAACAAGCGAGTGGAAAAACACGATCTATATCTTGTGGTTTGTAAGTTGAGTAGATATAAGTGTTAAATTAACTTGTATGAGTAACTGCATGAGATAGTTAAAAAGGATCCTGATGGTCTATCTTTATAATTTGAAACTTAACCATGAAAACACCCAACTTAAAAAAGTGTCAATAAAAGATGTCACTTGCTGTGAGAAAATAGCTGGCTTTCACTCGCTACTTTTTAGTAATTTTATTTAACGTTTATTAAGAAAATTGCAATGATGCAAGTAGGGTTCATTGAATTACTAAGATAAAAAATTTACAATTAATTTCAACGATACAACGTAAAAACGCGGTGAAAAAAGGAAGAGACCGACCAAGTCGCCTGGATCAAACTGACCAGGACAACCCTTGGAAATCAGGTATTAAAGTTTTGTTCTTTTCAATATAATTAATTTCTGTTTTTGTTCCTTCATTATGCTGACATTTATAACGTGTTTTTTATAGAGTAGCTATGTCTGTAGGCCTTCTAACTGGACAATGAATGAACGACGAAGTCGGGCAGAAACACCAAGAAACAAGCGTCGTTATTATAAGATTCACACTTGCTAATTTATTTATCCATAATGTCTATCAGTATAACGCATTTTCAAATTCGACCGTTAAAAATTTCCGTATAACTAAATGTTCACAATTGTTAAATTTTCTGACAAAACACACGAGTGAAAGCCAGCTATTAATTAATGAGGCAACATAGAAAATTTCAATGGAATAAAGTCTAGCAGACATCAAAAATTATTTTTATGCAAGTCATAACGTCTCTTTAGTCATTTCATTTTTAATTGTTATGGACAGGTGAATGGTCAGGTCCCTACGTACTGAATAATTTTTATACATGATTTATATATGGCTGCTATTAGTTTTCGTTTTTCGTCTATTGATTACAATTTTTGTTAACACTCTGCACTATTTCATTTTTTGTGCTCTACAAAAGTTTGCGTTTCTTTGTACGAACAAAAAATATTTGCTGTGTCAATAGGGTAGTCAGCCCACATTTTTATTGCTCCGTAAATTTAAATTTTTTATACGACTGTATAAGACGCACGATCTGACTACGCTGCATGTTAAAGTAGATCATCGGGATCATTGAAAACAACAAAAATATAAAACATCATAAAACACTACAAAAATTTGAGGCAATTCTTCTAAATTTTTTATTTTTCTTTTATTGGAGGGTTTTTTACCGGATCCGCCGGTTTTCCCTCCCATTTCGTTTTGGTTTGGAAAAAAAACAGTGTCCACATTTGGGGCCAAGTGAAGACATTTGTCATAACATTATTTATCGTAGTTATCATGAATATTCACGTTTCTTTTCATTTCTTGGCTTTTGGGTACATCTCCCAAAACACTGCGTTTATTAAATACAATGGCATACATTTAAAAAAATTGGCACGCAATTCATACATGTTGGTAGCCTGCAATTATTTAGCTACTGAATGAAGTAGATTTAATCAACATAGTCAAAATAAAATTATATATTTAATATTATTTTACGTCAAACTTTTTCAAGATTTGAAAATGCCATTTAGTTTTATGATCAAGTAATATTCTAACCCTGGAATCCAATGTTCTACACAGTAAAATAGATTGGTCAAAATGACCAAAAAATTGGTCATTTGAATGCACCTGAGAAGAACAATTTTATAGGTCAAAACAACCAATTCCTAAATTGGTCAAAAATACCAAAACAAAATGGTTAAATTTACCAATTTATTTGACCAATTTTATTTGGTTGTTTTACCATTAAATAAGCATTTTTTCAGGTGCATATCCATGACCATTTGAGCAATATAGAGGATCTTTTAACTAAGCTAAAGAAAATCAATCACACAATTATAAATAGCACATTTTTTGCAAACACAGAATACTTAAAATCTCTACTACATGCCATTAATTAACACTACAAAAGTTTTCTACTTCATAGAAGAAATAAAATGATCGACAAAAGTTGGCAATTGAGCCTTACAATTGCATTTTGAATTTAAAAGCAAATGTTCTAAAAGAATAAATACATTTTTGCAATGTCCATTAACGCCTTTAGGATACTCAGCATTAAAAGTATAAAAAGAACTAAGTAAAATAATAACTGCCTTGACAATATTTTCCGTTTTCAGCTTTGCCACAATCATCCCCTCAGCCACCAACATTATTGAATGAATGTTTCTTAATGTTCCTGTTGATAGGAGTCCAGGAGACAAACTTTTGTTAATGATCTCTTGAACTTCCCCCAAGCTTTTACCCTTCAACAGAGATAAAATTATTTATCAATTTTTTCACACATTTATGCAGAAAATATTATTTGTGACAATATCAACTCTTACATCAACAATGTCCCAAAATAGCTTTTTGGTCATATCTCGATGGGTGTGTTGGTCATCTAACACATAAGGCAAACATGCCATTATACACCGGTTCTTGACCTCTAAAATAATCAACATAGCATAGAATGAATATATTACCATTATCTCTCTCTAAAGCATTAACACTTCAGTATAAATAGAGATTTTACTTATTGATTTTTACACCAACCTTTCTCATCTTCAACTGGACAATCCTCCAGCTCTTCAAGCATACTGCTGACATTCTTTTGCTTTGTCTTTTTAATAGCAGACAGCATTTTATATTTGTGCAAATTCCATCGTTCGTTCATGTCTTGTGCAACATCACTGTTCTCCAAAATATGTCCCAACTCTGCTTTCAGCTGGAGAAGAAGTTAATTGCCTGTTTAATGCATTTTTTTCATTTGGATTTAGTTCCTGCCTTTTTAATGCCTCCTCCACTGCTGGTTCCCACTACACACAAACAGCATGGTTTAATATGATATGGCAATCTTTATTAACATATTTTAAACTTTTAGTGTGTAAAAAACTAAGTTTTAATGCTACTTACTCTTGTTGGCAAACAAAACTTGGACAACCAATTGGAATTGTTCACATTAGCTGTCAAGTGACTCCTTGGAACATTGTCCTTGAGATGTCTCTCTGGTTAAATGTTCTTAAAAAATAGTAAAATTCAACCTTTACATACAACATAAAGAAGTAAAGAAATAACGCAGCAAAATATTTATGAACTACATACATTGTATATTTATGAACTAGCATTAGAACAAATATTGTATAGAAATAATGGCTTCAACCTTCATACCTCATCATTTTCATGATCAGCTGAAGTACTAAGAACAATGTCTTCATTTACATCCAAGTTGATGGTTCTTATGTGGCTTGAATAGATGTGCGAGTGCACTGTTCAAGCTGATTGTGACAAGCCCTGTTAATGGAGGATTGAATCATAAATTCTACTTATAGTGACTCTTCATCAAACATAATACAACATAACTAATGCATAGAGGAACAAAACAATATATAGTAAGTAGACTAAATGCTTTTAAGCTATTTCATGCAAAATGGGAGCAATGGTTCATCTGGATCCACACAATTACAAGACAAACAAGTGAAGCTGGGTTGCTTGATACCTCATCATGATTTTCTTGATGATCAGCTGAATTACTCGGAATGTCTGGATTCACATCCTTGTTGATGGTTCTGATGTTGTTGGAAGTGACACAAGAGTGTGTTGTTGAAGCTGATGACCCCTGTTAATAGATGAAGCCTGAAATTTTACTTCTGGTGATTTTATAACGACACAATCAAAGCACATGGTAGTAAAAAATATAATCAACAAACCAATAACAAACCAAGTATTTTGAACCATTTTATGTAGAAAACCTGTAAGGCTTCAATTTACCTTTTGAGTAACGTCATTCCAAATACACGTAAACTTCTTGTGAAGTTTTATTCGAGGAATCATCTGATAAATATCATGTGGTTCTAAATTGAAAAATCCTCGCCGTCGACTTGATTAGCTTTAAAATATAAGAAGCAAAACGTCAATGAAATTACGTTATTGCTGTTGGTATTCTCTAAAAGCGCTCGACCAAATCTGCCTGCTAGCAAAACGTAAACAAGGCAAGTCATCTATAAATCTAATTTTGAATTATTTTCTACACTAGATTTATGCACGAGACAACAACCCTCACACATGCGACCTACATTTCAGGATGAGACAATACCTTTAAAATCTTCGACAATTTCATTCAATTCGTTGTTTTTCAAAAAAAGAATAATGTCAGCGACAGATGATTGTTTGTTGCTTTCCATTTTGCCCACAATAGAAGAGTTTAAACGCTTAAATGCACTTCAACAAAGCACAAGAAGTTTAGAAACACGCCACGCGACAACACACATCGGCAACAGGAAGTCAGGCACGTGCCGCTCTGCGTAAGGGGATGTCATGTGACCAAATCGACCAATCGCCGCAAGTTCGCAACTAATTGGACAAAGAAATGCACTTAATGACACTTAATATTGATCTGATTTTACTCATTCATTGCTCTAACAAACGGTAACGGAGTTGTCACTTGACTAGTGACGCAATAATATTCGTAAAATTCAATTAATTATGCCACGATTGTGTTGTCAGGTATGTGCAACGATTTTTTCAACGTCTGTCGCTGGAATGTTGCATCATTTGGTCGCTGTTCATGAACACGATGCCAGATTGCATATTCTCTGCGAAGTGCCGGAATGTAATTCAACCTTCGCTAAGGTAAGCTTTTGATTCTTGATACGACACTGATTTGTTTGTTATTTGTTAAAAATATTTACTTATTCAGTGCGTTCACGGATTTGTTGTTTAGGTTAACTCTTACAAAAGTCATCTTAGAAGAAAGCACGCCAATGTTGACTTAAACTCACGTCATCTATGTTGCGTTGAATCAGCGAGTAGCACTCACAACAATTTTTGTCCTGATGAGGATGGCCTTGAACTCTTAATTGATGAATTCAACAGGGAAAATGAACTTGATGACTCTGTTCAAGCAATGGAACACAAAAAGGCTCAATTTCTTCTAAAAACAAAAGAAATCAATCTGCTCACACAAAAATGTGTGGATAACATTGTAGAAGATTCCACTGAACTTGTCCAAGGAACAGTCAAAGCAATTAAACACGGTTTGCAAAATTGCTTAGAGAAAGCTGGATTAAATTATAATGATGTGCCAGGTCTTGATGAATTATTTGATGAAGGACATGCTATCTCAAATCCATTCAAACATATTTCCACAAAGTATAAACAGAATGCTTATTTTGAGGAGCATTTTGGCTTAGTTGTAAGTTTTATTTCTATGTTTTTGACTTTTTAGAATGTTTAGAGTTTTTGATAAAGTTTTTGAGATTTTTAACCTATTTGAGCCAGCTGCTCTTTAGTGCTTGTTATGCATAATCATTATTTTAATTGTAGCAACCCAGACGAATTAAACTTGGACACAGAGTTGTGAAAAGACGTTCAAGGACTGTGTACAAAGAGGTTATTAAAGATGATGAAATCATGTACATACCACTGCTTAAATCCTTGGAAAAAATGCTCAATGTAAAAGGAGTACTTGAACAGGTCAGATTGTTAATAGCATGGTTGTGTTTTTTTTTATGTTGGCAAGTTTATCAAACTATGACAACTACATCTTTGCAAGTACCCATATCAATAACAGGGTTGCAAAATATTAATACATGTTCTATGTATAACCATAAAAGGAACTTTATGTGTGTTTTACTGTGTTAGTTTCCATGAAAGCAAAAACAATGATGACATGCGTTTATTAGAGCACATTTCCAAAAATATATTCCAATTATTTCATGAAAATATGAAAATAGCCTGATTTTAATTTGAAATGTCTGATGGTAGGAAGGCACCCATCCTACCACCAGACATTTCCATTGCTGGTTAATAATAAATTTAATTTATTAATAAATTTAATATTTTCATTCTTCGATTTCAATTTCAGCTAAACCATGGTCATCTTCGCAACATAAACATGATGATGTGATTGAGGATGTTTGCGATGGCCAGTATTTCAAAACCCATCCTCTGTTTTCCAAGGACTCAACTGCTTTACAAATCATGCTTTACTATGATGAGTTGGAAATTGCAAATGCCCTTGGTAGTAAAACTGGAAAGCATAAGTTAGGTAATAGTTTAATGACATCATAGTGACTAAATCAGTCACTCAAATGTAAAAAAGTGTATGAGCAATGAAAGGCTATAAGAAGCTCTTATTACATCATATGCCATTATTTCTGTATGACAGGAGTTGTTTACTACACAACTGGAAATATTGATCCTCGATATCGATCCCAGTGTGATAACATTCACCTACTCCTTATGGCAACAGTTCCAATTATCAAAAAATATGGCATTGACATTCTCTTGGAGCCTTTCATGAATGACCTTGAATACCTTGAACAAGTAAGTGATCCTATTTATTGTTTTTTAGCTTATTACCTGTTATTGATAATTGTGCAGAGTAAGTAGTTTGATAAAATTGCTTAAAATTAACTGTCACACTTCTTTTTGAGGATGGTGGTCACCAGTTCATTGTTAAAGGTGAACCTATGTCATTTTCTGGGACTATTGTGTTGGTTTCTGGAGACAATCTTGGATCACAACTCATGGGTGGATTCAAAGAAGGTCCAGGTGCACATTTGAAATGCCGGCAATGCATGGGGACCACTGAACAAATAAAGCAGAAGGTATGTATGTTTATGATAATACATTATTAACCTGTTTCAACATAGATCAAATGTTTTATTATGGTTTTAGCAGACCAGGAACATACACTTTAAAGTAAGTCTTTCAGTTTTAGAAAAACATTTTACACTTGAACTTGTGCTGGTCATGACCGCCAATGTGAACTGATTGAAGAAAACCCAGAACTGAGTAAAGCATATGGGCTTTGCAGGAGATCAATTCTTCAACTCTAGGTATTTTCATGTAGCAGATGGCATGCCAGGTGATGCAATGCATGATATACTAGAAGGAGTACTTCAGTATGTATGTAAAGAATTGCTGAAGGACTTCATATTTAAAGAAAAATTTTAACAGTGGAGCAACTTAATGAAAGAATTAACTCTTTTGATTATGGATATTTTAATGATAAAACAAGCCATCACCAATCACCGGACAACTTTGAGGAGTGAAAACAATAGTTTAAAGCAAAAGGTAGGGTGTAGTGATTGTCACGAGCATTAATACCATCACCCTTGATTTAAATGATTGGTTTTTCTTTTATAGCAAGACAAATGTGGTGCCTTGGAAAATTCCTTCCTTTAGCTCTCGGCAGTGCCATTCCTCAGGATGAAGAAAAGTGGATGCATTTTCTGTTGCTCCTTAAAATTGTTGACATTGTTTTTTCACCAATCACAAACACTGATGAACTTGCTATCCTGGAAGGATACCTGAAGGAATTTTTGTGGAAATTCACCCAGCTTTATCCTGGGCTTTCAGTTATACCCAAGATGCATTACTTGGTTCATTACCCAGCTCATATTTACAGGTATGATTTTGCTGGTTTGTATCTTAGTTTATAAATAAAAATATGGTATGTAACTCAAAATGCATGTAAAATTACATCATTGGTTTCCCTCTAGCTAACATGAGTCCTTGATTTTTCAGATTTGGACCAATGATTCGAGCTGGTGCATGCGATATGAAGCAAAGCACAGTTACTTTAAAAGATTGGCTTCATACCTTGGAAACTTCACTAATGTTGCACTTAGCCTTGCTGAACGACATCAAACCAGAAGTTGTTATCTAAGAAATCAACCCATTGCAAAAAGCCTAAAATTGGTAGGATTTTTTGAATAGATTGATTTTAATTCTAAAACAAAGAGGTCAATTTTAGTAACCTCTCTAGTAAGATAATAAATTGATGTTTGTTTGTTTCTCTTTAGATTCTGCAAAAGAAATTGTTGCTAAGGATAGTGAACATTATTATTTGCTCAAAGAGAAGGAACCTAACTTAAGTGACATTAGTATTTTGTCAAGGTAAAGTACACATAGTGATTATTTTTATTACAGAAGATGGTGACTATTGCGAGAAAAATTGCTAGTACTTTATAAAATGAAACCATGGCTGTAATCTGACTCTTAGACAATTTTAGATCCAACCCAGATCCTGTGGGTTTTGCACCCATTATGCGCTTAATTTGCGTCTTAGTAAGCATAAGCATGTCAGGGCCGTCAAGTGCTTTTTTGGTAAGTCGTATAGTCACTCCGGTTCCGTCTCTGACTGCCTTTGCCAGGTTATTTTTCTGAGCCGTTGAAAGTGTAACGCCGTGAACTGTGTAGTTATTACGTCCACCACCTTTAGCAGCTGCACCACCTTTCCTAACTACACCACTACCAGCAACTGCTTTTTGCGTGCTGCCGGTGATAGCACCTGATATAGCTGCTAGGCCTAGAGACGGTAACACTTTTGGTATGAGTTTAGTGACCGTAGGTATGAGTTTTCCAATAAGATTTCCAATAAAGCTACCGCCTTCTATACTTCTTGACCCAGGAAGATAAATACCAGCGCCTTTAAATTCCTGAGTGATTACTCGCTCCATGGCGGGTCTGAGAGCTTCAACAAATATTGCGTTATTAATGTCCGACATTTTTGTGCACATGCAAAACAATTTGCGTATATAAACAGTCTAAAAATTTTTTGTTTCTTTAATATCATTAATTATTTTAAATAATAACATATCACATCAGACAAACAGTCTAAACGATTATGTCCATTTTACCGTTTATCCCATTAAGTCGAATAAATCGTTCGCTAAGCACCAAGCAGAACATGTTATACTCATTGCTGCCACCAGCATTAATCGTGCTACGAAAAGCTTGGTTCAAGGTCCAACGAATTCTAATGTTTGCCTCTTTTTTTCTCAAAACATCGGCATGATGACTTACATCAAAATGGTAAATAGGAAACAGGCTTGCAGAGGCGCCTAAGCGTACTTGAGAGCCTGTATCTGGATTGCTGTACTTCATTGCAGCGACTTGAAACATCATGTAGGCTCTGCTGTAATTGCTGTTAACAGCTGTGTAATTAACATCAAGCTCTTTTTCAGGATACTTTTGAGTGTTATTGATCTCAACATAAATTCGACTTAAATTAGCATAGTCAAAGAGATGTATAGTTTGTTCTTGATTGTTAAAGCGTCCAGCGTCTTGGAAAGCCACAAAGATGTGAGTTGGTAGCTCTTCACTACTGTTTGTTGTTACAAGCCACGATGCAATGGTCTGATTAGGGCCAAATCGTTTTTGATTATACGATTTTGCTCGAAATACAGCACGCGTGTGTATCCAGAGACCAACTTGCTTTCTATCATAGTCTGCACTTCGATTGAAGGCCTGATGTAAGGAACCCAAAGCGAAAGATGATTTATCTTAAATTTTCCAGCACCAACCCCATTTGCTCTATGAAACGTGTTTTCAGCAGTGTCGCGAGTAAGGTTCAAAGTAAACTTTACACCTAAGAAAGCGAGTCAATGTCTTTGACGAAGCCTAAGATGTCGGCGAGAGGAAACATCATGGTGACGGCTTTAGCACCGGCGCAAAGCTGGCGGCAAGCAGCAAACCCAATGTTGAAGTTAGGGTTTTATGTTGCATTAAGATCTAAGTTAAAGTGTTGCCGAAAGAGGGCGCCAATCACACCAGTAGCATTAGGCACACCAGCAGCTGGAAGCAGCTGAGCGTTGGTTCTGTTCACAAACTTATTAGGATTAGGTGAACCAGTCCCAGTGTCGCGGTACCAGAAAGCGCTTGTAGCAGTGCTCCTGGACGAATCGTCCGATACAGTCACAAGCTGCATGATAGTGTTGGCAATTGAAGCAAACTGATTTAACTCTTCAACAGTCTTTTTGTTAACTTGGAGCTGAACCGTTTGAAACAGGCTCCAGACACCATTTGTTAAAGCGACGTTGTCGTTGTCATTATAGTCAGCGCCAGCGTTTGTTACTACACGACTCCTAACCTCAAGGACGACTCTGTGAAACCACAGAAGCATGTCATTCTCTTCGGTATTTATATTAACATGTTTCTTGTCGTAATCTTGATCGCGGGGAGCAATTTTCGCTTACTGAAGACGCTCAATAGAGCAATCGACAACAGGCTCGTCAAAGAGTCGAAGTGCAGGAGATATGATGTTCGTACTCATTGCTATAGTTTTGTACTTCGTACAGTATACATATATCAAAAAAATTTTGTCTGCTATTATATCATAAATAATCAACTCAGCAGACATTTTTAAGCGTACATCATACCATTACCAGAAACTAAGTTGCTTAGAATATCTAAGTCTCGAGAAGTAAGCTGTTGCTTAGCAAGGCTTTCAGCGCGCGATACTAGAGCTTTTCTAGCTTCAGAAGTCCCAACCTGCTCATTAAGTTTAGATCTAGCTTCTTTCGTTAAGGCGCTGCGAGCACTTTTTGCGCGCGTTTTTGCACTAATAATACCAGCTTCAGCCCCAGCACGAGCCACTGCAGATGCACGTGATTTAGCTTTTCTAGCCACTCCTTTAACATCCACGCGAGCAAGATCGGCAACAAGACTGCTTACGTTTTCAAGCGAGAACTGCTCTTTTTCAGTCGATATAACGGCCTCTTTGGCTGCTGTAGTCATGTCACGAATTTTTTACCAGCCGCCACGGCCACATTCTTGATTTTTGGAGCAAACTTACCTACGCGAGATCCTAAGGCTGCAGCTGCGGACTTCCCCGTAATAAATAGCGCACCCTTTGCTTTCCCAGCAAGGTCCACGAGGTTTCCTATCAATGACCCCTGACGAATTTCCGACGAACTATACCACGTGTACTTGCTTGAATTATCATCATTAAGTATATTATATACAGAAAATAAGCTGTTGTCATAACAACAGCTTTGAATAGGAATCCGCTTATGAGCGTGTATAATCATATTTTCGGACGGATGTTTAAAGTTTAACTTACTTGCTCACCATTTAAATCAATCTCATTTCCTGACTGATCAGTGATGTTCATTTGCACTCGAGTAATAAGGCTAGTTTCTATTACTGGTAAATAGGTCGGTGGACTGGGACTTATTTTCAACCAACGTCCTGGTCCTCGGTTTGGAGTAAATGATTTAATGACATCACTAGAATTCCCGTTTACTATACTTGAATTAATAAGTGATTTTTTCCCGTTGAATAGGAGTCTGTTTAAGCTCTCCTCTCTGTGCACCATTAGTATCAACATAGTTTCCATTTCTAATCTCAAACTCAATTTGGTTGTTTTTTGTAGTGACATTTTTCCAACGAATTCCACAAACTAGCTTCAGTAAGAGCCAATTGATATTTTTTGTTAATATCTAAAGATATGGCTGGATTAAAGACAATTTGAAAGTTATTCTCTTGTCTACCGTTCGCCGCAATGCTTATTTTGTCTTCTAATAATGCTCCAGACATTATAGTTGTATTGATAACACTAAGCAATAGCTTTGTATAATATATGAGCAGAAATTTTAACGCACGTATTTATTTCTAATTTTTCGGTAATAACTTTTCGATATCTCACTTTCTTCTAGCAGTTTTGTTAAAATCGCTTCAATATCGTTTTTCAATTCACGAGAGTCATTACCAGCCTCTACAGACTTGTAGGAAAGGTGAAGGCGGTCGATAAGCTCTGATGCGCTATTATAATAGTGCACTCCAGTTCCTGTTCGTGTTGTTTTAAAGAGTTGTTTGGGGCGACTTCTTCTTTCTTCTTTTAGAATATTGTAACTGTAATTATGCTAGCATACGTACGCGAACTAGGGTTGGGGCACTTAGATTTACGTATAATAGGTCCCAAGGTGTGAGGTGCGCCAGAAACGATGCTTTTTCAAGTTATGGTGGGCCAGAAACGACGCTTTCTCAAGTTGAGGTGAGCCAGAAACGACGCTCTGTATACTACTCATGCAATGGGTCTATAGCCACCCAACGTACGTACGCTGGATAATAAAGATGTTTAAAAAAGGTTTTTGTTAAATAAATACTTGTTGAACAGTCATATGTAACTTTTTGATAGTTATACGATGAAGTATATGATGAAAATTAATGTTATATATACATGGGTAATAGCCGTCCAACGTACGTACGCTGGATAATAAAGATGTTTAAAAAAGGTTTTTGTTAAATAAATACTTGTTGAACAGTCATATGTAACTTTTTGATAGTTATACGATGAAGTATATGATGAAAATTAATGTTATATATACGTGGGTAATAGCCGTCCAACGTACGTACGCTGGATAATAAAGATGTTTAAAAAAGGTTTTTGTTAAATAAATACTTGGTGTAAGCTTGACAACTCGATGGAGCACATGGTTTGCCGATTTTAAAATGTTTATTATCTCGAGTGAAATTAAAGATAAAAAGCAACAACGAGCATTACTTCTCTGTCAAGATGGTTCACACATTCGTGAAATATTTCGACAGCTCAACGATACAGGCGACGACAGCGAATATGAACTTGCTAAAACCAAATTAACTGAATATTTTGAGCCTCAAAAAAATCGGCGATATGAAGTGTACAAATTTCGCGAAGCCAAACAAGAACAATCAGAAACGTTAGACCAATTTCATACACGATTGAGGAAATTAGCTCAAACATGTGCTTTTGATGATGTTGACTTTGAGGTGGAACAACAGATAATCATGGCGGAGTCTTCTTCGTGGATACGAAAGAAAGCATAAGAGATCCCGAGTATAAACTCAGGGATATTTTGCTGGACGGCCGTAGAGATGAGCAAAGCACTTATCAAGCACGGGATATCGAGTCAAAGGACAAAAATAACGACATGTTGGCTACCATCCAATCTGAATCGACGGGAAAATGCTATTATTGTGGCGGTCCATACTCACATCAAGACTACGAAATCATTTATGTAGCTGGGAGAATCAGTTTCAAAGCAATGTAAAGTATAAACTATAGCAAAAGCAAGACATGAATGTCATAGCAATGAAAATGACTCATTACTGTCCATATCAGTAGTAAAGACACCAGTAGAAATGACTCATTTACTGTTCTTATCAGTTGTAAAGACATTAGCCAAAAATGTCTGGTCATGTCATTCACTCCTGAACATGGATACATACTTTAAAGGAGGGTGTTGCCCTAGAAATATATTCCTAATATAAACTTTTATAGTTTGTACAGAAGTTCTTTAATGTTCAAATAATTTTTTGGAAAAAAAATAAGAAGTTCCTTGCAAAATGAAATACAAACTGTTACACACAATGCCAGAGCTCTTCAAGATGTTGTGCCACATTAAGTTCTTTGAAATCCATTGTTTTCTACGGATTAAGACATGCATATATGAATTTGTGCCCCAATTAAAAAGTATCCTGCGCCACTGCTGGGATTTTTTATATATTAGTAAATCTGGTAGTCTAAAATCTGGTAGTTGGACACTTAAATGTGTCATTTTCACTTCTGTCAATGCAATGGCAATGATATCCTGCTTTTTCTTCTTCAGGTTATTTATAACTTTTACTTTACATTGCCTTTATACTTTGAACTATAATAAAGTTTTATTGAATCAATCATTAAATAAATATTTTCTCCAAAGTAAAAAAAAACAAACATTGTCACGACAATTAAGATGTTAGTCCCCAAATCAAGTATGATTGAATCAAATAACAATAACTGCATGTCCATTTCAAACAACTACAATTCTCATCAATAGAATTATTATATTTTGTAAATTGTATGAATGAATAGAAATAAATATAGAAAAGACTGTATTCATACTTATATAGCAAAGCAAATCTTGTGGGCTTTTCAGCATTTCAAAAAGGGATGTTACAGGATCATGGTTGCTGTAAGATCAGTATTTACTCTTATTATACAAGAAAATAACCCAACAACATTCATTTTAAGGAACTTCACAACTTCTGAATAGCTAGATATTGCAAACTAAACTCATAAATATACTTTGACAGTTCCATACAAGTTTCTTAATAAAAACTGTTCCAGTGAATAAATGACTGTTGAAAACGTTAAAATACAAATGTTTGAATATTGTCAATAATATATTTATATCTTTTATAAATATGCGACTGTTGTTATTTGAACCTTTAAAAGAAATCTACAATGCAACTGTTTCTAATCAGCTTTAGTATAAAGAAGACATACCTAAAATAAAAAGAGAAATTGATTTTATTCTTCATTGGAAATGAGCTACAAATTCATTTCATCCTCTTCTATCTTCTTGTACGTTTCTGAAAAATGTCCAAATAGAAGTCCAAATGCTTTTGCTTGAATTTCCATCGCTCGTTTATAAAAATCCTTTGCTTTTTCGCACTCTCCCATATTATCGTAAACCGAACCCAGATTGTTGTACATTTTTGCAATATGAACATGGTCAGGTCCAAATGCTTTCGTTTGAATTTCTATCGCTAGTTCATAAAAATCTTTTGCTTTTTCGTACTCTCCCATATTTTCGTAAACCGAACCCAGATTGACGTACGTTGTCGCAATATTAACATGGTCAGGTCCAAATGTTTTCGTTTGAATTTCCATCGCTCGTTCATAAAAATCTTTTGCTTTTTCGTACTCTCCCATATTATCGTAAACCGAACCCAGATTGTTGTACGTTGTCGCAATATTAACATGGTCAGGTCCAAATGTTTTCGTTTGAATTTCCATCGCTCGTTCATAAAAATCTTTTGCTTTTTCGTACTCTCCCATATTTTCGTAAACCAAACCCAGATTGTTGTACCTTGTCGCAATATTAACATGGCCAGATCCAAATGTTTTCGTTTCAATTTCTATCGCTCGTTCATAAAAATCTTTTGCTTTTTCGTACTCTCCCATATTATAGTAAACCGAACCCAGATTGTTGTACATTTTCGCATTATCAACATGGTCAGGTCCAAATGCTTTTGTTTGAATTTTCATCGCTCGTTCATAAAAATCTTTTGCTTTTTCGTACTCTCCCATTTTACTGTAAACGGAACCTAGATTGTTGTACGTTGACGCAATATTAACATGGTCAGGTCCAAATGCTTTTGTTTGAATTTTCATCGCTCGTTCATAAAAATCTTTTGCTTTTTCGTACTCTCCCATTTTACTGTAAACCGAACCTAGATTGTTGTACGTTGGCGAAATATTAACATGGTCAGGTCCAAATGCTTTTGTTTGAATTACTATCGCTCGTTCATAAAAATCTTTTCCTTTTTCGTAGTCTTCCATTTTATTGTAAACCGAACCCAGGTTGGTGAACGGTATCGCAATATTAACATGGTCAGGTCCAAATGCTTTTGTTTGAATTTCTATCGCTCGTTCATAAAAATCTTTTGCTTTTTCGTACTCTCCCATATAGCCGTAAACTGAACCCAGATTGTTGTACGTTTCCACAATATTAACATGGTCAGGTCCAAATGCTTTTGTTTGAATTTTCATCGCTCGTTCATGAAAATCTTTTGCTTTTTCGTACTCTCCCATTTTACTGTAAACCGCACCCAGATTGTTGTACGTCATCGCAATATCAAAATGGTCAGGTCCAAATGCTTTTGTTATCATTTCTATCGCTCGTTCATAAAAATCTTTTGCTTTTCTGTACTCTCCTTTATTATAGTAAAGCAAACCCAGATTGTGGTACGCTTTCGCAGTACCAACATGGTCAGGTCCAAATGTTTTCGTTTCAATTTTCATCGCTCGTTCATAAAAATCTTTTGCTTTTTCGTGCTCTCCTATATGATCATAAACCAAACCCAGATTGTTGTACGTTGTCGCAATATTAACATGGTCAGGTCCAAATGTTTTTGTTTGAATTCTCATTGCTCGCTCGAGAAAATCTTTCGCTTTTTCATATTCTCCATTCTTCCAAAGCAAACCACCCAGCTCGTTGTACGAATATGAAACATCAATATGATCAACACCTAACACTTTAGTTTGAATTTCTGCTATTTCATAAAGTACCTTAGTTGCAAATTTATAGTTGCAAAATCTTTTCAAAACATCTACAAAATATTTGGCAAATTTCCAATTTCTTTCATCAAGTTTTCGTTTTGATGTTTTTACATCGATCAACTTATTTAGGAAATGTTGAAATGATGAATTTGTTATGAATTTAATAAGATGTGGAATTATTTTGATTTCATCTTCTCTGTCTTCAAAATGATTTAGTGCCCAAGCAACTTGACAGGCAAGATCAGCTGCAGTTTTTTCAGAATTGTTTTCGTTTTGTTTACAGCCGAATGTCTGCGATGAATAATTTACGACGGCTTCGTGTACAACGCTGTGGAGGCCGATGTCGTTGTTTTCCGATTGAAGGAATAAAGAACAATGCTTTAATTGAAGACAGACATCTTCTGCAGATTTTTGTGGATCAATGCTTGTAATAAATTGTATTATAACATCTTGTGGTAAGGGATCGAAAGATATTATAGAGAAAAGTTTAAAAACATGTTCCAACAAGATGGATTCTTCAGCATTTTTTTGTACTGCTAACATAACAGTTTTCATTCCTAAGTAAGTTGAGTTTATTTTTTGAAAATTGCCATCCATTTTCTGACGCTTTCCTTCATTCAACTTATACAAATATTCCTCCCACGTGAATGTCGGATTTGCACTTTTTACATCACCTACGTAGGAAGCAGCATTTGCCAGGAACAACGGTTGACGATTGAATTTTTCTGATAAATCTTTTAAAATATGTTCATCTTCATTATGAATATCAGAAAAGACAGATAGAATTTGTCGACATTCTTCATCATTCATACCATGACTAACTGAAATGTGTTTATTTAGATTTCCATCTGGTGGTATAGCATCTGTATTTTGAACAGTTACTATAATTTGACCATTTTTCCAGCTATGATCACCAACTTGAGGTAATAATGGATAAATTTTATGAAGTTCAACCACGTTATCTACAACAATCCACCATGTTTGCCAAGATTTCAGTTGTTGTGTCAGCAATAATTGAAAATCTTTAATTTTTTCTTCGCTGCTTTTTGCTTCTTTCAGAGTATTTTCAATGAAAGTTTTATCATTGCTTACTCGTTGACAAAGTTCAGCGTAAGTTTTTAAAAGAGAGTCGATATCTTTTCCTTCGAGTGTCATCACAAATGTTGTTTTATTTTCCCAGTCAAACGAGTTATACATTTCTTCGCAGATTTGTCTAGCTAATTCAGATTTACCACTGCCAGGATTACCAGAAATATAGTAATATGTTAGCTCATTTTTGTTAGTACTGCGCAAGTTGTTGAGATCTGCTGTGATTTGATTAAGTAACTCTGTACGTTTAACCACATCGTGATTTGATTTGCAAGGAAGTACTTGAAAAGAACTAAATCTGTTTCGTTCACATTTTACTTCATTAATTTCAGTGTCAGAAAATCCTAGTTTATGAAACGACTTTTTAATATTACGAACCATTGTGTGAAATTCGATATCAGCCTTTCCTTTATTTTCATGGATGAAGTTGTTTCTGATAACACGAAGTTTATCCACAGCAGCCTTAGATTTGGGGTCAAGTTTTGTTCCAATTGAGTTGGAAAACAATATTGCTGCAAACAGTGTTGTACAATCCCACTTACTGGTGTCACCATCTTGAAATTTTGACAGAATGTATTTGTCATGAGGTTTAGGCTTCTCTTTTGTTTTTTCAATATTGAACAACTTCTGACCACTGACGTTTGTATTTTCCCATTCTCCGTGGTCCTTTCTGCAATGAGTGTTCCATTCTTTGATAAAAAGATCAACAAGTTTCTTTTTAACGACATTTGTAAGTATTTTCTGCAAGTAGAAGTTATTAATTTCTTCTCTTGACTGCATCTAAGGGTCATAAAGTTATTAATATCAAAATAAATTGGTTCTTCAATTAGAGTTTACAGACAACTAAAATTGTGGAAAATCAAACTTAGCTACGTAATGTCACAGTTTTACTTGTACGTGTAAATGAATATCGAGGATGGCAGCTGAAAACAACGCAATTGGACAGTTTAGTTTTCCTGCATTTAGGCATTTGGCTACATTTTGGTAGTGGCGTCGCCAGGATTTTGGGAGTGGAAAGGCACAAAAATTGTTCTAGGTCAGTCACTAGCGAAATGGCGCTAAAAATTTCTTCTGCACTGGAATATTTTTGAAATATTTATCACAACATGAATAGTTTCAATTTTATAACTTCCCAGTTTAACAACATGTTTGTAAATGATGGTCGTCCAGGTTGGTAAAGTCCTGAGAAGGACTGTTTTTGTTGTTGTTGACTGACGTTTCGACAACCTTAGCGGTAGTCATCTTCAGAGTCAAATGAGGAGTAAACGTCAGGTTAGCCATATTTGTTATCTGGTTCTTACGTCATTGTATTGTGTGAACAGGAATTGTGTACTGTCATTGTGAATGTGTGTACACATTTCCTGTACAAACAATACAATGACGTAAGAACCAGATAACAAATACGGCTAACCTGACGTTTACTCCTCATTTGACTGTGAAGATGACTACCGCTAAGGTTGTCAAAACGTCAGTCAACAACAACAAAAACAGTCCTTCTAAGGACTATATTAACCTGGACGATCATCATTTACAAACATGTAACGATACTCCCGGGTTCAAACCATTTACTTTATTCCCAGTTTAACCTTGGAAGATTTGTACATTTTTCGTGTTATAACGTTACGTAGATTGATTATTGATTTTAATGAAATGTTTTCATATTATAATACTCCCAGAATTGCAGTATTTTCATGAGCCTTACTCTTAGTCATTGCTATATTTGTATTTTTGTGTCTACAAGTTTGAGTCTACGAGTATACTTGTCCACGATCTCATACAAGTTCTATGATATGGTGTAATGTGGTTCATGATAAGCATCACAATAGTACTTGTTCTTCCTTGCCCACTAGAGACTTGAATTATTCTAGAATTATTGTTTTTTTTTTCTTTTTTAAGGCATTAAAATCTTCACCACTTGGCTAACAACCCAGAGAGAGTAAATGCAACGCAAACTAGTCTGCGCATCTAATGAAATGCTTCCCTTTACAGTAAAGTTGTGTGAATTCTGTAAGTACTACATTAATGCCATGTGCTTCTTTTTCAACTTCGAATGATGCATATGAAGGCTCTTATCTAAAATTCAAATGAGGAGCACTTGGGGGGCACAGCCAATTTTTAGAGGGCACGTGCCACCTTCCCAGGCCCCCCTTTATCGACGCCACCGCATGTTGCAGTGAAAAAGGAGGTACTGAGTTATATAATTACTTAGGAAGGTGTTTAACAATTTGTCTAACTGACACACAAAGTTTGTACAGGCAGTCTACTTGAATACAATGACTACTTAGACAGCTGTACAATGAAAATATATATGAAGCAGAGTGTTCTGTAATTTAGCCTTTGCATTTAAAAAATGTCCTATTTCTTATAGATGATCTGATTGTCTTCTAGAATTAATTGTAAAGACAACCATGAGAAATTTTTCAAGTATTCTTCCTTTTCAATAAAAAATTATGTTAAATATAGGACATGTCTTGTAAGTCATGTTTTAAAGAAGAAAAACCAAAAATTCATTCTAGTTGTGTAGAATGCAGAATTGTGACAGTGTCCAGGCGAACATTTAAAAAACAAATTAATTACACACTCTAAAATATTATGGTAAATTCTGATATTACCATTGTATAGTATTCTGTATGTAGTCGACATGCAAATTTCATGTAAATGCCATAAAATGTATAATTTACTTATTGTGCACTTATTGTACACTTGAAATGTTTTGGAAAATCTAGAAAATGAGAAAAAAACTCAAAAAATTTGTCTTACATTTTGTTGAGTCATAAACGACAGAAAAATGTTAAGGAAATAGTATGTGCGTAGTTTGGTTTACCAATGTATCCGTTCCCACACGGCTAACAGCCAAGGAACAGTTATTGACGTTAGTTAAATTTCCTTATGTACCATATATAGTATAAATAGAGGAACTATTCCGACCAATAATAATATTTGTTATTTGTGATAAAGACTATAAATACTGCTCTGTAAAATAATAAAAATCAGTTCGATCATTAATTTCACTCGTGATTGTTACTGAAGGTATAGAATATATTACGAAAAGAGATATGGCGAGTAACTCGAACTCAACAGGTTATAGACCCAGGAGAGGTTTGCATTTCGATGGAAGCGAAAGCAAATACGAGTTTGGAAAAAAAATTCTTGGGCTATATGTGCGTATTCAAAAATTGTACGACGTATTTATCGAATCAGCAAGTGAGAGAGAAGAACCAGCAACTTTAAAACTGGCTGACGCTTTTGCAGAGTTGAACCAATGTCTGGACGACAGAAGTTTGTCTCTTCTAATTTGGGAGGCGAAAGACAATGGACGAAGAGCTTTAGAAATCCTCAGACATCACTATCAAGGCAGAGGAAAACCTCCCATCATCACTCTTTACACGGAACTCACTTCGCTGCAGAAAGTGACGACGAAACTGTCACAGATTATATATTGCAAGCGGAACGATCGGCAACAGCCTTAAGAGAAGCCGAGGAGATAATAAAGTTTTAAAGGGTCTGCCAAGTACGTACGACGTCTTTGCTACCGTAACAGTTCAAAGGGAAAGATAAATGAGATTTACGTAATTTCAAAACTCGTTACGAAGTCATTAAGAAAATATCAAACCATTGTCACCAAAAGGTGAGGTAGGTGACAACGTTATGACAAACTAAAATTTGACTGAAATTGCTTAAATGTGGAAGAAAGGGACACAAAAGCTCACAATGCCGAGTGAAGGGGAACAAATAGTGCTCTATATGCAAGACCAAGACCCACGACACGAAAGATTGCCAAAAGACGAAAGAAATGTCCAAGGCAGCTAAAGACGAGCAGCGCTGTGACACTGAACGGCAACACACCTTTTTACTCGTGTCAAAGGATGAAGAAGAAAACGCTGAAGCAGACGTGAAGGATAAGGATCAAGGCAATTTAACTCTACTGGTGGACACAGGAGCTACAAGTCACATTATTAACGATAAGTCGAAAATTTATAGATTTTGATAGTAAATTTGATAGTAAAGCACATGTTATTGAATTAACAGATAGTCCAGCATATACTACCCTGACATTAACAAGGTTCAGCGTGTAAGATGCGTTAAGTTCTTCAGGGAGGGTAGCAGGGAACTGCCAGAACTAGATGATTAAGAACTTGAACCTCAGATAGCTAAATTGCATGAAAGAAACCCCAAAACAACAAACAAAGACATTAGTGCTCCAGAGACATCTAGAGAATTAAGATACCCCACTAGGATAAGAAGTAAGAGTAAATATTTTGACGAGTATATGACAGAAGAAGTTTCAGGGGAGGATACTGTTTCATATACCGTAGATTATTGCTATAGAGTATCCAACATCACAACGGCCTATTCCCAAGCAATAAGCTCCACTGAAAAAGTAAAATGGCAAAAAGCCATGAATAATGAAATAAAAGCGTTAATTGACAATGATACGTTTAAACTTGTTCCACCCTCAACAAATAAAGACATAGTGGGGGGGGGGATGGGTATACACCGTAAATGTAGGAAACATGAGGAAGAGACCCATAAAGCCCGTTATGTAGCAAAACGATACTCCTAGACTCCCGGTATTGACTACAGCAAAACCTTTTCGCCAACTGCACGCATGAGTTGTATCTGTGTATTGTTTCAACACGCTGTTCAAAACAACATGTTATTGCATCAGATGGATGTAAAAACAGCTTATCTTAACGCCCCAATAGACTGCGAAATTTATATGCATCAACCTGAAGGATATGAGGAAGTAGATAAAAATGATGAAAAAATAGTGTACAGGTTGAAAAATTCTTTGTATGGATTAAAACAAAGTGGTAGGAATTGGAATAACGTATTCCATGAACATTTAAACGGGAAAACTTTCAAACAATCATTAGTCGACCCATGCGTTTACACGCGATTTGAAGGAAAAGATATTACTATTCTAATAGTATGGGTATATGATTTTATCATTGTTGCTAACAATGATACATTAATGCAGAGTGTCAAGAAAATCTAAGGCAACCGTTTTAAGATGGATTTAGGAATAATGTCCTGGTTCTTAGGGACTAAATTCAAATGCTCAGAAACTTAAATAACAATGAGTCAAAGGCAATATATTATTAAGTTACTAACACAATTTGGCATGTCGGAGTCAGGGGCGGATCTAGAGTATGTCAAATCCGTCGCGCGACTGATGTTTGAAATTCAAAAATTACCTATTCATATTAATTAAAAATTCATTAATTATTCTTATTTTCTTATCGCATTTACTTCGTGATAAAAATCCCGCATTATTTATTATTGAAAACTAATGACTAATCTAATGAATATCTCCTTGGTAACCAGATCAGTTGAATTTTAATTGACCTGGAATAACCGACTGATAAGCGGGGTGGCTTGACTGGTTCCAGTGGCGTAGCTAGAGGTCATGCTTGTCATGCTGAGCATGACTTACTTTTTCCGCAATTTTGATTTTTTTCGATAATTAATTCTTTGATTTGTCTGTAAGACGTAGCTTTTGGTTTGCAGGCTTTTACAATAAAGTGCATGGAAGAAATGCGCTTGAGTTTTTGGACTACGCGTTGTGTTACGCAAAAAGCCCGCAATTAGGAAAACCTTAGCCACCTGAGCGCTGGATACGTTGCTTATTGATGACGTTTGAAACTCCTGCTTTCCACTTGAGAGCATGACTTTCGAAAATACGCTTCTTTGATTGGCCAAATTAGGGTTCTTGCATACTTCCGCCAAAAGTCATGCGGAAGTCATGCCATGAACTCATCGCAGGAGTTTGATTGTTTTGACGATACGCTATGATACGATCATATAATTACTTCGATTGTTTATTTCGGTCATGGAAGGAGTTGAGCAAAATCAATCGACGATTTCCTTTTCCCCCTTTGATGGTCAGGATATAGTAGCAGAGCTGGTAGAGAGATCGTTTTCCTCACGAAATATTAGTGAGCAGAAACAAATAGCTCGCATGTCAAGGCCGATACCGAAGCTTACACTAAAGACGAATGATAGGAGCTTTCAAGAAAGTTGGTATTCGAACAAGGACTGGCTGTGTGGTAGTGTGAGGAAGAATAGATTGTTTTGCTGGCCATGTCTTTTGTTTCATTCTTCCCCTAGAAAGTCTCCATGGGCTTCAACAGGCTATCATAACATGCATAGTTTTAGTGGTGACAGATAAAACACGAGAAAACAAAATCTCACATGGAGGCATACAAACAGTGGAGGTTATTTGATTCGAGGGAGAGTTGATGTTTTGTTTTCGAGAGCTCGGCGAGAAGCAGTGAAAAAAGACCGGGATAAGATGAGAATTTTATGCTATTTTCATTTTAAAAAATGTCCCAGATGGTCTCCCATTTCTAACCAAATTTCAACTCAGAGGTGTGAGAGCGAGAATCTGGCGCCTTAAAACCAGACTGCTCATTAAAAGGCTCTAATGAGGGTGCTGTTCTATGTCGGAATCACACTTTATACTTGAGAGTGGATGTGTTGTGTGTTTCCTTAAGATGCTAATGAGTTGCCATGATAAGGAAACAGTCCAAGACTGAAGGATATTTGAAAAAAATAAATCTAAAACGGTTGTACGAGGCGACGTTCCATGTTATAGCTTCGTAAATAAAACCAAAAAGCGTTTTCCGGGAGTTTAAGGCATTTAATTTTCGAAATTTTTGACGCTCGGCGCCAACCATGGTGGCGCCTCGTGGGCTGTGCACTAGCGTATGAGCATGACCTTGTTATCTCAACCAGCTTCGCCACTGACTGGTTCGACGGATAAAGGAGTCTATGAACGTCAAAAACGCTTATTTTATTGGTCAATAGCCAGATCAGTGGACACTCTGGAATGGTCTCGACTGATAATAAGGGTGGCCGGACGTATATGAGTCCAATTGCTATCTTACCATTGGTTCTCTGAATTTTTGCTTTATTGTGATTGGTTTGACGGATTTTAACCATTGAAAGCCTTAAGACCTGAGGGGAAAAGGGGCCTGGACCCCGTGGCTCAAAACATGGCGGTAATGGCGGATTTTGGTTGTCAAACTTCCACTTTGAGAAAAATTTTTAACATCGCTCCTCCCGAATCCGGATCTCTATTCCGCTTATATTAATGACAACCAGCGAAACAACCATGATAACGTAAGGATAAAATATTGGAAATAATGCTTCAGCCTTGTGAAAATAGAATACATTTAAAATGAGGCAAATAACGTATATTTTGTCAAGTAATGCTTTAGCTATATTAGTTTAAATATCAAACGCAAATACACTGTCAATGTGTTGTTGCTTAATGCATAATCCTTAGCATTAATGTGTTTTGACTGTTTGTTTACAGTTTGGTGCAACTGTCTTCCTGAATAGATGGGTAAATCTTAGTTAAACGTCCAAAAGGAGTTAGAAAAAGTTAGCTTACCCTACGACTTAAGTCGACTGGAAATATATTATAAGTAGGTATGTAATTTTTTGAGTTTTGTAGGATTGATTCTGTGTCTTATAAGGTATTATGATATTCTTATAAATCTACTGAGAACTTATGAAGAAAATATCTTGAACTAGGAGAGCAAAAGATTGAAATTCAGAAATTCTATAATCATGTTGCTGGTTCTGTTTGAGCCAAGATATTAGAAACTGGATTGTCATTGACAACCATGGATCTACTACTGAACAGAACTACATTAATTTCCATTGAAAATACAATTTCATAAATTAAAGTGCATTGGTTTCTCTGACATAACACTTTTCTTATTGCTGCATGAAGGCAAATCTGTTTAAATAATTATAATGTAGGTGAAGATATTTAGCATGTTGTATAATTGTTATTGTACAGTTATATAATATTATGGCCTTGTGTAATGTATGTCAAGAAGAACTTATTAATTTTCAAAATGCTAACCTTCTTGCACTACTTTTCTCTTGTGTCCTTACAAATTGCAGTTACCTGTACTAATTTTTCTAGGTTCAAACAACTTGACAAACTTTTGAATTTTACATTATGCCTTCAATTTTGTTTCGTCTTTTGATAAAAATATCAGTGAATGACTTAAAATCAAGTTTATCTAAAATAGTATTTTGTACAAAGAAATTATACATAATTTGAAAAGTCTCATGTTGAAGACAGATGTCTTTTACTAGATTGCTACTCTTATTCTTTTAAATGATATCGTAATTCTTCAAGACATAAAAGTTCTTTGGCATCAATTTTGCTCGCTCCACATTCAACTTCATTGCAACCGATGCATCTTATGTGAATTTTAATCACCTGGAATTGAAAAATGTATGGATTTTGTCAGATGATGCAGTACTATATTTAATGTTTCATGCATGTCATCATAACCTTTCTTGAGCAAATATTTTAAGGTATGCAATTTGGCCCATTATTGAACAAAGTAGTTTTTATCTTGATTTTGATGTACTAACCTGTTTACTATAACAAACAATTCATTTACAGAAACACCAGATGGAATTTATAAACTTTTAGCATAAAACAAACCTTTACACACCATCATCAAAATTGTCCATAATCTATCAAATTATCCAGGCTAGCTGTTTAATGTATTTTTATCGTACGACATGTACCAAAGAGCTCATTAATTAATCCTGCACTGCATTTGATTTCAATACAGCTCTGATCTTAATATTTGCTTCATATTTTCAGAAAATATCATGAAAATCCTCCATTTCTTGAAGGTAAACTCAGTTGAAACAAGGAGTTTTAAGATATGCATATCTCGATAAGAATTGGTTGCTTTGCCTCGTCTAGCAAGCGATTAAGTAAAGAAAAATAAGACTGGATAAACATAACTTAAATTATAACTTAGGAGTAAAACATTCACAAAATATATACCATCACACTTCAAGTATTGACTTAAAACAAAACACTGAACACTTTAAATAGTAAACAATTTTACGTTGCTTACCGTAGTCATGAAATGTTTCCTTTCTGACATTACTTCAGCATCCGTATACCAAACAAGTTTGCAGCATGTTTTAAAGATAAAATTTCTAAAGTTTTGTGCTTGGCATTGATATTTTATATAATCGCAATTGTGGTTGTCAAATCCGGGTGGGCGAAAAAAATTTTATTTTATGAGCCCGCGTCTTTCCGCTGACTTTGACAACCAAAATCCGCCATGTTTTTGACCACGCGGCCGCGCGCTAATAATTTATAGTAATTTGGTTGACGTTTCCCCTCCAGGTCTTATAGAACTCAATGATTTCGACTGATAGCCAACTGAACTAACATAGTCAAGCTCACTGTCTGAATTGAATGTTTGATCGTTTTATAGTAATTTTTATAAGCATGATAGAAACTAAACTACAATCAGATGGAATTTATGGAAATCTTTTACAAATTCATATATTGACATGAATGCTGCTGTCCAAAATGTGAATTTTTTCAAGAGGGTGGAAATTTATGGATAAATTTTAAATGCTTGGCAAAGACGATCTCGCGAGCGACATTTCAGTCATTGATGTTCAAAAGAAAGCCAACATTGTTTTGAGTTTTATCAGCAGAAATTTACATCCAAAATCGTAAGTAAAGGACAAGTGAAGTGTATGCATGAATGTAATATATCAAAGTCAATTATGCGAGTGTGTGATGCGATTTATGTCAATATGGCGTATGGTAAGCAGATTGATGCTTCTAAAATTGTTGTTGCCAAAGGACTTTTAGCTATGATTTCTTTAATGCTTGGGGAATCGTGGCCGTTATATGGCAGCGAAATCCTACATTCCTGCAAATATATTTCAATGGACAAAAAATCTGTAGCCATAAGGCGCCATACTATTATTTAATTTATCATAAACAAATGTTTGGGGTTTTTCAGTTTATGATCATTGATCATTCAATCATTGGACAGTTATACTACATATTGTTTAAGATTTGAGAAAACTAACATTGATTACATGAGAAGCTGTTTACTATAACCTGTGATTTTGAGTCTTCTGATCCATGAAGCTTTTTATTTTGACAATTTGACTGGAATGGTATTAAACCTGAGTATTTCACATACATGGAATGTTGTCCCATGTCACATATTGTCCCCTTTTCTAACTGAACACCTCATGTAGAGATGTAAAGGTGTGTTAATCTACGGCTCATACCAGATTGTTTGCCATAAATTCCAAAGGGCTATTGATGTATGAAAAGCATTTTCTATAAAGTAAAAATGTCTTTCTATGTATGCAGATAAACCTTGAAATTTGGCAAAACAGCAAAGTATTTTTCATGATCACTAGGTAATTTTCTGATGATCATTATAATTTCTAAACTAAATTATTTCTGATTTACATTTAAACAAGCTTTGATCATATGAAAAGATATTTATCATAACCAGTAAGCATGACACATGAAACAATTTTAACATTCATGTAATTATATAATTAAAGACATGTTGGTTACATTCTGTTTGTATTTGCAAATACAATGCTACTAGTGATTGCTATATAGCACACCTTGCATATACTTACAGGAGATAATAGTCTAGTGAAATGCCTAATAAACATTTATGGCATTAAGCTGTCCTTAACTGCAAATTTTCACTCTGATAATTTTTGCTTAACCTTTGGCAGAAAAAAATTTTGAGTTTTTTCTCAAAAGGTGAATTTGCTGGCACTGATGTGGAGATGGGTAAAGGGTTACAATAAACTTACATGGTTTGAAGTCTGAGCTTTTCTATATCTATGAACTGTCACTTGTAGTACCAAATTTCTAACTTAACTAAATTCATTACATAGAGGTTTGAATGGGGGTCTCTAGGGGGGTCTATGCCTGACAACTTGGTAGAAATTTTTAAAGACTATATCTGTTTTTAAATAGCATTATTGTAAAATAAATTTTACGTTCCTAGACATGCTAATGAGCCATATATTTGGCATGATAATGAGCCTAAATATTTGGCAAAACATTCAAGTATTGTTCACTGAAAAAAACGTAAGTAAAATGTTTTGTTTTTACCCAAAAACGATGCCCACAAATACATTTTGTATTGCTCTAAAACGCTGAAAATGGCATTTTCAAGGCTCTGAAATTCAAAATTTCAGGAGAATGCCTCAGACCCCCAGGTGCGTAGCGCCTTCGACGTTTTATGACTGATGTTTGAAAAATCCTAGATCCGCCCCTGGTCGGAGTGTAAACCCAAACCTCCTCCATCATCTTCCGATACAAATAAAATGTCGCATGATCAATCGCCTCAGTTAGAAGATCCGAGTCTTTACAGACAAATTGTCGGTAGTCATATATGTTGTGACAGGAACTAGACCTGATCTGTGTTTTATTGTAACAAAGCTGTCTTAAAAGATGGCAAAACCGGCACAAGCAAACCTAAAAGAGGCAAAGCATGTTCTTAGATACTTAAAGGATACAATAGATAAGACATTTACGTTTAGAAAATGTGAAAGTGGCTTAAAATTGATTGGTTTTTCTCATTCTGATTGGGCTGGCGATGCGGATGACAGGCGTAGTATTTCAGGTTACGGTTTCTGGTTGAGTGAGAACGGTGGTTTGGTTTCTTGGAGGAGTAAGAAGCAATCTACAGTTGCTTTATCAACTTGTGAAGAAGCTGAGTATATATCATTGACTGAAGCTATTCAGGAAGCAAAATTTTTGAAACAGTTGAGTGTTGATTTGCGTATTTGTAAGGAAGGCAATTGTGTTTTGTTGAATGTTGACAATCAGGGCGCAATTAACTTAGCAAAGATCCCTATGTACCACAAAAGGTCTAACCAAACACATAGATATTAGATAGCACTGTCGGAATTATGTAAATAAATTATGATTGTTATTTGAGTATTTTAGAAGGGTCAAATCATCATCATCATATCTTTTCGCCCCAAGGGGCGATCCAAACTCGGGCTGGAAGTTTGGAAGTGTTGCGCGTGTTGTAGCAATCAGTCGAAATCAGGGACGGCACGTGAAGCCTTGCTACTTGTCCCCGAAGGGTCAAATTAAGACGGCATTGTCTTTTGTTGATGCCTGTGAACGAGTAAGGAGCATGAATTGGAATTGATGTATAACTTTGACTAGAAAATTAAATTGATGACATTTTGAGAATTGTGTTTGACTGCGCGCTCGCTTTAGATAGTATACTCTTCCATAGAGAATCGGCGGCCGCATAACTGCTTTGTGCTAACGTGCAAAGGAGAAATTTGCTACACGTGGTCCTTCGAGTCGGAGCTTTTATTTGGAAAATTCAAGTTCGGTAGTTGAAAAGAACAATGGAAGAGTTAATGAAAAAGAAACGAGTGCGCTCAGGACATAGGGGATCGGCGAGAAAAATCGCCAGTAAATTGAAAGACAAAATAAGAGGAACAGACGGGGAGATCGATAGAAATGAATTGAAACAATTGCGAGACGGGTTAAATGATAAAATTGCAACATTGAAAGTATTTGATGAAACGGTTATCGAACTCCTGAGCGAAATAATTGAAGAAAATGTGGAAGAAGAACTGGGTATGGACAAGCTACGGCAGTTATACGACACCTGCGAGACGAACTACCGTGGGTTAAAGGCCCTAGGAGTGGACGAAGCCGCGTATTCAGCTATCGTAGTACCAGAAGTTATTGCGAAGTTACCGGACGCCTTTCGATTGACGATTACTAGAGGCCACGATTTCGCTGAGTGGTCAATGAAAGATGCGTTGAATGCGATTCTTAAAGAGTTAGAGCTTCGAAAAGCTCACAAGCCGATCGGAAAAAGGAGCAAGGGAAATGACGGGGAGAAACAACGAGAAAGATCGAGACATTATAAACAAATCGGGTCGGCGTCAGCGCTTCACGCAAAACACGAAGGTTGCAACGAGGGGTCAACAAACGATAAAGCAGCACGAAACTGCGTTTATTGTCTTGGGGAACACAGACCGGAGGAATGTAAGAAAGTCATTAATGTAAATGAGAGAAAACAACTGATTCGTTAGTACGGAAGATGTTTTATTTGCTTGAAGAAAGGACATGTCAGTAAAAATTGTAATAATAATAATAAATGTAATGCATGTGGGAAGGCACACCATAGGTCAATTTGTGAAGCCAATGGGATTCTTTCAGGCGATGTTCAAACCAACCATTCTATTTTGGGATCTCATTGTAGGGTAGCATTACAGACAGCACAGGCTTTCATTAAGGGAGATAAGGGAAGTGTTAGAGTCAGAGTCTTATTTGATTCAGGAAGTCACAAGTCATTTGGGAAAGGAAAGATAATACAGAGAGCAGGCATTCAGTCTATTAGGAAGGAATGGGTAGAAATGAAATCATTCGGTCAAGAGAAGGCTGAAGTTAAATTGCGAGAAGTGTTTCAATTAGAGTTGACTTCAGTTACGGGGGGAGAGAGCGTGAATATTGAAGCATATAGTGTATACTGTATATCTCAACTTAGAAATGAACATGTGGAGTTGAGAAAAAGGGATGATTCACCACTTACCAGAATTAATCATTAAAGATTGCCATAGGAAGGTTCACCATAGTGGGGTGAGAGCGACCTTAGCTCAGCTACGCAGCAAATTTTTGGTGGTTCGAGGTAGACAGATGGTGAAAAGGGTGGTTGGTAATTGTATGATTTGTAGAAGGCATCAAGGCCAGGCTTACAAAACACCAGTGCAAGCAGATCTGCCAGACTTTCGAGTACTATATTCCCCTCCCTTTTCTAAGGTAGGTGTGGATTTTGCGGGACCATTGTTTGCAAAAGAAAGTGGGCAGATGGTTAAGGTGTACATTACATTATTTTCTTGCTGTGTGACAAAAGCAATTCATCTTGACTTAGTGGATAATTTAAGTGCACGTTGTTTTTTGAATTGCATGCGAAGGCTCACCGCTAGAAGGGGAACACCATCGCTAATGGTTTCGGACAATGCCAAGACGTTTAAAGCGACTGAGAAAGCATTGAAGGGGATTTATGATAGCAAGGAGGTGAAATCATTTTTGGAAGTTAATAGGTTGGTGTGGAAATTTAATTTGGCAAGGACACCTTGGTGGGGTGGATTTTTTGAAAGAATGGTAGCGTTGGTGAAAGGTTGCCTGAGGAAGATATTGGGTAATGCTAAATTGAATAGGGAAGAACTGTTGACGACATTAGTTGAGGTAGAAGGTACGTTAAACTCCAGACCATTGACATATGTGTACGATGATGAAGTTAATGTGGATGTAGTGACTCCTTCCCATCTTATGTTTGGAAGACGATTTGCATCTATTCCAGACGAGGAAGTTCAAAACGCTATTAGGGATGAAGATGAAGGAGAGATAAAACGTAGGTTTAGATATTTAGCGAAATTGAAGACACATTTTTGGTCAAGGGGGAGGAAGGAGTACTTAAAAAATTTAAGAGAATACCATAAGGTCGGAAAAGTGAAGGGTAGTTTTTGTCGAAAAAGAGGTGATGTCGTTCTTGTTTTTGACGAAAGTTTAAAAAGAGGGTTTTGGAAAACAGCGAGAATTGAGACATTAGTCGTAGGAAAGGATGATATAGTCAGAGGGGCAGAAGTCAGAGTTGTCAGTAAAAGAAGGCCTCAGTATATATGTAGGCCTCTGCAAAAGTTGTATCCACTTGAGATAGATGTAAGGGTAAATGATAACGGAGAGCAAGGTAATGAGAAGTTAGAGGATAGAGAAAAGGAAAGCATGGCAGGAAGTAACAGGAGACCAAGAAGGGCTGCAGCTGTAGTTGCATGTTGGCGAAAAAAGTTATGTTTGACCCTAAAGGCTCAAAGGGGGGAGTGTGTCAGAAATTATGTAAATAAATTATGATTGTTATTTGAGACTAGGAACTTATCGTTAAAGCGGAAAAAGGAGCTTATGATTATTGAGTATTTTAGAAGGATCAAATTAAGACGGCATTTTCCTTTGTTGATGCCTGTGAACGAGTAAGGAGCATGAATTGGAATTGATGTATAACTTTGACTAGAAAATTAAATGGACGGGCATGCACATCCCCTCTTCACCTAAAACATTCACCTGTGCTGGTCAGGCAAGCAGGTTTGCCGGAATCAAGTGATGCAACCATCCCTTTTTTGCGCCGCTATCTCAAGTCCTGTGGCGATGGAGAAATGGTGACGGGAACAGGCAGAGGATGCTGCTGGAAGTTCTTAGCCGTGACTCTGCACGCAGGCGGCTGCGAATTGATGGTTGTCCGCCTTAAAACTAAGGCAGATACGGCGCCTGTATCCTCTCGCAGTGACAGAGCAGCTCTCTTTAGGGTTAGCACTGCTCTCCCAACATGGGGAAGGGGAGATAAAAGGATCCCTAAACAAAGCCTGCCCTACTTGCACCTGGCAGGAACCGCACCTGCCTGGGCATCCAACTAAGTGGTCGTACAACTAAGGATAACAAAACAAGAAAGCGCTTAACCATTGGGGCATGGAACGTGAGAACGCTGATGGACAGAGGAGACAGACCAGAGCGACGCACTGCTCTTATAGCAAGGTTGCTTGGACAATACCAGGTGGACATAGCCGCATTGAGTGAGACCAGACTTGCAGATGAAACTCAACTGGAAGAGGTCGGTGGTGGCTACACCTTCTACTGCATTGGGAAACCGGAAAACGCCCCAAGACACTCAGGCGTGGATTTGCCATACGCAACCAGCTCGCAAGGCGACTAGTAAGCTTGCCACAGGGCATCAGCGATCCCTCATGACCCTGCGGCTGAAACTCCAGAAAGACTGCAACGCCACAACTGTCAGTGCCTACGCCCCTACAATGACAAACCCAGATGAAGTGAAGGAAGCCTTCTACGAAGAGCTCAACCAGCTCCTCTCCAGTGTTGACCGCAGAGACAAACTCATCATCTTTGGAGACTTTAACGCACGAGTTGGAGTAGACTACACCATCTGGCCAAACATCCTGGGTTGCCATGGAACTGGCAAGTGCAACTCCAATGGCCTGATGCTACTATCTCTGTGCGCACAGCACGAGCTAACCATCACTAACACTCTCTTTCAACAAGCTGACAAGCTGAAGAACACATGGATGCACCCTCGCTCCAAACAGTGGCACATGCTGGACTACGTAATCGTCCGCCAGAGGCACCACAGAGACGTGCACATCACACGCTGCATGCGAGGTGCCGACTGTTGGTCTGATCACCGCCTGCTACGGAGCAAGATGAACATCCAGCTCGCCAGAAAGAACAAATCAGCAAGAGAGAAGCCACTGAGGAAGTTGAATGTAGCTCGCATTCCACCCAACAAAGAAGAGCTGTAAGAGAAGCTAGAGGTAGCCCTGGGAAACATTAACATCACGGGCGAGGATATAAAGGAAGACTGGAGCACCTTCAAAGAAGCCGTCTACAACTCTGCAGCGAGTGTCCTTGGATACGTTGAACGAAAACATCGAGACTGGTTTGACAAGAATGATGCTGAGATCAACACGCTTATTGACAGGCTCCATAAGGCTCACAGCGACCTTATAGGGGACAAAGCTTGCGAGAAGAAGAAGCAAGACTACCAGCTAATGAGGCAGCATGTGCAACACAAGCTGCGGGAAATGAAGAACGCCTGGTGGGAAAAGAAAGCCGAAGAAATCCAAGTGGCAGCTGATGCTCACGACTCAAAAAAGCTCCACCATGGGCTTCGCGCGGTGTACAGTCCAAAATCGTCAGGCTCTACCCCCATCAGATCTGCAGACCGAACGACACTGCTAACAGACAAAGCTGACATACTTTCACGCTGGGCTGAACACTTCAACAAACTGCTGAATAGAGAGTCACGGATGAACGAAGAAGCCATTGAGTCCCTCCCCCAGCTGCCAATCAAAGAGGAAATTGCCGACCTATTCACAAGAGACGAGGTTGCAAAAGCCCTCACGTAGACAAGGTCTGGAAAGGCTCCTGGGGCTGATGGCATTCCAGCTGACGTCTACAAGAACGGAGGCCAGGCACTCCTGGACAAACTGACATCCCTGTTCCAGGAGGTTTGGAAAGTTCCCAAGGTCCCCCAGGACTTCAAAGATGCTGCCGTCGTGCACATCTATAAGAGGAAAGGCGATAAGACCTCATGTGACAACCATCGAGGCATATCCCTCCTCTGCATCGCAGGCAAGGTTTTGGCCCGAGTAGTCCTCAACAGGCTAATCACAAATGTTGCCGAGGCCATCGTCCCTGAATCTCAGTGTGGTTTCCGGGCAGGCAGGGAACTACTGACATGGTTTTCGCTATTAGCCAGTTGCAGGAAAAGTGTCGCAAGCAAAACAAGGAACTCCACATGGTCTTCGTAGACCTAACTAAGGCATCCACACCGTTAATCGGGAAGGCCTTTGGAGGATCCTGGGAAAATTTGGGTGTCCAAAGAAGCTAGTCTCTCTGGTAGCCTCCGTTCACGATGGCATGCAGGCAAGAGTCCAGGAAAGTGGGGAGACATCGGACCCATTTCCTGTGAAGAACGGTGTGAAGCAAGGTTGTGTTCTTCCCCCTCTCTTCTCCATCCTGCTCGCAGCGATGCTGCTCGACGCCTTCCGTGACTTCGACAAAGGGTGTACATTCAGTTCCGCACTGATGGAATGCTCTTCAACCTCAGAAGACTTCAGGCCAAGACCAAAGTCTACGAGGCACTCCTGCGTGAATTCTCTTCGCAGATGACTGTGCACTAGCCGCCCACTCCCATGAAGACATCCAGTGCATAACAGACCGCTTCGCAACTGCATGTGATCGCTTTGAGCTGACCATCAGCCTGGGCAAGACTGAGATCCTGGTCCAGCTTCAACCATCCCAGATTCGTGACACCTCACCACCACCTCCTGTCATCATTAACCACACCAACATCAAGACTGTTGACAAGTTCTGCTACCTTGGCAGCACCACCAGCAACAATGGTTCCCTGGACGCAGAGGTAACGCTGCGTATTGCAAAGGCCAGTGCTGCTTTTGGCAGACTAAAGAGAAGACTCTGGCAGGAACACGGCATCAAGATCGTCACCAAAATTGCTGTGTACAGGGCTGTGGTCCTGAGTGTTCTGCTGTATTGCTGTGAAACCTGGACCACTTATCGCAGGCACATACAACAGCTGGAACAGTTCCACCAGCGCTGCCTGAGAAAAATCCTTCGCATCAAATGGCAGGAGAAAGTGTCCAACCTTGAAGTCCTTGAAAGGTGTGGACTCCCAGCATTGAGAGCTTGATCATCAAAGCTCAACTCCGATGGACAGGCCATTTCGTAAGGATGGATGACAGCAGAATCCCAAAGATGCTGCTGTATGGTCAACTACAAGACGGGAGCCGTGTCCAAGGAAGACCGCTGAAGACATACAAAGACACCCTTAAAGCCAACATCAAGAGCTGCAACATACACCCAAACACCTGGGAGGAGTTCGCGGGAGACAGACTGCAGTGGAGGCATCTATGCTCCCAGGGCGTTCGGAACTTCGAAGCCGGTAGAGCAGCCGCCATCAAGGAGAAGAGGGCCCGAAGGAAGCAACGCTCTGCCCCTCTTGTCTCGTACCCCTGCAGCGTTTGCGGACGTTCGTGTGCATCACAAATTGGCCTCCATTCACACATGAGGTCCCACTCTCGCAGATAGACCTGCATGCCTACTCATCTGTCGCCCCGACAGGTGAGTCCAAAATCATCATCATCAGAAAATTAAATTGATGATATTTTGAGAATTGTGTTTGACTGCGTGCTAGGTTTAGATAGTATACAATCCCATAGAGAACCGGCGGACGCATAACTGCTTTGTGCTAACGTGCAAAGGAGAAATTTGCTACATCATTAAAATGTTCAATAAATGATCAATTTTAACCACCTGCTGTTTTTATTGCAAAATTTTGAATTCTGTTCATACCCAATAAAATATGAAATGCAAATTTTTATTTTAGCTATGACTGAAGTAAACACAAAAAAGTTTTGACTTGGAAGCTTTATGCCAATAAACCTTTCACAGTTTACTATTATTTATTTCAATTATTGAACATCCTGTCTTACATGCAAACTAACTGAAATAGTCATTAAGGAAGACAGGCAGCCAGCTTTTAAAAGTAAGATAGCTCAAAAATTAAAGATTTATATTTTAGGAAGTTAAGAAAATCGATAAACAGAGCTTCTCTAAATTCTCAGCGTTCCAACTTTGAAACGTTGTCAATGAAGTTTTGTCATTTTGTAAACTTTGGATACGGATAAACAAATAATCTGATCAGGGCGTAAGAAGCAAGTAAAATTGGGGAGGAGCTTAAGATTTCAGGGCAATCGTTATTTAAGAAGGAATATGAGAGTAATTAATCTCGAAGTCTCTAATTTAGAATAATTTTGTCACATCTCAGTAATCATAGATACTACAAAACTGATAGCGTTTGGACTTGACAGTTCATCATGCAAAGTATTGTCATTTTGTGAACTTTGACACAAACAAATATTTTAAATAGTCTATCTTACAATAAGTTGAACAAATATAGACCAGAAAAATCACGTGTACTATCACGTGAAGAAGTGATCTTTTCACTCCAATTAGGCGCAATTTTAAAGACATACCTAGCAAAACGTTTTATGTCATCATCTGTGGTACGAATAAGATAAGTAATAGATGACTGTATAAAAGAGGAAAAAATTCATCTTGATAAAAGCCATGTTAGATAAAGTTAAAATCATTCCGCATTTATGATGTGCATAACTGAAATTCTATGACGTGTCATGATTTTGATTCATTTTGTTGATTTTTAGCCTCGCCGTACCAATGATATTTGAAAAGGCAAGCGAAATTAAGTGTTGGTGATAATGCAAGAAAGGTCAGTATTTTGAAATGATAAATTATCCAATGTGTTAATGGGAAAATCCCACAAAAATCAACAGATGTATCAATTTAAAACTTATGAAGCGTGAATTCCACCACGAAAATGACACTCATGTTTTTTATGACAAATATAACATAATTCTAGACATAAGAATAAACAAGTACACTCTGATAGGTGGACTTTATAATCAACATACCTTAACAAATTCAGAAAGATTAAAGAAGACGCAACCAGCTACGTGATGCCCTTGCTTCTGCTTGATAATAAAGAAATTGGAATGTTCAATAAATGTTCAATTTTAATCACCTGCTGTTTTTATTGCAAAATATTGAATTCTGTTCATACCCAATAAAATATGAAATGCAAATTTTTATTTTAGCTATGACTGAAGTAAACACAAAAAAGTTTTGACTTGGAAGCTTTATGCCAATAAACCTTTCACAGTTTACTATTATTTATTTCAATTATTGAACATCCGGACTTACATGCAAACTAACTGAAATAATCATAAAGGAAGACAGGCAGCCAGCCTTTTAAAAGTAAGATAGCTCAAAATTAAAGATTAATATTTTAGGAAGTTAAGAAAATCGATAAACAGAGCTTCTCTAAAATTCTCAGCGTTCCAACTTTGAAACGTTGTCAATGAAGTTTTGTCATTTTGTAAACTTTGGATACGGATAAACAAATAATCTGATCAGGGCGTAAGAAGCAAGTAAAATTGGGGAGGAGCTTAAGATTTCAGGGCAATCGTTATTTAAGAAGGGAATATGAGAGTAATTAATCTCGAAGTCTCTAATTTAGAATAATTTTGTCACATCTCAGTAATCATAGATACTACAAAACTGATAGCGTTTGGACTTGACAGTTCATCATGCAAAGTTTTGTCATTTTGTGAACTTTTGACACAAACAAATATTTTAAATAGTCTATCTTACAACAAGTTGAACAAATATAGACCAGAAAAAATCACGTGTACTATCACGTGAAGAAGTGATCTTTTCACTCCAATTAGGCGCAATTTTAAAGACATACCTAGCAAAACGTTTTATGTCATCATCTGTGGTACGAATAAGATAAGTAATAGATGACTGTATAAAAGGAAAAAATTCTTCTTGATAAAAGCCATGTTTGATAAAGTTAAAATCATTCCGCATTTATGATATGCATAACTGAAATTCTGTGACGTGTCATGATTTTGATTTATTTTGTTGATTTTTTAGCCCTGCCGTACCAATGATATTTGAAAAGACTAGCGAAATTAATTGTTGGTGATAATGCAAGAAAGGTCAGTATTTTGAAATGATAAATTATCCAATGTGTTAATGGGAAAATCCCACCAAAATCAACAGATGTATCAATATAAAACTCATGAAGCGCGAATTCCACCATGAAAATGACATTCAGGTTTTTTATGACAAATATAACAAAATTCTAGACATAAGAATAAGCAAGTACACTCTGATAGGTGAACTTTATAATCCACATACCTTAACAAATTTAGAAAGATTAAAGAAGACGAAACCAACTACGTGATGTCTTTGCTTCTGTTTGATAATAAAGAAATTGGAATGTTCAATAAATGTTCAATTTTAATCACCTGCTGTTTTTATTGCAAAATATTGAATTCTGTTCATACCCAATAAAATATGAAATGCAAATTTTTTATTTTAGCTATGACTGAAGTAAACACAAAAAAGTTTTGACTTGGAAGCTTTATGCCAATAAGTCTTTCACAGTTTACTATTATTTATTTCAATTATTGAATATTCTGGCTTACATGCAAACTAATTGAAATAATCATAAAGGAAGACAGGCAGCCGGGCTTTAAAAGGAAGATAGCTCAAAAATTAAAGATTTATATTTTAGGAAGTTAAGAAAATCGACAAACAGAGCTTCTCTAAAATTCTCAGCGTTCCAACTTTGAAACGTTGTCAATGAAGTTTTGTCATTTTGTAAACTTTGGATACGGATAAACAAATAATCTGATCAGGGCGTAAGAAGCAAGTAAAATTGGGGGAGCTTAAGATTTCAGGGCAATCGTTATTTAAGAAGGGAATATGAGAGTAATTAATCTCGAAGTCTCTAATTTAGAATAATTTTGTCACATCTCAGTAATCATAGATACTACAAAACTGATAGCGTTTGGACTTGACAGTTCATCATGCAAAGTTTTGTCATTTTGTGAACTTTTGACGCAAACAAATATTTTAAATAGTCTATCTTACAACAAGTTGAACAAATATAGACCAGAAAAAATCACGTGTACTATCACGTGAAGAAGTGATCTTTTCACTCCAATTAGGCGCAATTTCTAAAGACATACCTAGCAAAACGTTTTATGTCATCATCTGTGGTACGAATAAGATAAGTAATAGATGACTGTATAAAAAGGAAAAAATTTCTTGATAAAAGCCATGTTAGATAAAGTTAAAATCATTCCGCATTTATGATATGCATAACTGAAATTCTGTGACGTGTCATGATTTTGATTTATTTTGTTGATTTTTTAGCCCTGCCGTACCAATGATATTTGAAAAGACTAGCGAAATTAATTGTTGGTGATAATGCAAGAAAGGTCAGTATTTTGAAATGATAAATTATCCAATGTGTTAATGGGAAAATCCCACCAAAATCAACAGATGTATCAATATAAAACATATGAAGCGAATTCCACCACGAAAATGACATTCAGGTTTTTATGACAAATATAACAAAATTCTAGACATAAGAATAAACAATACACTCTGATAGGTGAACTTTATAATCAACATACCTTAACAAATTTAGAAAGATTAAAGAAGACGCAACCAACTACGTGATGCCCTTGCTTCTGCTTGATAATAAAGAAATCGGAATGTTCAATAAATGTTCAATTTTAATCACCTGCTGTTTTTATTGCAAAATATTGAATTCTGTTCATACCCAATAAAATATGAAATGCAAATTTTTATTTTAGCTATGACTGAAGTAAACACAAAAAGTTTTGACTTGGAAGCTTTATGCCAATAAACCTTTCACAGTTTACTATTATTTATTTCAATTATTGAACATCCTGACTTACATGCAAACTAACTGAAATAATCATAAAGGAAGACAGGCAGCCAGCCTTTTAAAAGTAAGATAGCTCAAAATTAAAGATTTATATTTTAGGAAGTTAAGAAAATCGATAAACAGAGCTTCTCTAAAATTCTCAGCGTTCCAACTTTGAAACGTTGTCAATGAAGTTTTGTCATTTTGTAAACTTTGATACGGATAAACAAATAATCTGATCAGGGGCGTGAAGCAAGTAAAATTGGGAGGAGCTTAAGATTTCAGGGCAATCGTTATTTAAGAAGGGAATATGAGAGTAATTAATCTCGAAGTCTCTAATTTAGAATAATTTTGTCACATCTCAGTAATCATAGATACTACAAAATTGATAGCGTTTTAACTTGACAGTTCATCATGCAAAGTTTTGTCATTTTGTGAACTTTTGACGCGAACAAATATTTTAAATAGTCTATCTTAAAACAATTTGAACAATTATAGACCACAAAAAAATCACGTGTACTATCACGTGAAGAAATGATCTTTTCACTCTAAGTAGGCGCAATTTCTAAGGACATACCTTGCAAAATGTTTTTATGTCGTCATCTGTGGTACGAATAAGATAAGTAATACATGACTGTATAAAAAAGGGAAAAAATTCTTCTTGATAAAAGCCATGTTAGATAAAGTTAAATTCATTGCGCATTTATGATATGCATTACTGAAATTCTGTCACGTGTCATGATTTTGATTCATTTTGTTGATTTTTTAACCCTGCCGTACTAATGATATTTGAAAAGGCAAGCGAAATTAAGTGTTGGTGATAATGCAAGAAAGGTCAGTATTTTGAAATGATAAATTATCCAATGTGTTAATGGGAAAATCCCACAAAAATCAACAGATGTATCAATATAAAACTTATGAAGCGTGAAGTCCACCACGAAAATGACATTCAGGTTTTTTATGACAAATATAGCAAAATTCTAGACATAAGAACAATGACACTCTGATAGGTGGACTTTATAATCAACATACCTTAACAAATTCAGAAAGATTAAAGAAGACGCAACCAACTACGTGATGCCCTTGCTTCTGCTTGATAATAAAGAAATTGGAATGTTTACTAAATGTTCAAATTTAATTACCTGCTGTTTTTATTGTAAAATATTGAATTCTGTTCATATCCAATAGATTGTGAAATGCAAATTTTTTATTTTAGCTATGACTGAAGTAAACACAAAGAAGTTTTGACTTGTAAGCTTTACGCCAATAAACCTTTGACAGTTTACTATTATTTATTTCATTTATTGAACATTCCGGCTTACATGCAAACTAACTGAAATAATCATAAAGGAAGACAGGGCTGTCAGCCTTTTACAAGTAAGATAGCTCCAAAATTAAAGATTTATAATTTAGGAAGTTAAGAAAATCGATAAACAGAGCTTCTCTGAAATTCTCAGCGTTCCAACTTTGAAACGTTGTCAAAGAGGTTTTATCATTTTGTAAACTTGAGATACGGATAAACAAATAATCTGATCAGGGGCGTGAGAAGCAAGTAAAAGTTGGGGGGCTCAAGATTTTAGGGCAATCTTATTTAAGAAGGGAATATCAGAGTAATTAATCTCGAAGTCTCTAATTTAGAATAATTTTGTCACATCTCAGTAATCATAGATACTTCAAAATTGATAGCGTTTGGACTTGACAGTTCATCATGCAAAGTATTGTCATTTTGTGAACTTTGACGCAAAAAATATTTTAAATAGTCTATCTTACAACAAGTTGAACAAATATAGACCAGAAAAATCACGTGTACTATCACGTGAAGAAGTGATCTTTCACTCAATTAGGCGCAATTTCTAAAGACATACCTAGCAAAACGTTTTTATGTCATCATCTGTGTTAGGAATAAGATAAATAGACGACTGTATAAAAAAGGAAGAAAATTCTTCTTGATAAAAGCCATGTTAGATAAAGTTAAAACCATTCCGCATTTATGATATGCATAACTGAAATTCTGTGACGTGTCATGATTTTGATTCATTTTGTTGATTTTTTAGCCCTGCCGTACCAATGATATTTGAAAAGACAAGCGAAATTAATTGTTGGTGATAATGCAAGAAAGGTCAGTATTTTGAAATGATAAATTATCCAATGTGTTAATGGGAAAATCCCACAAAAATCAACAGATGTATCAATATAAAACTTATGAAGCGTGAAGTCCACCACGAAAATGACATTCAGGTTTTTTATGACAAATATAGCAAAATTCTAGACATAAGAACAATGACACTCTGATAGGTGGACTTTATAATCAACATACCTTAACAAATTCAGAAAGATTAAAGAAGACGCAACCAACTACGTGATGCCCTTGCTTCTGCTTGATAATAAAGAAATTGGAATGTTCAATAAATGTTCAGTTTTTATCACCTGCTGTTTTTATTGCAAAATATTGAATTCTGTTCATACCCAATAAAATATGAAATGCAAATTTTTATTTTAGCTATGACTGAAGTAAACACAAAAAAGTTTTGACTTGGAAGCTTTATGCCAATAAACCTTTCACAGTTTACTATTATTTATTTCAATTATTGAACATCCGGACTTACATGCAAACTAACTGAAATAATCATAAAGGAAGACAGGCAGCCAGCCTTTTAAAAGTAAGATAGCTCAAAAATTAAAGATTAATATTTTAGGAAGTTAAGAAAATCGATAAACAGAGCTTCTCTAAAATTCTCAGCGTTCCAACTTTGAAACGTTGTCAATGAAGTTTTGTCATTTTGTAAACTTTGGATACGGATAAACAAATAATCTGATCAGGGCGTATGAAGCAAGTAAAATTGGGGGGAGGAGCTTAAGATTTCAGGGGCAATCGTTATTTAAGAAGGGAATATGAGAGTAATTAATCTCGAAGTCTCTAATTTAGAATAATTTTGTCACATCTCAGTAATCATAGATACTTCAAAACTGATAGCGTTTGGACTTGACAGTTCATCATGCAAAGTTTTGTCATTTTGTGAACTTTTGACACAAACAAATATTTTAAATAGTCTATCTTACAACAAGTTGAACAAATATAGACCAGAAAGAAGTCACGTGTACTATCACGTAAAGAAGTTATCTTTTCACTCCAATTTCGGCGCAATTTCTAAAGACATACCTAGCAAAACGTTTTTATGTCATCATCTGTGGTACGAATAAGATAAAGAGATAGATGACTGTATAAAAGAGGAAAAAAATTCTTCTTCCTTAATTCTTCTTACTTAATTCTTCTCCACAACTTTGTGTCTGCATATTTTGTGCATAAACAGTGCTGTAGTATTTATGACACATATTGTAATTCGTAGATTGAGGTAGAAGAAATACTTAAAAATGAAACTTTGAAAAGTGAAACAAAATCAAGCGTGATAGAGGAGAAACAACGGCGGCCAAGTTAAAGATAGCTTGATGAAATTAAACCTAGTTCATGTACCTAGCGTACGCTCGAGAGTTTTGGATGAGGACTTGTTGAGCAATGAAAACACGAATGATTTCAAGCATGTTGACGGCGATAAAAGCTCTAGCGAGGACGAGGTTCAATACAAAACAACCATTAATACTAAGGAGTCTACTGAAGATATGTTAAAAAGAAATATTGATGAATCACATATACAGTTTGGAAGCTAGTTGGCTCACGTGGTATATAGTTGTGAGACCTGCTAAAAATATGTAAAAATAACTTCCAGCGTCTTTCCTTTAGGACGAAGAATCTGATTTAGAAATTGAAGAGGAAGCTATCACCAAAAGAGATTTGCCAGAAAATTCAAAGTTTACTCCCCAAGGTTTTTATATGCAGATGAATGATTGTGAGAAGAGTACTCTAAGGAATGTTATTGACGAGGGATAGTACAAGGACCAACGTAGAATGTAGCGGCTTCTCTGTGAGATTGTAGGAGGATTAGTTCACCTTCATTCACAGGTAGAAAATTTCCATTACTGCTGGAGCCAATGTGGTTCTGCTACTGATAGAAATAAAGTTGAAGATCACATTCACCGTCTTAAAACATTTAGCCGTCCGCCTGTTGTGCATACTTGTGGTCCTTTACTTGAAGTTTTAAGCACCTATCATCGCTACAATGAATTAGTTGAAGAGTTTTCATCCATTCTTTACGAGAAAAGTTCATGGACGTTTGATATTGTCTAGTGGGGACGTTAAAGTCATATCTTTGTATCTAAATATTATATGACATTGCAATATTGTATTTGTTGTTTGTGGTGAAATCCATAATATACTGTGGAAACCATTTATTTACCAGCTGATTGATTCATTAATTGTATTATGTAGAAAGTATAAATATCTGCTTTAGTTTAGCATTCAGTCTGGATATTTTTTTGGCAACAACCATGTAGGATTTTCATCACTTCCTTAACAGTATTGAACGTATAAGAGTGCTTGTAGTTTTGTTTTGATAATTCCTACTAAAGTAATACTATATTGCTTCTTCCATCGTGAGAATGTAAGTTCGGAATATTAAACTGCCAGCAATTGTGATGTAAACTGTCTACTTATTGTTTTGTCATTGTTAAAGTAAGCAGAATATGGACAGGCGTTAGTGTATTTCCATTTGTGTTCGTGTAGTGTACTTGTGGGCAACCATGTCTACCACAGAACGCATACCATTAACACCCGGGAATCGATTTTGCTCCACAAAAGACATTTTGGACTAAGGATTATAATTATATGACGATGCCACACGCCCCCGCCATCGAGCATTGATCTCAATTGCTCCAATAATTAAATATTCAGAACCAAGTTTGCATAATTTGCATAGTGATGTTTGTTTGTTCCTTGACTTCCTTCGTGGTTCAAAAGTAGAAGAAAATTAAAATATCACGCTTGACAGATGACAGACAGTAATTTATATTTTTCTACTTGCTGTTTAAAATGCTGATTGTCCAGGAAAATTTGAAATTTGACGGAAAATGAATCAAATCGATCGTATGAAATGGGTTCTTGTGGTTGGTGAAAATTTACTTTGATGTTTTAGGATTCCTTTCTTACAATTATCTCATTATTTTTATTTATACTTTGATGTGCTAAAACTTTTAATTTTAATACGTTCTTGCTTCTCATTTCGTAGATAATCTGGGTTGGAATAAACTCTCTTATTTTTGGTCTAACTTTTCATCAATACGACACCAGTAAAGATTATTATTATCTTCGTGTATTGACCAAGGTAGGGCAAGGAATATATAAAAGTGTACCATTGTAATTTACTGCGTACAAACGTAGTTTATAAATGTACTTGGTCTCACTTTGAAGTACAAATCAGTGGCAACTTTCCTTATATCTATGTCATTTCCTTGTAACAACTCTTTGAGATCATGCTTGTTTGTAAATAATCATGTTGCTTATATCCTTGGGGCTGTTTGTTTATATTGTACTGTCTGCCATCAGTTGTCAAACTCTTTGTATCAGGCAGTGGGGTCAAGTTATGCATGCTTTGTTTACACTTTGTCCCTGGCAGGCAGGGAATCAACTTGTGGATGTGTGTTCACTCTCTTTGTCTCTGACAGGGGGGTCAAGTTGTGCATGCATTGTTCACACATTGTCTTTGACAGGGGTCAAGTTGTGCATGCATTGTTCACACATTGTCTCTGACAGGGGGGTCAAGTTGTGCATGCATTGTTCACACATTGTCTTTGACAGGGGTCAAGTTGTGCATGCATTGTCTCACAGGGGGTCAAGTTGTGCATGCATTGTTCACACATTGTCTCTGACAGGGGTCAAGTTTTGCATGCATTGTTCACACATTGTCTTTGACAGGGGTCAAGTTGTGCATGCATTGTTCACACATTGTCTTTGACAGGGGTCAAGTTGTGCATGCATTGTTCACACATTGTCTTTGACAGGGGTCAAGTTGTGCATGCATTGTTCACACATTGTCTTTGACAGGGGTCAGTTGCATGCATTGACTACCATTATACATGATGCTGAACATTTTGATAATTGTGGTCATTAATTTGTAACGTATTCACTTTGACTTTGGTTTATTAAATATGTAAGCTGATCAAAAGCTTATTCAATGTTTAATTTTAATGCAGCTGTTGTGTGTCATCATTTTGTAAATTAAAAACCTTCAACATTCTTTTGGTTTATCATTTCTAGTCTGGTTTGGCATGGGCAAGAGCATCAGCTGCAGTTATTAATTTCAATTGCTTTTAATTCTTCTTCCTGTCTGTCGAAACATGTTGTCATTTCTTGAGGTGTAGATGTAAGTAAGTCAAATAGTTGTCATGGTTACAACACATAAGTAATTGCTAACGTATGTTCAAAGCTCTCGGAGAAATTAGTTTGTTAAGGTTATTTGAGTTAAATATACATAAGTGTAACATGATAAAATAGTATGAAGTTTAATGAAACTGAAATTTGAGAGGAAAATTGAAAAACTTAAGGTTTTTTAAAGAGATTTTAAATACAGTGGCTGAAGAATTTCAGTATGTTTATGTTTGTAGTGTTTCAGGAACTGTGGGGTCAGAGACATCCCTCCCCTTACACTTTTCCATAGAACATAAATTTATTGGTTAAAAGTCAGCTTGTCATTTCTAAACTATAAAATATATTCTTATGCCTTTCTTTCCCCTCTTAAGCAACCTTCATGGTCACTTTATCAAAAGTTCATATCATTATGAAAAATATAAGGAAAATGAATTTCTCTACATGTGTAGTTCTGAGGATTAACTATTGTGTTGAATATAAATTTGAAGTATTACTCCAGTAACTATACAAAGTTCAGAGCATCCATATGAAGTATTACTCCAGTAACTATACAAAGTTCAGAGCATCCATATGAAGTATTACTCCAGTAACTATACAAAGTTCAGAGCATCCATATGAAGTATTACTCCAGTAACTATACAAAGTTCAGAGCATCCATATGAAGTATTACTCCAGTAACTATACAAAGTTCAAAGCATCCATATGAAGTATTACTCCAGTAACTATACAAAGTTCAGAGCATCCATATGAAGTCACTCCAGTAACTATACAAAGTTCAAAGCATCCATATGAAGTATTCCTTCAGTAACTATAAAAAGTTCAGAGCATCCATATGAAGTATTACTCCAGTAACTATATAAAGTTCAGAGCATCCATATGAAGTATTACTCCAGTAACTATACAAAGTCCAAAGCATCCATATGAAGTATTACTCCACTAACTATACAAAGTTCAGAGCATCCTTATGAAGTATTACTCCAGTAACTATACAAAGTTCAAAGCATCCATATGAAGTATTCCTTCAGTAACTATACAAAGTCCAAAGCATCCATATGAAGTATTACTCCACTAACTATATAAAGTTCAGAGCATCCATATGAAGTATTACTCCAGTAACTATACAAAGTCCAAAGCATCCATATGAGTATTACTCCACTAACTATACAAAGTTCAGAGCATCCTTATGAAGTATTACTCCACTAACTATACAAAGTCCAAAGCATCCATATGAAGTATTACTCCACTAACTATACAAAGTTCAGAGCATCCTTATGAAGTATTACTCCAGTAACTATACAAAGTTCAAAGCATCCATATGAAGTATTCCTTCAGTAACTATAAAAAGTTCAAAGCATCCATGAAGTATTACTCCAGTAACTATATAAAGTTCAGAGCATCCATATGAAGTATTACTCCAGTAACTATACAAAGTTCAGAGCATCCATATGAAGTAAAGTTGTCATTAGAATTGAAGACATTTTTATGACATAATTTTTGTGATATTTCAACTTTAGTGTTGTGGAATGGGTCACAATTTACAAGTTTATTGATAAAAATATCACATTTCATCGAGTCATTGCCTCATTGATATGTTTCTTCACCAGTAAGTTGTTCTTCCTGTATAAACTTTTACTAAATAATAGATCAAGGCATCATTAAAAGTTTTGAAAATAGAATTTTCAAATAGGGTGTTATTGGGTGGTATCTTAAAGGAATCTCCCTCTCCCCTCCCCCTGCCTCTCCCCTCTCTCTCATCCCTCTCCCCTCCCCTCATCCCTCTCCCCTCTCATCCCTCTCCCCTCTCATCCCTCTCCCCTCATCCTCTCCTCTCATCCCTCTCCCTCTCTCCTCCCCTCCTCCTCATTCCCATATGGCTATTGGATACGTAAAGTTTTGTTTCATGTTTAAATTTAATGTATTAAAGTTGATTTAAAATGAGATGATTGAAATTCTAAACATTTTAAGTATGTAAAATACTTTGTCTGTTTTCATAAATTTCAGCCATTCACATCGGAGCGCATCTTTTCAACTTTGAGAATCTTATTGATGCTTATGGTCGTGACTCTAAGGATCTGCGCTTTCATTTGAGTGATCTGGGGGATTCTGGGAATGATACTTACATCAACCCTATAAGAAAACAAGATGCAGTAAGACCACATGACGTCATCAATAATTTTATTCTTCACGTGACCATTAACATAACATTACGTCATTATTTTTACAGGACCCTCCAACTGAAGTCTTTAAGACTGGTAACTATACTTTTACTTGAAACTGAGAACCTTAGATAACATGAAAACATGACAAGATTTGCGCTGTGTAATTTAAAATTTTTAATCTTGATCTGTGGGAAGAATTCGCGTTCCTTTGCACTTGGTTTAAATGCGACGTTGAAATTTAACCAAAGACAAGATAGAAACTTGTTTGTAAATTTTCAGGGTTCAATACTCGTTATTTGTGCGTATTGTATCATCTAAAGCTTTCTATAAATTGTGAAAGACATAATTAACATTGAATTGTCGTTGCTTCTTTAAAACTACTATTCACTTTTCCTTTTTTCATTAGTTGCAGGTGTTTCAGGCTTTATAATGACATTAGTACTGGTACTCATGGTAAAAAATTTATATATTGAACATTTTAGTTACGTAAAACATTTGCTTTTACGCTGAAAAATTATCTTTGTTTCATGATTTGATTTTTATTTTTGTCAACTTCTGTTTGTTATAGCTACTAAATCATCAACATTTTCTGCTCATTCAACTCAAATCCTTTCTCTGACTTACTACTGTACAACAGCTTTAGTTTAATCTTATGCCATACATCTTTATTGCAAATATATTTTACCTAGATGGAAACAATTCCTTTCTCTGACTTACTACGTACAACAGCTTTAGTTTCATCTTATGTCATACATCTTTATTGCAAATATATTTTGCCTAGATGGAAACAATTCCTTTCTCTGATTTACTACTTACAACAGCTTTAGTTTCATCTTATGTCATACATCTTTATTGCAAATATATTTTGCCTAGATGGAAACAATTCCTTTCTCTGATTTACTACTGTACAACAGCTTTAGTTTCATCTTATGTCATACATCTTTATTGCAAATATATTTTGCCTAGATGGAAACAATTCCTTTCTCTGACTTACTACGTACAACAGCTTTAGTTTCATCTTATGTCATACATCTTTATTGCAAATATATTTTACCTAAATGGAAACAAATTCTTTTCATGAATACTACCGCACAACAATCAACATAGAACTTTAAAATAAGCCCGTTACATATTACATAATTAACGGCCTTTTTCAAAATTTCATCTTAGGCATTCTTGTTTGATTCCTGTTTTAATTCCTGTTTTCTAGGTTACGTCATCAACAGGACTTCTAAGGTGTGAAATGATTGGTTTTTTCATCCACCAATCATGTGCTCACAAACGTGAATTTCTTGCAGACGTTCGTACTTTGAAGTCTTTTGGTTCACTCATCATTTATTTATTATTTTCTTCGTTGGTTTGATTGTTCATGGCATGCAGTAAGTTGGAAAAATAACATCGATTTGTTACTCTGTGGAGCATCTTCTTTTGACCTAGTCCCCAGGCTCTTCTCTTGCAATAGCTCGTACACATTAATCTTTTTTTAGAGGTTTAATACGTCGACAGACAAATGTTAAGGAACACGATCCTGAATTTTGTCAATTATCACCAAAATGTCAAATTGATCCTCATTTTGAGTCCGCGGGACCACAGGTCAGCAAATCTGTTGTTTAAATCATCATGGAAACGTATCAAATAGAGATATTTTCTTATTTTAGTCGTGGAAGTGGATAGTAGCTCCGTTGTCGCTATATTTCATTGAAAGATTTATTCGTTTTCTTAGATCTTTACAAACTGTCACTGTAACCAAGGTGACTGTATTTGCTGTCGTCATTAAAAACCATTCCGCCAATACGACTATCCATTTCTTTATTGTTGTTGTTATTTAAAGATTGTGAAACATCCATCAAATGTTATTGAAATTCAAATGAAGAAATCTGGGTTTTCATATTTACCTGGTCAGGTTAGGTCATAAAATGTTGACATATTTCTTCATAACCGTCATTTCTTATGGATTTTTTCACTGCTTCAGTGTACACCAATAACGATTTTGTTGTGCAAAAATATTATGTTGACTTTCAATGGTTTGATTATTGAAGGACTGGGGCTTTCTTAACTATTGAAAAATCACTTATTTCGCCGTGATCTTTGATCTGACGTTCTACATTCATTATAAATTATTCATTGTCGTAATGTACAAAATGTGACATTTTGACATGCTATGGTCTGCGAGTTGTTTATTTCTCAGGTCAACGGTGTTCTTTGTTAAAATTATTTGGAGCCCCTTCTCCAGGCCCTCCCTGTAACCGACATCTTGTGGACAGTCATTCATTCATATGTTTTTATAAACTTTATTTTACAGTATGTGTTTCTTCAATGTCCAAAAATTTCTCATTTGGAATGGCATCCATTTACTCTTACCTCCGTACGTGCTTACATTTGTCGCTAACATAAAGTATTTGCTCCATCGACGTATATGCACAACTATAAACTTTATTTAGAGCCCAGAGCAAGAGACGTTTTGCGTTCATATTCGCACTGCTGGCGACTGGACAAGTTTGTAGTTTGAATCTGAAACTTTTTTCATCATTATTGACTAATGTTATGAGAATTTCTTCTTTTTTTGTAGTTGCTCTATCGAATACCTGCACTGGAGGGGGAATAGAAACAAATAATCTTAATGATCTACCAAGGTTTACTACATTTTAGTGTCTTTCAACTTAAATCATTTCTACAAAACATTGTTGATCGTGTAATGTAGCAATTTTCATTTTTGTTTTTAGAATATCTGTCGATGGACCATTTGGGACCTCCAGTACTGTAAGGGGATGATCATGGATATTTTAAAACGATCGAAGGATACATTTGAACTGTGGGCTTTCGTTTTACTGAATATAATTTTATTTTATTTCAGGACTATTTTAAATATTCCGTTTGCATGTTTGTTGGTGCTGGTATTGGCGTGACGCCTTTTGCTTCTATTTTGAAGTCGATTTGGTATAAAATTTTCATCATCAGTAATTTTCTAACTATTTTTTATTTCGCGCTACAAGTGCAATTGCTGAACAGAAAACTTCAAATAAGGCCATTTAGGAAACTTTTATTAAGTGTTAGGCTTAAGTTAAAGACGAAACTTTACATTTAATAAATATTTTAACTATGGCCTTATCAAAGTTTGTTGTTGAGTATTTAATTACATGTACTCTAGGAATTCTTTTTCATCTTTGCCAATCTATAGTTACAGTGTTTTATAATTTATCCCTGTTTATCCCTATTTACTTCTACAGGTATCGTCATGAACACAACTGTGCCTCGCTTCAGATTAAAAAGATATATTTTTACTGGATTTGTCCTGATACTAACGCATTTGAATGGTTTGCGAATTTACTTAATCGTCTTGAAATCCAGGTTTGTTCGAAGGACTTCGGTCGCTTTAATGTTCGGGGGAGGGGAGGGTGGGGTGAAAGCTTCGTAAATTTTTAAGATATGATGATCATTTTTATAAATTTTAGATGGTCGAAAAGGGAAACGAAGGCTTCCTTGAACTCAAAATTTACCTCACTCGAGGATGGTCAAATGAAGAAGTAAAAATATTTTTATTGTAATTTTAACTCGTTTCCTTTCCCTCCCATGTTTTACGTCTTGTCTAGGCTCGCAATATCATGATTCGGAACGAAAGACAAAATGTCGATGTTATCACTGGTTTAAAACAAAAAACGCATTTTGGTCGACCGGAATGGAGCAATATCTTCAAAACAATTTCCGAAAACAATCCAAGGTTTATACGACAAATGTAGTCTATGCAGTATTTTTATCATAAATATAAAAGCAACTTGGCACTTTCTTTTATTAACTTGTTTCTTTTTCCCTTTTAGCACCGATGTTGGAGTTTTTTTCTGTGGACCAAAGACTTTGTCTCATACTCTGCATTCTTTATGCGATGAACACAGTAAATTACACGAAGGAATGAAGTTTCATTATAATAAGGAAAATTTCTAAATTATAAATAGAAATACTTTCGATATTTATCTTACCTTACCAAGAAATACCGTAGGAATACTGAGAATCCGGTGTCGTATTTCATATAAACGTTACAAATTCGTACTCTTCAATCATACATTTTTAGTTGTTATTTGACTTTTCAAATTTTAAATGTTTTAGAAGTACTGATCATGATTTGACATAATAATTATAATACTGAATCATGAAATAATTTTGTAAGCGAAAATAAAAATAGAAATCGAAATTGTTATCAGTCATGATGACACACACGCTTAGACCGAAGTCATGCTTTTACGTAGTCAGCAAGATTTTCACCTTGAATGACAACGTGTAACGTTTGTGTCATTAACGAAATCTGGTATAATCTTCAACAAAATCAATGAGAGATAATAAAAAGTATTATCTTCCTTTGCATAGCAACCACTTTGAGTACAAGGTGCTCTTTGTTATGTTAAGTGCACGAGTTTCCTGCGTGACACTGTGCTGTGACGCACTCAAAATTACGCCCATTTTGCAATGCTAAAAACATGACATAATTATTTGCATGAAATTTGCAAGTTGAATGCCGATTTTTGAAAATAAACAAATGTCATCAGGCTGAAATGTCTTAAATATTTCATCTGCCATTTACATAACTTCTAAACGGGAGTTTTATCAATTACTAACACGAAATGCTATGAGTAAACTTATCAGCTGTTTGTCGCTGAAGACGATGAAAAATTCATTCAATCATATAACAATCTAAAATATTTATGACGCAACAGTCACGTGAATTTACAGCCAATCAGGAAAGTGAACTCACAACGTAAATGACACGAACGCACATCTCAGCGTCAATTGTTTGAGTTTCTCGTTTGCTAGCAGGTCTTATCACTCGCTAAATTTTAAAAAATTTCGTCATGCAAATCTTTGTGAAAACCTTAACCGGCAAGACTATCACACTTGAAGTTGAACCTAGCGACACCATCGAAAATGTGAAGACGAAAATTCAAGATAAAGAAGGAATCCCACCAGACCAACAACGTTTGATTTTCGCCGGAAAACAACTTGAAGATGGCCGAACCCTTTCTGACTACAATATCCAGAAAGAATCTACGCTTCATCTTGTCCTTCGTCTTCGAGGTGGTATGCAGATCTTTGTCAAAACCTTGACCGGCAAAACTATCACCCTTGAAGTTGAACCTAGCGATACCATTGAAAATGTGAAGACAAAAATTCAAGACAAGGAAGGAATCCCACCAGACCAACAACGATTAATCTTCGCAGGAAAACAACTAGAAGATGGCCGAACCCTTTCTGACTACAATATTCAGAAAGAATCGACCCTCCATCTTGTCCTTCGTCTCCGAGGTGGTATGCAGATTTTCGTTAAGACGCTGACGGGAAAAACAATCACTCTTGAAGTTGAACCTAGCGACACAATTGAAAATGTAAAAACCAAGATCCAAGACAAGGAAGGAATCCCACCAGACCAACAACGACTGATTTTCGCTGGGAAGCAACTAGAAGATGGCCGAACCCTTTCCGACTACAATATCCAGAAAGAATCCACCCTCCATCTTGTTCTTCGTCTTCGAGGCGGTATGCAGATCTTTGTGAAAACCTTAACTGGCAAAACTATCACACTTGAAGTTGAACCAAGCGACACAATTGAAAATGTGAAAACAAAAATCCAAGACAAGGAAGGAATCCCACCCGATCAACAACGTTTGATTTTCGCCGGGAAACAACTAGAAGATGGCCGAACCCTTTCTGACTATAATATCCAAAAGGAATCGACCCTCCATCTTGTCCTCCGTCTTCGAGGTGGTATGCAGATTTTTGTCAAAACCTTAACCGGCAAGACTATCACTCTTGAAGTTGAACCTAGCGACACCATTGAAAATGTGAAGACGAAAATTCAAGATAAAGAAGGAATCCCACCCGATCAACAACGTTTGATTTTCGCCGGAAAACAACTAGAAGATGGCCGAACCCTTTCTGACTACAATATCCAAAAGGAATCGACTCTACATCTTGTCCTTCGTCTTCGAGGTGGTATGCAAATCTTTGTGAAAACCTTAACCGGCAAAACTATCACTTTAGAAGTTGAACCCAGTGACACAATTGAAAATGTGAAGACCAAGATTCAAGATAAAGAAGGAATCCCACCAGATCAACAACGACTGATCTTTGCAGGAAAGCAACTTGAAGATGGCCGTACTCTTTCTGACTACAATATCCAGAAAGAATCAACTCTTCATCTTGTTCTTCGTCTTCGTGGTGGATATTAGAAATAATTCTAAGAAACTTTAATAACCTCATATTGAAATGACTGTAAAACACTTGGATATTAATGTTGTATTTGGTGTATATCAATAGAAAAATGTGTATTTCTGTTAAATAAAGTTCTTTTTTGGCATTAAAATTACTGCAAATATATTTTGCTTGTTGACATGTTGAGAAGTAAAATAATTCTTATTTTTAGTGAGACACTTGTGGTTTGGCAATATTTTCAAAAAAGAGTTCAATATTTTTGCCCTTGCCTGTCCTCCAAAAATTAATTTTTTTATTTAATGGCTTTTTCCATTATTGCAAATAGCTTGGTTAAAGTGACTGTTGTTGCCCAAGTTCACCAATACTTGTTATTAATGCAGGTATCTGGTGACTTAGTTAAAAATGGCGAGAAAAGTTACCCAGGCAGAGTTCATTGTGAGCTCTTTATGATGGTAATAGACTGCTCAACTGTCAAACATTGTGACAAAAGACAAGAAATGTTTGAGGGTTAGTATGAATAGGATAGTTGTCAGTGAGTAAAATGGCTGTTCTAGATGTCTGATGTGTTGAATTATGTAATGTTCATGGCATAAATGACCTTCCTGGTGTTAGCCCCGGAACTGTTTGGTGCCCCTTTAGGAAATGTATGGCTTAATCCCAAAGTAAGTTAACCTATGAGTATGTAAAAACCAATTCTGAACAATCCTTTGTAAAATAGTACAATTTACATTCTGAAAAATTGATAAGAATAATGTCAAGTATTCTTTCTCATAGTAACTCCTCCAACCACTCTGCTTTGCCAGACCATTTTAAAATCATCTCATCCTGCTCCGACACATTCGACCACATGATCCAGGAAAGCCTCCTCATCTCCAAACTAAAACCTTCACTTAACACCCAAGGCAGCTCCATCCCTCTAAAGCTTTTCTAGTCTCAACACCTAGCCCTAACAATACATCACACTTACACAGCCACAGTAACCTGGTACCTCAAACTATGTAAATAACTCTGTATATATCTATAATTCTTGTTAACTTCCTTATTAGTCTGAAGATGTCTTGAGTCAAGACGAAACGTCACTATTTTAATAAATTTCATAAAACCAAATTGTTTATGACTATGTTTAAAATATTTTGTTGGGCTCTAATATTTATATGTTTGTAAATGTAGATTGTCCAGGTTGGTATAGTCCTGAGAAGGACTGTTTTTGTTGTTGTTGACTACAACTGTTTTTGTTTTGTTGAGTCAACAACAACAAAAACAGACCTTCTCAAAACTATACCAACCTGGACGATCTACATTTACAAACATGTAACGATACTCCCGGGTTCAAAACATTTACTTTAATATTTATATTGATATGAAAAATACAAAATCCTTGCAATCAATAAAATTACCCAAAAGTTACATTGAGCATCATTCATGCATGTCAAACCAAACAAACATTGCAATCAGCTCTCTTCTTCTATTTTTATATCTTTGTTGTTGTAATTTTCTGGTAATTTGGCAATAATGTCAATTAAAGCTTGAAGTTCTTCATCTGTCCTCAATCTTTCTTCACTTTCTTCAACTATAAGTTGTATTTCGACAGGCGTAGTTGGTCGTAAATTCAACATTTGTAACTTCTCTCCTTTAGTCAAGTTGAAAGGTGCAACATCCTTGAGAAACTGAGTGATAACAGCTTCATTTTGCAAACAACAGGGTGTCTTTTCAAGGTACTTCACAACCTCATAGGAAATTGTAGCCAGGTTTTCTTGTCGAATCTTTTTACTTGGTTTCTTGTTCAACTCTTTCTGCATCTTTTCTTGAAGTAGAGACAACACTTCATAATTGCTTACCATTGCTGAACTTTTATCAAGAACTTCCATAATTGTCTACTTTCTTATTTTATCAAACAAAGATCCAAACTTTGAATCCAACTTGTCACGTGAAGTCTGGAGTGTATTTTGCTTTTCCTTTTTACAGGAATTTGATATATGATGCATCTAGTTTTATCCTAGAAGTGGAGACGAGAACAAGCTTTAAGAGATTTTACTCAATTTGAATTTATTTAAAAAAGTTTAAAGATTTTTGAATCAAAATTATTGTGTTTGAAACTATGAAAATTCATAAAAAGCACTTTATATTTGTTTATGTATACAAGAGAGGAATTAAAAGAAATCGTAACTAAGGAATGCTGCAAATTTTGCATAAAAATTATCAACGAATATGGCGGTTCCACCAGAGCGTTCTCTGAGATCAGTTTTTGGTAAGATTCTGTTTTACTCATATGTTTTTCTTTGATAAAACATTTTAATATCAACTAAAGAAACCCAGCGTTGTATTGCAATAGATCTTATAGGAAAAATCATTGTCAATCCATAATCTTCATTCTTCACCCAAAATTTTTGTACAATAATTGATCAACAAAATATCTTTATAGTTGGAAATATTCCGTACGAAGCTTCAGAGGAACAGCTAAAAGAAATATTTGGTGATGTTGGTCCTGTTATAAGCTTTAGGTTGTATTTTTTATCACTTCGGCGCTCTTTCGATACAAACATACTTGTAGCATTTTACAAAACAAACATACATGTAGAATTTTACAAAACTTTTGACTCTTTTTAGGCTCGTCTTTGATCGAGACACTGGGAAACCAAAAGGTTATGGTTTCTGCGAGTACAAAGATCAGGAGACAGCAGTGAGCGCCATGAGAAACCTGAATAATTATGAGTTAAATGGAAGAACTTTACGCGTGGATAGTGCAGCAAGCGAGAAAAATAAAGAGGAAGGTAAACTTTTATATTGTTTATTTTAGGTGAATGTTACACAAGGAGAATAAAAATAATGTTTGTTTCTAGAAATGATAGCTTCAAATACATCTGAAAGCAATCCTTATGGTCCAAATGTTTCACCATCTGAAGCTCCTTCGGCAATTACACAAGCTGTTGCAAGCCTCCCTCCTGAGCAAATGTTTGAGCTTATGAAACAAATGAAGGTTTGAACAGATATTTCAACCCCTTACTCATAACCTCCCCCTTGACAAAGAAGACATCATCGCTCTCCTTGAAGAGTTTTTTAAATTAATGAAATGAATAAATCCATGATATTTTCATTTGCTGTAGGTTTGCATACAAAACAATCCGGAAGAGGCTCGACAAATGTTACTGCAAAATCCTCAACTATCGTATGCCTTATTGCAGGCACAGGTTGTCATGCAGATTGTCAGTCCCGAAATTGCACAGGTGGATTCATTTCTAGAATACTAATTTTAATGACTCATATCTTTTATGCTCTTGTGTTCTTTATTTCAGGCAATATTGTATCGTCAAGCTGAACCACCTCAACCAATTCAAGCTGAATCTCGCCTCCACCAAGCCATGTTGCCCATGACATTAGGGGTCCATCTGGATCTTCTGATATTAGAGGTCCACCTGATATGAGGGCACCGCCTGATATGAGAGCACCGCCTGACTTACATGGACCTCCAGACAGACGAGGAATGCCAGATATGAGGGGGGCACAAGATATGAGAGGATCATCTATGGATCGAAGAGATGATCGTGGTCCGCCAGACAGGCGTGGTCCTAGGGATATGAGAGGACCTTCGGGATATGATCGTACACTTGATGGAGGAGATCCGCGACGTAATCAAGATTTTCGAGGACCTCCAGACTTCGAGGTGGACATAATTTGATGTTTTTTGAGAGCCTGTAAATCTTTGACATTAATTAGTTTATGATTATAGATCGTGGGGATTACAGGGATCACAGAGGATTTGACCGTGTTGGAAGAGGACCATTAGGTACGTTGTCGTATATTATTATATGGCAAGCGTCACTTCCGGCAAAATGGCGCGCTTTTATTGCTTCAGAAACATTTTTGCCGCTCCGTTATTTTCTCGTCTTCGACCACGGTCCAAAACGCGTAATTTTACTGTCAAATGTAAACAAACTTCGTAATACAAACAGCAAAATGCAAAATTAACGAAACAAAAACCGTTTACGAATGTAATTCGAAGGAAAACCACTTGGAAAACAGTTTAACTATCCAGACAATACAATTTGAAACGATATATTTTTTATGAACGAAAACTAGTAAAGTGAAAACCGGCAAAAAACATCAACGACGAGAAAGAAAGCAAGTTTCGTTTCATGTCAAATAATGCAATATAATAAACCTTTTAATAACCTCGCTTTCTTGGTCTTTACTGAGAAATATCGGACCTTTGTCTTGTTGTAAAACCTCGCCGTACGGGCTCAGTCTGTAGAGAAAAACCTCGGTTCTATATTTCTCCGTAAAGACCTCGCGCTCGGTTATTAAGGGCTTAGTAATGGAACATCTCTTATGTGGTATTCATATGTTCCTTTAATGTTAGATGACCGTGGTCGTGGTCCACCAGAAGGACGTTCAGCTCCACCAGACAGGTCAGGTGGTAGTTCACGAGGGGGCAACCCTGATCCAAGGAACGCTCGTGGTCCAGATCCAGGTTCCAGACGTGCTCAATCCGGGACATCTCAACAGGAAGAAAGATTTGGAGGTGCAGGCCCACCTCAATGGAACAAGGCAGGCCCGCCTCCCCCACCACCTACAACTGCTCCTTCCATTTCCACTGCACCAACTTCAGGGTCGACTTCCACTTCTGGAGATGTTACTTCACAAGATCAGGAAAAGGTTTGAAATTTTTTTGTAGAACTTTTTTTTGTTATTCAACACTTCAGTAAGATTTGTTATATTTGTCATAGGCTGCTCTTATCATGCAAGTCCTTAGTCTTACTGAACAGCAGATTGCCCTCTTGCCCGAAGATCAAAGGCAAAGCATCATGGTATTGAAAGAACAAATCGCGCGTAGTTCACAGTGAGTAGTTAATAAAACTTTATTTATTGTGAAGAATTTATGGATTGATGTAGTTTCACTAAACTTTGTTTTACTGAAATGGATTTAACGAATAAGGAGTTAAGTTAGACTCGGTCTTGTCGTCAGTGTCGGGAGCTTCCGGAAGTGGTCGTACGCTCATTTTTCGTCTCACTTTTTTGCTGACTCGGTATTCATTTTATCCCCTTTAATGACTTTTTATTTCGAGCATTCTTCGTAAATGACCTTCCAAATACTGATGTTAACTTCCCCCTGGTTTTTCGACTCCTTGCTGTGTTGACAGGGGGGTCGTTGTACCAGGATTTTCGTCGCATTTCTATGAGCGCATCGTCTAAAGCGAAATGAATGTGCGATCTTTACCAACGCGATTTTACCATCGTAATTTTGAATTTAGAATTTTGAAAATGAATCTTTAGAATTGATAATTTTGGTTTTTACGTTTTGGTTTTTTGTTGGTTTTCTATTGGAATAAAAGTTTAGGCTGAATTGCAAAATATTCTCAAATTGTTTTGTTTTGAGGTCAGTCATCGGTCTATAAACATGAACTGAATTTCATTCTGTGTTAATTATGACTACATACATCATTCTTTATTGTAAAAACACAATCTTTACCTTTTACAAAATTAACATCTCGACGGTTTGTTGGTACCTCTTCGTACAATTTATAGTTCTTTTCTGTATCTTCGACGATCTTTTTTTGTTTCTTCGTTTTTAACCCTGAAAATATATATATATGAAAGAAGTTTGCCCGAAGACGTCAAATGTCGAATAGTAAAATTTTCATTACATTCTTCGAACTTTGAACGTTGTTTTGCGACTTTTTTGAAGATATTTCCTGTAGCTGTTGCTGCTTTTTCGTTATTTTCATTTGATTCATTTTTATCGTTTTCTTCATCGAAGTCTTTTCCAGTTTGCTTAAATTCGTTGTCGTCTTCATCGTTCTCGCTACTTATAAAAGTACTAACCGTCTCTGACGTGTCATCGTATTCCCTTTCTGATGGCGGAATTTCCGTTGTTTCCCAAGGATTTTTTAACAATTCGCCAGTAGCGCATCTTTTCTTTTGAGTTGAGCTTTGTGGCGAATATTCTGTTGAAAAAACTAAAGAGAATTACATTTTGTTTTACTTTCATATGTTTATGTGATTTAACAAAACCTTTCTTGTTGTATTCTGCTTCTCCGTAATTTGACGTTTTAGCTTCGTATGTTTTTCGTTGATCTTTACCAAAGCAGCTATATTTAGGAGAAGGTTGCTCGTGGTAGGGTTCTGTTGTGTAGGAAAAGTAAAGTTAATTGGTTGCCTTAGACCTTGTGCTCATAAACCTAAAGCCATTTCCAGCCGACAAATCAAAAAGTCGAGCAGAAAACAAATTCCAAAAAAAAATTATCTCTATGAATACACGACGCACATAAAACTGTAAATTTTCGACTTTATTTCAAAGCCATCCTCACGCAGAATGAGAATTGCTTTGTCTGAAGATGGCTTTGAAATAAAATCGAAAATTTACAGTTTTATTTGCGTCTTAAATTGATACATAATTTGCCATCTCAAGATGACTTGTTTTTTCGAAATTTGTTTTGTCAGTAAAAAATTTATTCTAATTTATTCTAAGACAGATGTCACATAGATTCGGAAATTACACGCTCTCCCCCCCGGCTGTGGTGGATTTAGTGATCACTTACTGCGATGAATAAAATAATTGCATCTTTCTTCTTCACTTTCGTCTTCATTGTCCAGGAAATCCTTATTCTGGATTTTTCTGTCTTCAATCACTTGTGGAATATCATTAAAACTTACTGTTTTAAATGTTAGCGGGGTTATGTGTGTAGGTATCGGAGAATGTTCAGGAATGTGTTGTCTTGTGGAATGTTGTTGATCCATTTTATTCCTTAAGGTGTGTTCTATTATTTTGTCCCCAGAAACATCAAAAGTTAAATCAATGTCGGAATGATCTATTGTGTCAAAACTCCTGTCGGCTTGTTTCTCAACAACTGGTAGTTCATTTTGTTTTGGAAGCTTTCTTTCGGTGGAGGCATTGTCTTTGATAAGTTTGATACACTCTTTCTTCATGATTGCTGTTAGTATATTTGACTTGGGTGAGTTGTGTCGGCCATTTTGTCCTTTCTTGTTTTTACAACCTGAGGTGAGATGAAAAGTGTTAGTTTTGCTACATCTTTGAACGATTTTGTTCGTGAAATGTTTAGCAAGATGAAGAGCGTTGGTTTTGAAATGATTTTTAACCCAATGTTTGCAACCAGACCTTTTGTTGAGAATAATGTTTGAGAAAGAAATTACTGTAAAGTAAATGGTTTGAACCCGGGAGTATCGTTACATGTTTGTAAATGTAGATCGTCCAGGTTGGTATAGTCCTGAGAAGGACTGTTTTTGTTGTTGTTGACTGACGTTTCGACAACCTTAGCGGTAGTCATCTTCAGAGTCAAACGAAAATACTCGTAACTTAAAGTTAGTTATGAGTATTTAGGACGTTATTGAAGAACTTTGTTGATGTTGGAAATTTGTATTTTATGTTTTACATAATGGCGGTATCGTCGTTACTCATAAAGACGAAAGAAAATGTAAGGAACAATAAAAGATTATTACTTTTGTTCAACAGTTGCTTTTCCCTTCTTTCTATATCGAGAATTCTTTCAGCCAAATGATGCAACTTCATTCGGTCTTCTTCAATATTGCCCCTAACTTTCCCTAAATGTTCCTCTAAAGTGACGTCGTCAGCTAAAGTGCTCATCAAAACACGATTCACTCTGCTCTCAGCAATGATCTGACGAGACAATATTTTAGTATAAACAGCTCTGAATAAACCCACATTACTTTCAGTATCCTTTCCCGACTTCATTTTGTATGTAAGCAATTAAACAATTGTGACGTCACCAATTAGCCTTTAATTATCCGGAGACATGAATTAATTAGTAAGTCTTGTCAAATGCCAATCATGAGGTCGATTTCAGTTTTACTGAATAAGAAATGAGTGAAATTAAAACAAACTGAAAACAGCGTGGTTTAATCTTAAAAATATTCTTTTCGACAATTTGCACAGAAACGTCGGAATCTTTCTTCTTTAACTATGTTTGCAATCAGAATTTCGACCATTAATAATTTTGACACCAAAATTGTACCAATAGTATGTCATTTTGACGGATGGTATTATGTCAACAATATTTAATATGGCGGACGAAGATGCATAATCATATTCCTGATGTTTCTTTCATTTTGTTGACATTTTCAACGATAAAACTCACAACGAAATGACAATATTTGGCCAGGTAGTCATAGGTCCACCTGGAAGCGGGAAAAGTACATACTGTAAAGCGATGAAGGAGTTATTAACAGCTTTAGGAAGAAATGTCGCTGTTGTAAATTTGGACCCTGGTAACGATGTGTTACCTTACGATAGCGATGTTAATGTGTCAGATCTTATTACTTTAGTGGATGTTATGGAGAACTTGAAACTAGGTCCTAATGGTGGACTTGTTTATTGTATGGAGTATCTTGAAGCGAATTATGATTGGCTCATAGAGAAATTGCAACATTTTAAAGATTGTTACATTTTATTTGATTGTCCTGGCCAGGTCGAGTTGTATACACATCATATGTCAGTCCGAAATATCGTTCACAAGCTCCAGGAGAAAGATTTCAGGGTTTGATTTTTGTTCAATATTTTTTACATGATATAATCTTCAATGGTTTAAATTTTCTTCAAGATAACATTTATAATTTCACGAGAGCACAATGTTATAAGACATTTGAAATAGACGACAAATTTCTTTGTAGCAAACATGTTTTGGCATACTTTATGCCATCTTCAGTGTGAAGTGAATCAAAATAGGAAGTTTACATGATAATATCATCATCATCATCATCATCAAACTGCTGGCGGATGGCCTCCAATCTTTCTCCACTCTTCATCTTCTCTTCCAATGCTGCCATCTCTATTCATGTCATCTCTCCATCTCCTTTTGGTCTTCCTTGCCTCTTTTCTTGTCCCACTCCATTCGGTTGTTTTTTTGCCCATTCATGGTTTGAAGCTAGATGTCCTGCCCACTTTTGGCTTTATTAACTTTCGATGACATCCTTCACTTTGTTCTGCTCTCAGGTCTTCATTCGGATCTTATCTCTCCTGTGACAGGAGCATTGATCTTTCCATACTCCTTTGGGTGATTGCCAGTTTCTCTCTTTGATGGTTGGTAAGTGCCCACGTCTCTGCTCCATAAGTCATTGCTGGTAGTATGACAGTGTCCATGATCTTCCTTTTGAGACACATGGGCATTCTTTGACTCTGAATATGACTACCGCTAAGGTTGTCGAAACGTCAGTCAACAACAACAAAAACAGTCCTTCTCAGGACTATACCATCCTGGACGATCTACATTTACAAACATGTAAACTTCCTATATTGATTCACTTTGCACTGAAGATGGCATAAAGTATGCAAACATGTTTACTATAAAGAAATTTGTCTTCTATTTTAAATGTTTTATAACATTTATAATTGTAATTATACATAAAAGACAAAAGTTTCTCCGGATTTAAAATGACTTTAATTGTAATTATATAGTTGGCAGCTGTTCATCTCGTTGATTCTCACTATTGCAGTGATCCATCAAAGTTCATCTCAGTTTTACTGACATCCCTATCAACTATGGTGCTTATTGAATTACCACATGTGAACATCTTATCAAAAGTTGATCTTATTGAGCAGTTTGGAAAGCTGAGTTAGTTGTGTCATGTATGGTGATTTTCAACGAAATTAAATATTTTAATATACTATGTTTTATTTTAGATTTTGCTCTCGATTATTACACCGAGGTTTTGGACCTGAAGTTTATTTTGGATGAATTACAAGATGATCCTGTGATGAGGAAGTTTAAGAAATTGAATATGGCTTTAATCAGTGTTATTGAAGATTACAGTCTCGTCTCCTTTTCGCCGCTAAATGTTCAGGTGAGTTTGATCTATCACAATATACGAATGAAAATGCATGAAATTTTTGCTGCAATGGCTGATATAGCTGAATCATTGGAATCGTTAATATTGCTTGTGTCCAGTGTGCGAATTAACGGTGTGCAATGTGCAATTTGCACATCGTTTTAGCTAAAATGAAAACAATCGCACATCACTTTTTCAAACGATGTTCAAAAATCAGCGGTTTTAACGAAAAACACTGTCGTAAATCATATGAATTTGTTCACGTTTAAAAATATTAATTTAGCAATTAGCGCTATATAATAATTAACGTAGTACCGATTTGATTATGCCTCTAAAGAAACACTTTTGTCAAAAAAATTGCACATCGTTTTTTCTCAACTAGTTCGCGCACTTGCTTGTGTCTATGTATCTTTTGTTTCTCCTTATGATTTATTACTTTTGTGCAAGTAGTTTCTATGTTTTAGGATAAAGAAACTATGTTGTCCATAATAAAAAAGGTCGATGGTGCTAACGGTTACGTATTTGGTGGCAAGCATGAAGAAGGAAGTCTCAGCAAAATGTTATCTTATGCTGCTGGTGCCGACTTTGAATATTTTAAGTATCCTTCACTCTTGCGTTAAACTTCATGTTATATTTTTCAATTGTTTCTTAGCTCACATGTTAACCAATCACAGTTCACTTTGATTTTGAGTTTGCAATTTCATTGGATGACAAACTTGAAAATGAACATTGTATATTGCAACATTATTCAAAAATTTGGATTCTATTTGTGAATCATCAAGTTGAAGAAATTGGTATTTCAACTTCGATTTGTACCATTATTGAATTCATTATTTCCTTGACTGAGAGTACAGATTTGCCAGTATGCAGGAGAAATATGTCGATGTGTCAAAAACTGAAGCTTAAGTCAACGAACTATTTATCGAAAACTAACATTTGCTTTAAATTGTTCAAAACCGACCTTTTGCAATGTGAATTAAATGTGAACTACATTATAGCAAGTTATTTTGGTAGGGTAAAGATTTTTCTTAATCTTAGTATCAAACAATACAATACTTGTGAAATGTGACCACCTCAAACTCAGATCTTTATGTTATGTAGAGATGTGATTGCAATTTGATGATGTTTCTGTACATATTTATGTAGTAACAATGAATTTTAAATTTTCTGACATAAAATGTAATATTACTGTAATGTAAATGCATAAATAATATGCAGTACACAATACATGCATTGTAGAGTAATTCAATTCAAATTTTTTGTCTCATAGGTAAATGTATTACACAGTTTCCCAACCAGTAATTTGATTTAGTATACAGTCCTGGATTAGGAACCCATTATTTCAGTGTCTATAATTTATAAAAACGTATGCAATTTGTCTGGTTCAACGTTTTTCGTCTTCCCGGTTTATGGACCGACTTTTAGCGATACCAAAAACACGGGGGGACGTCACACACTTGCTTACACTCTAATTTATTGTTCATTGTTTGAGGCTCGGCTTATTGTTTTATTGTTTAAGGCTCGGCCCAGTCTTCCACCTGGCTGAAGGCCAGCCACTGATCTCCCAATCGACACTGTATAAAGTTCAATGAGAAGGAAGCGCAACAATGGCCGATCGTCAGAGACTTGATGCGCAGAAACAGACCCTCGACGATGCTTATGCAGCTCCTGCCAACTTTCTTGAGGTTGATGTAGTTAGTCCTGAGACTCATGGTGTCGGCAAGAAACGATATACGGATTACGAAGTTCGAATGAGGGTAGGGACATAATGGAGAATTATGATGAACTATGAATTTGTACATTTTATGTACAATATTGTATATTTTCAAGTTTATGCGGTATTCATGATATCGAGCGGCAAATTATGCTTTTGACACAAGCCAACTCAATGTTTTCTTTACTGTATAATTATTATCTTTGCTGCAATTTAATACATTTAAATAATTTAAATTGTACAAAGAAGTTTAAAATGTAACAAAATCTCCTTATTTCACCAAAAATTACTTCCCTCTTCTACCAATCCTCACACTTTCACAGATACAAACTTTTCATACGAGGTTTGGGAAGTACATAAGTTCAGATGATGGTTTGTTTTTTGTAGAGTAACTTAAGGAATGTAATTATCAAATTACATTTACCTTTGGGGCAAGAAAGTTTGTTAAAATTTCTTATTATACCCAACTGTACTATCATTATGAATGTTGCAGTTAAACCCAGATTTTTTTTATCCGTATTAATACATAACATTATTAAATGTCGTCTTACATTAGTATTAAAAATATTTTAAAGTTTAGTACATCATCATCATAGGGTGTTTTTTGATGTTTAGGTTTTTCATAAGCTATATGCTGACTAATTTCTTTCATATGTTTCACAGTCGAACCTTCCGGTCTTCAAATTGAAGAATTCATCTGTGCGTAGACGCTACAGTGACTTCGAATGGTTGAAGTCAGAATTAGAAAGAGACAGTAAGGTTAATAAAATAAAGAAAATTCTAAAGTACGAAGAATAACTACATCAGTGTGTGAATTAGTTTAGAAAAAACGATGTGCAATTTCTTTGACAAAAGTGTTTCTTTAGAAGCATAATCAAATCGATATTACTTTATTATATAGTGCTAAATTCTAAATTAATATTTTTAAACATGAACAAATTCATATGATTTACGACAGTGTTTTTCGTTAAAACCGCTGATTTTTGCACATCGTTTGAAAAAGTGATGTGCAATTGTTTTCATTTTAGCTAAAACGATGTGCAAATTTCACATTGCACACCGTTAATTCGCACTCTGGACATGCTTTTCTGTTGGCTATTGATGTATTATTTTGTGTTTTTTTCCAGATTGTTGTACCTGCTCTCCCTGGAAAAGCCCTAAAAAGAATGCTTCCATTCAGAGGAGACGATGGTTTGTTAAATTTATTGTCTTTCGTAGCGCAGTTGCCATTTTTATCAACTGGTTTTCTCTTGATTTATCTACACATAATCACATTGATGCCCCAAAAATTGGTTGTGCTAAGTTTTCGCACTGACATTTTTCTTCATGTCTGAATTTGATAGGAAAGCTGACAATTTTTGTAACAAGCCATTTTCTTGCCCTCTACTATTATTCAGACCAATTTTATAAATATTTCTCATAGTCTACATGGTGTTTTATCACCACACAAAAAAAATGTACTGGCTAGACATGATTTTTATTGCATATCTTGATTAATTTTTAGGAATATTTGAAGATGAGTTTATTGAAGAAAGAAGACAAGGATTAGAGGCGTTTGTCAACAGGTAAAAACTAAAACCATGACAGTTCTGACCAGGAAACATGAAGATTTTTTGAACTTTTTGCTTGTTTATTTCAGAATTGCGGGTCACCCACTTGCTCAGAATGAAAAATGTCTTCACATGTTTTTACAAGAACCGACAATTGATAAAAATTATGCTCCTGGTAAAGTTCGTCATTCTTGATTGTGCTTGGATATCTATTTATAATTTGTATTGTTTTTTTGCTTTGCAAATGCTTAAGAGAATTTCTAATCAGTCAATTACTTCTCTCATTGATTGCATTCGCACAAGTTCAGCATGTCATGGAATGATTCTGTATTATGGTTAATAACTCAATGCCAAGATTATTAGTGATTATTTTGTATAAAACATTTTCATTATTTCATGGAAAATATGCTTTCTCCCAGTAATATGTTTTTACAATATGCCTCGAATTGTTAATTGTCAGCTATTGATATAAAGTCATTATCTCATGTGTCTTGCTTTGATTCTCTGTCAAAAAGCAAATAAACATCATGATTTTCTATAATATGTATCAGTGATTTATGTGGAAGATGTCAAAAAATTTTCCTATTATTTTGTTGTTCATCCATTATTAAAACTTGTTTTCACATCAAAAACTACCCACAGGGGTTGCACAATATTGTGGAGGGAGATTGACATCCCCTGATTATCGGATTATTAGGAATATTAAAAAAATTTTATCCATAAACCGAACAGTAGCAGATTTAGGGTAAGTCAAAATAAATTACTGCAGCACATTTTGGCATGTATTTATGTTTCCAAGTACCTTAGAGGCAAATTCATCGGTAAAATTATATTCTTCAGAAATTCAAAACCAGTAGTGTTTTTCTCAAAGTACTTTGAATTTAAAATGAAACAGCAATAATTTATTTTGACAAGCGCTGGATCTGCTACTCCTGAACAACAAAGAATGCTGGTTCAGCTAAAATGTTGTTCTATGAAATAGACACACCACCAAAGTCAGTCACGTATTGTTGGGGCCAACATTTTTTTGGGAGGGTGTCCCTCTGACTTATTGTGTCAATCAAAACTGACTTGTGCAAACATTTCAGTCACGTCCTGTTCATATACTCCATATGAAATTTACATAGGAAGACAAAATTTACATAACATGACAAATGCCAGATTTATCGCAAAGCCATTTTTTGGCTTCAGCACAACATTGACTGAGACTCGGCAAAATGCAGTACTTACAGTAGTGACTATAAACAACGGCTTACATTAGAAAGTTGGTATACCAACTTGGAACAAACCCCCCTGAACAGATCACAGCAATTACCGGCACCTTACAAACGACTAATTCACAATACAAACAAACGATCAACTAAAATATTTCACTTCACACTAATTCACAATGACAATACACATTTCCTGTACACACAATACAATGACCTAAGAACCAGATAACAAATACGGCTAACCTGACGTTTACTCTTCATTTGACTCTGAAGATGACTACCGCTAAGGTTGTCGAAACGTCAGTCAACAACAACAAAAACAGTCCTTCTCAGGACTATACCAACCTGGACGATCTACATTTACAAACATGTAAAGCCATTTTTTGTTAAATTTTGAGTTTGTTTGTGCCTAAAGGTCATAATCAGTTGAGATAATATTGGGCATTCATTCCACTTTGAGAAAACGAGAAATCTCGTACGCATGGTCGATCCCGATGTAAAGAATTATCTACGTTTGGCAGTAATTTATTAAATCATTTTAAATTATGCGCATAATTTAAATTCCTCAAATAACCAATGCAAATTACAAATTACTTATGTTTCTTACGTTTCTAAGTAACTGCGATGGCATTCGAGCCTGCAATGCTTTCAGTGAACAAAATTCAACAATCGTGTTTACTTCATCTAAGTGAACTGCTTTCCTCACATACTCAGCCCGAAATCACTGACGGTAAAATAACAAAATGCTTGCTTAGAGAAAAAATATGAAGATTGATGCTTAAATAGATTTTTCTATTAAATTAACGTTGTTTGAGTATTTATTGAAAGATTAACGACAAGTTCATAGAAAAGGCAGCGAACATAGTTACTTATAAGTTCCACACTTTAAACCATGTGATAGCTAATAAAGAATATGTGTTATCTAAGATATGAAGTGTTCTTATCGATAAAAATAAGTCGTAAATATCGGCCATTACAAGTCGCTCGCATTTTCGGAAGGTGTCGTGAGGCTCCGTAATAGTGATATTCGTCTAATATGTCTTGCACTTCTACACATGGCAAGAATAACATGGCGAGATATTAATGAGATGTTGTATGTGTGCTTTAAACATGAATAGTCGGTTTGTAGTGATGGATAGCAATGCTGACGGGGATGTCGACTTAACTGTGCCATCCCAAAGCACAGATGTACGTTTAATTTCCCAAAACAGTTTGAAAACGGGTAAAAACAAGCGAGGCTTTCGTAAAGTCGCCAAGGACACAGCGCCTCCATCTGAACGTCCTGTGCGAAGAATCAAACTAAACCGTCGCGTTTTCAACTCCGAAACGACAGCAAAACCAGGTGTTTTCACTGGTCTTATGAAAAATTTTGAAAACGAGGTTGAGGTTAAGAAAAACGACGTCAAAGACAAACTTGACGTACCTAATGGGATAAATGTTGTCGTGGATGATTTTTCAAGCAATGCACGGTCAGTGGAGATTTGCGAGAGGCCAGACAACAAGCTGTCAAGTCCATGTACATATCAAAAACTTCAATCTGACAAAAGAACATTCACGAAGCGTCTTGTCATGACATCCCCATTATTGCAACCGAGAATCACAATTAAAAACTATCCACTTTAGATTGTGGCCTAAAGTTCCAGAATAAGAAGAAGAAAGGTATCAGTCCCATAATATTGAATGGTGTAAAAGAAAAAAGTGACATAAGTACTGCATCGAAAGTTTTAACAACTCCAAAAGTTTCCTTATCAAAAAAACGTCCTATAAGTCCAGTCGAAGCTCCTCCAAAGCTCAAATCACCTAAGAAGAAAAGAAAGGTTAGTCATGTTAATGCGCCATCTACTCCAAAAATGACAAATGGTCATATTCAATCATTTATCTCCGATAAAAAACCACCTTCTCCTTGTGAACGTCCGCCATCTCCTGCATTATCATTGGGAGCTATAACTGATGATGATTTAGATGATGAAATAAGCTCATCCACTACTGAAAATCTTGTTATTGTTACAGAATCATCTAAACCAGTCCCCATTCGGTCTAATGGTAAAATAAATGCTCAGAGACATCTTTCTGTAGGTAGTAAAACAGACTCTCTGTTAAAGGATGATACTCTTGAAATTATGCCTAATGTAGACGAAGACGATGATCTATTTACATCAAAATCTGATAAGAAATCCAGAGGGAAGCTAACGCGTTCTTTGTCTGAGGATAGTATTTTCGATGATAATACCAACTCAAACATTTCAGAAAGTCCTAAATTCCCAACATCTTTTCGTATTCCTCGACAGAACAACTGCCATCAACCAACAAAAAATTCTTCTCAATGCAACACAGACAAAACTAAACCCACATCCCATGAAAGTAAGGGAAAGATCTCACCTAGAATTCCTTATGCGAACCTTCCGCCTAAACCAACTAGATTTGTCAATAACCTTTGCCAGACATCAAAATTGAGGATATCATGGAATAGCATGAAGGATGTATGGTGTTGTTTTGAAAGGAGGGACTTTCCCGCCGGTTTAAATATCCTAAAAGAAATAGATAAAGAAAAATTGTATATTGAATATCGTATGTTGGAGGAATCATTGAAAGTTTTGAAAGAGATGTGTAATGTTGCGGCTGATCCAAATGCGGCGAAACTTGTGTTAAGTTTCTTCGAGGAGTTAAAACGGCGTAATGCAATCAAACCAACCACATATATTATCACTGTGCTATCGCTTTGCTCCTGTAGCTGGTTTCAAGAAGGATTCAATAAACTAAATGAAATGTTAAACACCATACCATTTCGCAATGAAAGAACTATTTACCGTTTTGCTCAAGATCTTCTTAATTGTGTTGGCTCAAACCACAAGTGGGTGCTTGAGTTTGTACTTTGTGTCAAGCGTTTGAGATTACCAAACCCAAAAAATATCCTCAACAGTGCCTTGTCTACCCTCTACTCGGCACCTCCTTGTATTTTGAGCAGAGTCACACAACCTCAGTGGGAGTCCTTGTTAGACCTTATGTCTGCACCCATCAACATTCAAGGAGTCATCCAGCTTCAAAATATTTTGGAGAAATACATGATTCCTATGAGTGATAGATTCATTGATAAACTTGTCGTGTTTTATGGTAATTCAAACTGTGCAAAACAACTTCTGATTTGATTCACAGGAAGTCTATTTCATATGACATTTCCTCCTTATTCAAAAATGATAACTTGAACATCCGTGAGGTTGAGACTCATATATTGCAACTGGTAAATACGGGATCTTTGCCCAAAGATGATGTTTTAGAACACTTTATTAACAAGTCGGAATCGTTGAAAGAATTTTCTCACATCTATAATGTCTTTACCAAATGCGAAGCAGCTGGCATAAATCTCTCGGTTCCAATTCTCAAGAAGATGTGTGAAATGTTGGAAATGTGGCCGGAAAACACCAATGCTTCCATTGAAGTTTATGGAGCAAGACGAAGAGCTGAGGTTGCATTAAGAAAGGAACGGAAATCCACATCTCCTAAATTACCTGTTGTTCGGAAACAAGTTTCCATTTGCCATCAATACAAAAGTACTGGACGGTGCAAATTTGGTATAAATTGCAAGTTCTCTCATGTGTTGAACACTACACCACCAGATGTTCATCATAATGGTCTAACAAGTCCTGTATTTTTTGATGAAAAGAAATTTTCAAACACATGGAAAGACTCGATGATTCATACGACTTCCAACACTTGTGCTCGTGCAACTTTGGTGAATGGTACGATGAATGACTCGTTCCCATCTTTTCAAAATCCGTTACTTATTAGACCGATGTTTAACTTAATCCCTAATCCGCGACTTAGGATTTCACCAACACCCGGTCATCCTTAACTCAACCTTGCCCTCACGTCTGCCTCATTGTGGCAGCGACCCTGGACCACCTCCAAGACATCATATAGTCATACCTCCTGTATCTTCTACAATCCCGTTGATGTCGAAGACAATTCCGCTTTCAAAGGTAGCCGACAACTCAAAATTGAAACGAAGTTTTTCTTGGGAGTCCTCTGGTAACCACAGCAACACCTCTCCCGTTTCGAACCCCACCCTACCCGGGTCACGACATCAAAGTCCTTGTAACGATGGTAACAATAACAAGACGTCATTTGAAAATCGTCAACTTAGTATTTCTAAAGATATTGAATCTAAAGACTGGAGTCATCTCTATCTTACCTATGTTGAACTGAAGATTCAGAACAAAGTCGTTCTATCAAATGCTTTACGGATGTTTCGAAACTCACTTGTGAAAGATTTGTCTGCAGCGAGCGGGAATTTCAAAGACTTCGTCGGTTTTATGCAGAAGGAACTCTGCTCTGTGAAAAGTTCTCATTCAAATTCTTCATCTGATAAAACATTTGATGAGTACGACGTTGAGTTCATCGGCATGCTGGGTGTTAGTCTTTTGGAAAAATGTTCCGCGAGCAAAAGCTTCAATGTTGGTTACGAAGTGTTACATGTTTTACACACTTATGATATCGTTTATTTTAACTGTGGGAAGAATTTCGGTTTGTATAACCGCGACATTTCGTCATCATCCGTTGCTCTTCTTGCTGTAAAGTTATGTCTTAAAACAGATCTGGGAAATGGTTTGGCTAGTGCTTTCGAAGTGTTGCGCTCTAGTAATTTTGCCACACCAGAAGATGGGACAAATCGTGAACACGTCGAATATAGAATCAAGCTCCTACAACAGGTCTTTCATCTTCTCCTTGAGAAAGGTAATATCTCCGATGCCTGTCAGATCATAGAGCATTTGAACGTAAACACCAGTTTAACGACTCGTCTTTATTCGGACGTTGTCGACTGTTGTACTAAAGCTCATAGGTATGATGAAGCGTTTAAGGTTGTGAAAGATATGGAGAGTCGCAGTCTTGATCTCAACTGCCAATCTTGTCAGAGTTTATACCAGAAGTTTTTAACGAAATGTTTGTCAGAAGAGAAAGATGAAGACGCGATTGCTGCCTTAGAGGAAATGGAGTCACGATCAATCATGTTAAATGCTCTTTCTTGGCAAAAAATCATGAAACACGCTGAACCAAACACAAACGAATTCTTGATTAACATGTTGTTTGAACGCTGTAAAAGTCTTGCTGTGTATACATCAACATTCTCTGACGAATCTCCGTGGCTCTGTCAACTTGGTTGTGGTTACACGTTGATAGAAGTAAAATTAATCATTATGGAGCATCTAAAACAGTTACAACATTTCTTGCAACGTGACGCACAAGCTATCATCCCGTTTTCACATATTAAAGACTTCGAAATCATACTCTCTCCCAGTCTTTCGGAAGGTGGTCGAACCGGAGCATTTGCTCAGGGGCGCCAACCAGAATATTGAAGAAAGTACCCAGATTTTGAAGAGAGTTCTAGAGGAAGAACTCAATCCATCATTGAAAATAACTTCACACGAGAAAGCGAATTTCCAGAGTAAATTTGTGGTCGAGGGACTGTCTTTTTATCAATGGTGTCGTTGTAATGTTGATGGAACACAAAAATGTAAAGGTGAAAATAAAGATGAAGAGGATTTTGATGACGATTCGTCATCCATTGGATCAATCAAGAGCGCGATTACTGACTTTGATTTAAGTCTTTCAAATTAGAGAGAAATCATTGTAAGTGCAGTTTGTTTGTACCAATGAATTTATCGCCAACAAGTTTTTTGTCTTCCTGTGTGACAAACTTGTTCCTTGACTAGTGTGGGAGATTTTCTGAAAAGTCTTAAAAGGCTTAACTACTATAAAGGGAATCAATGTATCTATTTTTGAACTCTTGTAAAATTTTCAAAATTACAAACCTTGTTTTGTATACATCTACGTCAATAGCTAGTATCTGCTGTACACTAGAAACAATATTTTCTTACTCAAAAAAATTTTTAATCAATGTGTTATAGAGCTGGTCGAACAAGTTGACGATGGTGAGGCGCGACATGAAAAGTTTGTCTATTTATCTTTATAAGTATTGTAAAGGTATTTTTATACGTTGGTTAACATGTGTTCCCAATTTTTCATACACGGTTTGATTTTAATTCAGCGAGTGTTCATCGAGAAAAAATGAACCTTTAACATTTGTTATTCTGTTGTTCAATATTTGAAAATCCTTCTAACCTCTAAGGACAAAAAGATTTTCTATTAAACAACAGTCTATTACTAAACAGCGAGCGTAACATAGTGGTTTGTTACATATCATAGGTATGTGGCTATCACAACTAACAAAGCTTGGGTTGGTCTAAGAAATATTTTGTATAATATATATGAGTGCTTTATTGTGAATATTTGATAGTTACGTTATAAAAGACTTGTGTTGAAGCGCATGGAGATATTGTAATTTTTTGTAATAATATTTTTGCAGACGTGAAGTTTGCTCAAACTGCATTTTTTATACGATTTTGCTTGGTTAGCACAGTTGAAAATTCTCATTATGACTGACTGAGTTTTTTTCAGCAGTTCTAAGTAAGAGATTTTACGCTTTTACTCTAGTACATTAACTGTAGCTGGTTTTGTTAAATACTGTGGTTTAGCTAACATCGATAATTGAAGGGGGGGGGGCATTATTGATAGTTGCATCTTATTATTCGTAGAAAACAGTTGATTCAAAGAAGGTACGCCAGAATACGAGTATATGAATGTTCCCCTTAATTATCGAGCTAGCTACACCGTTGATTGAATGGCTCTGTAGAATGTTAACTTTGATCGCATTGTTGTTGGGCTCTTAAAGACCTTGAAGCATTAGATTGCTTTTCATATGTTGTAGTTATAAGACAAAGTCTTTCTAGGTCAACATAGTTAACGTAAGATTTTGTATGGTGACCATAACGTTTTGTTCAAGTTGCCACTAGATATGTGGTTACTTATTGTCTTCCTTATGGTTAACATATGTATGTAATACTTCATCATGCGTATTTAGACTATCCTGTACATCCTTAAAAAGGACATTTACGCTAAATTATGTTTTTTATAATTTACTTTGCTGAAAAAAATTAGCTTTATGTTAAAATACAAAGTATCTCGAGTCTTTACTCTAGTTCATGAACTTGGACGCTGGATGTTAAGGGTAAGTAATTCAAAAATATCACATGTTTGTAGATATGGATCATCCATTTTAATGCCGTCCTGTAAAGAATTGTTCGTGTTAATGTTTTCTACATCTTTTGCAGTGGTCACAGTGGTCATCTTCCGTGTCAACTTGCTCTTCCTTAAGAACTTCACTAACCTGCATGATCTACATATCCACAAAAAGGTAACAATACTCTCGGATTTAAAACATTCATTTTCATTCTGAAGTGTTAGTTATACTCGACGAACGTATATTGTTACATGTTTGTAAATGTAGATCGTCAGGTTGGTATAGTCCTGAGAAGGTCTGTTTTTGTTGTTGTTGACTGACGTTTCGACAACCATAGCGGTAGTCATCTTCAGAGTCAAAAATTGAGAGAGTCATTTTTTGACTCTGAAGATGACTACCGCTAAGGTTGTCGAAACGTCAGTCAACAACAAAGACAGACCTTCTCAGGACTATACCAACCTGGACGATCTACATTTACAAACATGTAACGATACTCCAGGGTTCAAACCATTTACTGTAATCGTATATTGAATGTTTGACGGGAGGAAAATTTTTCAATAATTTATGATATAAACCACATATTTTCAAACTCATTTCTATGTGTTCGTAGTTGTTATGGATTCCTGCAAATGGTTTTTGTTAGTTCTTGTGTTTCAGACTTTCGCTGACAGTCGAGAGTGTTCAATCTTCGAGCAATTGGTAAGATTTATTTCTCATTTTTTTACTATTGCTGTGTAGTAGCGTCTAAACTTCAAAAGCAGGGGAAGATGGGAAGGTAGTGGAGAAGTGGTTTTCACATTTTCAATATATAGACCTTTTGGCTTTTGAAATATTCTATTTGTGTTTACAACAAGATTTACAAGAATCATTTATCAACATAATCATGGCTAGATCAATAAAAAAAGGACGTTTACATAAGGTCTCGTTCTTTAAGGCAGAAAACCTACGCTATGACATTTGTTTCGTCAACTTAATTATTCATTGCCTATTCGCTCTTGAAACATGAATGTCAGATGTTAAAATTGAGATCCTAGATAGCCTCGCTACGAGCAAGGGACTTTAATCTTCGAGCAAGGGACTTTAGTTTTCGAGCAAGGGACTTTAGTCTTCGAGCAAGGGACTTTAGTCTTCGAGCAAGGGATCCTAGATAGCCTCGCTACGAGCAAGGGACTTTAATCTTCGAGCAAGAGACTTTAGTCTTCGAGAAAGAGACTTTAGTCTTCGAGCAAGGGACTTTAGTCTTCGAGCAAGGGACTTTAGTCTTCGAGCAAGGGACTTTAGTCTTCGAGCAAGAGACTTTAGTCTTCGAGAAAGAGACTTTAGTCTTCGAGCAAGGGACTTTAGTCTTCGAGCAAGGGACTTTAGTCTCCGAGCAAGGGACTTTAGTCTTCGAGCAAGGGACTTTAGTCTTCGAGCAAGGGACTTTAGTCTTCGAGCAAGGGACTTTAGCTTTAGCTAACTGCAAAGTGTTGTCAAAGAGAACTTATGCACACAGGAAATTAGGAAGCTCGTGTACCTCCCACACAACATTTGCAACTGTTACCAAACGAAACTTTTGAGGAATGAGATTTTGCAAATTTTTGGTCGACTACCTGCAAAAGTAGACAAATATGTCGACATTTTTGAGCAGGGTAGGTTTTTCGGTATAGTATAGTTTAATTATAGTGTAATTGGATATAGTATAATGGGTATAGTTTTGGGTGGGTTTTGAGCATTGTAATGATTAGATTGGATTCTGTATATTCAACTCAAGATTAATTCTTAATCTGTAACCACTGATCTCTAATCCTGGCACAAAGTAGTCTAGTTGTCATGGTGAAGCAATATGGCGCTTGATTTAAAGCAACGACTAAAAGGATTGTTTTTGTTAGTTTTTATAAGTCTTTGAAAATGCCTCCAAAAGGGAAAGGTGGGAAAAAGAAAGGGAAAAAGACTGAGAAGAAGATTACCGATATATACCAGCAGCTGACGACAAGAGAAGCAATTTTAGCTTTTCAGTACGTTCTGTACAAATGATTGTTGTTGAAAATGTTAACGTCAAATTGCAAACTGAACTTGTCTGCTTTTTATGTAGAACTGAGATAAAAGAGCGAGACCTTGAGCAATTGACAGAAGAATATCGCGTATTAAAAGAAAAAAACCGCAAACTTCGCTATAGGGTATCCTAAAACATTAAAAGCCGTGCTTTTTTAAATTTATTTGAAGAAAAATGGACGTTTGTTTGTTTTTGTAAACGTATTTAGAATGAACTACTTAAAAAAGAAAAAGAAGATCATATCAAGATGCTGTTGAAACAATCAAAATCAAGTGAGAAAGAAGTTGAACAAATTGCAGTTGTCCAACAAGAGGAAGTTGAAAAAGCGATTGCTGATAAAATATACACCATCAAAAAATTGATAAGCGAAGAGGAAGGTGAAAATTTATTCATCGCGTGTGAGAATCTTATTTTGTAAGAGTTGTGTAGCCATGTCTATGATTGAGGATGCAAATATTTCTATATGCAATTTGTAATCCATTGGAAATAAACTTAGCTTACTTTATCTGAACATTTACATTTACAAATATTTCTCTCTTCTTCCATCTTCAAATATCAAACTAGGTACACCACTGTCTTGTAACTTAAAAATGAATGAAACAGTTTACTTGTTTGTAGAATTAAAGGCGAAAATCAGAAGTTTAAAGAGTGAAATAACGGAAACGAAACAGATTGCTTCTATTAGAAACGGTTATAAGGTATTTCACAAGTCATAGTGACAGTTTTTGCAGTTTTCCTTAAAGTATATCTGTTTTACTTAGATAAATGGTCAAGTTGTCAATAGTAATGAGATCAATGTGCTTAAAAAGAAGTTATCTAACATGGAAATGTCTGTTCAAGAGGTTTCAACGCATTTAAATCACAGTTTAAAAATTGCAAAAGAGGAAATTCAACAACAGGCTGAAGCAATGTTAGCAGATCAGAAAAGACTTGCATCCGAGGAAGCAGTTAACTCAATCAAAAAAGATGATAGGCAGGAATTTACTGACTATCAATGGCTCAAGAAAGAGGTGAACCATTCTTTTCTTTTATGTTTGAGTGCAGATATTTTTTTTGTTTTGATTGATTCAGCTTTCTTGGTAAACTTCATTCAGTTAGCTTGATTTATATACAGATCAGTATTCATAAGCGGGCTGTCGAAGATATGTCACTGATTGTCGAGACTTTAGAACAAGAAAATCTTGAGATTATGAAGGAGCTTTTCGACTGTAAACTTAAGGATGTAAACTTTGCAAGGTGAAGGAAGTTTAGCCATTCATTCCAGCTTTTCTACATTTAATTCGAGATTTTGTCTTCTATAAATTTTTTCATTGTCTCAATAGAAGTTTTTACTTGTCATCTGTCAATCAAGAAGATGATTCTAACGAGGAAGGGATATATTCTCAGCATGGTGTCATCAGTGATGTGCAGGATGGTGAACAGAATGAAGATAATTTATTGGACAATTATCTGATTATTGATGAAGATTCAAATCTGGTAAAATATTGTGCACATGGTTGACAAATGACAAGTGTTTTTAATGTTCCTATTGCAGTATTGTAAGTCATTTGCCCTTCCCTAGGATTCGTGTAGACTTGGTCCTTTGGAGCTTCCTTTATTGTCAGTTGTTGGTAAGAAGTTGCCAGTTCATGAAGCAAGAGAATCTCAACTCCATATAATGATAAGTGAAGGTCAGGATTTGAATAAAACTGATTGTGACAATGAGTTCTGGCCTATATCACATAATATGCTTCGAACCCTTGCAATCAAGTGATTTTCTTGTGAAACAAATACTTTTGAGATTTTAAAATGATTTAAATAATTCATAAATATATAGTTCAGTGTTTATAACCTATTGTGGATCTCAGATTGACCTTGGTCAACTCCAATGGTCAACTCTCTTTTAATAACAGTACATGTGCGATTGTGATTGGCCAATTTTCTCCACGTGCAATTTGATTGGTTCTCGAACCATTATCGAACTTAGGCGCGAAAGTTGAAATCAAAAAAAAAAAATTTAGAGCCAAAGCTACTTGTTTTTGTCTAAAAAAGCTTTTGCTCTTTGCTTCTTAGAGTTTCTTTTTGAATTTTCCAAAATATGAACATGTAAACTTACTTCAAAAGTTTTTTTGGTCATGTCTAATACGACCGAAGATATATCTTGCAATGCGGAGAAAGAAAACCTGCAGTTTTTTAGCCATCGTAATCTTCATTCTCAAGATTCGAACGGTTCAAGTTGTTCATCTTGTCCGTCGATAAGGTACGATATTTGTTGGAGAAATACTGTAATAGTTCAATTTTAACCATAGAAGTGTAATACATCCAGAGGTAAATATGAAAAAGTCTAAAATTTATGAAATTTAAGTCGGCAAGCTAGTGAATGAAATGAAAAAAACTGACTGATTATTATTTGAAAATCTAGCGATTCTCCGGATCTAACTTCGTTGAAGACTTCGTTTGAAAAAATTCATCCAAATTATTATCCTCGAACTCCGAAAAAATCTCTAATACAAAAAGATAAGAAACGTGTGACTCCTCGTAAGCCTTTGAAACCTAGCAAAAGTGAAAATAAATCCGATCCAAGCTTTCGGGGTGTAACCTTAGAAATGAAGACGAATATTAAAAGAAATAATACTGACATGGAGACGCAACTCGTTATTCGTTCGTATTTTACGGCAAAAAGAAAAGATTTCCTGGGCTGTTTTTAACGGAGGGGAAGAATCGACTTCAACCTACATCGCTAGAAACCAGATTCAAGTTTAATGTGAGTGGAATTTTTTGTTCTTTCGATGTATTTTAATAAAGTTATTTCTTGTTTACCATGTACAAATAACTTGTTTGAACCATCATGGCTACTGGTTCTTCACTTTGTCCGAACTAGTTTTCTCATTTTAGATTTATGATGGACAGATGGAAGATACTAAAGATAAAGAGAATTTTGATGAACTAGGCTGTAAACGGATAGGTAATGTTAAAGCAAGAAAACAATGTCGATCCTGTGGCGTTTTAAAAACACCATTATGGCGAGATGTCGAAGGCCGTATCCCCCTTTGTAATGCTTGTGGTATACGTTACAAGAAATACAGGATTCATTGCGAGAGATGTTGGTATATACCTAGGAAATATGAGAAAGATGTACCAGGCTGTGTTATTTGTGGTCATAGTTATCAACTAGCAGTTCCAAGAATTTGTTTTTCTTAGACATTGTTTAAAGTAAAGTTTGTTGGGTGGTCATTACGTTATAGAAAATGATATTTTATAAAGAGCGTTTCTGTTCATCTGTTTCATTAAATCAACATGGAATTAAGCTAAAGTTTTCAATAAAACTTTAATTTATTAAACATTTATTCATTTGAAAAACGTTTGATCAATTCTCTATGATACAAGAAATATAAATATTAAAAAACATTAATTATAACTAATAAATCTACAATTAAAATGAGTAAAATTTTGGCCTTAATTCGGCCAAACAGCATTTCTAAATTTCTGCTCATTCAAAGCAATGTACAGGATATTGTTGGATATTAATGGATAATTTGAGAGAGATCCATTGGCGAACTGCGTATTCATTCATCATCCTGTAAAAACAGGTAAAATATCACTATTGAATGAAGAAAATCCTTTTAAGTCCAAAAAATCCTTCTAAGTCCAAAAAATATTTTCAAAATTTATTATTCTCAAATTTTACTCTTCCAAACACACACACAATCAATTACAATGTTTTTGAATGGTCTTTGATCGATACTTCCGTTTTTTAACAAGCAATTTATTTTTTTTCTTTATTTTACGAACCTCTCCAGCACTGAAATCAGTCACTCTACCCGCGCCTTTCTTCAGACCCAATTCAATGCTTCTGAAATACAAAATTTGATGTGAAAATGAAGAATTCGTCAATTCATTAATCAAGGTACAATTTAATGTTACCTTTTTTTGTTTTTTCTTTTCTTGTGAGAAGCTGCAAATTCAAGAATTGACAAACCTTAATTTCACTTTAATAATCAAAGTTGTTTAATCATTAAATACCTTTGTGAACTTTCCAATGTGATTGTGTTGCAAAGGTTCTAGATTTGTTGGTGCTTCTCCTGAAAGATTTCAAATACTTTTGCCTTAGTATGTACAATGTAAAGTCACCACTAAAATTCATGTGAAAATAAGGAGTTTGTGTCATTAACATACTTAGATTTCTTTCTGGTTCTGGTTCAGACAGACCACCTCTTTGAACGGCCTGTTAATTATATAAAAATTAATTTCAATAAAATTCTGTCTCTTTGTCATACGTTTACCTCAAAAAATCGTTCAGTAGTTTAGTATACATACAGCAAGAGATGTTATTGATGATTTTGAAAACAATCTTTCTGCATCTTTAAATTTTCTATGCTTTCTTTCAAGCTTACTTGATGAACTCCTAGTAAATATAAACATTGAGTAGATAACATTAAATAGTAAATGATATTTTGGTCAATAACATTTTGTTATCTTACTTATTTGACATTAATCTGTCCCAGCCTCTGATAATGTTTCCATATTGTTGAGTATCTTCCAAATAGCTTCCTTCAAATGCATAGATCTGTCTTTCTAAGTTTGCCAAACTCTCCTATCAAGGAAAAAAGAATTTAATATTTAAACATTTTAGCTTTGCACAACACAAATCGTAACAAAGAAGGACAATATCCTGGTCGTAGTAGAAGTTGCTTCAGGTTGAAGAAATATATAAATTATAACAGAGAGCTTTTGTAATTGATGACCAAATTATGCCCAGCAAGTTTTTGGCAATGTAGTAAAGTTGAATTAGGTGAAAGAAATGCATCTTTTTACTAACAAATCACTCAAAGTAGAAAACACTCAAATTTGATATTGAAGAGATCAAAATATAATTATGTGGAGGCTTTTACACAAATCACAACAAAGAAGGACAATATCCTGGTCGTAGTGGAAGCTGCTTCAGGTTGAAGAAATATATAAATTATAACAGAGAGCTTTTGGTAATTGATGATTAAATCATGCCCAGCAAGTTTTTGGCAATGTAGTAAAGTTGAATTAGGTGAATGAAATGCATCTTTTTACTAACAAATCACTCAAAGTAGAAAATACTCAAATTTGATATTGAAGAGATCAAAATATAATTATTTGGAGGCTTTTATACGTGTCCACTTGATAAACGTGGTCTTATAAACTTTTGACTTCAATAAAAATTTTCAAACACATATATTCTCAATTTCAGTTACATTTCTAAGGGGAAAATAAAAAACGCAATTTCACGATGGTAAGAGCTTAAACATCACAAAATCATATACTTCTTGAGTTAAATTAAAATTATAACGCCTTTCCAAAAACTTACAGATAATTCTTGCCGTCTTTTGATTAATTCTGCAAGTTCTTGTCTTGTATCTGGAGTTTTTGCGGCAGTCGCCATGTTTGAAGAAATCTTCGGAATAGGTCGGATATTAACGCTTTTGTCGCTGGGCACCGGTATAGCCCGGATTGCACGAGTGGTTTGTTTCCTTAGCTCAAGGCTATACTAAGACAATGACATCGGAAAGTTTTGTGAAATCTTATTTTATTTTATTTCTACTTACGATGCTTGTATCTTTCCTTATCCTTGTCTCTTTTAGTTTATGATAGGATGCATAAGTGATTTGCTTCATTGATGTATTTGTTATTTAATCTCAGTTTTTCTTAGCGTGTGTTAATGTATATTTCATTGTTCCTGGTTCAAGCATAAACCACAAGACATTGTCTATCAAAAAATGCAAAAAGATCATATATTACAATTTCAATGACTGTGCAAATAATTAAGAAAACGAAACGTTATTGTCAAAAAGCTTGCATTTTTCAAATTTGTCTCTTTTAGAAGTCTTATATTGGACTTTCATGTCCATATTAAAGTTAGTTCGCCTTTGAATGGGTTGAATAGCTAAGCGTATGTCTTAAACACGTTTTTAAATCTCACATGCGTTTGATTAAGTTCCACTAACAAATTATGGTGTTTCAGTTCATTCGATAGCCTCCGTAGAGATTTGCAAAGACAAAGACTCCAGATTTTATTGAAATATTCTTTTGTCCTTTTATTCCTTTAATTAAGCTTGCGTTTGAATCATTACTCGTGATTTGTTGATTGTGATAGCTCAAGTTATGCATATTTCTCTCGTGTAAACCAGACTTAGTTCACTCTATACCGAATTACTGTTGTAGCAGGTTAAATTTTCTTTGTATTTAGAGATAGTGAATTCGCTGTGTGATTATCTAGTGCTATATTTCACTATAAAATGTGGAATTTATATGTATGAAAATACGTTTTTACGATAATGTTTTGCAATTCTTTCGTTATTTGATGTTATTATAAATTCGTTTCTTTACTATCTATCAAAAATTCAAAGTTGTTGGTCGTTTCGTTGCCGACGTTGTCCATTGTATCTTCGGGTTTGTAGAGGAACCACGAGAGGAAATAAAATACAACGGATACGACTAAAATGAAGAAAACATGTAAGTAAAATGCTTCACTTATTTAAAGAATCGCAGCAATTGTTACTGCCCTAGATTTTAACAATTATTTGTTCATTTCGACCATCATTATGGTCGATGGTCGTATTAGAGTTGTACCATAACGTATTCAAACCTAGCTCTTGAAGGAAATTATAAACATTTCTCATCTTATTTGACTGGCTTTTGAAAAAGAACCGTTCTGTCGACCATTTTAGGATATTATTGTAGACGAAATTGATTTTATCCCAACCCTGCGTTCTCATAATTGTTATTAGTGAAAACCTTCTTAAAGTAAATGGTTTGAACCCGGGTATACCGTTACATGTTTGTAAATGTAGATCGTCCAGGTTGGTATAGTCCTGAGAAGGACTGTTTTTGTTGTTGTTGACTGACGTTTCGACAATCTTAGCGGTAGTCATCTTCAGAGTCTAATGAGAAAACCTTCTTCTCGTGATGAATTTACGCGTGAATTATAATGAAATTGAGATAAATTTCCATGGCAAATAAATACATCTTACATGTTAAAGAAACACCAAGTACGCACACAGCGTAACTTAATTTCTCAATATCATAATCAAAACATCTTCCTCTAACACCACATGTTTTCTGCCACACAGTACATGTGTTGTCAACAACGCCACCAAATAAAATAGGACCGGGAAGAAAACCTAACGCTTTCATAAATATGTATTGAACACCATTTGCAAACGCTCGTTTATCGTCCGGAACACACCTAAAATATAAATATTCTTAAACAATTGCTGGATTAGAACGGTTAATCTGTGAATGTAAAATTCATAGCTTGTCTTACCTTAGTGTCACTGTTTTGTCTGGAACCATTTTCGCAAACTGGAGGATGATATCAATCGCCAGTAAACTGACAAAAGGATAAAATTTTTACAATCTCTATCGCATACTCCCATTTTGGCTGTTCCAATCTTTCCTTGAGATTGAGAATGGCGTTTAACACATGAACAACCTGATAAAGTCTGAAATGAGAATTTTAAAACTGCTGAGAATCAAATGTTTGCGCGATCTTATGGCTAGCTGTGACTAGTGTGGACATACAGGATGAGATGTGAACATAAGAGATTAGATACGAACAGACGGGATGGGATGTGAACATATGACGTTGGATGTGTACATAAGAGATTAGATGTGAACATACGGGATGGGATGTAAACATACGGGATGGTGAACATACGGGATGGGATGTGAACACAAGAGATTAGATGTGAACATATGGCGTTAGATGTGAACATAAGGGATTAGATGTGAACATAAGAGATTAGATGTGAACATATGGGATGATATGTGAACATAAGGGATTAGATGTGAAAATAAGAGATTAGATGTGAACATATGGGATGATATGTGAACATAAGGGGTTAGATGTGAACATAAGAGATTAGATGTAAGCATATGGCGTTAGATGTGAACATATGAGATTAGATGTGAACATATGGGATGATATGTGAACATAAGGGATTAGATGTGAACATAAGAGATTAGATGTGAACATATGGGATGATATGTGAACATAAGAGATTAGATGTGAACATAAGAGATTAGATGTGAACATATTGGATGATATGTGGACATAAGGGATTAGATGTGAACATAAGATGTGAACATATATGATATGTGAACATATTAGATGTGAACATAAGAGATTAGATGTGAACATATGGGATGATATGTGAACATAAGGGATTAGATGTGAACATAAGAGATTAGATGTGAACATATGGGATGATATGTGAACATAAGGGGTTAGATGTGAACTTAAGGGATGAGATGTGATTATGACGTATTCCATAAAGTCTTACCCCGTTTCCGAAAACTATTTTACATCCAGCATGGCATGGATTCAAATATGTGAGACCATCAGAACCACATACTGGAGTAAAACGACTTTTTGAGCAGCCACATTTATCATTACAGGTGTGAATGAGTGACAAATCATTATTCATAATGTTCTCTGTCGTGGAATTTACTGAATCACTAATGAAATGAACAAGAAGTCAATTCGAAAATTTTCATGAAATTATGTACTAAGGTAAAAATAATTTAAGCATTCAAAATGCTCACTAGTTGAGTTTACACTTGTTCTAATTGAAAAAGACAACACTATCAATCCAGTTAAGTTATTGAGTACTTACTATGTGACGTAAGGTGTCGTCACTCCAGCTAAATTTATATTATTACAACCAGAAATAAGGAAAGACAACGGTGATATGAAACCAAGAGCACGCAGGAAAAATATAAAAAGTGCAGATTTTTTGCAAACATCTTTGAGAAAATTTCTTTACTACTGCAGAACCAATTACAATTCCCACTAAAATGATAAGTGATGTGATATAAAATCCTTTTGAAACCTTTAATAAAGTGATTTAGCAAATTACATTAATGTTGGAATAGTTTTTTTGCCATTATGTACTTATGCAACTTACCAATCATTGTTGGTATCATTAATGATCCCAAAACATACCCACATATGCAGCTAACCAATCATTGATGGTATCATTAATGATCCCAAAACATACCCACATATGCAACTTACCAATCATTGTTGGTGCCATTATTGATCCCAAAACATACCCACATATGCAACTTACCAATCATTGTTGGTATCATTAATGATCCCAAAACATACCCACATATGCAACTTACCAATCATTGTTGGTGCCATTATTGATCCCAAAACATACCCAACTTTCTCTGGAAGAACACCAAATTTAACAATAAGTATTTTAGGATAAAAGGGAATAAGGGCACCTATAAAAAGTAAGGTTGAAGTTAGACCCAACGTGTTGAAAATAAACGTCCAATTTGTCAGCAAATCTTTCAATTCAGGAAGAAGTTTTTTCATAGTTGGTTTTATGGCGCTTTTTGCTGGTCTTAGATTTCCTTTCTCTATTTCTTCTTTTCGTACTTCTCTCGACCCAGGCAACTCACGGGGAAACGCAAGTAGAAGAATAGAAAATATGATAGTAAGGATTCCAAATATGACAAAACCCAACCACCATGCGCCGATCCATTGTGGGTCACGTGGCTTGAGGTTCACACCTTTGGGCTTAAGAAACAAAAACTTTCTGTTAACGTGAGCTGTTGTGTAAAAACTAAAAATTTTATAGAATTGATAGTCATGTTCATTATAAATGATGATTCTTTTATTTTCGTTTATAAAAATATTTAATGGTTCGCACAGCGCTACAAGTAACATGAAGTATCATGATTATTTATTTACAGATATTAATAAAACAAACTATATTTTTCAATCGTATTTTAAACCTTATGTTTTGAATACATACATATGAGATGAACATATTTATTCGTGTTTGTCCATTGAAATGATTTAAGTCTTACGGACAGTTAATAAAATTTTACTGTTTTGCTTGATAACTTCCAACCCTCCCATGGCCTGGTTATTTTTAATTATACTTTTGTATTATTACGTCGTTAAGTTCATAAAAAACTGTCTTCATTGTGGCTTTATGTAAGAAATGATACAAAAGTTGTTTTCAGTCGGAAATTTGTGCAAAATATTTATATAAAGATGTTTTAGAGTTTTTATTTTTTAACTTTTACGTTCAGTTTGAAATAATTGTATTACTGATATTACTATAGATGAAAGTAGTTTGTGGACGGGGGTGATATTATATAAGGTTGGCGTTTTTCAATGTTAGTGAAAAATACCCCCCCCCAAGTAACACTTTCTTGCTCCCCCCGTAGATATATTTGGCCTTGAACGGATATATTTTATCTTACTTTCTCCAGGTCCACGTAAATGCTGAGAAATTTTCCTCCAACAATCATTCCTAGGCCTGGACCGAGGAATGTTGCGCATGTCCAAATGGCGAGATAAACGGGTGTATGTTTAGGATGGACATTTTCATCAAGGTAAGCGGGTAGTAATGAATAAAATGGAGATGTGCCAGCTCCCATTATTAATTGCGCAATAATAAATATTGCCATATAATACCATCTACTGTCACTTTTCATATTACATTGTGTAGATGTTGTATTAGAAATCATACATATGAATCCATTACTTCCCATATGCGATGAGTCATATGGACCAATAAGAAAGTGCGGTAGAGCATACAATAATGAACCAATACCTAGAGAGGATAACATATGACGTCTCATAAATCCGTTTCTATGACGTAACACCATTGAACTATACAATAGTTATGTAGTTCAGTGGGTAACACTGCTTACCTAAAATAACGCCACCTCCGCCAATCCAACGAATCTTGTTACCATAGTCACCGTAGAAACTAATAAACAGCACCAGCACTAAAGCCATGACGTCATTTGAGGCCATTATCACTCCAAGATCTGTTGAGGTCAGACTGAATCTTTTCTCAATACTCGGTAAAGTGAGATTGGACAAACCCATTGCTATTATGGCTATAAAAAATAACATCAGTTGGTTGACATCGTTCAACACAGTTAAGCATTGCCTTAAAGTAAAAAGTCACGTTATTAAGCATGAAAAGGATTCAATTTATTTTAATTTTAAAAATGCAGCTTATTAGATGACTTGCATCAAGAAAAACATTCCATTCGGTTACCGCCATCGCTTAAGTGTATCATTACGAGAGTTGTTTGTGAGTTTAAAGTCTCGCCACATATGATATAATTCGTGTGAAGAGTTGGTCAGAACTTTGTTGAAATTTATCCAGTCTTACACTATTGAAGTCCGCTGAAAGGTTTACACGTTGTACAACCTACAGTAGGAGTTAGGAAAATGAAGGATTATATATAGGATAGTGTTCACTTTATAAAGTAATGTTGCAGCTACTTATGCGCCTGAGTATCGATATGAAAATTGCTTCAAATAAAGGATATTTTCGTCATATTGCGAAAGCTTATGCAACGTGTCTGATAATAACCAGGAGAAGCAGACGATTTCAAATATTACAAAATAAAACAAATTCCGAAGAGGGACATCTCGTTTTCTTGATATTGAAGATATTAAAAGAGTTTGAAACAACAGATGAAATATCACACCATCTTTTGTTTCAAACTTTTGTAATATCTTGAATATCAAGAAAACGGGATGTCCCTCTTCGGAATTTATTTTATTTTGTACGTGTCTGATAACAGAATACGAACGTGACTGTGTCCATTGCTAGACATGCGTCAGAAGAAAAATATTTACCATTGAATGAAAACTCTGAAATTACACGCCGCGTTACTTGAACTGAATACGAAACGCATAAGATCTTTTGCAGTTGTGCAACAATTTTTATCAGGTTGAAATCCAAATTGAAAAAATAATGTCTCAGTATGCAGTTAAATTTTTTAGAACACTTTGAGTAAGATGTGAGATATCATCACATACAAAGCTTTAATTATTGAAAGACAATTATAAATGTTTCCGTAAAAGCTTAAATTTTAAAGGTGTGGTGTTGATGACATTAAAAAATTCTGTTTATGTACATATTGGAAATATAATATTGAAGATGTATCTTGTCTTGGAGTTCGTGTCTTTCCTCAACAATATTGAAAGAATATTGTTTTTTCTTTGTATGGTTTGGAAAAAATGACATCTTTCAAATAAGATATTTTAATTCCGATTTTTATATGATAGAAACCTGATTATATTTTAAGGTCACTTCAAGAACTCAAGTTACAGTTAACTTTATAGTTGACTTTAATCTCGTATCATTATAACACAAACATTTCATTATTGAAAAACTATTTAATAAAAAAATTTACAAATAGAAGTTGAAAAACTTACCTTGACATATTGTATATGGTACAAGAACAACAAGAAAGCATTTTGGACCATTAAATATTTGTAAACAATCAGGCTTAAATCCTGCCCATCCAAATTTTTTCGATTTCTTTTTCAGTTCCGGCAAAAAGACTTCTACTTCTTTCATTTTGTCAGCCATCGTTGACTAAACCGCGCCTGGAAGATTCAAAAATATTTTACAAAGCAGCATTTACATTATCAATGTGTACAAATGAATGTTGATTTTGACTGAACCGATTTATTTCGCGTTCGTGTTGTTTTGATATCTTTAAAAAATAATCGGAAAGATATAACTTACACCACCTACGTCAACGTGTTCGCTGGTGTTGAAAACTGAAGCAAGAATAATTTGTAATTTTATAGACAAAAGTCAATGAATGTTGCTATAGGAGATAAAGTTTATATTTGAAAGGTTTTTCTGTATCAAGTGGTTTAGCTATAATATATGATGGCTTCATCGTTATTGTGATAGAAATTGTCTGCAGTGTTTTTATTAAAAAATTAAACATTTACCTTAAGATTTTACAGCTTTACAATCTCACAAATGTAACAGCTGTTTTGCAAGATAGTTTTTCAAATAAAACAGCTTGTTTCAGAAAACACCAGATCATTTCGCTATGAACTGAAACAGTTCTTATATGTATTTAAACTTTAAATCATCGCCATTCCTACATTTCCCAAGCTCCTCATAATATTATATTGCTTAAAACATTTCTCATGCAATATATAGCCAGGCAAAATTGATGAGCGAATTTTTTCCATAATACAAAGAAACAATGACACCCGCCAAACGTTTTTATTTTTATTAGTAATAGAGCCTGGATTTCCTGATCGAAGTTTGTCTGATGTTGCAGACTCTTCAAACAGCTGTTGCAACAATTATTCAAAATTTTTATCTTGTGCAACAAGTTACATCACGTTAAAGCACTGTAGTCAGTGCGATGATTAATTTTAAATAAGCTTTATGTCGTTTTGAAGAAAACATTCAAAAAATATCAAATCGGTCAAAGGAACGGCGCTAGGTCATGTTTTAAAACATGTTTATTGTGAAATTTAATAAAACAGGAAATTATTTTACATAACTAATCATTAAATGTCTGAACTTGACTAACTAATGTTGATACAAATTGTTGTCATTCTTTTGATGAAATAAATTTTATCATTATCGTTATTAAGAATAGACACATCATGCAGTATGTTGTAAATCTTTTCCTTTCCTTGTTATGATGATTTTGACCAAGTTTTGCTTACGCAATTTATAGTAAAGCTGGTTTAACCGCATTAAGTGTTAACTTAACAATAAATGTTACATTTCGAAAAGTAGTCTTTTCCATACGAAATGAAATATTTACCATACAACAAATGCGATCATTTTGACTAACTGTATATTTCTCATTTTTCTAGTTTAACTATTTCATTGTATCAATTCAACATAATTTATAAGTTACGTTCTTTACCAGAAAGCAAAAAGCCACTATTGAAACGAATTATTTACTCTGTTTACATCAAAATGCTGACTACAAAATAGTTGCAAATTGTACTTCAGCGATGATTCCTTTCCTCATCATATCATAAGTTTGCGCATTAAATTTTGTTAAATATCAAACTTTACTTTATCTTACTTTAGGCAACCTACCTTGTCAACTCTCAAAATACGCACTATAGATATTGTGACCCAACTCCTGATTTTAAAACATCGCAATACGATTTTGTAATCAGACATGCTAAATTGCGTTTGCATTGAAATTTATCATGCAATTGTTCAAATGCTTTCAACCATATTTTTAAATGCGAAATAGGAAGAATCCAGCTGTCTTTACTAAAAGGGGATGTTCCTTTTGTGTTTAGTAGGAATAATTAAGTTGTACAGTATAAATTTATTGATAGATAACTAAAATGACAAGCTTATAATGTGGAATAACAGAAACAGTATGAGGAAATTCACTTATTCTTGAGCAGCATAATTTTTTTGGCATTTTAACAACATTTTCTATCGCATACCGGAAGCAGATAAGCTGAATCTAAATGTTTATGCAAAGTGCAATGTTTCAACATTAATGTAAAAATTTTCCATAAACTTGGACATAATATTAAAAATAATTGTTGGCCGGGATGAATCAAAATACTCGTATCAATATATAAAATTCAAACTTAAAAAACCCGTATGATTCATTTTATTGAATGAATACTCCGTAACGACTGATAAAGAAATTTTCTAATAAGTTGATATATTTCCACAGCGTGAATTACGTAATGTTCTGCGTATGAAGTGACGTCACATCGGGGTGACCTGGTCGTCACTTACATCCTCAGGCTGTGCGACCATTCCACTCAGCAATATATCAGATTTCTTTGCTTTTTCATTTTGGAGATACCAAGAAAGGAAGAAAAACACTGTGGCTAGAGCTAGAAAAAGAATAATTCAGGAATTTAGTCCAACTACTGTTTTTAAAGTTAATTTACCACAAAATGGCGTAAATCAGTTGTCTATTTTGCTGTTAGTTTGGGAAGGAATTGTACCACAGAAGTGAATGATATCTAGGAGTTGAAACTTGGCAGTGAATGATATCTAGGAGTTGAATCTTGGCAGTGAATGATATCTAGGAGTTGAACCTTGGCAGTGAATGATATCTAGGAGTTGAACCTTGGCAAAGAATAATATATAGGAGTTGAATCCTGGCAAAGAATGATATCTAGGAGTTGAACTTTGGCAGTGAATGATATCTAGGAGTTGAACCTTGGCAGTGAATGATTTCTAGGAGTTGAACCTGATAAGTAAATGATAAACATAAAAATAATTCCAAAGAACATACTTGAAATTACAAGACCAAATATTGTCATGCTCTTGCTCATAGAGTTGGTATGGTAATCCCAACAAATCCCTTGCGTCCACAAGAGTCCGTTTGCCATATATGACAGTCTCGATCAATGATGTATTTAACAAGATGAGTAGGAATAAAGCCAAAAAGAATGAAAAGAAACTGTTGCACAGCTAGACCGTACGATCTCTGATTATCTTTAACACATCTAAGAATGAAAATAATGGAGTACATGAATACTACAATTCTCCATAGCGATTTTGTCGTAAATAAATTTCACTATGACCTACCTCAGTATTACGACCTTGCTTGGAACAATATTTGCTGTAAACAATGCTACAGCTACGAATAATAGAAAGACGAAAAGCTTCCAGCTTGCACAACCCCGATCACAGAATCCTTTCTTTGCTGTTCCATATTTCTGTCCTGGACCAGGGGGTACGCATGTACAATTGGTGTAGTCATCCTGTAAGAAAAATAAACATAATAATTTATTTAACGTTGACTTCGTCTGGTTTCATTGATCACAACTCAAAATTCTCTTATATTCTACTGTATTTTGCTCGATTGTTACAAGGGAAGTTAAATAGTTTTGAGAAAAAAATCGAATGACGAAAACGCAACAAATAATGCACCATCAATCGTATACTTACACCACCATACCAATACTTACAGTGTCGTCTATCCTAACTTTACAACCAGCATGACAAGGATCAAAATAAGCGACATTATTTGAACCGCATACAGGCTGACTGAAGAACGTTGAGCAATTACATTGTACATTACAAACTGATGTTATTTCACTTGAACCATTTTCACCCATCATTGGCATGGCTCTACCTCTGAAAGATAGTCATTAATATCTACGTTAAGTTCAAGGTTCTGAATGAGAACGCTGAGATTTAAACTAAAAGTCTCTATTTCCCTCAACGGGAAGAGCAAAATTGAACAATTATCTTTATGTAGATGTAGATTCTCCAGGTTGGTAGAGTTGCAAGAAGGACCTTTGATGTTGACTGATGTTTTGACAATTTTAGCTTAAGTCATTGATTCTGTAGATGACTAACGCTAAGGTTGTAGAATTGTCAGTCTACACAAACATCAAGGCTTTTTCACACAGCTTTACCAACTTTGACAATCAACATCTACAAACGTGCAGAAATACTCCCATGCTCAAACCATTTACTTTAGTATAAAACAATGTTATGCTTATTACATAGATAACGGTTGTTAACAAGTTTGAAAAGTGTTGTTGAGTCTCAATTAGATGTTACAATGTTGAATAATATTGTTAACAACAATGGAAAATGCAGGCAGCGCAACATTGTTTAGCTCATGATATTGTCACTGGAGTGTGACAGCAGAGATAAACTTAACCATTAGATTAACAAAGTCTTGTCATACATAAATTTAATATTCTCACCCAATCGCAGGATATTCTTTAGTTACACCAGCTATGTTACTTTCATTACAGCCAGGAATGACAAACAATAATGGAGCGAGAATTGCAACTGTTTGTAATATAAGACAAAGAAATGCGGCTCCTTTAACAAGTTTTTTTAAAGAAATACGATATGTCAGTAAACCACCACCAACAACACCAGCTAAAAAGAAACGTTTAAGAAATATTTAATAATTCCTGTCACCATTTATTTCAATATTATAAAAACATTGTTGTTATTGAAAAATCAACGTCACCAACCTATGATACCAAAAAAAGAAGCAAATGTGACAGGCATTGCTATCGATAAAGGATCAGCACCATATTTTATTGTCACAACTTGAACCATAAATGGTCCAATGGCGTACATGAAGAAGACAATGCACAGATTGGCCAATGTATTGAAAAGGAATGTTTTATTCTTGAATAAAGTTATTGTAGAATATAGTAAACCAAAAGGAGACATCGTTATCTTATCGTCTTTGGCTTGAATGTTCCCTAGAAAATTCACCAAATTCATACTTAAAGAATTCTTCATCTATTGATATGTTCTAGATTTCAAAAAAGAAGGTTAAACTATGGCATCAGAAAAACTGTAAACAATATTGTTAGTATTTTGTCAGCTATGTATATCCTACTATCCGTGTACCTTTAAGGATATGTTCATCTCTTGTATTGCGGGAGCCTGGTAAATAAGGAGGAAAACCAGCGACTATGACAGCAAACCACATGGTAAGAAGGCCACATACCAAGTATCCGAGCCACCAAGCACCAAGCCAGCGGGGATCTTTGTTATCCATTGGATAAACGAGCTTTGGCTGTAGTAGACAAAATGTTAGCATAGTATAAATACGTCATGTAAGAAGTAATGAAAATTAGTTGTAACATTTTGTTTACCTGATGTATATCAATATAAATGTTAGCCTGAAATATTCCACCTCCAGACAAACCAGAAAGGGGACCCAACGCCAGTAAAACATACCATAATGTCATGGCAAATGGCATCGATTTTGGTGTAGTGTTTTCATCAATATAAGATGGTGCAAGAGAGTAAAGAGGTGCAAGACCTGCTCCAATCAATATTTGACCAAACACAAACATTCCCATATGTGATGATTCAACACTCTTGATTAAACATTGTGCAGGTGGTCCTGGTGTAATGCGACAAAGGCCAAGATTCGTATAAAAGCTCTTTGTCCCATTAAATGGTGCATAGTCAGATGTTTGAAAGTGTGGAACTGCAAAGAATATTGCACCCAAACCTGTAAAAGAAACGTGCATTATGTAAACGAAAGCAACCAACACAAACGAAGTGTATTTATTAGAAGAGTTCTAAAATAAGAAATGTTCACTACGGTATGAGGTTATGACCTATATTGATGTTTCGCAGTTATCAGTTTTGAGTGTAGTTAAGCTAAAGGCCGGACCTTAATGGACCAGTGTGAATACTTATGGTCGTCATCACTGACTTTTGGCATAGCCCAGTCACTTTTTTGAAATATGGCTTAGTTCAAAAGTCCAGCACTCTAGCTGTCCAATGAGAAAAAATTTCATAGCAGTAAGGAGAGAAGTTGAGGTCAATGATACAATTTGCTATCCATGGTCCTTAAAATGTTTAACTTACCTGTAACTACTAGACCACTGGCAATACAATGAATCTTTTTTGCTCGAAAATTGCCGAAAAAGCCAAAAAGAATGACGGCAGTCACGAGAGAAACGCCTTGAGCAATGTTAAGACCATTAATGTCTTTATCAGAAAGATGAAAACGTCGTTTTAATGTGAGTTGCACAGCCGGCAACATATGTTGTATCATTACTAAAGAAAAAAATAATTATATTTTAAGTTTGAACAGGATAATTGGATTACTCAGGCAAGCATCCCTTCAATACAACACTAATATCTTTTCATGAATCATTTAAGTAACACGTTTGTTGATCAAAACATTGTAATTATTTTTTTCCTCATAACTTCGTCAAACTTTTTTTGACAAAGAATTTTAAAATTATTCAAAAACTCTTTGATTGTAGGATTAATTTAACACTTAAATTATATAAATAGTCGTTGTTTGACTGTAAAATATTTATAACTAATAATCTGGGGAGGACAAAGTTTGGATAACGCCATCCAGGCCTCGTGTAACCGGCCTCTGTTGCGTCTAAGCGTTGCAGCACACTTTTCTTGTCATTCCTTGATTCATTCCCCCGCGCGACCTATATACTTGTTAAATTTTGATTACGTTCTGTCTGTTTACAATTCCATGAGAAAATTTACGAATTTAGGGCAGTGAAAATCACAATAAAGTATAATTTTCGGAACGTTCGTTTGATTTTTATCGCCTGCAATCTGAACAGATGTAGCATAACGAACGTGATGCTGTAGACAGAGGCGTAACTATAACGTTAATTAAGGGGGGTATACATATATTCAGTTGTACCTTGGTGATATCTTTTTAAATTAAAATTACTTTCAAAAGAAATCAGTAGGGCACATCAGTAGTTTGCAAAAAAACACAAGAAATTGTTTCATCATGCCGCATTCAGCCACTTGATCACAATGTGTATCTTAAACACTCTGATCACAATGTTCTGTTAAAGAAAATATCTTGCAAACATGTGTTTAGTTTCCTTCTAGTTTTTCTGATTACTTATAATACAGTGTGGATTTAACAGAACGTGAAAAATAACAAAGAATTTCAAACTAGTTTTGACATGGAATACTTAAGAAATAAAATATGTTTACTGTGTTTGCACAAGCTTATGCAAAGCGAGGAGACCTTTAGGTGAACTCGAGAGCAGATCATTGCAAACCCGAGACGGAAAGTCGAGAGTTCTCACCAACGTCTCCGAGGTTTGCATAAAACAGTGCAAACACGAAAAACATCTTTTCATTTTTTGTGTGTAATAAAACAATGCGCAACAGACAAATTCAAAATGAAGGTTTTAGTTTTTTTAAAAAATGTATTTATGATGGATTTCAAAAATCTCTTTGACTGATTGAATATTATGATTGATTTTATTGGTTGAGCTCAGATGTATTTTGCTGAGGCTAATGCAAACACTGCTCTTGTCCAATCACAGCACGCAATTTATCTTTTTTATTTTGTAAAATGAAACATTTGTTTATTGCAATGGTTTATTGCAATTACTCCACGTTCAAAGATTAAACTTCATTTAATCATCTGCAATGAGATCCTATCAAAATATAATTAAGAAGATGGTGACAACAAAACGACAAATGCATAACATTGTCTTGTCTTACGTCTGTGAATATGCGTTTAACTTATCGGTTGAGTGAAGAAACAGTATCTCATGCTCCTCTCTAAACATGGTGAAGTGCCGAACCTTATGGTTTATGGTAAAATTCGGACAAATATTTTTGCATGAACATTGAAATAAAGCTTGCCAACGTAATGTTGAATAAAGGGACACGCAAGTAGAAATGTTTTGTTTATTATTCAAATTACGCAATCACAACGTACAAAGCTTAACAGATTTGTCTTGAAGCAGTTTATCCAAGCTAATTTTCACTTTTTGCTTGAACAAGAAATCACCTAGTACACAAAGTCGCAGTCCTAAAGATGTCCGTCTTTGAAATTCTTTGCTGACAAGGAGACCGGAGCTTCACTTCCTCCTCGCGATAGTAACTTCTAGCAGTAATCCAGTCATGAGAAACATCTCACGACGTTCACTAAACGGTGCCAATACCGACACAAATCAGACGCCGAACAGCGAAGAGTGGTTTTTGAGACTGAGTAAAATTTACCTTTTATGGTCAGGTCAGATTGGTAAATAATATATTTATTTGTTATTTACCATGCATGCAGTTATTTCTTGCGTTTCTAATGAGCAGAGAGACGGGGCGTCCGGAAGAAAACGAAGTCGGATAATAAATACGCGAAGATAATTTCTGTTGTATAAAAGAAACAAATTTTTTTCTACTTTAAGCTTTGATAGTTTTATGACTCGGAGTTAAAAAACTACATTATTTGCTAGTTGTGTTTTGCCACTTTATTTACAAAGTTCGGTGGATTATGGAGGTGGTCTGTCTGTCTCGACTTTAATATTTACTGCTGATGACTTGTTTGTCAACTCAATTTTCTGGCCAAGCAAGAATTTACCGAAAAGGAATAGTTAAAGTTCGTTTGTACATTATAACAGTGTAGTTCGTTAATTCCTGTTCATTACTTTTGCATTTAGACGGCCGTCCTTTCCAATTATTTTTGTTGTATTTTTATGTCATAAAACTCTAATAAAACACTTTACTACTTGAACTAAAACTGACCCTATGCATGCAACTTAAAGATACGTTAAATACTCAACTAAAATACTGCAATATTTCATCTTTAAAACTTTATCTTAGCATCAATATCTACTTTATATCTTATGAAACAACCATTACCTTTTTCCCGTGTTCATTACCAACCCATTTCAACCCATAATCATACGAATGATACACCCATGTTCATTATTAACCCCTACATAAACGAGCTCTTTCAAAACTTTCTTTAAAGCTCCATATCGTCAACAATACGTAAATATATTGGCAACTTACCAGCATAAGACACGCACATTGTCAAAACAATCCGACACGTCATTGGATTTAAAAGCATTTTGAAATTAGGAGGACGAAAAGATAACCATCCATATTTAATTCCTTCTTCTCCAATAGCATAACGATTTAAACCATTTTTCTTGCCATTTGTGTCAGCCGTTTCACCGCTCAACATGTTTCACCAATTACGGATGTGAAACTTTTTCGCTACTAAAATATTCATAAATGGCGAGTTAGCATCCTCTGTTAAAATGTCATCTTACACCTAGATCGTTCAGACCAAAATTTGCAATTCAATCTTGTTTCTAACTCGAAAGAAGTTCATAAAAACTGGAAATTCAGAAAAGCGGTTTATGACTTTGATGAGGGAATTATAAAGGTATGTTTTGTTCTTGCTGTGTGAAAGAGCACCTGACCTGATGAGTGGCTCTTCAAGTTGAAGCCAAGAGATATTGACTCCTATTTAATTCAACACTGGTCGGTAATATTAGTATTCCTCAGGCTTTTTGCGCTTTTTTTAGCAAAGATAATGCAGAAATTTTAGAAATATACCGCAGAGCATTGTTATATGAAAGTGTAAATTATGTCATTAAAAACAGACAATGATTACAAAGCTTTTTATAAATAAACTACAAAATATTGCCGCGAATCACTGGGATCAGTGGAGTTCAAACACAATAACTTCATTATTTTGTACTATTTTTTGTAGAGGATAAATTCTCTAATGTCTATTTTATAAAGAATCCAAGAAACTTTTAAAATAAGTCACGAGACTGTTTACCTAACGTAAAATCAATCAGTCATTTCGACGCTTACTAGCAACAACCCGCCACTCGCAAAGATAAACTATCCAGGCAACCGACTGTTTTCCTTGAGTAAGTTTTCTCTATAAAATTTTCAAAAGTAAAAGTGCTTTCCATAAAGATATTTTTCAGGGCAATGTTTAAAAATCGTACAATGTTATTCGTTAGACTTTGTACGTGTTTGCTGGAAGGCAACCGTTAATTAAATTCTATACCTACTTTAAAAACAAATAAAGCATTACCGAAGTCTAATTAGTGGATTTACGATGTACAGAAGAAGCGTTTCACAAGGTTATAGAGTATTTAGATATTGAATAATATATTATACAAACAGCTAATAGATTAGTTTCAATATACGTTTTTATATCCCTCAAGAGATTTAAGGACAGTCCAATATTACTAGCAGTGCATGAAAAAAATTAACCGAAGAAAGTTGGTTTCTTAGCCACCTCGATGATGGATTACTGCCGTTGTTACTGTCTCAATTAATACCATGGTTGTATCATATTATATAATTTTTCAAAAGTTAAAAAAGTTAACTTCTACTACAAACAAACTAAAGTACTAGAAGGGTCTTGGAATAAACGATTGACTGTCTATGACTTCAAGTTGTATTTTGCAATTTTTGCATTGGAATGCTTAAATGTACAATACAATAATATTCTAGGTAACACCAATGACTGCAGCACTAAGGCAGTATGGTAAATATACCAATTTATTGCAGTTAAAATATCCATTTGCATGAAAATACGTACTAAATATATAATATAACATACACACAAATAAAACTCATTTGTAGAATTCTCACCTTCTTCAACAAGATATTCTCTGGTGTCCAAATTGATGCTCACAATCCAACTGCGTCCCAAAGACTAACTGACTTAACGTCAAAGCAACACAAATATGTGTATGTGTCGTGTTCAGATAGTATTTCATGCGTCATCGGTCAGGCAACAAGCACTTGCAATGATTGGTTGATATCAAAATAAATCATATACTTACATCCTGTTTAGTCTACGCATTTCTACCCGTGATAGAAGATAAAATAGTATGGTGTTTGAGTGCTCAGAGAAGTTCAAAGTCTAGGATCTCCATGTGCAAGTCTCCTAGTTTTTTGCTACAGGTAATTTTTGAAATCACTAACAATGTCATTTTATTTCATAAGAAATTAATTGCAATTTTAAAAGATGGTAATTAAACAACGTCGGTGACTTGCTCTTGTTCTACAAGTCCCTGTTGAAATTGTAGGTTTCTTTGTGATCTGCATGCATTAATCTAAAGCACATATTATAGCAATAAGCATTTTCTTCACATTCATTTCAAACTGTGATTCAAACATCTTTAAGCATGGTCATAGGAAGATCGATAACTGAGGGGACTCATAAATGCATGATATGCAACGTTAGGCTCTTTTGAAATTCATTGCTCCCAATGGATTATAACATTGACAAAGAAAATCTCTTTACTACTGTTGAAGCAATGAAAGATCCCACTAGAATGATAAGTGATGTGATATAAAATCATTTAAAACCTTTGATTAAAGTGATTTTAGTTTATTTTGTCGTTATGTACTTGTGCAACTTACCAATCATTGTTGGTATCATTAATGATCCCTAAACATACCCAAGTTTCTCTGGAAGAACACCTAATTTTCTATGGAATATATTAGGATAAAAGGGAATAAGGGCGCTTCTAAAAAGTAAGGTTGAAGTTAGACCCAACGTGTTGAAAATAAACGTCCAATTTGTCAGCAAATCTTTCAATTCAGGAAGAAGTTTTTTCATAGTTGGTTTTATGGCGCTTTTTGCTGGTCTTAGATTTCCTTTCTCTATTTCTTCTTTTCGTACTTCTCTCGACCCAGGCAGCTCACGTGGAAACGCATGTAGAAGAATAGAAAATATAATAGTAAGGATTCCAAATATGACAAAATCCAACCACCATGCGCCGATCCATTGAGGTTCACACCTTTAGGCTTAAAAAATCAAGAACTTTCTGTTAACGTGAGCTGTTGTGTCGATATTAAAGATTTCAAACAATTGAAATCAGACAGGGGCAATGAAATCATGTTCATTTTAAATCATGATTCTTCCATGTTCGTATATGAAAATATTTAAAGGGTTCGTACAGTGCTACAAGTAACATGAAGTATCATTATTATTTATTTGTAGAAAATTCATAAAACAAACTATAATTTTAAATGGTATTCTAAACCTTATTTTTTCAATAGATTCATTCGAGGTCAACATGTTCAACATTATTCGTGATTGTCTACTTAATGTTATTTTATGTTTTTTTCTTACTTGCTCCAGATCCAGATAAATGTCGAGAAATTTTCCTCCAAGGAGCCTGGGTCGAGGAATGTTGCGCATGTCCAAATGGCGAGATAAACGGGTGTATGTTTAGGATGGACATTTTCATCAAGGTAAGCGGGTAGTAATCATTGAGTTCTATAATAACTGGAGCGGCTATCTCAAGCGCGGCCTTAGATATCTGATGACGCCAAAAAAATGGCGGATTTCGTCCTTTGCCGCTGAGATTTACCGAAATTGACCGCTTTTCCGAAAATTTCATTTCCCACTCCCTCCTGAGGAGGAAAATGTGTGTATTTGGGATTTGGCAAGCAATTTTTTGATGAAAATCACGTTAAAAACCTACAATTCGTAACAGCGAGTCAACCTAGCTTTCCAGTTATCGGCTCCTACGAGGATGTATTTATAACTATCGACGAAAGAGCTATATGTCGGCTACACATCTATGAATGCAGATATGCGTCGTTTTCTTACCAGCGTCAAACTTGTTTGATCGATTAAACTCTTTAGTCTATACAAAAAGTATATCATAGTTCATCTCCACGGTTCACGAGAGAGAGTTAGCTTATTTGTTATCATTGCTATTTTCTTCTTTTCATGCAATGGGCAATGGCTTTTCGCCACAATTGTAGGATTTTACTTGTTTCTTTAAAAAAGTACATATAAAATCTCTGGATATTTACGGATTTTCTGTAATTGAGTTTCACATGAAATTTCAAAAAGACTCAAGTCTGCATAGGTTTGGTAAATGAAAACAAACAATATTGTATAGAAATTACTTTAAGTAACCTTTTTGTGATGTTCTGAAGTGCAACTGCATCAAATACTTGTAAAGTTGTAGCACATTTTGATATACAGTACAGTAATTTTAAAGGTTTCATCACTGAATCTTTAATGCTTTAGTATAGTGCATTAGATATTAGTAACATTTAAACAACACTCAACTAAAATATTTTGATAAAGATATGACATGATTTAAACATTATGTTATATAAAACCCAATGGCTTATTCAGTTTAATGCTTCACATCTGCATCAAGTCATCATCAATCTCAGTACAAATGTTTACATAGACACAAACTTTATGGCCTTTCCATTTTATATGTTGTGAATTGACATTTAATTAAGCATCAAAAACAAACAACCTTCTTGCCATCTTTTTTTGGTTCATGAACTTTTACTTCAAAGCATTCAAGGCATCATTAGTGAATCCATTGTCTCCATCCATAGAATTTGACCATGATCAAATTAAATAACTCTGGATAAGGCAGACAATAAATCAATTATCTTTACAGCATTATCACTTTTTTAAGACTCTGCCTGGTCAATAACATCTTCCAGTCATCTTTACTTCTTGGTCTTCCCTGCATGTTGTCAGCAAATAGAACATAACAAGCTCTGCTCCAAATCATGGGTACTGTTGGGCTGATCATTTCTTCTTGATACTTTTCACAGAGCAAAATGTGTGCAGGGTCTTTTGCTTTAGGAAACTATTTTGCAAATAGATAGGTAAATTTACGATTTCATGCATTAACAAATGACAGAAAAGTATGCAGAATTTTATAGACAAAAACAGGAAAACATCAGTATATTTGGCGTTCAAGTCAGTCTTAAAAATTACGATCTATGGAATGATGATAAATTATGATCAAAAATTATGTATTTTATGGCTTTTCAAGTGCATGTATAATTGCTTTTCAATCGTTGACGGACTAACAAAACAAACAACTACCTCACCTGTGAGAAGCGATATGTTCCTTTTTGTGGAAACTACGACATCAACAATTGAACGATTGAAGTGTTGGCATTATAAAAGAAATGCCAAAAAAGATATCGTCACAGAATATGGAACTAACGATATCCATATTCTGTGATATCGTGTTTGTTTTTGAAAAATTCTTTATAATTTACTATAGACACCAGGGGGAGGTCGAGAATATTATTTTTCTGCAAAGCGATCATTTCAGCGGAAATACGTCCGTTGGCCGCCATTTTTTTGGCGACCTCGCCCCAGTAAAGATAGCCGCTCCAGTTATTATAGAACTCAATGGTAGTAATGAATAAAATGGAGATGTGCCAGCTCCCATTATTAATTGCGCAATAATAAATACTGCCACTTCATACCTTGATCGCTTCATTCTTTGCATGTGATTGGTTATTTCCTCGTTCAAAACGTCATTCCTTGCATGTGATTGGTTATTTCCTCGTTCAAAACGTCATTCCTTGCATGTGATTGGTTATTTCCTCGTTCAAAACGTCATTCCTTGCATGTGATTGGTTATTTCCTCGTTCAAACGTCATTCCTTGCATGTGATTGGTTATTTCCTCGTTCAAAACGTCATTCCTTGCATGTGATTGGTTATTTCCTCGTTCAAAACGTCATTCTTTGCATGTGATTGGTTATTTCCTCGTTCAAAACGTCATTCCTTGCATGTGATTGGTTATTTCCTCGTTCAAAACGCCATTCCTTGCATGTGATTGGTTATTTCCTCGTTCAAAATGCTCATGTAAAGTTTACGTGAACAAAGATGGTTGGTTACGAAAAAGCGCTCAAATTCCTTCGGTAATTTTCCGGTTTTATTTGATCTTGGAGACAAAAATTATAAAAATGAGCCGATGATTTGGCAAATATTTGAGGGCTCATGCGAAAATACAGATTGAACTGTTCGTCATCGGTTTTTTGTTCTTGAACCGTGCGCAGAAAATCTTTTGTTTGTTTAATTGACGAACCCACCATTGCCCTTTCATTTTATTCCTTTTTCCGTTTTTCAATATATTCCAGCGCGTACAAATGCAAACAGATGCTAGTTACTTAACCTTATGACTAGACGCCATGTTGATAGTCTAAATTTGGTCGTAATGCTCGCTTCTACATATGTGTTTGCGCTTCACTTAAGTTGCGCGACCAAAGCGACTACACAGTTCATGTGTTTCAGCCTTTTCCCATTGACGTTTGTCTGATGTTACAGACTCTTCAAACAGCTGTTGTTACAGCTATTCAAAAGTTGTATTTTGTGCAAGAAATCAGTGTTAAAAGTTGCGATGATTAATTTCAAATACGCGCTATGTCGTTTTGAGGAGAACATTAAAAAAATTTCAAGTAAGTCATGTTTTAAAAGATGTTTATGGTGAAGTTTAATAAAACAGGAAAATATTTTAAATAACTAATCATTAAATATCTGAACTTGACAAAGTAATATTGTACGATACGAAATGTTTTTATTCTTTTGATCAAATAAATTTTATCATTATCGTTATTAAGAATAGACACATCATGCAGTATGTTGTAAATCTTTTCCTTTCCTTGTTATGATAATTTTGCTCAGGTTTTGCTTATCTAAATTATAGTAAAGCTGGTTTAACCGCATTAAGTGTCAACTTAACAATAAATGTTTCATTGAAGAGACGTACATAAAGTGCGTATATAATTCATCTAGATTTATGTATTGGCAATACAGGAATAGCCAATCCTACACTTACTCAAACGAGCTACTTAAACTTACGCACTTAACGTTATAATTACGTAAAACTACTCCAATTTCAAGTACATTATCCGCCTTGTGATAACTGCACCTTGTTTAGCTAAATATATAAAATGCCTGTAAATAAATTGTAAAATATAAAATACTCACGACTGTTGTAAATAACTTCTTCGCTAGTAAATAAAATAATCACAAAATTTGATAGCGTTCTAGTACATTGAACTCACGTTCGGAGCTCATACGAAAGACTTATATAACGCTGAAACATGTCGAAAAGTAGTCTTTTCCATATGAAATGAAATATTTACTATAAAACAAATGCAATCATTTTGACTAACTGTATATTTCTCATTTTTGACTTAAACTATTTCATTGTATCAATTCAACATAATTTATAAGTTACATCGTATTAAATATTCTTTACAAGAAAGCAAAACCACTATTCTTAGCTGGCAATTCAGCCATGTTGGTGGTCTGATACAAAAGAATATTTTATCAGTGTTATTGTTGGCACCAGCTGACAAATCTCAAGAGAATGGTTGCAAGTCAAGAATTGCAACGAATAACTGTTTACTCTGTTTACATTAAATCTTAACTACAAAATAATTGAAATTTGTACTTCATCGACGATTCCTTTCTTTATCATATTCATAAGTTTGCGCATTAAATTTTGTTGAATATCAAAAGTAAAACATTAATTGCGCTGGTGCATATTGATATATTCAGTTGTGCCCTGCTGATTTCTTTTGAAATTAAATTCACTTTTTAAAAGAAATCAAAGGGACTTAAGTTAATGCATAAATAAACACCCCCCAATTTAACGTTCTACTCCCCCCCCTAGGCAAACTACCTTGTTAACTGTCAAAACAGGCACAATAAATATTGTGACCCAATTCCTTATTTTAAAACATCGCAATAAGATGTTGTTATCAGACATGCTACATTGCCTTTGTATTGAAAATTACAATGCAATTGTTCAAATGCTTTCAACCATATTTTTAAATGCAAAATAGGAAGAATCCAGCTGTCTTTACTAAAAGGGGATGTTCCTTTTGTGTGTAGTAGGAATAATTAAGTTGTACAGTAAAAATTTATTGATAAATGACTAAAATGACAAGCTTACAGTGTGGAATAAAGAAAACAGCTTTGAAACATTCGCTTATTCTTGAGCAGCATAAAAATTAGTGGGATTTGATGGCGTTTTATATAGCATACCAGATGTGCTGACAAAAGTAAAATTTTGAGCATTAAATGTGAAAATTTGAGATAAACTTGGGCATAATTGTGAAAATGATTGTTGGCCAGAATGAATCAAAATAACTTTCTCATATCAATATAAAAATATTCAACATTGAAGAAGCTGGTTTTATTGAATGAATACTTTGTAACAGACTGATAATATAAAGAAATTTCTAATAAGATGAAATATTTGAACAACATGAATTACGAAAGGTTCTGCATAGGAAGTGACGTCACATTGCTGTGGTGTTTTCGTCACTTACATCATCAGGTTTCTTTCTTCTTTCATTATGAAGATACCAAGAAAGGAAGAAAAACACTGTGGCTAGAGCTAGAGAGAGAATAATTGAGGAAATTAGTCTAGTTACTTCGCCATAAAATGGCGTAAATTAGTTGTCTATTTTGCTGATCGTTTGGGAAGGAATTGCACACAGTGAATGACTTCTGGGAGTTGAGCCTTGACAGTAAATGATTTCTAGAAGTTCAACATTGTCAGTGAATGGAATTTAGGAGTCGACTCTGAGCAGTAAATGATTTCTAGGAGTTCAACATTGTCAGTGAATGGAAATTAGGAGTCGACTCTGTGCAGTAAATGATTTGTTGGTGTTGAACCTTGTTAGTGAACAATTTACACGACAAATAATTCCAAAAAACATACCTGAAATTACAAGACCAAATATTGTCATGCTCTTGCTCATAGAGTTGGTATGGTAATCCCAACAAATCCCCTTGCGTCCACAAGAGTCCGTTTGCCATATATGACAGTCTCGATCAATGATGTATTTAACAAGATGAGTAGGAATAAAGCCAAAAAGAATGAAAAGAAACTGTTGCACAGCTAGACCGTACGATCTCTGATTATCTTTAACACATCTAAGAATGAAAATAATGGAGTACATGAATACTACAATTCTCCATAGCGACTTTTGTCGTAAATAAATATCACTATGACCTACCTTAGTATTACGACCTTGCTTGGAACAATATTTGCTGTAAACAATGCTACAGCTACGAATAATAGAAAGACGAAAAGCTTCCAGCTTGCACAACCCCGATCACAGAATCCTTTCTTTGCTGTTCCATATTTCTGTCCTGGACCAGGAGGTACACATGTACAATTGGTGTAGTCATCCTGTGAGAAAAATAAACAAAATAATTTATCCTACGTTGCTTTCGTCTGGTTTCATTGATCACAACTCGCAATTCTCTTATATTCTACTGTATTTTGCTGCATAATTACAAGGGAAGTTAAATAGTTTTGAGAAAAAATCGAATGGCGAAAACGCAACAAATAATAGCATACTTTAATGCACCATCTTGATATCTATACTTACACCATCATACCTATATTTACACCATCATACCTATACTTACACCATCATACCTATACTTACACCACCATACCTATACTTACACCACCATACCTATACCTACACCATCATACCTATACTTACACCATCATACATATACTTACACCACCATACCTATACTTACACCATCATACCTATACTTACACCACCATACCTATACTTACACCATCATACCTATACTTACACCACCATACCTATACTTACACCACCATACCTATACTTACACCATCATACCTATACCACCACCATACCTATACTCACCACCATACCTATACTTACACCATCATACCTATACTTACACCATCATACCTATACTTACACCACCATACCTATACTTACACCACCATACCTATACTTACACCACCATAACTATACTTACACCATCATACCTATACTTACACCATCATACCTATACTTACACCATCATACCAATACTTACAGTGTCGTCTATCCTAACTTTACAACCAGCATGACAAGGATCAAAATAAGCGACATTATTTGAACCGCATACAGGCTGACTGAAGAACGTTGAACAATTACATTGTGCATTACAAACTGATGTTATTTCACTTGAACCTTTTTCACCCATCATTGGCATGGCTCTACCTCTGAAAAATAGTCATTAATATCTACGTTAAGATTGAATGGAAACGCTAAGATTAAAACTAAAAGCCTTTATTTCCTTAAGCGACAGGTGATGTAATGTTATCAACGTGTTTGTAGATGTAAATTAGCGAGGTTAAAGTAGTTCTGTGAGGAATTGTTAGTATTGATGTTGACTGATGTTTGGACAATCTTAGCTGCAGTCATTTTTGAAAATAATTACTACCGCTAAGATTGTCGAAACATTATTCAATGTCAATACCAAAACTATCACTCCTTTTCATGACTGCATTATCCTGTGCACTCAACATCTACAAACAGAAAACATCACTCCCAGTATCAAACCATTTACTTTACTATAAAACAATGTTATGCTTATTACATAGATAACGGCTGTTAACGTGTTTATAAAGTGTTGTTTTAATTGGATGTAACAATGTTGAACTTTATTCTTAACAACAATCAACAATGCCTGCAGCACAAAATTATTTAAAATCTTGTTATACTGCAGGTTCAACAAGTTCTTACTGCTGAAAATAAGGAAGCTCATGACATTGTCTTGTGTTTTTTCTGTGGATTGTTACATGACAGTAGAGAAAAACTTAACCATTCGATTAACAAATCTTGGTCATACATAAAAAGCACCCTTCAGTCAATTTAATAGTCTCACCCAATCGCAGGATATTCTTTAGTTACACCAGCTATGTTACTCTCATTACAACCAGGAATGACAAACAATAATGGAGCGAGAATTGCAACTGTTTGTAATATAAGACAAAGAAATGCGGCTCCTTTAACAAGTTTTTTTAAAGAAATACGATATGTCAGTAAACCACCACCAACAACACCAGCTAAAAAAGAAACGTTGAAGAAATATTTAATAATTCCTGTCGTCCATTTATTTCAATACTATAAAAACATTATTGTTATTGACATATCAACGTCACCAACCTATGATACCAAAAAAAGAAGCAAATGTGACAGGCATTGCTATCGATAAAGGATCAGCACCATATTTTAATATAACAACTTGAACCATAAATGGTCCAATGGCGTACATGAAGAAGACAATGCACAGATTGGCCAATGTATTGAAAAGGAATGTTTTATTCTTGAATAAAGTTATTGTAGAATATAGTAAACCAACAGGAGACATCGTTATCTTATCGTCTTTGGCTTGAATGTTCCCTAGAAAATACACCAAATTCATCTATTGAAATGTTCTAGATTTCAACAAAGGTTAAACTATGGCATCAGAAAAACTGTAAACAATATTGTTAATATTTTGTCAACTATGTATATCCTACTATCCGTGTACCTTTAAGGATATGTTCATCTCTTGTATTGCGGGAGCCTGGTAAATAAGGAGGAAAACCAGCGACTATGACAGCAAACCACATGGTAAGAAGGCCAGATACCAAATATCCGAGCCACCAAGCACCAAGCCAGCGGGGATCTTTGTTATCCATTGGATAAATGAGCTTTGGCTGTTGTAGAAAAACTGTTAGCATAGTCTAAATACGTCATGTAAGAAGTAATGAAAATTAGTTGTAACATTTTGTGTACCTGTTTAATATCAATATAAATGTAAGCCTGAAATATTCCACCTCCAGACAAACCAGAAAGAGGACCCAACGCCAGTAGAACGTACCATAATGTCATGGCAAATGGCATCGATTTTGGTCTAGTGTTTTCATCAATATAAGATGGTGCAAGAGAGTAAAGAGGTGCAAGACCTGCTCCAATCAATATTTGACCAAACACAAACATTCCCATATGTGATGATTCAACACTCTTGATTAAACATGGTGCAGGTGGTCCTGGTGTAATGCGACAAAGGCCAAGATTCGTAAAAAAGCTCTTTGTCACATTAAATGGGGCATAGTCAGATGTTTGAAAGTGTGGAACTGCAAAGAATATTGCACCCAAACCTGTAAAAGAAACGTGCATTATGTAAACGAAAGCAACCAACACAAACGAAGTGTATTCATTAGATGGGTTTAAAATAAGAAATGTTCACAACAGTATGAGGTTATGACCTATATTGATGTTTTGCAGTTATCAGTTTTGAGTGTAGTTAAGCTAAAGCCAGGTTGAGCAGAATGGTTTAGTTCAAAATTCCAGCACTCTAGCTGTCCAATGATAAAAATTCATGGCAGTAAGGAGAGAAGTTGAGGTCAATGATACAATTTCCTATCCATTCTCCTTAAAATGTTTAACTTACCTGTAACTACTAGACCACTGGCAATACAATGAATCTTTTTTGCTCGAAAACTGCCGAAAAGCCAAAAATAATGACGGCAATCACGAGAGAAACACCTTGAGCAATGTTAAGACCATTAATGTCTTTATCAGAAAGATGAAAACGTTGTTTTAATGTTAATTGCACAGCCGGCAACATATGTTGTATCATTACTAAAGAAAAAATAATTATATTTTAAGTTTGAACAGGATAATTGTATTACTCAGGCAAGCATCACTTCAATACAACACCAATATCTTGTCATGAATCATTTAAGTAACACGTTTGTTGATTAAAACATTTTAATTATTCACAGCATGTTTTTTCCTAATGACTTCATCACACTTTTTTTCACATAGAAATGTAAAGTAAATGGTTTGAACACGGGAGTATCGTTAAATGTTTGTAAATGTAGATCTTCCAGTTTGGTATAGTCCTGAGAAAGACTGTTTTAAAGTAAATGACTCTGAAGATGACTACCGCTAAGGTTGTCGAAACGTCAGTCAACAACAACAAAACCAGTTCTTCTCAGGACTATACCAACCTGGACGATGTACATTTACAAACATATAGAAATCTAAAATTACATAAAAACTCTTTGCTTAAAGGAAAAATTAAATTATTAAAATAGTCGTTTTTTTTCGTAGAAAATGTCTAATTTCTATTTGTATTGACAACAAACAGTCATATCATAAATGTTACTAAAACAATCTGTAATCCCTTCTAGAGAAATATCTTGCGTCTCAACGGACCCGACGCCAAAAACGCTGTTAAATGCTCGTGAGCCTGAGTGAAATTTTAGGTTTTATGGTAAGTTAAAGTTGGTAATCAATATATATATTTTTTATCTACGGCATGCATGTGTTTTTTTTGCATTTGTAATGAGCGGCCGTACGAAAAGGAAATCGAACTGCCTCGCACAGCAAATATACAAGAATGACTTTATTGTATAAAAGAAGCAAAATGTTTTTCTAGTTTGATAGTTGTACAACTTATTACTGCAATATTTCATCTTTAAAAACTTTATTTAAGCATCAATATCTACTTTATATCCTTATGAAACAACCATTACCTTTTTCCCGTGTTCATTACCAACCCATTTCAACCCATAATCATACGAATGATACACCCATGTTCATTATTAACCCCTATATAAACGAGCTTTTTCAAAACTTTCTTTAGAGCTCCATATCGTCAACAATAATTAAATATATTGGCAACTTACCAGCATAAGATACACACATTGTCAAAACAATCCGACACATAAGTGGAGTTAACAGTCTTTTTAAATAAGGAGGACGAAAAAATAACCATCCATAACCAACTACTTTTTCAGCAGCATAAAGATTTAAACCATTTTTCTTGCCATTTATGTCACCCTTTTCATTGCTCAACATCTTTCATCAACTTGGAGATGTTAAACTTTCTCGCTATTAAAATATTCAAGTAAAGTGAGTAAGCATCTTCGTTTAAAATACCGTCTTTCAGCTAGATCGTTTTCACCAAAATTTATCGCATCTTATGACTTTGACAAGCAGAGAATTGATGAAAGTTTTTCGTCTTTGCTGGGTAAAAAAGCACTTGACCTGATAAGTGACTCTTAAAGCCAGCAGATACTGACTTCATTTTAATTCGACATTGGTCAATAATATTAGTATTCGTTATACTTTTGCTCTTTCTTTAGCAAAAAAAGCACGGAAATTTCCGAAAAGTGAGACAAAGCTTTATTATGAAGGTATAAATTATGTTCATTAAAAATAGACAATGATGACAAGGCTTTTTATAAATAAACTACAAAATATTGCCGCGAATCACTGGGAATCAGTGGAGTTCAAACACAATAGCTTCATTATTTTGTACTATTTTTTTGTAGTTGATAAATTCTCTAAGGTATTTTATAAAGAATCCAAGAAACTTTTGAAATACTTCGCGAGATAGTTTACCTAATGTAAAATCAATCATTCATTTCAATGAACGCGTGTTATATAAACTAGTTTACATTACATGTAATGAATGCTGCCTTCTTAAATTTGTCAGAACCTTTAAACAAAATAATTAACAAATTCACCCGTTACAGGCTAACACCACGTACATAAATGAACCAGTGCCAAGCCCCCACTCCATATTTTGACAATTTATTTTAAACACAAACCATCTCAGGCTCTCGTAAAATATGATTCTTGTACGTGTTGATATTTGGCAGCTCTCTTGCTGCAGCAGTAAATATGAACCCGTCACTTGCAAAAGATAAACTATCCAGACAATAGACCGTTTTCTTTATGTAAGTTTGTTCCATAATTTGGAGTGCTTTCCATAAGGATATTTTTCAAAAGAATGAAGTTTAAATAGTACAATGTTATTCGTTGAACTTTGTACTTCATTTGCTGGAAGGTAATCAGGCTATCAACCTACTTATTAAAAACAAATAAAGTGTTACTAAAATCTTTTAATCGGATTTACGATGTACAGAAGAAGGAATTCATCAGTCCAATATTACTAGCAGTACATGAAAAAATTAACCGAAGAAAGTTGGTTTCTTAGCAATATTGATGATGGATTACTGCCGTTGTTACTGTCGCAATTAATAATGGTTGTATCATATATTATGTAAGAACAACTGGAAAATGTCAATACTAAATGACTTAAAACTTAAACATTGACTGTGCTAAACAACAATGACATTGTTATACAAAACATTTGCGTTAACCTGCTCTCTTGCAAAAGCTACTGACCCGGGTTTGAGACAGGTATGGGAGAGTCAAAGGTGAAAAGTTTACAGAGGGAACTCGCGCTTTGTCCTTATGGCAAGCGATAAGAAGCACTTTCAAAAAATGTCGTGAATTACTCCGAAGTTAAATATTCAAATGCATCGCTTTTTCAAAATGACATGAGGTAGTATTAATTATATCATGATATTTGAAACCATAGACATATTACTTCTGTATTACAAATATGATTTAAAATCTTACTTCAGTCGTCGCTGGCAAAGTTGATGAATTAAAAAAAGAAATAAAGCAAATATGTAATCCTTTCATCTTTCAACTTTGCTATACCGGTCTCAATCCCGGGTCAGTAACGTTTGCAAGGACGAGGAATGAAAGGTTTACGCAAATGTTTTTGTAACACAAGGTCATAGTTGTTTAGTACTGTAACATCAATCGTTATGTAACTTCAAGTTGTATATTGTAATTTTTGCATTGGAATGCTAAAAAGTACAACACAATAATCTCCTAGGTAATAAAACACCAGCACTAAGGCAGTGTGGTAAATTTACCGGTTTATTTCAGTTGAAATATCCATTTGCATGAAAATACGTATTAAACAAGTAATATAACATACACCACAAATAAAACTCATTTGTAGAATTCTCACCTTTTTCAGTAAGATATTCACTAGTTTTCGAATTGATGCTCACAATCCAACTGCGTCGGAAAGAATAAACACCCAAAGCAAAAAACATGCAAATAAGTGTTGACATCTCTCAAAGATGTTATTACATGCATCATGAAACAGACACCAAACATTTGCAATGATTGGTTGATAAATCATATACCAACATGCTTTTTACAAAAATATTTATCATAAAACAAAACTGTCCATTTCTACAACAGATAAGAAATAAAGTAGAATGGTGTTCGAGTGTTTTGAGGAAATTAAAGTCTAGATTTTCCATGCGAATCTGCTAGTTTTTTTGCTGCAGGCAATTTTAGGATAATTTCCTAAGAGCAGAATAGTCATTAAACATTTAAAATACACGACAAATTTCTCTAGAGCAAAATGTTTCGGCATATCTAAAATGGCATAAAGTTTGCCGAAGTATGCTCGAAGATGGCATAAAAGTATGCCGAAAATGTTTGCTCTAAAGAAATTTGCGGTGTATTTTAAATGTTCAATTTTTAGAAAACACTAACAATGTCGTTTTTCTTATAAAAGAAATGAATTGAAATTTCAAAAGATGGTTATTTTACATCGTCGGTGACTTGTTCTCCAAAAAAATCTTGATACGTTGTAATCGTAGGTTTTTTCGTGACCAGATGAACATATTCTTGTCATGCCAAGTGGTTCAAACATCCCACTGTGTATTTGATTCTTCACGGAGGGTAATATTATTAACATATGCTATCAATCAAAATAAAACAGACCGTTGAAACTCCTCTCTCGCTGTACAAGACTTGAAGAGCTTTAAAATACATTTCAAGAAATGCATATACTAGCAGATGATGAATAATAAACAATAAAAAGTTTGCTCCAACGTAAATGGTGATACCTAAGGCTGTGCATACAAAAAAAACGCCGGGAAATCAATAGTTCATAATGAGAATTTGACTGTGTTCAATAGCTTTATCTTGACTCTTACATTTCAAACTTGTAAACTTGCATGTGTTGTTTTGTATATTTAAAATAACAACTGTTACAGCATTCAGTCCATTGTTTTACGGCAAATAAATTTCAAAAAATGATGTTTCCGTGATAAACGTACTAATGCGTATTTTCTTCAATATTCTCGTGTATTGTCTGCTTTTCATTTTATCACAAGTCTTAGTCGGCTGTCAAACAAACATATATTTGTTGTACACGGTTTCTATGTCGGATAACGAGTAAAAAAGTGTGTTTTTGATTATACAGCGCCGAAAGTAAATCAATGAGGCATGCCAAAGAGGCTTGCGTCGACTTTCATCTTTTTATTTGTAGTAACAGCCATGAAATGTTTTGAGTTATTTTATCTTAAGCTTGTAATGGAATCATTATCAGAGTGATTTAGCATGTCTAACGATAACGACCTTCTTTCTGAGATTATTGAAATTTACGACAACGTAGGTTTATTAGAAAGTAAATTTTATTACAAAATGTCTGTTTATTTGAACATAATAAAACATTCAACAATTCCGGAAACTACTGGACTATTTTACAGTGTGATTTAATAGCGTCTAGTTGGACCAACTCCGAGACAAATAGTCAGCTAACACTTAAAGCGATGTAGATAAAATGTTTATAAATTATAGTTTATGATACAGTGCTAAGAGTCTACGATTGTAATTTGAAGTCATATAATAGAGACATTAATCTTAATTTATAAAAAACGCGAGCGACTATTAGTCCATGGCTGTGTTTGTATTAGCATCTGCTGAACACATCTGCAGCCTGTTGCACGAAGCCTGGATAGAGTTATCTATTGGTAAGAGCACAATGGTTATAAGACATTTAAAATAAACGACAAATTTTTTTAAAGCAAACATGTCTCGGCATACTTTATGCCATCTTCAGTGCGAAGTGAATAAATGCAGGAAGTTTACATGATAAGTTATAGTGACATATCACTATAACTCGTAATCTTCGAAACATTATTTTATTTCAGTGATTGCTCAGTTCAGAAAAAATTGCTATCCAATAGGTAACGCTATCCAGGCTTCGTGTAACCGGCGCCTGAGCTCAAAAATCAAATCAAACGAATCAATCAAAGAGAATTTTCAAATCTATCATGAATGCATTTTAGATAAAAATTAAAACGTTTGTCTTAAATTTGTCGGTTTGGCATTATTGTTGTTTTAGAAAAGAAATAAAAGATGTTTTTTTTGTTTGCACTGGCTTATGCAAACCACGAAGAAGTTTGTGAGAACTCTTGAGTTGCTGCAACACTCGACTTCGGTCTGTATTGATCAGCTCTCGAGTTCTTCCGAACAAAGCCTGGGCAAACACACGCAATAAAATGATCACGCAAGCAAGCCAGTTTGTATGAAACGCGATATTTTGTTGCTTTGGATAGAAACTCGTTTACCATTGTCGCCGTTTTTGTTGGAAAAAGAGCCATTCACTGTTTATTGAATTTTTATGACGATATTTGTGCGGAAATTAGCCAGAAAAAATTTTAGGCATTTCCTAATTATCAAACATCGAGAGTTTCAAGAACTACCATACCGCCGCTTCGTTTGATGTTTTGAATGACCGTTAAACATAATTCTTGATGTAGTAAACATGTTTACATTTTCATACGTAACACTGGTAAACTTGCCGCGAGTACTTGTTATTCGTGACAAGCGTGATCGACAAAATTTCCTAGTGCGCGCGGAAGTGTTGAACAACATTTGTCATTCGTGACAGATGAGTCAAATATCAAACGCGTTTGGTCCAGCCATGTAAAATTCCTTTCTTTCGAAATTTATTGTTTTATAAATAAGCAGAGGAAGGTTTGCATAGCAAATAAGCAGGTCAGCTATGATTTTGCGTTAAATATATTTCGAAAATTTTTATTAAAATCTTTTCGACTTTTATTTTCACTTACGATCTGTGGACGCGAACAAATAAAATACTGAATAATTTGACAGATATCAATTTTACAATGTTCATCAATGTAATGTATAAAATGTAGTAGTTCGAACCGTTATTAATTTCCATGGTAACGCTTCCTGCTTTTGATATTTATTTATTGGGGGAGGGGAGAGTGACACACCAACCAGTGTCTATCATTCATCCTGTATAACCAGCCTTATTGGTGTTTTTTTACAACATGGTGACGAAGACGTAAAGTACAAAATATATATCATTAAAATCAGCCTTTTACCTAAAACCTTCAAATAAACATTATTTTTCATAGTTTCCTTCACTTTAATTCAGGCAATATAACTATAAAAGGCTTTGGCTTGATCGACTTAAGTCTTCGAGGTAGCATCCTCCTCAATCCCAGCATATCCCAGCGACTGTTTATGCCATAAATAAGAATATAAACCAGAAGTATTTTCTAGCAAAGTCTTGTGACTTCCACGTTCCCTTACGCGCCCGCGTTCCAACACTAAAATCTCATCAGCGTCCAGCACCGTAGAGAGACGATGTGCAATTACAATGGAGGTCCTATCTTTAGTGAAGCGATGTAACGATTGCAGTATGTTCTAAAAAAGTATCAAATATTAATTTAGATCGTTCATTTAATCAAAATAGACTTGAATAATATATACAATATAATAAAGATTGGGTTTGGAATTAGCAGTACTTCTTTGATAATGTAAATGGTTTGAGTCCGGGAGTATCGTAACATGTTTGTAGATGTAGATCGTCCAGGTTAGTAAAATCACTGAAGATGGCATAAAGTATGCCGAAACATGTTTGCTTTAAAAAAATTTGTCGTTTATTTTAAATGTGTTAGTAAAATCCTCAGAAAGACTGTTGTTGTTGATGTTGAATGACGTTTCGAAGATGGCTACCGCTAAGACTGTCAAAGCATCCCTCAACATCAACAGTCTTTCTCAGGTCACTACTAACCTGGACGATCTAAATCAGTGTACATCTAGAAACATATAACACCTCTTTAATGTTGTTAAACACATAAATTTCTGCCTTCCTTTAGTTTTACTTCAATATTAAAGTTAATATAAGCTCTGCAGTATATAAGAGTTAATTTAGTGCAGTTCTAAAAGAACATGGTAATTGTAAACCAGGAAAATCAAACAAAGTAAGAAAGTATGAGCTGTCCAAAACGGTAATAATAAAACATACACACCATTTCAGTGATGGAATCAAGTGATGATGTCGCTTCATCATACAGTAAAATAGGTGGTTGTTTCAGTATAGCGCGAGCAATAGCTATGCGTTGCTTTTCTCCTCCTGATAATTTTAGACCTCGTTCCCCGACCGACGTATCGTAACCTTTCGGCCATCGTCGTATTTGTTCGTGAATATCCGCAAGTCGGGCAGCCTCGTAAACTTCTTCCGGGGTTGCATCCATTCGTCCATAGTTGATGTTGTAGAAAGCGGTGTTGTGAAATAACACGGAGTCCTGGGGAGAGGAAAATTTGATTGTCCATTACTTACATGATAATGAGGGATAACCAAGGATAAATAGGACGAGTATAATAAAGCAGAGAGAATACACAAGATTTTTTATAATTTCAATGATTGATGTTAAAATTTATAAAATATTCGCATTTTTTGTTTATGTTTTATGTTTGAGCAATTAGGTTACCTGTGGTACAACACCCAAGAACCTTCGTAAACTGTCTAACGTTACGTCACGAATATCTTGACCAGCTATTAATATCTTTCCTTGAGAAGGATCAAAGAATCGATAAAGAAGACGTACGATAGTTGACTTTCTAAAGAAGAAAAATATAAAAAAATTCAAAGACAATGAGGAAATTTTCAAAATCATTATCTGGAGATAATTTAGGATATTTTCCAAACAATCAACTATTTTATTCATCTTACACTGAATTAGTCAGCAAACTTAACGTTTATACAGTCTTCGAACCAACAATCCTCTATCCTTGACTGAAATAATAATTACATGAAGTATTGCAACGATAAATTCATTACCCAGAACCACTTGCGCCAATAATGGCTAATTTTTTCCCAGATTGTACATCAAAACTCAAGCCGTCCAAGATCTTCTGACCTTCCATGTAACTGAAGTGAACGTCTTCAAACCGCACATGCGCATTTGGATCGCCAGGTTTGAGAATCAGAGGAAAAGAATTCTCTTTTTCCTATTAATGAATACGTAAGTTTTAAAAAAAATTAATAAATTAGTTGTCATTTCTTTAATTAGTTTGAATCTGGCTTCGATATTCGTATCAATTTATTCACAAATTGTCTACAATGTTGTTATGTTAAACTCATTCGAATAAAAGCCGCAGCGGTAAAAGCGGCGTTTATTAGAGACATATATAAATTGTAATTGTAATTTAAAAGTCAAAGCAGGAAAATTGGGCCATTTTTATTTCAATCTTATATTAGAACAAATAAATTTCCAACATTAGTGAAGATCAAAATTATTTTATAAATTACGATAGAATTGCGGTGTTTATCTGAGGGAAACATTTAAATAATCTATACCAAATGGTCCTTTCTTATCAAGCACGCACCTTAACTTGTGACTTAACATCGCGAAGGTCAAACAAAGTTTGCATATCGATAAGAGATTGACGTATTTCACGATAAACAGAACCAAGAAAATTCAGAGGAAATGAAAGTTGAAATAAGAGTCCGTTTACCATGACCAAATCACCAACGGTCATTGTACCTGAAACATAATATATTTAAAGCATTCTGTTATCACGTGTCACAAAAACCGTTATCACGTGTTACAAAAACCGTTATCACGTGTTACAAAACCGTTATTGTTACAAAATTATCAGTGTACAAAATTTTGTCAAGTTTTGCACAAAGTTATCACGTGTTACAAAAAGATACACATTATTGAGCAGTGTATAAAATTTTCAAGTTTTGCCTAAAGTTTCCTTGATCTTAAACGGACAAAGAGTTTAAAAAGACCGCAAAGCATAGTCGACAAACGCTTCCAATGAGCTTTGTATTTAATCATAATTAAACATAGATTCTGGTTGCTTCAATATGTGCAACTAACACCAGTCCCCAAGACCTGTTGCACAATCCAATGTTTAATCAATTCAATCTTAAAATTGAGTAAATGACATTACCCTCACAGCACAATACTTTACATAAGATGAAGTGTAAAAGTAAAACTAGTTTATGGTTAACCAAAGAAAACATTTTAAAGAACGAAGCCGGAGATCAGACGTTCGACGTCATGTGACCATGTTCGACGTCATGTGACCACGTCATGTGACCATGCAGAAGGTAGTGAAATTGCCCATTTATGCTTGCTTTTAACGCAAAAGTTTAACCTCGAAGATGTAAAATAACATACCCAATGCAATTTTTTGACTTGCGCACAACATAACCGCAACAAGTGAACTTGTAAAAATCGCATTTTGTCCAAAATTTAACATGGACAAACTTGTACTCGTCTTCAACGAAGCTTTCTCGTATTTCTGTAAAAACTTGTCGTATCTCACTGTCTCGTGCTTCTCATTGTTGAAATACTGTTATAATAATAAACGTAAAACAATAAATAAAAAATTTAATCACAAAATGAACACCATCAGGAATACACAGCCGTCAAAAAGAAACACTCGATACCTTCACGGTTTCAAAATTAAGAAGTGAGTCGATTGCTAAAGAACCAGCTTCATTGTCTGCTTTGTTCATGTCCAAACGAAATTTTGTCCTCCATTGTGTGACAGAAAAGTAAATACTGTATAGGCTGTTATACATGCCACAGTTATCAACGCAAACTCTTTGCCACAGCGATATGCCTGAGAAGATAAAATAAAGATTGATGTAGCTCACGAGAAGAAGTGTTAGTTCTTAAACAACCCTAGGCGCTGTTGTAGGCAATCAGCTGTAACAACAATACGTAAAATATACTTATACATAAACCTATAATGCCATCAATACCAATTTGAAATGAAGCTAGCAGAAATATGTAAAAATACATTTTGCAACAACGCTAATAAAGTAAATGGTTTGAACCCGGGAGAATCGTTACATTTTTGTAAATGTAGATCGTCCAGGTTGGTATGGTCCCGAGAAAGACTGTTTTCGTAACGTCAGTCAACAACAACAAAAACAGTCCTTCTCAGGACTATACCAACCTGGACGATCTACATTTACAAACATGTAACTTTCCTAACAGTTGACATGAACGAGTTTACAAAGGGAGAGAAAAATATTTCTTAAATACACAAATTTTAGAATTTCTTACCAAAATTCCGGAGACTAAGGACACTTCAAGAAATGTTGGGAAAATGTTAAACACTAAAGCAGTCAGCATAAAATTGATACCTCTGCAACAGCAAACAAATACATACATTGAAGTAAAAAAAGAAGAATAGTTTAAACATCTCTAGCAGTCTCTCAAGAGAAAATAAACTATAACCTTGTCCCACGATCAATGGCTCTTGATAAAGCTCCTGTTTGTCGTGAGAGGTGGAAATTTAAATCAAGATTATGCAAATGATAAAATGTTCTTTTCGCTATTGTTCTTATGGAACTCTGAGCAACTTTGGCAAACACAGCATTTCTTAACTCGTTGAATAATGAAGATCCAACTCGTGCAGCACCGTCTAAAATTGCAGTTCAGCATTTTAAACTGATGAACCTAGATCAAAATTGACATTGAAACAAATAATACTTACATCCCAGCAATAAAGCTGTTACCAAAGTCATAGCAGACGCAGTCAATTGCGTAGCATTGTTCAAATGATCCACAGCATACTTAAACATGAAGGGAACCTGCACATTTAACACCTATAAGACATGTTAAAATACTTTGATCTGCAAGTTTTTCTTGATATTTCATAGCTTATATGTAATTGATTAAGCAAGTTTCGAAAACTTGTATCAAATTCCTTACACTAAGCTGCAATAAATTGTTCACCTGCATGCTACAAGTGACTACCTACATAGCTACAAGCATAATAAATTGTTCACCTGCATGTTACAAGTGACTAACTACATAGCTGCAAGCATAATAAATTGTTCACCTGCATGTTACAAGTGACTACCTACATAGCTACAAGCATAATAAATTGTTCACCTGCATGTTACAAGTGACTACATAGCTACAAGCATAGTAAATTGTTCACCTGCAGGCTACAAGTGACTACCTACAATACCAAATGAGCTGTGAGCATTAGAACTCAATTATATTAGTTCAACTTAGAGTGGGAGTTAAGTTTTGGTGCAGTTTGAATAGTGAACACTAATATTGGTGGGCAGAAAGATCACCAAGATGACATTTGATATCATTGTATTGCTGGAACTGAGTGGAATGAATTAGGGAGTAATGACAGATACTGTAGAATACTTTACCTTAGAACCGACTAATAAGGACACAGCAAACATTACTCTGACTTTTAAATCATTGCGTTCTTTTGGCCATATATGCCGAAGCATACTTTTGACAATCCTCAAACTGTTAGCGACTTGAATTCTTTCATTATTGGTCGATTGGCTGGATGGTAAATTGTTATGACTTGAACCGTGGAAACGGATCTATGAATCACATGAAACATTTGGTTGCCATATGAGAAATTGCAAATAGACAGCATACCATGTTTACATTTTGCTGGCAGCCAGATTTGGTCGGGTAATTTTAAAAAACGTCAGCTACAATGCTTTACCTCCCTTGGGATTAATCTACCGACCGCCAAAGGCCCAAAGGCAAGTGATCTATAGGTTGCAGTCTTGCAGAATGTCTATGTTGCAATGTAATGTCAAATTTAATAAATATAAACATTCTACCTGAAGTTGAACAGAAGGTCTATATAAGGATGTTCGATACTTTATTGGATTAATTTCAGTCCGAAATGGCGTAAATTCAGCACCGAACTAAGTCTTCGTACTTGTGCCATTTTGGCCGCCATGTAGGTTGAAATTGTTCTTCGGAACAACCCGTTGGGCTCTCGTGTGAAGCCGTGGTTGCTATGCAACGAATCACCATTTGTTGATGGTCTTGTTGCTATGTACAAAATAATCAGTCAGGGAAGATTAAAGGATTTTCATAAGGGCGACTTTTTTTCAAACTGTAAAAACACACATAAAGGGAAGCTTTTTTGTGGAAAAAAATTAACCATGGCAACTTCAATGGCTCCTAATATCGTTGCTGATGGCTTTACAAGCAAGTCTAGATTAAAAAATGCAAAGGTATGCGACTTTTGTCGCGAGATTCTGTGATTATCTCTACAAAAGGATTTTAAATTTTTAGGTGAAACACCCTCCGAAATGCGGTGCTTTTAAAGAAAGACCAGCTACCAAGACAAGCTTCCGTAAGTTTTATGAAAGAGGAGATTTTCCCATTGCTCTTGAACACGATACAAAGGGCAATAAGATCGCCTGGAAGGTCGAACTGGAGAAGTTAGATTATCATCATTATCTGCCTCTTTTTTTCGATGGGCTTCGTGAGACAGAACATCCATACGAGTTCTTTGCCAGGCAAGGTGTTCACGATATGTTAGAACATGGAGGTCAGAAAATATTACCGGTGGTTCCACAGCTTATAATTCCCTTGAAAACAGCACTGAACACGCGAAATCATAAAGTTGTTTGTACGACATTGAAGGTTCTGCAGCATCTCGTCGTGTCTGGAGAAATGGTCGGCGAAGCTCTTGTGCCTTATTACAGACAAATCTTGCCAATTTTGAACATATTTAAGAACAAGAACATAAATTGTGGAGATCGCATCGACTACAGCCAACAGCGTCGGGAAAATATAGGTGATCTCATTCAGGAAACTCTTGAAAGTTTTGAACGTACGGGAGGCGAAGACGCTTTTATCAACATCAAATACATGGTTCCTACATACGAATCTTGCATGTTGAATTAAAACATTGGTCAAGTATAAACTAACAGTTGTATTTTATTGCTTAATGTGCAAATAAACTAATAGACAAAAATCCTGCTTTCAAACCTTCTATATTTTATTTCTATAAAATAGTTCAAAAATAGATTAATCATAGCGTAAACTGAGTTGGTCAAAATTAAAATGTTGGATTAAATTTTATACCTATATATAGATATTCAACTTCCTGAGTTAAAATGGTAACTACTTATCATTTTGTTTTTTCCAAATTGCCTTTGATTTTCATTTTTTTTCTCATATTTTCAACTCTTTCTAAAAATATATTCACATTAAAGTTCATCCTTTTTATCCACGGATCTTGAGTCGTCATTTTCAACTTCATAATTGCCATCATCACTGTCTTGTTCAAACTGTTCATTTACTTGCTCTGTAAGCTTGATAGCTAAACTTGCAACCTTATCCCAAGTCTAGAAATTGCAAAAAATATTTTATACCATACACTATTGATAAAAATCCTTCAGCAATAACAATGGAAATACCATGGTGTCTTATTGATATATTTTAGCGATTTGTGGTTCGATTTAATCCAAGGAATAACTTAGGTTCTGCACATAAGAGTTATTTGTTTGCTTACATCTTCATCCAATGACTCTATATCATCAATAGTAAGTAGGTCATCTTGAACTGGCTTTTCAATGTAAGAAAATATCTAGAAAAAAACAAGATGATATTGTTTCGACAGTGTTTAAAAATACCCAAATAGCTTATAAAAGAAACTCAAAATGACCTTGTCAAGTTTATCTGTCATATCATCTGACCATGTCGCTCCGTCTTCAAAGACACCAGAATACTACAAGAAAATCTAAATGTTCAATTGTAACCATCTTTGCATCGTTTCTCAAAACAACAAAAATCTTTCAACCTCCTGAAAAAACCATTTAAAATCTTCTATGTTTACAGCTTCTGTTTCATAATGTGAAAACATTTTTCTCAATAACACTCTTAAAATGAAAAAAATGAAAAATGTGACTATGAACTGTTTTAATTACTGCAGAAACTTTGAAATATATTTTCTTTCCAACCATATCAACTAACTTCAATCCATCAAGAGCTTCCTTTGGTAATAGCGCATCAAAACCAATAAATGTTAGTTCATTTAATGTTGTATTGCTAACATTGCATTTGTCTAATTGAGGTTTTGCTGATGGACTCCACCAGACATTAACTGCAATGTTGCGATGAAAGGAGGATACATGATGGTACCTAAGGTAAATGATAGGGTGGTAATGGTGGATACATGATGGTATCTAGGATAAATGGCATGGTGGTTATGGTGGATACATGATGGTACCTAGGGTAAATGGCATGAGGGTTATGGTTGATAAAAGATGGTACTTTGGGTAAATGATAGGGTGGTAATGGTGGATACATGATGGTATCTAGGGTAAATGGCATGGTGGTAATGGTGGATAAAAGATGGTACCTAGGGTTAAATGGCATAGTGGTTATGGTGGATACATGATGGTACCTAGGGTAAATGATATGGTGGTAATTGTGGATACATGATAGTACCAAGGATAAATGGCATGGTGGTTATGGTGGATACATAATGGTACTTAGGGTAAAGGGTATGGTGGTGATATAAAATCAACATTATGGTGGTATTTCTGATGAATGCATTCTCACCATAAATATGGTATGTATAAACAATCACCAGCTTGCATTTGAACATAATGATACTCAACTTCAGCAAGACCAGGATACTTGAGAAAATCTACCCTATATAAGGTAAAGTAAGCAACTTTATCAAATGTAATCACTTCTAGTTCATTGCATACCCTTTTAGTACATATACTTTACAATTATAGTACACCTATACCTATGGTACACCTATGGTACACCTGAAATATATCTATAGTATACCTACAATACATCTATAAAGTTACATAGCTACCTTTCAACATCTACATTGGAATAAGCAGATTTTGTGTTTTCTATAGTAACCTGGCAAAAAACATAGAAATGATCAATTCTCAATCCTGTTAATTCCAAGTCACATGCTAAAGCTAGTGATGTCACACATACTTATTTAAAGTTAGTTTCCAATTTACTTACGTTTTCTTTATATTTGTTGGGATCAATGAGGTAGAAATACTTAATACCATCAAAAAGGCAATTAATATTTTCAGCTGAATCAGTATGTAAAACCGACTTAGTTCCACCGCTGCTAAACCACATCATCTTAAACAAAAGAGAATCATTTTAAGAACTAAAATGCAGCAAATAGAAAGTTGACAAATATCTTACCTTGGCCACCATATGTTTGACAATGTCCTCGCATAACAATGAAGTTGGAAGAGATACATCCTTACTAGAGTTTTATGAAAATAAAAAGTTTACAAAACTTTAGAAAATTTCTCAATAGTTGTCGTCTCACCTGCAACTATCAACATTACAACAATATGGTTGAATTATTTTTTGGTTATTTTTACCTAAGAAAGTGGGGTAAATCATTCACAAGGTATATATCTTCATCTTTATATCTTTTAACAAAATCAGTGAAGGGAATCTCCTCTGGCGTTAAAGTTCTATTTTCTTTTTTCGCTTGTTCAACAATTACAATTTCTTTCTTGCCTTCTTCTATAGATGCCAAATATTCGTCAGTCCACAATTTAAAAGCTGGCGATAGCTTTGCTCCACCTCGTATAACTAATGGTCGACTACCCTCGACGTATTTTGAATAGAAATCACGAGGATTTGGGAAATATTCCACTGAATCAACATTCACAATTGTGCAATTGGAACCAAGTGGTTTTAAATGTCCAGGGTGAGATGAAAGGTCTGATAAATTGCCTTGGAAATGGCGGAAGATCGCAAGAAAATATAAAACAAATTGAGATTTCATAACTTTAGCTCAGTACAATTGTTTCAACATGATAAATTCTGTAATCACGTAATCATTGTGAAAAGCAGGCCATGTCTTTTGTTTGTCTTGTTTGACTTCCTTCTGGCATTTGTGGTTGTCAAATTAACAAAGTAACAATGTTACAAATTTAACCACGTCTTTCTAAAAGGAATTCTGATTGGCTACATGTAAAAACATGTTTTGTGATTGGCCACCCACTCTACGCGATATCAATGAGATGTTGCATATGATGATTCGAAATTTACATAAGCAGAGAAGCCTGAGAATGACCAAAACTTGCAGAATTGCTAAATATATAATATCTTTCAACGTGTCTGTTGACATAGTCCGTCCTCGCCGATGTTTTTTCGTATCTGAATTTTCTTTGATTATTTTGAAGGTTTGTCTGTGTGCTGAATATTCAGCAGTAAAGATGGAGGAATACGAGGTATGTACAGCTTTCTTTCCAGTTTTTGTTATATACCAATAACGAAGGCTCTTATTTATTTCTTTTTAGTATTTGTCTGGTTTTGGAAATGAATTTTCTTCTGAGGCTTTAAAAATGCTCTCCCTAAAGGACAAGTAAGTAAGAACTGCAAGTCAGGTATTGATTAAATTGGTAAATATCATGGAATATAGAACTCTGTTATAACTGTAGATATACTAAAATCGTGGTTATTTGTTTTTTTACAATATTCACTATAGAATAATCCACAACAATGTCCTTATGGTTTATATGCGGAGCAACTTTCTGGATCGTCTTTCACATCACCCAGGGAAACAAATAAACGAACGTAAAATTGTTTTGTTTATTCAAAGGTGATATTCTTGTTTTAATATTTCTTTTTATCATATATAGCTGGTTCTATCGTATACGACCATCAGTTGTTCACGAACCATTTAAACCATTTGATGTTGATTATTTTACAAATAACTGGAATGACTACCTACCCAATCCCAATCAGGTATAGACTAAACATTAAATTATTATTTTTGTAAAAGACATTCATTAATCTAGGTAGCTTATGTTTTCTGTTACAATATGATATAGTTCAGATGGAAGCCATTTGATTTGCCAGATAAAGAAAGCAAAGTTGATTTTGTTCAGGTACTACAGTACATGTCTACTAGCTTAGCAGTGCAAAGCTGGGGCAGATACAAGAGGGTGGGTTGGGGTGCAGCTTCCCCTACCTCCACCCCACCTCCACCCCACCCCCACCTCCACCCACCCCCAACCTTATTTAAATAAGACATTTTTATCAACATTTGTGTTGACAAAGTGCATCTAAATAAATTATAAAAACCGTTTAAACATTTTATTTTAAAGGTTGTAATTGTACATTTAAAAGCACACAAATTAATACATGATATAGCTTCAGAGGGCAACTTTTTATGGTTAAAGAGTGGGTGTAATCAACTTCATGGCATTTGTAGCTTAATCTTTATCTACTATATTTTTGGAACTTCAAATTAGGCATGATTTTATGCAAAATGATGACATGAATCCAACTGCTCCTTTGTCGACCCACTGTTCATTATTTAAAATTATAATTTCAATAATTTCACCTCTCAACTCCACTCCAATATTTTGTCCAGCATCAACACTGATCCAAGACTTAATTGGTTTGAGTATATGCTTTGAATAAAAGTTAAATTATCACATTCAATGATTCTTAGGGATTGAGAACTATATGTGGTGCTGGGGATTCAAGAGTACGAAATGGTGCTGCTATCCATATATATTCCTGTAATACATCAATGAATGAGACGTAAGGGTGGCTAGATGGCAATGCTTTCTCTGATATTATTATATTATATTATAATATCATTATTATATCATTTTCAGATGTTTTTACAATTCTGATGGAGATTTTCTTATTGGTATGACTGTCCAAAACATTTATTTTCTCTCCCAATTATCTGTCTGAAGTAATTTACATATTTTGTTCGCTTTTTTAGTTCCACAAAAAGGATGTTTAGACATTATTACAGAATTTGGGAAGTTTCTGGTAAAACCTCATGAAATATGTGTTATACAGGTACCTTAAACTATATGGATACTAGGATACATAAAGGCATATACATGTATGATACTATATGGATACAGTGATACACACAGGTACATATGTGTATGATATTTTCGTTTCATTTTTATTTATTCATTGTTTAGCAAGGAATGAGGTTCAGTGTTCATATTTCAGAACCTTCCCGTGGATACATTCTTGAAGTATTCGACGGCCATTTTGTTTTACCAAATTTGGGACCTATAGGTACATCAGTGAGAAGGGGGGATATTTTTGTCTTGAGTCATGCTCATTTTTACTCATTTATTTAGGTGCTAATGGTCTGGCAAACCCACGTGACTTTTTGACCCCAGTGGCGTGTTTTGAGGATGCGCGCGCACACAGTGGTTTTACTGTCATTAATAAGTATCAAGGATCTTTATTTTCCGCCAAACAGGTGAATTTCTTTGAACTATAGATATCTGTATACAATGGCGTCATGCTTTTCTACTACAATTATTGTCATGTGATTGTTATTAGTACAATTCAAATTGTAATCAAAGAGTAACTTTACCACTTTTATGTTTGGACGTTGACAATAAACTTGTAAAATACAACTCGTACAATTACAATCAAAATTAGCGCTTGCAGATTTCAAACATCGTTCATTCATCAAATAAGCATGAAGGCCTAAGATGAACTTAAAGTTAACACATTTGCCTGTACGAAATCTCAAATATTGAACAGTCTGTATTTCCCGATGATCTACCATTAAGCGATCATTTTTCTAGACAAAAACAGTGTTTGTAAAACACTGCTTCAACTTTATTTCAACTATAATCCATATTATTATGATTAGAAGTGCTTGATGTTAATATTCATGTCAATGCTTGAAAACACGAAAGAGATCAATTAAAATTTGTTGATAGAATTGCGAAATTGTATTCTTTGTAACATCAGTAATGTTCAATATAATTTTGGAGATTGCTTTCGTACCCAAACAGGTGATGTTATTCGACTTTACTATTTGAACTAAAGTATGGCATTTATTTATATAAAGTTCAGTTGTGATGATTGACTGTATAATTGTCAAATCTCTTAGTGTTCGTTGGTGTTTAGTTGAGTCCTGAGAAAGGCTGTTAATGTTGACAAATGTAGTCATCTTGACTGTGACCAAGATGTCAAAACATCAACAGCAACAATCTTTCTACGCACTGCACTAAACTGGACGGCCCACATATACAAACGTGTAAAAATTTTATAATTCTACAGTCAATAGTCACCACTAAACTATAACGCTCTCGAACGATTCGCTGTGTAAAATCTCTGATGATTTTGTTCATATTATGTAAAATATCATTTGCTACCAATTTCTGCAATATCTTTACAATAAATTCTGTATATTTTAGACTCATTCACCGTACGATGTCGTGGCCTGGTTTGGTAATTATGTACCGTATAAGTACAATCTTTCTACGTTTATGGTCATCAATGCCGTTGCGTTTGATCATGCTGTAAGAAATACCTGTTTATCCTTGTTCATCCCTCGCAGACTTGTTAACACGTACATATTTGTACTATAGGATCCCTCCATTTTTACTGTCTTGACGTGTCCTAGTACCATGCCAGGAGTGGCTATCGCTGATTTTGTAATTTTTCCACCTCGATGGAGTGTTAGTGAACATACATTTCGACCTCCATACTATCACAGTAAGTTTTATTTTTTAACGTACTAATATCATGTCCGCTGTAGTTTTTAAATTGGACATTATTTGTGCTGCAGGACTGTGTAGAATAAAGTAAATGGTTTGAACCCGGGAGTATCGTTACATGTTTGTAAATGTAGATCGTCCAGGTTGGTATAGTCCTGAGAAGGACTGTTTTTCTTGTTGTTGACTGACGTTTCGACAACCTTAGCGGTAGTCATCTTCAGAGTCAAATGAAGCTTGACAACAAAAACAGTCCTTCTCAGGACTATACCAACCTGGACGATCGACATTTACAAACATGTAACGATACTCCCGGGTTCAAACCATTTACCGTGTAGAATGTTCAACTTTGTTCAACTTTTTCAATTCTCTTGTGTTATTTTAGGAAATTGCATGAGTGAGTTTATGGGACTTATTTACGGCAATTACGAAGCAAAGGTATTTTTGATTTGATTATTTCTAAAAGTTTTTGTGGTTTAAGTTTTTCATTAAAGTGTTCCATACTTTGGAATTTTTCTAAATGAAACTTACAGGAGTATTTAAAATTCATTTCCATTACTCTACATAAGTACTTTAGCTTATAGCTACAAAAACCAAATTAATATAAAAGTTACTTGGTATTGTCAATGGCGGGAACGGACGATATGTGACGATTTATTTTATGTTGTTTAGGAAGAAGGTTTTGCTCCTGGAGGCGCAAGTTTACACAGTATGATGACACCACACGGTCCAGATAAACAATGTTTTGATAAAGCATCTACTGTTAAAGATTTAAAACCTCAAAGAGTTGCTGATGGCACAATGGTGACGTAAATATATATTTGAAGGGACGATGGGGAGTAAGGGGGGAAAGGCATGGTTAAGTTAAAGGGAAAGTTAGCCATGACATTTGTCAATGTTATATTTTGAACCAAACTCTTTTTCCCATCATTTTTACGTAAAGCTGTGTGGTTTGGCAAAAATTGATCGTTTGTCAAAAGAGCACGACTTGTAAAAATGCATTTCGTGGTAAAGATAAAACCCTTTCTCCTTGCGCTGTTTTTGAGAATTGTAAACTCCATTTAAACTTGCTCTTAATGAAGTATTCGAAATCGAAGCGTAAACATATATTAAAGTGTAGAAACACACATTACAATTAAAAACATCACACCTAAATCACACATCACAACTAAAAATATTTCACTTCACACTAATTCACAATGACAATACACATTTCCTGCACACACAATACAATGACGTAAGAACCAGATAACAAAACGGCTAACCTGACGTTTACTCCTCATTTGACTCTGAAGATGACTACCGCTAAGGTTGTCGAAACGTCAGTCAACAACAACAAAAACAGTCCTTCTCAGGACTATACCAACCTGGACGATCGACATTTACAAACATGTAACGATACTCCCGGGTTCAAACCATTTACTTTAAAGTGTAGAAAGAAAGTCAAAGTATAGGACTTTATACAAAAAATGCAATTTATGTTTTTAGGCGTTTATGTTTGAGTCTTGTCTCAGTTTGGCAGTTACTAAGTGGGCAGCTGAAACCTCAGAAAAGCTTGACAATAGTTATTACAAGGTCTGGTCTGATATTTCAAGTCACTTCGATCCAGAATGGAAAATGGATAAGTCTTAAATGATACGTAATTTGGACTACGATAGTCTATAAAATTGACATAATATACTCGATAAATATATATAATTATAATATTCTTAACTGCATAAATCAGGTTATTCTCAGTTTGTGTCCAGTCTTTTCATCGCGAGATTTATCCTTTGGATTTGTACATACGGCGTACCTATTTTGTAACGACAAACATGTGAGAAAGATATCACTCCATTTTCGCTGAAGTTCAGTGTTAGAGTAATATGGCTACCTTAGCTGAAGAATTATTGTGGCTTACAAAACCATCGCCAGCGAAGATAGATCTAGAAAGCTTTGACGACGATTTTAGCGCTTTACTTGTGGAAAAAGATCAAGTTGATGAGAATGTCGAAGTAAATAAGAGTAATTTCAGAGCAAAAACTGACGTTTTATTGGCTGATAAAGATACAAGGTACGCTGGAGAGACAGTGTCAAGAAAAGATGTTAATGAAGAAGATAGCGATGACCCGCTGACAGATGATGGTTAGTAATAATGGAATGGCATTTTTTCGTGATAAATATTATTTTTCCATTTTTAGTATGTGATTTATTGGAAAATGGAAAGACGGGGGGGAAAATTAGGAGTAGTTTATGTGCCATACCGCTTACGTAGAGCTTACTACATACTAAACTACACTCATTCCTCCAAACCAAAACCTTTTTCTTACATATAACCTTGCTTGAATGTTGTTTGCCATCTTTAAAGCAGGGTATCCTTTTTTTGTCTCAAAGATTATTATTCATATTGACCACAATGTTTATATTGGAAATATTCTTTACACCTTGCAAATCTTTGCCTATGATTATTAAGTAATTGAACTGACTGTAAAACTTTTTATGTTTTTACAAGGCTCAGAAGAAGTTGATGTCAATTACAAGAACCATCTTAAGACCATGTTAAGTGAAAAATATAATTTGGATGATTCATCAAGTGACGATGAATTTAAAGAATTCAGTGAAATTGATGATAGCGGTTACGAAGCATCAGCTCAATGTGAACAGGATGAGGAGAATGAAGTTGGAAAAAGTGAACATGTAGATGAAGAAGTTGAAGTGACAGAAGAAGAAGAAGTTGAAGGGGACGAGGAAGATGAAGGGAAGAAGGAGAAAAAGAAGATGAGAAAGAACAAGAAGAAGAGTTAAGGACATTATTACAACAGAATAAAGCTGAAGTTGAAAGAGGAAGGCTGTTGTTAACCAAATTGGTATGTTTTGTTTAAATAGTAATGAAGTAAACTTTCTCTAAGTTATGATAACGTGAACTCTACTTTTCAACTTGTAAATTATAATTAATCCTGATGCCAGCTAGCTACTTTTCTTAGCTATAACTTTATCACACTTTATCACACTTTTCTTAACTTTATCACACTTTTCTTGGCCATATGTTGTTTAACTAGAAAATAATAGCAAAATATTTTGAAAATGAAAACCATTCATGAAATTGCTATAGCCCTATGGGACAGTATGTTGGAAAATCGTATCAGATTACAAAAGATGTTGGTTGATGTTAACAAGTTACCTCAATGTGAAATGTACAAAAAGATAAATGAAATTGGTGTCAGTCAGATTAAGGATCCACTATATAATAGTAAGTTTTTGAGAATATTTATGAAACTTGTAGAATCATCGCATACTACACCAAAAATATTTCTTTTTTAGCTCAACAAAAATTATTAAACTTGCTGCACAATATGTTGATATTACAACAATCATTATATGCAAGTAACAATGATTTGATGAAAACATTGGAGAAGACTGGTGACCAGTCACGTGACCAAGATGATGATGATGAAGATATTCCTAGTGATGTTGATGAACAGAGAAGTGAAACCATCCATGATTTAGAGATTGATGAAGAGAAAGATGATTTCATATTACCTAGGAAGAGAAAGTTAAATATGGTAAAATTTTATTCTTTGATATTTTATTTTCTTAAAGTTAATGGTTATGTTTTGTTTAAGAGAGTGAAAATTTGTTTACAGTATAATTTTAAAATGGGAAATTTTAGTGAATAAATCATTATTGTTTTATTGAAGACTTTGGAAGATTATTCTTCACAAATAACAAAACGTCATTCAGCATTTCAACGTTTTCAAGACTCGACAATTGAAAAATGGAATGAAAAAACGCAACTTGCTGCAGGGAAAGTTAGCAGTAAGGTAAGGGATTGTTAGGAACAACTTGAGGGAGTGTTAGGAACAACTTGAGGGAGTGTTAGGAACAACTTGAGGGAGTGTTAGGAGCAACTTGAGGGAGTGTTAGGAAGCAACTTGAGGGAGTGTTAGGAGTAGGAACAGGAGTGTTAGGACTTGAGGGAGTTAGGAACAACTTGAGGGAGTTTAGGAACAGGAGGAGGAACAACTTGAGGGAAACAACGGAGGGAGGAACAACTTAGGGAGTTGGAACAAGGTTAGGGAGGAACAAGGAGGAACAGGGGTTAGGAACAAGGAACAAGGTTAGGGAGGAACAAGGGAGGAACAACGTTAGGGAGTTAGGAACAAGGAGGGAGTTAGGAGGGAGGAACAACGTTAGGGAGTTGTTAGGAACAAGGGGATTGTTAGGAACAACTTAGGGTTTTAGGAACAACTTGAGTTAGGAACAAGGTTAGGAGTTAACAAGAGGGATTGTTAGGAACAAGGTTAGGGATTGTTAGGAACAACGTTGGGATATTGAAGAGATAATTCGATGTTGCGAATATTTGATTATAATGTTTTTATCTTGTAGTCATTTAGTACATTTGAAAGATCAACTTTAAACCAAATACGACAGGTCAGTAATTTAAAAAAACGTTACATTGATTTCTCTTTCTTATCTTGATGCAAACATTCATGGAAGGAAGAAAATCTTTCGTCAATTTAACTCAGCTATGAACGTATCATTTAGATTCTCAAGGATAAAGATAGACTCATCAAAAGAACTCAACTAAAGAGAAGTTCGTACAGAGTTTTAGGAAAATTTGAAGATAATATCAATGATAATTCTATGGTACGTAAGCGGGTACGATTCACTGAAATTCGTACCAAAATTTCCGGTCATTATGTTCTTAATTCTATGAATGTTAATGTGTTTAACAACAAAGCGAGGAATTGTGTGATCGTTTAAGGGATGTTAAGGGTTCTTGATGTATTTAGAACCAACGTGATGTACATTTGAAAGATTACGATACAGAAGTATTTGATGATGATGATTTTTATCACCAGGTACAGTTTTATTTTAAATGGAATGCTATCAGTAAACACTTGTAAGATGACATTTTATGTTGTGATGTGAAATAACGTTGAGTCTTGAAAGTTGCCTCCCCCCCAGGCCCCTAACGCAACCGTCCTCTCAAAAGTAAACGTACTCTTTATAGAACTTATATCCTTCATTATCCAATTAAGACGTTCATGTACATTAGTATCAACTACCACAACCTACCACAACTTTAAACAGACTGAAAAATACTTTATATATACCGGTAACGTTGATTAATATTTAACGACAGAAGTTAACCAATGCTGAGATAAACAACTCAAAACTAAGCGACCTCCCAAACTAAGCGACCTCCCAAACTAAGCGACCTCCCAAACTAAGCGACCTCCCAAACTAAGCCTCTCCCTCCCTAAAATTAGCCGCCCATTGAGGTCATTAATTTCGAATGTAGCCCTATAGTTATACTGTAACATGAATCTTGTCTTCTCTACAGCTACTTAGAGAATTTATCGAAAGAAAATCTGGTGTTGATCCTAATGATTCAGTTACAATGGGAAGGTGACACAAAAGTTTATGTATAAATTTCACAGTGGGTACATATGATGTGTTTGTTATAAGTCGTATTTGGTTATTTATTGTTTTAGACAATGGCTTGAAGTGCAACGTTTAAGAAATAAAGTAAAAAGAAAGGTTGACACTAAAGCGAGTAAAGGAAGAAGATTAAGGTTCGTGAATTATGAATTTTATTGTTTGATGGATAATTTGGTATAAAGTAAATGTTTTCAACCCGGGAGTATCGTTACATGTTTGTAGATGTAGATCGTCCAGGTAAGTATAGTCCTGAGAAGGACTGTTTTTGTTGATGTTGACTGACGTTTCACAATTTTATTTTTCATCAGAATCAAGTTGAAATGAGTCAATTGAAAGTGACTTCAAATAATGATGTTCAAACATCAGTCAGCACAATCTTTCTCAGGACTGCACTGACCTGCAGGATCAAGATCTACAAACATATAATTGTGTACATAGATGGATAGTTCGGTATATAGATTGTTAATTTGGTGTATAGATGGATTTAAGGAATGAAAGATGTTTTATGTGTTTGCTCAGGCTAATGCAAGAGACCTTTTGGAAGAACTCGAAAGCAAACGTTTTAATTTTTCCTGAAAATGTGTTCATGATTGATTTGCAAATTCTCTTTGATTGATTGGTTGATTTAATTGGTTGAGGTCAGATGTTTTTTGCCCCGGCTAAAACGCAGCTAATCAGCGCATGCGTTCTATTGTTTTTTCATTTTATAAAGTTTGGTATATACTGTATAAATGGCTAAATAGATAGTTTCATTTATTCTTTAAAAGGTACGATATACATTCGAAGCTCGTGAGTTTTATGGCACCTCAACAAAAAGGAACAATGACAGATTCATCAAGGTTTATATTATATTATATTTTACTGCAATATATAATCTTTGTATGATCTTTATTGTTAAGATTTCTCTATTGTTTTTCTTTAGAAACGAATTATTTACATCGTTGTTTGGAAAACGCCAACCATCAGAAATTGGTGATATTTCTTTATTCATGTAAGAAAATCATCGTTGGTATGAAAAATGACAATGAAAACAGATGTATACATGCCGGTGAAGAATAAATTGAAAGAAATTTTTAACATCTCACACGTTTGCATTGTCATTTATTTTTCTCCATACCTTCCCCCCTGCCTACAATGCTGTATACAATGCTGTGAACAATGTATCCCCCCTGTATACAATGCTGTGAAATCTTGGTTCACAGGTACATAGAACTTCCTTGATTAATTTATCTTAACAGATGAGCTGACAAGTTTCTACCCGTAATTTATCTTTTGAAGTTTGAACTCTTTAATAATAATTAATAATATTTAATTATTAGAATTATATTATTAAAATTATATTATTAAATTATGTTATTAAAATTATTTAATAATAATTACTTGACGTTTTGGATACTTTGGTGTAAATGCGCTTGCAACTGCAAGGTGGACAATGCCCTTCCATATTTTCCATACTATGTTCTTTATATATACGTAATATTTTTAAAATGTTGTTAACATCAAATGTATGTATAGTGTGTACCCCCGCCAAAAAAATGGTTGAAACTACTATGCCGGCTCCACCAGTTATGAAATTTTCAACAAATGTCGTGAGCTTAAGGGATATGGAGGGATATTTATGATGAGCAAACTAGGGGCCTGGGTCAAGTGTTAAATTTTGGCGCCAAAAGTAACGAGGAAGAAGGACTATGAAAATGTCAGTGTTTATTTCAAAAATACAAACTATTTTTTTGTATTTCAAACCATTTTCGAACTGAAATGAACGTGTATGCTGCGCTTATATACTTTGTGGTTTATATTTCTGTTTTGCCTTTTGTAAATTCCCTTGAATTTGACAACTTTTACGTCGAGGTTTGTAGTAAACTTTTTAGATTGATGGATCCTTGAAAAGACCCAAAGTTGAACATTAGACTTCTTTAGAAATCTGGACACTCGAAAGCAAAGCCAGGAGAGATCGCAGTTGTGTTTTGTAAGTATTTCTTAAACGGTAAACAGTCTTATATAAACGGTAAACAGTCTTATATATATTGGACAGTATTGCTGTCATTCATTAACGGACATATTTTTTTTCAGTTATGACTGTGGCGAATTCCGGCGTGAGTACGAAAAAGGTACAATCAAAAACATAAAATGTTGTTGGAATCATCCAGGAATCTCAGGAAAAAAGGATTGTGATGTACAAAAAATGTGTTTTCAACGCTGCAATATCCTTAAAATTCAATTCAATTTAAAGTCGTGTTTTTCCTGTTTCAGTCCATGGATTTGCATGGCGGAATGACTGTAACACTAGAGCCTTCAAGAAAAGCAAACATAACTTACCTTTTTACGAATTTGGTAAAGTTTGAAAAGCATTATTTGATAATGGAGTGCATGAAATGAATTCCCTCATCTCTTAAATCCTTTGTTTGACATTTTTTAATTTTAGTATCCTTTGGACAGAATTGGTTATTGTGTGTTTCATTTGTGGGATAAAAAAAGCAAATTTGCTCACACAATACGCTTCAATACGGTTTATGGAGAGAAAGACGACAAAACACTGTTGGGATCTTTTTACAGTAAGAAAATTTACGTTTGGTCAATGAAATATTATTGTGATGTACTTTATTTTAATATATATCATAGATTCTTTTGTTGGAGGAGAGAATAATACCAAAAAATGTGAAACAGTGGATTTGGTAATGTATTGTGTAATTTATACGATAAATTATACGTAGCTACTCCAAAAAAACATCTTGTAAACTCAAAATTTGCGTCATATGTGCAAGAGACGTGATTTAAAAGCGATGTTTCAACTTTTTTTTTGTGATTATCAAGCCAAAATGATGTTTTCTGGATTATGTTTTAACTTATGTTTCTTCAAATTCTCGGCCGGAAAAGGTTGTTTTATAACTTCTACTGGATTTCATATAAAGTAAATGTTTGAACCCGGCAGTATCGTTACATGTTTGTAAATGTAGATCGTCCAGGTTGGTATAGTCCTGAGAAGGACTGTTTTTGTTGTTGTTGACTGACGTTTCGACAACCTTAGCGGTAGTCATCTTCAGAGTCAAATGTACGTCTGCTTTATCGATTCTTCGATCCTTCTCAAGGAAAGATATTAATAGCTGGTCAAGATATTCGTGACGTAACGTTAGACAGTTTACGAAGGTGCTTGGGTGTTGTACCACAGGTAACCCATTGCTCAAACATAAAACATAAACAAAAAATGCAAATATTTTATAAATTTTAACATCAATTGACTCTGAAGATGACTCTGAAGATGACTACCGCTAAGGTTATCGAAACGTCAGTCAACAACAACAAAAACAGTCCTTCTCAGGACTATACCAACCTGGACGATCTACATTTACAAACATGGATTTCATATAATATGATAAAGATTGATAGTAAACTAGGGCAAACTGTATAAGTTGGAACTTACATAAGCATGTTTAGTATGATTGTACGACGTATAAAATAACTCAAACTTTTTTCATAAAGGACAACTTGTAGTTGAAAAATCTCATTTTCTCTCATATTTTACTTTAGGATCCCAGAAAGAAGTGCAAACCAGTAAACTGCGTGCAAAAATATAACGGTAAAAGAAATTTCTTCCGTCGTGAAACAAAATTATGCGAGCCGGTTCATGAATGTTTTACCAGTAAAGATGAAGATGGATTACCCACAACGGTGAAATTTACCATTTAAATTGTACTCATAACTATTTTCACTTGTGTGTTGACTGTTTTTCCTCCAAATTTCTTTTCAAAGGCGTTTGATAAAGATCACAACAAATGTAAAAGTTTAACACAAAAAAAACTAAGTCGAGAAGAGGAGGAAAATATGAAGAGACACATGAAACGTCGCATGGACGATGCAGAGAAAGAAAATACTCACATAATGGTCCCGATGATAAGGTTTCGACTAAATTTTCAACTTCATTTTGTTTGACGATTTTGGTGAATTTTTCCATCTCGTTTTTTGTAGAAAAATGTTTCTTCTCATATACTTTTTCTCATTGCTCGCTATGATGATGCGTATTGAGGGACTGGGGGAGGCTATAGGAGATAGGGGAGGCTTTAGGAGATAAGGGAGGCTATAGGAGATAAGGGAGGCTATAGGAGATAGGGAGGCTATAGGAGATAGGGGCTATAGGAGATAGGGGAGGCTATAGGAGATAGGGGAGGCTATAGGAGATAGGGGCTATAGGAGATAGGGGAGGCTATAGGAGATAGGGAGGCTATAGGAGATAGGGGAGGCTATAGGAGATAGGGAGGAGGAGATAGGAGATAGGAGAGGCTAGGAGATAGGGGAGGCTATAGGAGATAGGGAGGCTATAGGAGATAGGGGGAGGCTATAGGAGATAGGGGGAGGCTATAGGAGATAGGGGGAGGCTATACTTTCATTACAAATGCTTTGAAAATCGTTTCCATCAACATATCGGCTCCAAATTTTTTTCTGCTGTGATGAATCCACCCTGATAAGTCTCACCCCCAATTACAGAAACGTTCCAACGCCCCCGGTTTTTAAAGCTATCATTTATTAATAGAATACAATTCGCTGTAACCATGGTCAACGTGCTGGTGATATTTGTGTTTGCGATGATGGTTGGAAAACAGATACATCCAATGTTCCTTTGGGCGATCCAAAGTTTGTTAATGATTGGTGTAATGTAAGGACGAGAAAAAAACCTTTCTTATCTTATCATTTACAGAAACGTTTTATGATAGTTGTATCCTTTTCACTGTAATTTCTCTATATTTCAGAGATGGGAAACTTCTTAATTTCCTGAGTCTTCACCTGTTTTTCAAGTTACTTTTCTTAACATTACATGTGTAGGGTCTTTCTCTTACCAGCTTTACTTTATTGCTAACGTGGTTTTGGATAATATATCGTTATATGTACCCACCTTGTGATGAAGAAAATGATTTGAAGCCCACGGATTCACAGCCCGACATAAAAGCCTCCTTGGAAGGATGCGACTCGTATGTTCATGTAATAGGCAGTTTTTACATCATCAGCTACTAAAGATGTTGTATTAAATCTTTTTAGAAAAGCTGTCATTCAAAGTAACAGATTTGTTATCTTTCATAAGACGTACTGCCAAACGTCTTTCACATTTTCAATCAACCGAAAAGGAGCAGTCTGAAAATGTTGAAGAAAATGTTGGACTGCTACAAGATGTCGATGATGTCGTGCAGGATAACGTCAACGTGTCTAGTAAAGATGATCAACAATTCCAGAATGTCGTTCATCAATACGCGACATCTTCTGCTGACCAATCACAAGAAAATGTTGGACTACAAGATGTCGATGATGATGTGCAGAATACCGTCAACATGTCTAGTAAAGATGATCAACAATTCCAGAATATCGTTCATCAATACGCGACATCTTCCGCTAACCAATCACAAGAAAAAAAAGAACCATCTACTTCATTACGACAAGAAAATATTTTTCATGCACAATCATTAAAAGAGCCATCAACAATCAGAGATTCATCACGACAACATCGCAGTTATTCTTTACCTTCGAAAACAAGCGATGAACGTATATTTCAAGCTTTATCACTTCAACAAAGAAGTTTCTCCCTTCCATCCAACTCTCTACGTTCGAAATCAATGTACGTATAAGAAACCTTTGAAATTTTTAATACATTAATCATTCATGATACATTTTTATAAAGCTCGTTTGACAGCGATCGACGGATTGTTTCCAGACGCAGAAGACGCGGTGGAGTAACTTTCACTTTACAAGGTATGTACGTATTTTGATGTAAGTAGAAAAACATAACTATACTACTTGGTTTTTCTATATTGACTCTATTTTTACTCTATATACTTTTCAGGTCCGCCTTGCAGGCCTTTGCTTTTACCTCCCCCAGTGACTGAAATCTTGTCAGATTCAGATTAACATCATTCTCATTTTTTAACAACTTGATGTGAAACCATTTTGTTGTTGTTAGAAACGTGGTTACTATATTAAATATTAACCTTGACTTGTTTAAGTTGCAAGGATTTAAGACAGAGTACCCAGTGGCTTAGCCAGGCTGCAAGTTGGTTATAGACTCAAATATATGCAGAAATTTAACACCAAAGTATTTTCACAGTAGAATTTAACTGGCTGGCTATGCCACTGATGGTACAGCTTTGTGATTTATGGATAGTTCAACTGTCAATCATTAACAACAAAATACAAATTTGTATATTCTAATTCTGAAAGCAGTTGTAATTTAATACTTTTACGAGTCAGTTAGCTTTTTGATGGAAGGACTTTGTAGGGATTTAGTATACCATACGGATCAAACATTTTCTTTAAATCTTTCATGATATTAATGGCTTCGGGAGTTTTAGAATAGTGAAGATATTTTGTCTTTTTCATTCCTACACCATGTTCAGCACTGATGCTTCCTCCACACTTCTGTACCCATTCAAATATATAAGGTTCAAGTAAATGGTGAATTCTAACATCATAGTCTTTGGTGACAATATTAAGATGAAGATTACCATCTCCAATGTGACCATATCCTGATACAATTAGAACTTCATTACCAATCCTCTCTCGAAGATCTTCAACAATATCATACAACCTTGGAACAGGTATTGATATGTCATATTTATATACATAACCTAACTGAACAAGTCCTACTGTTATATTCTCTCGTACTGCCCAGATACTTGCGATCTTCTGGCCATCAGTAGCAATTGTACCATCTTGAACAAGTTTCTCATTCATCAACCATTCCATAAACATTGTCAATTTTTCTTCATCGTGTGTTGCATTAGAACCAGATGTTTCAATTAGAACATAGAATGGGCTCTCTTGTATTGGATTACTCATATTAAGAACTTCTGTTACTTTCACACTTTCTTTATCCATCATTTCAAACGCAGATAAGATTTCTCCCAGCATTGATTTCGCTGCTTTAAATATCATTTGAAGGTCTTCATAACTTTCGCATCCCAGCATGGCCAAGTTGACCGATCTGGATGAGTAAGGGACACATATAGACGCCGCTGTAATGACCCCAAGAGTACCTTCGGAACCAATAAACATATGTTTTAGATGATAGCCAGTATTATCCTTTCTACTTGTGGACAGTGTATTAATTATTTGACCATTAGGAAGGACAGTTTCAAGACCTAACACTGTTCCATGAAGTGATCCGTAGCGTAGAAGTCTGAGACCACCAGCATTAGTAGCAATATTTCCACCAATCATACAGCTTCCTTTAGCACCTAGATCCAAAGGCATTACAAAACCTTTTTCTGATAAGAATTGATCAACTTTCTCTAAGATGCAACCAGCTTGGCATGTCAATATACCAGATACAGTATCGAAACTAATAATTTCATTCATTAATTCTAATGAAAGAATTACTTCATCAAAGATTGGTGTACTTCCACCAACTAATCCTGTATTACCACTTTGAGGAACAACTGCAATCATTTTACTGTTGCAATAAGACAGAATTTTAGAAATCTCTTGTGTTGTTTTGGGTTTCAGCAACACCTTACCCTGACCCCGTATAGACTTAAGCCAGTCCATATTTCTTGTTGCAATTTCCTCTGCACCCTCTATTACACGATGAACATCTAGAATGTTGGTGAAACTCTCTAGATCTTCCTCATCGACTACTTTATAATCTCCACGCTTTAATTCAGGATATATCTCATTAGTTAATGGAGGTATCGAACTTAGACTACGATATACATTTTTGAACAATTTTTGGAAATAATTAACACCTAGCAAAGCCATTGTTCATAATTCTTGTGGGAGAAGAATTGGTCAACTAGGAAATATGACGTCATTGTCTAACACTAGATCCCAGACTCCTATACTGTAGTAATTTTCATCGGTTGACCTGGCACTGGCAGGCAAGCCATCTGTTTTCACAGCTAGAAATATTGTTTTGATCAAAATTCCTCTAACTTTCATGATTTCCTTGATTGAATACCGATATAAATTGGCGAAAAGCACCCGAAGATATTGAAAGTGTATTCAGCGGTTGAAAAACGTGGTAACTTTACGCAAAAATGGAGTGTCTAGGTTGTATTTTATCCAGTTAAAAAATATTCCGTACTTTGTCAACATTATGGTTTCATCTTTATGAACTTATGACTCATAAATACGAAGCGCTGCAAAAGATGTCGCCGAAACGAAAATGGGAAGAGTTTCCTGGTAGAAACAAATTTTACCTTGATGGAAGATTTATAATGGCAAAGGCAAATGGTGTTTGTATGTTCACTGCATTTTTGATAATATCAACAAGCATATTATTTTTTGTTTTCGAGTAAGTTCATTTTTTCGTTTTCATATATTTCTATATAAACAGACGCATAGAAGTATTTTTTTTTACAAATTTATAATTATTGCGCATTTTAACTTTTTTTTGTACTGATTTTTATTTAATTATTAATATCATTCAGCAAGAGTTTATATGTTTTACTGAGGAACTTAACACTTTTGCTTTAATTTTGTTTGGAAGTTAATAAGTAGTTTATTAGTTTGAAATTTTCTGTATCATACAAGTTCTTAAATAAATCATATCTTATTTATATAGCTCTCCTTACCTATATAAGAATGTTTCAAAGGCTGTACCATTTATTGCTGCGTGGCTCTTCCTCTTTTCATTGGGAGCTCTAGCAAGAGCAGCTTTATAGATCCAGGAATTATTCCAAGAGCCTCACCTGAGAGGCTGCATATGTTGAAAAACACATTGGTAAGATTAAATCTGAAAATTGAGAAGCTATTGATGGAGTTTAAATACCAGCTTTTTTAAATATAGCATTGGAAGTAAGTCAATCCCAAGGCTATCGTCCACCAGCACGAACAAGAGACATTACTGTGAATGGGCAAAACGTGAAATTGAAATATTGTTTTACTTGTAAAATATTTCGTCCACCGAGGGCATCACATTGTAGCATGTGTGACAACTGCGTTGGTGAGTTTTGTAATGTTAAGTAAATATTACCTTGTCGTGGATTATATCAATGTTATATTTTATTTTAGATCGTTTTGATCATCATTGTCCATGGGTATGTTCTATTGATGTTGTTACTGCAACTAACCTCTTTTTAACTACCATTACTCTTTACTTTAGGTTGGAAATTGTGTTGGAGAAAGGAATTATAGATTTTTCTATCTGTTTTTAGTTTCTTTATCAATTTATTGTGTGTACATCTTTTCATTTGTTATTCTGCACTTAGTTCTATGTAAGTGTTTCTCATTTCCTTACATACCTCTTGATTTTAATCATGTCAGGTTGTTTTCATAAGTAATGATGATTTTTATATTGACATATGATTTCAGTGTCAAAAGATGAAGGTAGTTTTCTTCATGCTTTGAAAACTTCTCCAGCTAGATATCCTTCAAATTCTTCTCATATGTGGATTGTATATTTGACCTCATATATTTTGTACTTAAACTTTTCTTAACCTATCATACCATACTAGAGGCCATTGTCTGTTTCTTTTCTATTTGGTCGGTCCTCGGCTTAGCCGGTTTCCATAGTTACCTAGTGGCAACCAATCAGACGACAAATGAAGATGTGAGCAAATTGAAATATTATGGATTGTCATAGAGACCTTCTTAATTCATTTAAGAAAATTTTATTTCAGATCAAAGGGACATTTTCATCTCGCCGAGGACAAAATATGTACAATCCGTACAGTAGGGGATCAGTGTGGGCGAATTGTATTGAACTTTTGTGTGCGCCTGTGAAACCAAGGTACAATAAAATTTGCTGGAGAAATGTTTTAAAATTATTCTCAACTTTGCTCAATGTTACCATTACAAATATTTTAAAGCTTGCTAGATCTCAGAGGTGTTGTGGTTCCAGATCCAAGTGAAAATGCCTGGCAAGGACAGTATGGCTCGGTTGCTACAAATCAACAGGTGTTTGTAAATTGGGAATATTTTCAGGAATCATTATTGAAGTATAAATATTCTTGTTATCAGTAATGAATACATGAATGAACTTTTCTCTTTAGCCTGCAACACCCGTAACTTCTCTCATGCAGACCACGTGTACGGAACCCACAGGTGTCAGTAGTACAAGCGATGCTAATAATTTATCTGAGCAAAGGAAACCTCTCATGTCTAATTATCAATCAAATAATGACCAAGGAAATTTATTGTCTGAGGAAAGTGAACTTGGTATTGTCAAATTGAGCACTGTATGAGAGACAATTTAACATATTCATACAGGTAGATTTTTATTGTGGAATTTGGTTAAATCACTTTTTTACATCGAAAACATTAAAAAACAATTTTCTCAAATATTAAAATCATAATTTAGCCATCTCCACTTGTGCATTAAATATTGCAATGTTTAATAAGTTTAATACTTTTTCATGTATTACCTTAATTATTTAATGTAAGTTAGTAGTTAGTGGTGTACTTTATTGATTTGAACTGTATGTATTAATGACAATTGAGTTCTTAGAAATATTTTTGTGTTGAGACTCGTCAATTATGCAATGATAAATTGCCGAAATGTAGAATGTGTCGTCATTAAGGAATTATAATGGATAAAATGTGTTCTCATTAAGGAATTATAATGGATAAAATGTGTTATTAAGGAATTGTAATGGATAAAATGTGTTGTAAGTATGATATAAATTAAATGTCTCAAAAATAAGGTAGCTGCATACGAAGCACACAGCTTCATAAATTTTGCAGTTTTGTTCAGCATGCGAATTAGTTCAGAAAAAACGATGTGCAATTTTTTTGACAAAAGTGTTTCTTTAGAGGCATAATCAAATCGATATTACGTTATTTATTATAGAGCGCTAATTGCCAAATTAATATTTTTAAAGGTGACCAAATTCATATGATTTACGACAGTGTTTTTCGTTAAAACCGCTGATTTTTGAACATCGTTTGAAAAAGTGATGTGCAATTGTTTTCATTTTAGCTAAAACGATGTGCAAATTGCACATTGCACACCGTTAATTCGCACACTGGTTTTGTTTTTCCACCAACTTGCTGGATATTGTAGCACTATTCCAGTAAATAAATCACCATTTAACCATACAATGACCAGCTTCAAACGCAAAGAAACAATCAAAAGAAATGAGTTAAGTGATGATAATTTTTCCACTACCACAAGTGTAATGAATATCATTGAAATGTTGTCATTTATTTTTTCCATACAGGAACAGGTATTTCTGGCTCAAGATCTTTCACCAAACTTGCTATCACTGACTGCAAGAAGAATTGCAAAAAATATTTTAAAATAACAACTATAATGAAAAGAGTGAGCTTTCTTATGACAAACCATGACTGTCCATTTTCTGTTTTCAGCTTCTTGCCAAACCAATGAACGATCAGAATAAAATATCTCATCAGAAACTTCATATGGTTTGCGAGGTAGACAATGCAAGAATGTCCAATCTTTGGCTGCCAAGTTTACCAGCTAAAAATTTACCATTAAAACATTGACAATTTTTAAATGTGTGTAAGTTGAAATGAACTATTTACATACGTCTTGATTCACTTGATATCCTTTGAAATCCTTAAACCTTTGTTCAGCCTCGGTCTCCTGACCCATGCTGACCCATGTATCTGTAACAATTACATTGGCACCATGACATGCATCACGAGGATCAGACGTGTAGTTAACTGTAGTGCCATGCTAGGAGATATATTTCTTGTCACAAATTTATTAAATACATTTCAGTCGATAATGGGCCTAACCTCTTCTGCAAATTTACTGCACTCCCTTCTCAAGTCTGCCTGTGGCTCGTAACCCTACGTGTTCATAACAAGTGTTAACATTTTTTTCATTTTTTAAATAGATTGGGCTTCAAGAACCTTTGGTGTAGCAATGTTTAGGTTGATTCCAACTTTAGGAGCAGCCATCATTAATGAATGTACAATATTGTTACCATCGCCAATCCATGCAATATTTAATCCATCAAGATATCCATAATGTTCCTAATTTGATGAAGAAGAAGAAGAGAAGCAAATTAAAAGTCAGGAAAATGAAAGAAGATGTAAGACCAAAATATACTCAGGACAATAAGATAAAATGGAAAAGAAGGATCTCGAGAGAACTGAGGAAGAAAATAGATGCAAATGAAGAAGAACAGAAGACAAGAACACTTATTAAGTAAGCTGTCACCTGTAAAGTAAGAAAGTCTGCCAGTATTTGCAAAGGATGAAACACATCTGAAAGACCACTAAAATAAGGTATATAATGAAACTGTAAACTTACCACAATGTAAAATTAAAAATGATCTCTTCCTAAGCAATTTATATTATTAAAACTTACTTGACAACAGGAATTGAAGCACTTTTAGTCAGAGTTTCTAAATCATTATGATCATTCACTCGAGCAAGAATTACATCAACAAATCCAGATAATACCCTGAAGAAAAGTTTAAGGTAAGCAATACAGTTGTTGCTAGTGTGCTTTCTACAAATAATACAATTAACATTGAAACAACGACAAAACATTATTTTAAACCTTCAAATGAGTAATTATACGTAGTGTACAATTAGCTTTAAATGGTGAAAATAAATTTTATAACAATAATATTTTTGTTAGTACCTTGCTGTATCTGAAAGTGATTCACTTACACCCAAATGAATATCATTCTCTGTCAAAAATAAAGGATGTCCTCCCAGTAATGCAACTCCTATTTGAAAAATAAGAAAAAGTTAGAAGTTAATTTATTAAAAACACAATACAATTGACACTCTTTACAAAGTAAACATTTTATTCTAAGCGTTCAACGAATGTTCCATGTTATCATCTGTAGAAAATGTGAATTTTTCAAAAATTACAAATTAAAAATGAGATCCACATTAACCGTTCATTCACGTTAATTAATTATTTACTTTTTGACAGTCGTAATTTTAATTAATTTACTTCGATATTATTTTGATGTTTTAACCTGTTTCCGTCGATACCCTTGTTCTTGTACTTCGTTTTGAAAATTAATGCAACGCTCTTACCCTCCAATGGTCTGATGGTCTGAAAGTATGCATTTGTTATTAAAATAATAAGATTATTGGTTTTGTAATCTGTGAAGCTTATTAACTTCTAGTACCTTAGTAAAGTATAATGTACATAATACCTCGTTCCATTTTTGATTCTTTCCTTTAAATCTGCCGCTATCCATAGCAAATGTTTAATTTCTAGTTCATTTCTCCCCTTCATCGACAGGAACGTTTCATTAACAAAGGAGTAAGGATTATCATCAAAGCTATCCAAGCTGACATAATACACGATGTAAGGATTAAATCTTGCTCTCTAAACATTTCAAAACTACCAATTTTATAACGTTATATACCTGTCGTTGCTGTAGAATTTCTTGCTGTGTTGGCTAGCCACATATTCGTTCTTCAATGAAAAGACGCGAAAGATTGAAGGCAATGCTTTTCTAACAGTATTTCGCATTAAACTCATCATGAATCCAAAAACTACACTACCATTAGATTATTTGGATATGGTCAATTGGTCAATGTGAGGAATCAATATTAACTTATTCTGGTAGATGGGAAACAGTGGTATCTATGTAAATATCAAAATATGGCGTCGGACGACGAAGATATTCCTGGTTTGTTTTTAACGACATAAATCATTATTTTATTTCAATTTTACTATAATAGTGATTTCAAACTATAGCGCTTTGTATCCAAAGAATTATTGAGTCGTGTTAGACCTTGGTTTCGTTTGAAAATATTTTGTTGTCGTTGTTATAGAAACTGGAGCCATCTTCACCTTCGGCAAAACCAAATTCGCGGAAAATTTAGCGAATAAGTTTTGGATTCGAGATGATAAAATTTTACAGGTTGCCTGTGGTGATGAACATTCTGCTGTTATAACAAGTATGATGATTTCTTTTGCTTTTACTTTCGTCTTTAATATTAGTTAACTTTTCTAATTTTCGTATAGTTCAGATTTGATGATTGTTTTAGGCAAAGGTAGACTGTTCACATTTGGCAGCAACAACTGGGGTCAGTTGGGACACGGCAATAACAAACCTTACACAAGACCTACTACAGTTAAAAGTAAGTGATCATAATTTGGTTGATATTTCTTTTAATGCTCTGGTAATAATTGATTTGTTTGATTGTTTGCCTAGAATTTAAAGGAGATGTAGTCAAATCAGTTGCTTGTGGTAGAAGTCATACATTGGTTGTATCAGGTATAGAAAATTTCCATGTTTCTTTCACAAGATAAAACGATTTACAGTTGAATAGCATTCATGGCTATTTTTTACAGAAGCTGGAGTATTTAGTTTTGGTGATGGTGCTGATGGTCAACTTGGTCACGGCGAATGTGAGGTAATGAATCAATAAGCCAAAGTTTAAAAGTTCATGAACTTTTAATTTTCTTTATAAAGTGTGTATGTAGTAGGTTGCTTTATAAGCAGTTGTTTTTTAATAGTTTAAATGCTGTAAGGTATTGTTGCTGTTGTCACTGAGTTGTTTGTTTCGTTGGGTTTGTAAGTGTTGCGTTTGATAAAGTCAGAGTTATAGTTGTTTTTGTCAAAAACACGTTTGACATAGTTGTTTTCGTTCTGTAGAGCGTCCGGTGAATCAGATATGATTTGTGCACGTCTTGTTAATGTTCTGATTGTGGTGGCTTTGTGTGATGTAGGGTTGTAAGATGATTGGTCTAGTAGTCGGTCAGTATGTGTTGGTTTGCGATAAACTGTTGTTCGTAGTTTTTGATTGTCATGTTTTACCAAACAGTCGAGAAAAGGAAGAGCTCCGTTTTCTTCGACATCTTTGGTAAATTGTATGTGGCTGTTCTGTTTGTTGATGTGAGTGTGAGAGTCATCAATCTCGTCTGCATAATTTTGTCATCTAAGTCTGCATAATCTCTTGTCTCTAGTTTATATGATATAAATAAATAATTTTATGCTCAATGATATACATTACTAAATTCTTTTATTGTAATGTATTTTTTACATGTATATTTCAGAGCTGTAATCTTCCTACTCAAATTCAAGATTTCAATGATAAATTAGTCACGCAGATCTCCTGTGGAGCTGAACATTCTGCTGCAGTAACTGGTAAAAATTCTCTCTTTTCCTGAGCACCATTCTAGTGATGAAATTAACATTTTTTCACCATTTCTTAGATAATGGTGAATTATATGTGTGGGGATCTGGCAGTGAGGGACAATTGGGGATTGGTGTGGATGAATGTGAACGACCAGTGCTGTTGAAATTTAAATCAAAATTCAAGTAGTCTCTTGTGGATATTACCACACAGCGTTTGTTACAGGTAAAAGTATTTACTTCGTTAAATTAAAATGTGAATTTTTTCATTGATGTTTTTTCTTAAACCTGAGATAAAATATTAAAACATTATATCTGTAAAATACATAAAATTTAACGATCAATTTTCTTACGTTATTTTCAGTCGATGGTAGATTGTTTACATTTGGCGACAATGATCATGGAAAACTCGGTTTAGAAGCTGATCAATGTCATAGTACAGTAGAACCACAACATGTAAAGACAGTAACTAAGGCAGTAGTTTGTGTTTCTTGTGGAGCAAATCATACCGCTGTCATAAATGATTGCGGTGCTCTCTTAACATTCGGTTCTGGAAAATACGGTCAGTTAGGTCACGGTCCTTTCTACGATGATGTTGTGTTACCAAAGCAGGTTACATTACGTCAAGGAGAATTTTTACTTTCGTTACTTGTGGTGCAGATCATACGGCAGTGTTGACAAAAAATGGCAAATTGTTTACGTTTGGTGACGGGCGGCATGGTAAACTAGCAATGGGCGATGATTGTTTCTCAAATTTGTTTGAACCAGCTCGAGTTTCGAGACTTAAAGATTTTTATGTCGAGCAAGCGTCTTGTGGAGGTTGTCATATGTTGGCTGTTGCTGTTAGGAATAAAGGGATAACGTTGGAGATGGTCAGGATATTAGTATAACACAGGAGGATAACTATGGTGAAGATGTACCTGATGGTCCTAGATTATCCCACACCATCCCTGCTCATGGAATGTCACCTCGTGATAAGAGAAGGATGAAGGAATTGGAGGTGATTATGAAAACTCTCTATTTTACTTATTTATGAATGTTCAAATACAAATAAATTTTCATCTATTTTTTGCAGCACGACACGACGAATATAAAAAGTTCCTTACCTCCTCTTCATCGATCTCTTCCACCACTTGGGGCAACCATCGGTATTACTTCAAAGAAAAATCAAGATCTACTCGACAATAATAATGAAAAAACAATCACTTCACTCGATAAGTCAACGCTGCCAGTTATTACAAATAAAAGTAAACTATGTTTTATTATGTTTTATTGTATAAACCATCCACTGATGGTTATTTTTGTCATCTTCAGGAGATCATGATGACATAACGAAACAACACCGTCCATTGCCGAGACCTAGACGACCGCCGAGAAAGAATGGGACCGAGAGTGATGACGAGGTTAAACATGATAAGCCAATAGCGAGTGAGCTATCACCACGGCCGAAGCCAACACCTCGTAAACGTAGAACTGTAAAGGAAGATAAAAGAAATGAAGGTTTGCTTTTTAACATGACGTTTGTATTTGATAAGAAAGAAGAGAAATTTGTTTGTTTTGTGTCGTAGAAATGAAAAAACAAATGAAACTACTTCAGGTTTTGAAGAGAATGATAAAAATGGTGATCATGCTGAGATTATTGTTCAAGTCGTTATTTTTCAGCTGTAAAAAAAGCACTATTATTTCACTTTTACTTACCTACCTTTGTAATTGATAAAGTAACGAGCGAAGAAAACTGCGATTTTTCTTGTTAAAAACTTGCATGGTGTTATTATATATACGGTATAATAAAATTTGCCATAAAATCCATAATTTGCTTTTCAGAAATGACTAGAAATAACGATGGCCGTAAAGGCGATGATGATGAAGAAGAATCAGTTGATGAAAGTGATGATTCCCAAAGGATAAATGGTGATAGAAACGATGCCCAAAGGATCAGTGGTGATAGAAATGATGATGATGATGATAAAAGTGGTGACGATGAACTTGCTAAGAATGGATTGAAAATTGTTAAAGTAAAGGATGATGCAAGTGGTGTACATGAGGATGGAAATATGGTTACTGAGATTCGAAAAGGTCTTTTGGGGATTACTGGGGATGAAACGGGGATTAACAATAATAGAAAAGAAGGAAGTGAATCTGAATATGACGAGAGTGAAGAAGACGAAAGCAAAGATGGATCAGGAGAACAGGATGACAATGACCAAGGTAAGAATATTAACACATCCTTTACGCATCGTCATTGCACTTTCTACTCCTAGGAAACCTCTGTTATCCACCTATCGTCATTGCACTTTCTACTCCTATGAAATCTCTGTTATCCACCTATCGTCATTGCACTTTCTACTCCTAGGAAACCTCTGTTATCCACCTATCGTCATTGCACTTTCTACTCCTAGGAAACCTCTGTTATCCACCTATCGTCATTGCACTTTCTACTCCTAGGAAACCTCTGTTATCCACATATCGTCATTGCACTTTCTACTCCTAGGAAACCTCTGTTATCCACATATCGTCATTGCACTTTCTACTCCTAGGAAACCTCTGTTATCCACATATCGTCATTGCACTTTCTACTCCTAGGAAACCTCTGTTATCCACATATCGTCATTGCTTCTCTTTGTTCCACGTAGAAACGAGGCCCGTAAAATCTAAAGATGAAGTTAGTTATGAAGTGAAAGAAAAAATTGTTGAAAAAAATGGCAATAATAAAAAATTGGATAAACAGGTTTGTTTCATCATTCTTCAATCTTCATGAACTTCTGATGGAATTAATCATTTGTTATTATCGCAGAATGGGGATGTTGACGAAGAAAATGAACAAAATATTAAAAAATAAACAAAGAAAAAGATCCAAAGAAAGAAGATTTAACTAAACAAGAGAATATTGCCGAGGCTTCTAAGAAAGATGAAGATAACAAGGAAAATATAAACAAAGATGACAGCAATAACAATGAAGATGATATGAAGAAAGTCACGGAAGGTAAAAACCAGAAAGTGAACACAAAGACAAAAAAATCTGGTGTTTGTAGCGTTTTATAAGGTACGATTATTCACTTCTTCATGTATCATGTTTTGAAATTATACCTATAGCAACTCTGCCTAAAATAGATAAGAATGTGGCTCTTATCTTTCTTAAATGTAGATATGATCTTCGCACTTTGCTGGACAATTTAAGCAATTGTCTCATGAACGGGATCCCGTTGAGTCACCTGAATTTTTCAGGTTCATGAGGCAATTGCTTAAATTGTCCAGCAAAGTGCGAAGATCATATCTACATTTAATTTCAAACACCGCACTTCATAAAACATTCTTTCTTATCTTTCTTGTTACATTGAAGTTTACACTCACCATTAAAATTCTTTTAATTTTAGATATATTAACGTCCCATACAATGGTTTCTTACCTTCGAATCACAACAACCATTATTTGTTTTCTGTTGTGTTTTACTTTCACGACATTCATCCCCGTGGAGAAGTTGTTTGTAGAGATGGAAATCTTACCCAGGGTATTTATGTCAAGGTCATTCATCATTTGTAACATTTTTATAACTTGTTTGTGCTTAAAACAAGACGATGAAGAAAACATATCAACAAATTCAAATAAATATAATATTATATTCACGTCTCATATACATCCAAGGATTTTCATTTCGTAATAATCTTTTCCTTATGATAAAGTATTGCTGTGATCTTAAAGGAAACATTATATTCGATACAAAAATCAAGCGAAAATCTTCTTGCTTCTGATACATCTTGCTTAGAATGTGACAACCAAACATTTGATACGATTACCTTCCCTATAAATGCTTGGTGATGACTCACAGTGCAGTGAATTACATTGTAGCTCTACTGGATGTATTTTCACGGTATTTATAAGAGTTTTTGACGTTTTACTGCCGTTCTCTGATGTTGTTTTCGTGTTCAAATATTTTTACTGTCAACACTCAAACATATTAACTTTTTCGATTCTCTGGTCGACATCAGCACACCGCGATATTCCCGTCGTATGTATGAAAAGTTTCTTATTTTCTTTCAATTGCCGAAACTACGGCACTGCTAGATTTACCATAGCGTGCGCAAATCGTACATGGTACGGTTTTATTGTTTCGGCTGTGGATTCCCGATGGTGGAATCGCATGTAAACTCAGTACTCCCTCAATATCCCCGTACGTCACTCCTCGGAGATTGACGCTGTTGCCTGGGTAACGGTTTCGTGACGAGGAGGCTCTGGTTGGTGCGTCCTCGGGTGTATCGGATAGACAAAAAAAGTCACTACCATCTGTGGTCACCATTTGTCCTGAAATTATGAAATGTACAATCAAAGTTTCTCAGGAGAGGAGGGGAAAGGGGAAATTTTTCCCAGATCCTCGCTTCAAATTGTCCTCCAAAATACAAAAGTAAACACAACCAAAGAAATTAGTAGTCTGCGTGCTCAATCATTGGGGGGGGATATTCTTATATGCTCGTTAGAGTTTATAAAATGTCTTTAAATCAATTTCTTCTTAAGGTCATAACATGCACATACGAAGATTGTCTACCCCCTTCCCTCTCCCCCCCAAAGATCGAGCTGATGGAGTTCATTGTCAGTGATTTTCAAAGTCGTGAAAATTTTCCCCCGTCTCCCTAGGCTATTTGCTAGCGACAGAGACAATTTAGAGTGCTATTTCTTTAGTTGTGACTAAATTTATATCATTTTATTACCTTTGTCGAGAATTGTACTTTTAGCTGGACAGATATTGCTACCCCAAGATGTATAAACTGCGTATCGTCGACGATGGTTAGAATCTTCAAAAAAGAAATTTTTTACTGAAGTTAATCATCCAAATTTGTGGCCTGTGGTTGTTATTAAGGTCAGTCAAACCTACTTCGTTTTCCTCGTATTTTCGACTTTTTCACCCTAGAAAGTCATTTATTCATTCATTAATATCATTTTCTTGACTGCAATAGTCAAAACTAAGAAAGGGTTTGTAAAATGTTATTTACTTTGAAAAAAACACGTCATTTTACAAAGAATAATAATTGATTTTTTATTGTTTCATATGATGTTTATCATCAAAACATTCTTTACGACGTTGTAAGTGGCCCTTTTTGAAACAACATGTGCAGTGTCATTACAATATTTGTCCACACTATTTATTAAACATTGTTTAGGCATTTCCTACTTAGCATAATTTGCGCTCGACCTGTGGGCGCTTTAATATTGCGCAAATTATGCTAAGTAAAGTTCTATTTAATGACTAAACGTATTACCTTTGTTTTGACTTGAATATTTTGTGTCTTGATTGCAGGAGAGTCATCTTTAAGGAATAATCAGCTGGAAGTTCATAGTTCATTTCATTTTCTAGAATGTCTTTTCTGGAAGTAAGTTTATGTTTCTTTGATCTTAGTGTAGTTGTTGCATTTTTCAATAGTTCCTCTAGATGCTCGATGCGTTTCAAACAAATATTCAGTTGATTGCCAAGATTTAGAAATAAGAAAGTTTGAAATGATATGACAACAAGAGCGATTACGATAAATACAAGATTCCCCACCGATACAGCCATTTTAATGTTTCAATCTTCTTGAATACAACCAGCATTCATCGCGAAGTAACCTTTCGTTAAAATAATGCATGAGCAAACATACATAGAACAGCGCATTGGTATTTTGTCTTCATTCATGGCATTACTTCTTGCGTAATGTGATCGCCTCTATGTGCAATTGCGCATAACATATTATATTATTGACCGCGAAACAATTACCCAGCTGAGAGATTGAGAACAAAACACACGTTCCTTTTTAATTTGGTCCACTGAGTGATAATGCACAATCGTGAACCTGCAGAGAACCTCGATCGTTAACTAAAAACAACCATCGCGTTTAAATCATACGTGAAAAAAGTTGATAATTGTCCTTTAATCTTCTTAACACCGTGAAAGCTTAATTATACCCGCGTTTTAACTGCTACATCCTGCTTTGAAATCAACTTTTAACTAAAATAGTGGGTTTTTATCTCAAAGTGCTAACTCGTGAAAAATATATTCATCTTTAATTTGTGTGATCTTTTGAAATCACAGTTTACACATAAGGAAATACCAGAATGCTATTTTTCACAAAAAAATTTTACCACAAAAGGAGGCAAGTGGAGGGCAATTAAAAAAGTATGAAAAATTATTGAAATACTTTAAGTATCAAAACTATAAACATGTGTTGCACTATGGGAAATCGTGACCTGTTAAAAATTATATAAAACTGTCATCTACTTGATTAAAATCTATGTCTTCTTATTGTCGATTATCAACCAAGTAATTTTAGAATATATGATATCATAATGCTAAATTTACTGATTATAATCATTTTGTTAAAAATATATTGCATGAGGGTCGTCAGACAAAAATAATCAAGAGCGGATTGTCTCCATCGTTTTTGTACAATGGTGTAAAATAACACTTTCATTATACATAGAAAAGGTTGTGTTATGTACCGTTGTTATAATCACTGTCATTTGATAAACATCGATCAAATATAGTAAACTGCTATTACCATTAACAGTATGAACAGAGACCCTATCTTGAAAAGTATTTCTTAAATACTGCTTGTAATTACACGCAGTTTCCAATACGGTGCTTCGAATGATGGAGTGTATACTTGAACTTGAAAACGAGCAGAACAAATGATTTCTTTATTGATTATTGGAAACAGCTTAAAACTAAAGCACATAAAAAGTCGATTAGCGAGATGATTAAGTTGATGAGACAGCCGACCTTTTTTAACTTTGAATAAACTATTTAAGGCAGCAAGCTGGAAGTTCATGAGGAAAATTGTGCTATTGTATGCAGATAACTGGGAATTTTTAAAATATTCCTTACCATGGCCTGGCTGAACGAAAATTTTTGTAAAAACATCAACTGTAACGTCAACTAGTTAAGGCACCTTCAAGGTTTGGGGGGGAATTTTGCAGTTATATTTGGTGTTTGTGTCTATATGTGAATTAAGATAACAACGCATTTCTTCCGTCAGTGATTAAGGATGTAAAGGTGAAAGGTCGTCTTTTGCCATTCGTGTCTCTTTACAATGTTGAATTATCGCAACCTAATATATTTAATGATTGTTTTGAAATCATTTTTACGAACATTGCCTGCTATACACTAGTTGCTGTTTAAAATTTCGTTAAGAATAGCAAATCCACTGTATACATGAGGAAAAGCAGCCCTTTCTCGCAATATTTAATTCTTTGTTCAGAAGTTTGTTAGTAAGAGTTATCGCAGATATGATCTAAAAATTTTGTTGTTCAATAACAATCAATATTTTATACATGTTATTTTTATCGCCTATCCTATTTATACCTGCTGTCTGAAAGTTCTATATTTTGTGCGAATTGTAATATTTAACGACTAACCTTTTGTCGGCTTTGTTTTCCAAAATGCGAAATAAACGAAAGAGCAGCTGCAAGCGTCAATACTTTATCCTCTTATGCTCGCAATAGGATTTCAAATTTCATGGTAGTTATAATTAAAAACATGCAAATTATCTGTGTTGTGCATTGAACTGATTGCTTGAAATATAAATAGATTAGTTCAAAAGTTTTGTCATTACAGAAATACAAAACGCTTTCCTATAATCGTTTATTGCAATACTGGCAACATATTGAAAATAGATTGAGCTTTTCTGAATTAATGATTTTGATAATTATCACAATTGTAAATGCTCTTGTGTTGTTGGGCAAGTTCCATTGTAAAACATGGCTCTTCCTCCTTGACAACCAACACAGAAAGCTTGAGTGGATCTCACATCGTGGAAATAAATTTGTGGCTTGGCACTTTTCTTCTTTTCTTCAGTTTCACCTTGTTTTGTTTTGTTATTTGTAGAATGGGATGTTGGATTCAACAGTTGTCTTTTCTTCAACTCGCCAGGGCTGTAACTACATATCATCTCTATTATGGGACTTGCACCTGTCATTGATGACGTCATCTCATGAAACCCGTATCCGGTGGCCATGTTTGTATTCATGAGAAAGTGGGATTGTGGGTAATATCTCATGTCTTGTACGTAAGTCGCGTCGATGTTAGTTAAAAGATTTTTATTGAGCCAGGGAACTTTTGGGTGGTAGCTTACTGGATACGTTGTGTTAGATTTGTCTACGGGTACATAATACGCCATTCTGTACTGTTGTGATGGGGAAATGGGACTGAATCGCCGACGGGGTTTTCGTTTAGGGTGATATTTATAATTTGGGTGATTTTTTCGATGTTCTTCTTTAAGTTTCTGGGCTTCGTCGTAAAAATGTTTCTTTTCTTTTGCTTCCAAACGATTCCATTCAATCCCCAATCTCTTGCTGATTTCAAAGTTGTGCATATTTGGGTCGTCATTTGCCAACTCTCTTCGTCGCTCACGTGACCACAATATGAAGGCATTCATTGGCCGTTTTACTCTCTCGTTTCTAACAATTTCGTCATTTGAACCTGACATCATATCAACCTTAAATGTTGAACGTTTTGTTTATTGTTTCATACAGTTTTTCAACATTTCTGTTAAGCGGAGGACAATGTGATTATTTTTTGATAGGGTTGAAAATTAATTGTGTAAATGTACAACGGTGAAGCAATTTCTAAGAAGCTTTGCTACAACGTGATGCCGCTTGACTAAGCTATCAACAGCCGTTTATTCATGCATGACGGAACCTTTTTGTACAGATGCAAATGTATAATTTCTATAGACCAATACTTTTCATTATTTTAAAATACACCTCCCTTTTTGAGCGTGCGTTGTTGAATTAAATTTGTATTTTCAATTGTTTATGGAATAAAACACACATGAAAAGTTGATGATAGCACATCTTTGAAAAAAATATTTATCATTTCTCCGATCAACGTTTAAGGCCTAAATCATGATCATGTATTTGAACACTTGTGTTTTTATGTAAGAATATTACCATTTCAACTCCACAACATGTAAAGGATTAAAGCTGACCTCCGTAAATTACTGAGAAATCTGAATACTGAGAACGAGACTTATTTAAAATTTTTGTGTTTTTTAAAGCTACAATGCATGTGCTACATTCAGTATCCATTTTGGACCATATTCATACGCATACAACATGTGAACCTTCGTGAAGTCAAAAAAACTGCTAGCATGATTTTGGTAAAGATCATTGTAAACTGCTCACGTAGATATAAACACAGTGTAAAGTATAGATACATAATTGCATTTAATTGGAATATTATAGTGTATAATGAAAAAAAACAATGCTTACCTCAGTTTAATTACAATTTATACTGTTCTTTGATAATAAAGGTAGTACCTTAACGGGCTCGAAGAGACTGTCTGTTGAATGAAATTGACGCGAGGCTGGGTTATGTGTATAAACTTGTCATAAACAATTATTTTTTAAACAAACGAAAATAATGAATAATGATTGTTTTTTGTTATTGCCATCACTTAGAGACAAGCATTTAGTCAAATGCTAGAAGTAATAGTATTACTGAGACGAGAAAGTGGAAAATATTTGTTTCAAATTAAAGTCACTTTATGTGAAACTTTGATATGTTTCGTAACTTCTGCATATGAAAATGTGTTAAATATGCTTTATTATGATTTTAATAAGAGTCCCGTCCAACTTGTTAAGCTTTTAATGACAACTTATTAATAACTAGTATAAAAAACGCTTGACGCCAAGTTTAAGGGATTTTCTAACAAAACATCATTTGAGAATTAAAGAGTGATGAGCACTTGACAATGCATTGGTTAAGACCACTTTAAATAAGGTAATCCATAAATATAGATTATCTATCACTGATAATTTATCAACGATGAACTAATATATTTGTTGTGATTGAATAAATCTATAGGGTCAAAGCAACAGGCAGAAAATAAGTCCCGTATCTTGGCATGTATTGCTGAAATCTTCCAAGAGAAATGAAGAGATGCGGTTTGTCTTCTCTTATGACGGCAGGTATGAATACTGTTGTTGCAAAACTGCTTCATGTCTAAATTAAAAATTAATCCTACAGTTTATCTTATGTAATCGTTCATGTTTCTATTAAAAGAATGAATGATATATATTTTGTGTTCAAAGATAGCAAAATGCGGTTAATCTCTCTCCTTTTCTTCTTTCATAATCCATGTTTAATCCATTCTCAGACACCGAGTCACCATTGAAAGAAATTTGAAAATAATCGTTCTTCCTTATCAGACAGACTGCCACATTTAGTGAAAGAGGAAAGGTAATTATATTATTGTAACACTTTTCTAACGAATCTTGTCAGCTCACACAAATGAAAATTTCTTTTAATTCTTCCGTCAAAGCTTGACTAAAGTATTTTACATATAGTTCTTGTAATATTGAATTTGTACGAGAGGTTTATGCATTACAGAAATCTTTGATTATTAGAAAATAGTAGCAAAAATATAAACAAAAATTATAAAATCAGGTGTTCTTAACAGCGCCATGACTTACATTTACTGCATTTTACCTTGCCTTAAGAGGCTAAAGCCTAAAATAGTTAAATGTTTGCAAAAACGTTTCCTTGAGAAAAGGGGGAGCTAGACACCGTGTCTGGTCCTACACAGAGAGTTAACCCGACAAGCCGAGATCTCGCATGTAAGACTAAAAATGTCAACGAAAAAGCATGTAATGGACATGATTCTGTAATCATAAGCGACAAGAAAACACATCAGCATTAACTTACCATTAGTGGAACTAACTGACAAATACTGTTTTGATTTCTTGTAATAACTAACTCAATGACTTTTGTTATTTAGAGCTAAACGTAGAGGTCCAGCTCCTGATGTAGGCTTGGAATGTAGCATTTATAACAAAGGTATGAAGAAAACTTGCCTTTCTCATAGGAATCTCGTAAACATTTCCTTGAATGTTAAACTTATTTTATCTATAAAATACGAACATCAAATCCCATTCATCATTTTAACAATTCTGTTTAGTCCATTGTAGTAAAATTAAGATGTTATTTTTCAAAATTTTCTCCTCATATATTAAATGTGAACAATATTACATTAAGTAAAATAAAGTTGCACTCACAGTAGAAGTTATGGTATTGTTAACTTCTAACTTGTATACATCAATAGGATGAAGACAGTATTTAATCGATTTACTATACAAGATATTTTATGACTATCGAGAGAGAAAAGATACACTGTCGTAATCTTTAGAATGATTAACAAAGTTTAAATATTCCTTTCGTTTTAATGAAGTGTTCATACTCTGTCATCATCAAGTCTTCTTATTCTCAATGCAAGATAATGGTGAAAATAAAGAAAATGTTGTAAAAACCATTAAGTTTACATAATCAATCGTCATCCTCAAGTTCTGCCAATTCTTTTGCAATAAGATCACGAGCTAATTTTACATTTCCAAATTCGTTATAATGTTTCTTTCGTTTATCTTTGAAAACTTTCCTTGATTCTAAATATATGAAAGCATTGTTTACTAAACACATAACATGAAGATCTGGGTGTAGGAACATAGTTAAATATATTTTTAAAAAACGTCTAAAAATAATGGCTTATGTTCTCAAGATTGTGGAACTACGGGGCTGTTTACATTAGCCCTACAGGGAGGCTGGCACTACCAAGCAAGATGGCGCGTGTTATTAAAATTCCATATAAAATCTGTCTTCGTTTACATGAGGAGGAGGGCCAGCCCTACCGGCCGAGATCTCGCCATTTAGGCTGGAAATTTCCCACGTAAACTCATTCAGTATGGCTAGCCTTCCTGTAGGGCTTGAAATTTAACGCATTTGCATGCAATAAGACATCGCTTTTCAGCAATGGCGACAAGAAAAGCATCAACGGAAGCAAACAAACTAAAATAGCGTAAAAAATCTTAAGGCGACAGTTATATTGGTTTGTTTTCAGCTATTTTGTATTTTAGCGCCAAAATTCGCTGTTCAAACCGACCTCTTGCATGTAGGGCTAGAATTCGCATGTAAAAGAGAGGTAAAATACAGGCCAACAGAGAGGTCTTGCCCTTTCGTAGGGCTCATGTTAACAGCCCCTAAGAACCATGTGATATTTCTTCCATTACTTTGTTTAAATACTGATGCGTTGATAAATTTTCTTTAGAGTAAAGATACTATTATGCCTGGAAGGTAAAATGTTTTCTATCATGACCAAATACATTATACATGTATTATAAAATGTAAAGATTTACAATGAGATTTTATGTATAAAAAATAGTGATGAGTTTGTTATAGAATGCATGTGACTCATTTTCATTGTGTGATTGGTTCATTTCATTTTGAATTCAAATTTAAAGCTCATGTCATTAACTCACTTCTTTCTTCTTCTGTCAGATCCGTATCTTCATCAGAACTGCTTTCATTTCTGTCATACGATTCATGTTTAGACGTTGGTTCAACATTTTGCATTCTATAAATAAAGAACAGTATTTGCTCTCATGTTCATACCAACGATGGAAAAAAAATTGAAAAAGGAAAAAGTAAACTGGAAACACAAAGACTCTAAATAATTTACTTTTCAGCCAACTTTTTTGGATCTAGTTTTTCATTGGATTCAGTATCAGAATCTTCACAAGAATAACTGTAAGGTGTTGGAGGTTCATTTATCTTCATATGACCATAATCTTTGTTTGCTGGATGGTATGTTTGTAAAATGTTCATTTCATCAAAATGCACCTCCACACTACAAAGAAAGGTAAGAGTTCTTGGATTAATCCTTCTCAAACAGCACTACACACTAGTGAATGTGGTGATCACTGCTATGATGACAGTGAACAATTTGGTTATCAAAAACTGCAAAGCTTTGATTTGAAAAGCAGCAACTCTCATATATCATACCATTGCCTCTGACACCTTATTTAAAAATAAATTCTAATTCTATATGTTAAATAAGTAGATTAATATAGTGTTTTATTAACTACAGAACAAAGAGTATTTATTGTTTGATCTTGCTGTAGTGAAACTCACACAGTTTAATCATTGACCAAACAGGAAAATTTATATAAAAGGTATATGTACAAACTGTGGCTAACAAACCTGAAATTCCTTGAAATTTCTGAATAAATACTGCAGAATCATGCAAACTTTAAACTCCGATTGATTTCAATGGGATGTTAACTTGTTGTTTTTTTACATCTTGTAGTTGGAAGTCGGAAATAAGAAAATAAAAGATGTTCGCCTTGCATGTTTTGTTGACAAATGAATATTTTCAAAGTATTAAAATGGGTTGTTAAGTGTTTAAGTTGTCATTTTGCTAATTACTTTCATTTAGCTTCGCTATGTACGTTATTTGTTAGAATTATGATTCAAATTATCCACTTCAAATTTATTTCAAAACAGATCACTGTGTTTTATGACAAAGATTTGCGTACACGACTGATAGTCAAATACTTTTATGAAAGTCTGTTTCGTCAGTTTCAAAAGACAGACAATGTGTAAAGATACTTAAAAACTTAAGAGTCCTTGACAATCTTAGTTTAAACATTTTCACAGAAATAATCAAATCTACATCACCGTATTTATTTTCATTTTTAGCGAAAAATATAAATTTATAGAAGTTACTAATGTACCTCTGATCCTCCAAAGAATTAGTCTGTTTTAAGATTCCTTTAGGTGTTTTACCAGAGGAAGTAGACGCCATCTTATCTCGATATTTACATTCTTGTAGACTCCTTTTGACTTTCACTTACTTGAAGTAATGAAAATCGCGCCAAATTTGTTATTAAAATTTGTTATTTTTCTATAGCTTACTTCCGTTTACTCATTTCCTGCGTTGTAAATATATATGTAGGGTTTAAATATCATTCTGTCCGAGGATGACTTTGAAATAAAGTCGAAAATTTACAGTTCACTTCTTGTCTTGTTTTGATGAATATTTTGCAATCTCAGGATGTCTTGCCTCTTCGGAATTTGTTTTGTACTATATTTCTTTAAATTGTCGGCTGGTCATGGTTTTTGTTATTAGAACATGGCGTAAATGCAACATGTGGTAAGTTTGTGTCTTAAAGTGGCATGTATAACCGCAAATACAACTGGTGCAACTTAAGAGAGAAATTTCAGTGCCATAGTTTAGTACAATTTTAAAATTTCATATATGAGAACAATATTTCTTTGTATATGTATGTTTTTTTAGAGTTTGCAAAAGTTCGAATGCAAGAGATCAACAGGGCTCACTCAGTTTTCGTAAATATCTATCTGAGAAGTCTGGCTGAGAGAATGGTACTTCGACTAATTATGGTCTAACTTTGTTAATTCAAGAACACAGTACTGGCAGTGATACTGGTTTTTGTTAGTTGCGGTATTTTTGGATTACACCTGGTAAATGTGTCAATTCATGAAGAAATTCAGACGCTCAAATGAGTTCTTTTACAATAATGTGAAGAGGAAAGAGACCACACAAAGTGATGATGCGGTATGAGTTTTTAAAGTGTTCTTTTTATTATTTGTAGTTGCACAAATTCATATTAATTTACATTTATTAGCACAGTCATATCAACAAAAGTATGTGTTCAAATTTATTTATGTCTACAAACATATATCCCCTCTGTTAGATTAATGTTTGAAACGTTATCAAGTAACATTTGTTTCATTGGGTGCAATTTCTCGGTATGGATGGCAAAGGCTTATACAATTATTAAAGAATGTGATCAATTCTGGAATGTTTGTAATCTTTGGTTTCATATGCATACAGATTGGTTTTTTCCATTGGGTTAAAAATATTAAATACCTACAATGACTTTGAAAATAATCTTATGCTTCCCATATAAATGTTAAAGTGAATCTACCATTAATTTTCATTAATGGTTTGGCTGGATGCCACTTCAAACATTGTAATGTTTTTGTGTGACAGAATGCTCTTGATTTGTCTTGAACCTTTTCTGTTTATTTTTTGCATGAACATATCAACAGAAAGCTTGCAGGAAAACTATAATATAGTTTTTTTATAGTATAACTATAGAAAAACTATAATTTAGAATGTGTAATGTATACTCAGAGCATATCCTATGTAATAATTTGTGATGCAGCCACTAGAATCACTGTTGGAGGTTTGTCTCAATTGACCACCAATGTAAAAAAGAGATTTGCTGTGAAATAACTGTGTCTCTATGTTCTCTACCACTTTCATAGCGTGTTTACATCCTAAATTTTCTTCCTTAGTAACAGTCAGGCTGCAAGCAAGCTACCAGTTTCATAATATGATTACCATCTATTCAGAAATACAAAGAAGATGAGAAGTGGGAGTTTCTGCTGGAAGGGTTTGCTGCATTAATGAAAGTTGAAAGGGTTGAAACGAAAATTGTTGGCAAGTACGTAGCAATTTCACTTATTCTTCAGTTAAAGAATGAAAAACATTTAATTGTTTTGCATCATGGTGTTTACTGCTTCAGAATAGCGAAAAGAAAAAAGATCGCATTCACTTTCTATGGAAGTACTATTGTAATATTGCTTTGAACAGCATATTTAATTATGCAACGATCTAACTGAATTTCAAACTTACTGAAAAATTTAATTTCTGTGAATAAGCTCACACTCAACTCTCATTCCACTGAAAGTTATGTAGCCAGCCAAATTGCAACTTTGGTCATGTTTTGTAACTTCACATCAATATCATAATTTGTTTCTTTAGAAAAAAAAATACTTTCGATTAAAAAACATACTTAAAACAAAACATACTTTCGATTTGCCCGAGACAGGTGCGAGTGCGCTTACCGACAAGTATTTAACAAAATCGGATAACATGAAGTAATGTGGTATTCTCACGATCAAACCTTGACTAAGTTGAGGGAAGCTTAGTACTTTCCCTGTGTTTCAAAAAAATTCATTAAACTACGGTGAAGTAAACATATTAAAAATGGCTCTTGAAAATACGGTCCAATTATCCGAGAAATACGAAGCAGTTATGGTTCTCTCAGTGGAGTTGGGGATGCTCTAGGTTATAAGAATGGTTTGTGGGAATTCTGTTACAGTGGTACTCAAATTCATGAAGAACTAGAAAAACTCGGAGGACTTGATAAAATTGACATTAAAGGATGGAGGGTTAGTGACGACACTGTACTACACATTGCTACAGCAGAAGCGTTGGTTTCTGAATGGACAACAACGGAAGAGTTATTGAGCATTATGGCTACAAAGTACAAGAAGACATGTGCTGAGGATATGTGGGAAAGAGCTCCTGGGCAGACCACAACAAAGGCATGTTTCATGTTACGACCTCTTGAGAAAAAGGTTACATTATACCATTTAATGAACGAGGTGGAGGATGTGGTGCAGCTATGAGATCCATGTGTATAGGTTTGATGTTTCCTTGTGAAGATCAAATTGAAATGTTAATTGAAATTGCTGTTGAAAGTGGAAGGATGACTCATAATCACCCCACAGGTATTCACCTTTCATAATAAAGCAAAGATTTCAGATCATGTATCAATTATCAAGTCACTAATGTCTAGTGTTTTGTCTATCAACAAGTGTTGCTTTGTATAAAGTTTGCTAGGTTTTCCTGTTATCTGCATTGCTTTTCATTTTAACAAACCTTTATAGTAATTTAGCTTTTCAATCCTTTTGCTTTTCTTAGCTAAATGTTTTATCTTCAACTCTTCCTTCGATAACTTACTTGATCAAGCCATTACCTTGAATGTTTCATATCCTTTTATCTAATATCAATTTATAAATGAAATAAAAGAAGGTTGACCTTTGGTTTGCATAAGTCTATGCAATCCATCATTTTCTAGAACCACATCTCAAATGCCTCCATCCTTCTAACATTCTCACTTTTAATGACCATATCTTTGATCCATCCCTTTTATTGCTTTTCCACACTTCAAAATTTCTGTCTTCTAAAAACTGTTTGAATTGCCATTGCTGTTTTGCTTTAATATCTTCACTACTACAGCCATTGAATCCATGATCAATATCAAAATGCTGCTATTATGTAAATAGGGTCATCATAATGTAAGTGACCTAAAATTAGCAATCTTTAAAGATAATGATTTTAATTATAGGTTATCTAGGAGCTGTTACTGCAGCTTTATTTACAGCCTATGCTATACTGTTGAGTCATGCTCATAAACCGCAGAGTTACGTAAAGGGAAGCAGTAAATACGTAGTTTGGTCAACCAATGTATCCGTTCCCACACGGCTAAGAGCCAAGGAACAGTTATTGAACTTAGTTAAATTTCCTTATATACCATATATAGCGTAAACAGAGGAACTACTCCTGCCAATAATATTATTTGTTGTTTGTGATAAATAGTATAAATACTGCTTTGTAAAATAATAAAAATCAGTTCGATCATTAAGTTCACTCGTGGTTGTTACTGAAGGTATAGAGTATATTACGAAAAGAGATATGGCGAGTAACTCGAACTCAACATATACAGAAGATGGCTCCAAAAAAATGGGGAGCAGGACTTTTAAGTCTTTTACCCAAAGTTTGGGAATACATTGAGAAGGTTGGTCGTGATGTAGAAGAAAACAAGAAATCTTGGGGCTGCTTTAAAAACAGTTGGGAGTTATATCTTGAACTACGGGGATTAACAAGTGGAACCATTGAACGAAAGTTTCCAGTGAATTATAACATACCTGAACGTGATGCTGTTTATAAATCTGTCAGTTATGCAGGTTGGGGTGGGTCCAGTGGTCATGATGCACCAATGATTGCTTACGATGCTTTGATGATGGCAAAAGATTCCTGGTTTAAATTGTGTTCTTGTTCTATGTTTCATGGTGGAGATAGTGACAGTACAGGAATATTGGCTGCAGCATGGTGGAGTGGTATGTATGGTATGAAAAGTGTACCCCTTGGAAATTATAGGAACCTGGAATATGGTCATAGGCTTATGGAGCTGGGTAAAAAATTACTGAATGTATCAAAGAATATGAACAACTAACAGGATAGTATTTATTTAACAAAATTTATGTCATAAAATTCTGTCATCCGAATATACTTTAGTATGTTTGTAAATCATACAATAAAAATTACTACTTGGTTTTAACATAAAAGCAATTTTCTTTAGGAATAAATTCTAAAGAAGAATGTCAGATTCAGGGCATGGGCAGTTCTAAGTTCTACTTAGGATGATTCCTGGCTGTAGAGTTTCATAATACATTACACGTAGATTGTTTAAAAGACTTAGCAACATCAACCTGACTAGTTCCTGACGTTTTTTTTCGAATTTCTTTAGCTTTTTCGTGAAGCTCTATAGCTTTGTCGTAGTTTCCAGTTTTTTTAAACACATTAGCAAGATTGTTTAAAGACGTAGCGACATCAACATGATTTGGACCTAACGATTGTTTTGAATTTCTAGAGCTTTTTCGTGAAGCTCTAGAGCTTTGTCGTAGTTTCCAGTTTTAGAATACACAGTACCAAGATTGTTTAAAGACGTAGCGACATCAACATGATTTGGACCTAACGATTGTTTTTGAATTTCCAGAGCTTTTTCGTTAAACTCTATAGCTTTGTCGTAGTTTCCAGTTTTATAATACACAGTACCAAGATTGTTTAAAGACGTAGCGACATCAACATGATTTGGACCTAACGATTGTTTTCGAATTTCCAGAGCTTTTTCGAAAAACTCTATAGCTTTGTCGTAGTTTCCAGTTTTAGAATACACAGTACCAAGATTGTTTAAAGACGTAGCGACATCAACATGATTTGGACCTAACGATTGTTTTTGAATTTCCAGAGCTTTTTCGTTAAACTCTATAGCTTTGTCGTAGTTTCCAGTATAATAATACACATTACCAAGATTGTTTAAAGACATAGCGACATCAACATGATTTGGACCTAACGATTGTTTTTGAATTTCTAGAGCTTTTTCGTGAAGCTCTAGAGCTTTGTCGTAGTTTCCAGTTTTAGAATACACAGTACCAAGATTGTTTAAAGATCCAGCGACATCAACATGATTTGGACCTAACGATTGTTTTTGAATTTCTAGAGCTTTTTCGTGAAGCTCTAGAGCTTTGTCGTAGTTTCCAGTTTCATAATACACAATACCAAGATTGTTTATAGACTTAGCAACATCATCATGATTTGGACCTAACGATTGTTTTTTAATTTCCAGAGCTTTTTCATGAAATTCTATAGCTTTGTCGTAGTTTCCAGTTTCATAATACACATTACCAAGATTGTTTAAAGACCAAGCAACATCTAAATGATTCGTACCTAACGATTGTTTGTGAATTTCCAGAGCTTTTTCGTTAAACTCTATAGCTTTGTCGTAGTTTCCAGTTTCATAATACACAATACCAAGATTGTTTAAAGACGTAGCGACATCAACATGATTTGGACCTAACGATTGTTTTCGAATTTCCAGAGCTTTTTCGTGAAGCTCTATTGCTTTGTCGTAGTTTCCAGTTTCATAATACACAATACCAAGATTGTTTAAAGACGTAGCGACATCAACATGATTTGGACCTAACGATTGTTTTCGAATTTCCAGAGCTTTTTCGTGAAGCTCTATAGCTTTGTCGTAGTTTCCAGTATAATAATACACATTACCAAGATTGTTTAAAGACGCAGCGACATCAACATGATTTGGACCTAACGATTGTTTTTTAATTTTCAGAGCTTTTTTGTGATGATTTTTAGCTTTGCTATACTTCCCGGTGTCACAGTATAAAAGACCAAGGATACTAAAATACCAAGCTTTGTCATAACTAGATTCTTCTGATTTAAATTTATCCAATAGTTCAAGAGCAAGATCGTATTTTCCAAAATGTCTTAATCTGTCAACAAAATATGGGAAAACTTGTAAAGTGTTCATGTTGATTTTTGTCTTGTTGGTCTTTAATAATTGAACAATTTTTTCAAGATGTGGCATTAATTTGATTTCGTCGTCTCTCTCTTTAAACATGTAAAGTGCTTTAGATATTTGATCAACGTTACTTTCCATTTCATGTTCTTCATTTGAATGTTCAGATTGATAAACAATAATTGCTTTGTGAACAATGCGATGTAGACTAATGTCATTATTTTCTGAATGCAAGAACAATGAGCAGTCCTTTAAACAAAGACATACATCTTCCTTTGAGTGTTTGGGATCAATTTCTTGAACATAAAAAACAATAATGTCTCGTGGTATAGGATCAAACGATATCACGGAAAAAAAGTTAATAACATTTGCCAATATTGAGGATTCTTCAGCATTTTGTCTGACAGCTAAAAGTGAAGCTTGTAACATATTTCTAGGATATTCCGAGTTAAATTCAACAAAAGTGGCGTCCATGTGTTCTTGTTCTTCTGAAGATATTTTCTTTAAATATTGTTTCCAAGTAAATGAGCAGTTTGCTTTGTTTACACGACTGACATAATAACCAGCGGCAGCCAAAGCCAGCGGTTGACGATCTAATGCGTGGGATACTTCATTCAACAATTGATCATCATCATTTTCAATAGTGTAATGCTTCAACAGTTGAAAACATTCCCTATCATTCATTCCACTTCTGATAGAAATATGTTTGTTTAACTCATCGTCTTGAGGTACGGCATCTGTGTTCTGGATAGTTACTATGATTTGTCCATTTATCCACATGGGATCACCAACTTGGGGGAGTAATGAAGAAATTTTGCTGAGCTGTGCCACGTTGTCTACAATGATCAACCAATTTTGCCAGAATTTTAATCGTGTGGATACTAACGATCGCAAATTCTTCACTTTGTCTGCGATGGAACAATTTTCATCTTCAAATTTTTAATCATATCCTTGTCACAGTTTAAACGGTATCCAAGTTCACAGTAAGTTTTAAAAGAGATTCCTCATTTTTCCATCGAGAGTCATTACAAACGAAGTTCTATTTTTCCAATCACACGATATTTTTCACAAACCTGTCTTGCAAGTTGTGATTTACCACTGCCAGGATTACCAGTGATGTAAAAATATGTCAGTTTATCATTGTTATCATTGCTTAATTTTTCAAGATCTTTTATAATTTTATCTCGTAATTCAGTGCGTTCAACAAAAATGATTAGGTTTTGAAGGAAGAACTTGGAACGAATTAAAACAGTTTCGATGATTTTTGATTCTATTGATTTCATCGAGAGAAAATTTCAAATCTTGAAATGCTTTTTCAATGATGTTGACTATATCATCAAAATTATCATCAGAGCATTCCCCTTCATACCAATGTGCGTACTTGTTTCTTTCACAACGAAGTGCATGAACAGCATCCTTTGTGTTTTTATCAAGGTGCTTTCCAATTGAATTTGAAAAAATTATTGCATCAAATAATATCGTACAGTCCCACTTACTGGTGTCTCCATCCTGATATTTTTGTCGAGTTTTTTGGTCTAATTTTCTTCTTGATTCAAAAGTGTAAAATTTGTTGCCACTTTTGGGTGTATCATCCCATTCTCCATGAGATGATTTGTAATGAAAGTTCCATTGTTTGATGAAAAACGTAGCAAGTTCCTTTTGAACAACATTAATTATTTGCCTAATGTAAAATAGGTTTCTTTTTTCTCTTGATTCTATCTGCAAAAAATAGATGTATCAACAATATTGAAATCAAGTACTTTACTGGACAGTTCACGTGACTTTCCAAAAGACAGACATAGGAATTTAGATTTTTATAATCTTAGATCGTCATTTTTTGACGTCTTATATCTTTTAGACTGTTTCTAAGAATATGGTATATTGTTCTAGCTGGTAGCCTTTTCTTGAATATACTACATAACGCTTATGGTAATGCCAATCATAGTCTACAATGCGTTTATTTAAACATAACTTAGTAAATGTATTTGTTTTGCAACATGCTGTAACACATTATCGTTTTTTTCTTTGGCTACGAGGATTGAATGGTAATCGTAGAAACTTTTCATCAATTTTTAGAAGACCATAAACTACTAAATTAATAATCTTAGCTATCTTTGATAAATTTTACTTGAAACGAAAGTTTTAATTTATGTTGATAAAATAGTATTTTTTGGGAGTCATTTACGTAAAATCAGTTGTTGAATATTACTTTTCGGTTATGCTAAACTTTTTAAGAGGAGTATTTTAAACACTCTTAAAAACTTTAGCATTTTAATCATAATTTTATTGCATTTACAATTGTACATTTTAACATAAAAATAATCAAAAGTCGCACCTGCATGTCAAAGAGCTACGTCATATATCGTTTCTGAGCTTTTAGAAAGCCTTTCTGTTTTCAAAATGCTATATATATAGAGAGAAGAATGTTTGTGAGTCACCCCAATGATATGCTCAAACTGAATACGCGAAAATGTTTGAGCGCTATTTCGATTTACTCGTTGATTGCGTGCCATTTACTTTACATTTCTCTATGGTCTCTACCGCTTTACGAATAACGTTTTTGCCTTGAAAAATGTGAAGTTATTAAAATGCTTTTGTAAAAAAATTCAAAAGATTTCAACGTCATTAGGTCCCGTAAAGGATGATGTACTGAAGCATGTGAAGATAGATCAACTACTGAAGCATGTGTAGATAGAAAAACTACTAAAGCATGTGTAGATAGAAAAACTACTGAAGCATGTGTAGATAGATCAACTACTGAAGCATGTGTAGATAGAAAACTACTGAAGCATGTGTAGATAGATCAACTACTGAAGCATGTGTAGATAGATCAACTACTGAAGCATGTGTAGATAGAAAAACTACTGAAGCATGTGTAGATAGAAAAACTACTGAAGCATGTGTAGATAGATCAACTACTGAAGCATGTGTAGATAGAAAAACTACTGAAGCATGTGTAGATAGAAAAACTACTGAAGCATGTGTATAGAAAAACTACTGAAGCATGTGTAGATAGAAAACTACTGAAGCATGTGTAGATAGAAAACTACTGAAGCATGTGTAGATAGAAAAACTACTGAAGCATGTGAAGATAGATCAACTACTGAAGCATGTGTAGATAGAAAAACTACTGAAGCATGTGTAGATAGAAAAACTACTGAAGCATGTGTAGATAGATCAACTACTATAGAAATGAGAAGTGTAATTGTTATTAATTTACACCGTTTTGCAGGTGTTGTGACTGCCTAGTGTGTTTCAGCCCGGACTACTGCAGCTTAGCGGACACCTTGGACACTGACCCAAACCCTACCATATAATCATATGCCAAAACGAGCCCGCTCTCCCATACAAGCGCTTCGCGTGTCCGCTAAACTGCAGTCTAGCCAAAAACTGGCGGTCAGCTTAAGCGAAAAAGCTTTGGTGTTGTTCTGATAAGCTTTTTTCACTTGAACGAGTTCCCCCACTAGTTGTTGCCAGTTATATAGCAATGTAAATGATAAACATTGTCTCAAAGCGTCTTGTGTCATGCCTTGCCGATGCTGTATTTGTTTGCTGTACTTGATGCCCTTGTTGCCTTGACGATATCGTTTAGCTGAGCAAAGCAATTAAATCAATAAAATTCTTTTAGATTCAAACTAAACAATGTCCTGTTTCTATGCTGATTTTGTAAGAATTAGACATGAAATTAGCAGGAAACGCAGTAAAATGGTCGAAAAGCAAAAACGACAATAACTCATTCATAGAGATAGACAGGGAATTGTTAAAAAACTCAGAGATAGCTTTTATGTCGATGATCTAGTTTCCGGTGAACAATCCAAGAAGAAAGTAATGAGGTTGTATGAGTCAGCAAGTGAACGATTGTCTGCGGAGGATTTAGGCTTAGGAAGTGGCTTAGTAACGATGAGAATGTTTTGAAAGAAATAGAAAAGAGAGAAAGAAGCATTTTAGAGGAAAGAAGGGCAGAATTTAATAATTCGAAAGTGGTTGATAAGCAAACTTATGCTAAAGCATCAGTTGGGGAAAATAGTATCAGTGGAAGTTTTGAGAAAGTACTAGGATTGGGATGGGAGTGTAAGTTGGATCGCTTTGTATTTAGCCTCTGGAAATTGGCTGAAAGAGCAAAGGCAATCATTCCAAGTAAACGAAATATACTAAGTATACTTGCAGGATTATTCGATCCCTTAGTTATTATAAGTCCTGTTATCGTTTGTGCTAAGTTATTGTTTCTGGAGCTGTGTATTAAGAAAGCTGAATGCGATAATGAGCTGGAAGGTGACAAGAAAAACGTTGAGAGATGGATAGAAGATTTAGAGAGTCAGGGATTTAGTTGTGGCGAGATGTGTGTATGGTAATTTACTTGGTAAGGTAAAGTGTTACTTGCATGGGTACGCAGATGCCAGCCAAAAGGCATACTGTGCGGTCGTATATTTTGTGACAGAGCTAAACGGTGCCTACCACGTAGAGTTGCTTACGTCGAAAACAAGGATAGCGCCAATAAAATTGCAGACAATTCCGGACTAGAAGTGATGTCAGCTGGAATATTAGCACAGTTGATGGACACAGTGAAGTTGGCCTTAGAAGGTTACGTTCAATTTAATGGTAAATACTATTGGTTGGACAGTATGACTGCATTGTGCTGGATCGGTAATAGGGGAGAATGGAAACAGTTTGTGCACCATAGAGTTAACGAGATTTTAAGATTGAGCAGGAAGGATGACTGGAAATATTGTCCGGGTGTAGACAACACTTTTGACTTAGGTTCAAGAGGAGGTACGACATCACAATTAAAGGAAAGTGAACTTTGGTGGAAAGGACTAAACTGGTTGTCAGGTCCCCATTGTGATTCGCCAATGCCAAAAGAGGTTAAAACTACAGAGAAAAGTCTTGCGGAAGTCGAGAAGACAGTATTGGCTAACACACAGGTGGTAGATAAAGATTGTGTGATAAAATTTGGCAAATTTAGTAACATAAAGAGACTAATAAGGGTCATAGCTATCATTGGGCGATTTGTAGACAATTTGAAGGCAAGAGTTAAACTCGGGACAAAGAGAACTAAAACATTGGAAGTGTCAGATTTAGAGCTAGAAGCTAGAGAACCAATTTTATTGCCTAAGGATCATCACTTAACCGAATTAATTATTAAAGATTGCCACAGGAAGGCTCATCATAGTGGGGTAAGAGCGACCTTTGTTCAGCTACGAGGCAAATAATGGGAAACAAAGTAGAGAGATCGTGAAGAAGGTGTTAGGAAATTGCAGGATTTGTAGAAGACATCAAGGAGAGGCTTATAAAACACGAGTGCAAGCAGATTTAGCAGATTTTAGGGTTCAGTATTCACCACCCTTTTCTAAAGTAGGAGTAGATTTTGCTGGTCCATTGTTTGCAAAAGAAGGTGGACAGATGGTAAAAGTATACATCGCAATATTTTCCTGCTGTGTTACAAGAACAATTTGTCTTGATTTAGTTGATAGTTTAAGTGCACGTTGTTTTTTGAATTGTATGCGAAGATTTGCTGCTAGAATGTGAGCACCCTCGCTAATAGTTTGGGACAACGCCAAAACATTTAAAGCAACTGAGAAAGATTTGAAGGAGATTTATGAAATTAAGGAAGCAAAATCATATTTGGAAGGAAATCGGTTGATATGGAAGTTTAATTTGGCGAGGACACCCTGGTGGGGTGGATTTTTTGAAAGAATGGTAGCATTGGTGAAAGGTTGTCTGAGGAAGGTGTTGGGTAACGCTAAATTGAACAAAGAAGAATTATTAACATTAGTTGAGGTACAAGGTACGTTAAACTCTAGACCATTGACTTATGTATATGAAGATGAAGTGAATGTAGATGTACTGACTCCTGCACATCTTATGTTTGGAAGAAGATTAACATCTATTCCAGACAAAAGAATTATGCATAGTATTAATGACGAAGATTCAGGAGTGGTCAAGCGTAGGTTTACGTATTTAGCGAGATTGAGAAAGCATTTTTGCTCCAGGTGGAGGAAGGAATACTTAACAAGTATAAGCGAGTGTCATAAGGTTGGCAAAGTAAAGGGTAGTTTGTGTCCGAAAGTATGTGATGTAGTTCTTGTGTTTGAGGAAAGTTTGAAAAGAGGATTTTGGAAAATAGCAAGAATTGAGAGATTGATCAAGGGAAAAGATAATATAGTCTGAGGAGCGGAAATCAAAGTTTTTAGCAAGGGAAAGCTACTGCACATAAGCAGGCCTCTTCAGAAACTGTATCCACTAGAGATGAATGCAAAGGTAAGAAAAGAAAAGTCAGCGTCCTACATTTAGAAAATACAATCATGCTATTCTTCCTCCCAATACTTTTGAACAGGTTTTACTGTTTTTCTTACCATGCAGCTTATGGTCATTAGCTTAAAAGTTGGTATATCGATTTAGATATAATTCCTCATGCATGTTTATCCATACTTCATCTAGATGTTTCCTTAGCTAATTTATTAGGTCCGTAATGTGGATATAAATCTCGCTTTACTTTTGTAAAATTACCTTTGTTGTAGAAGTAAGACTTCATATCTGACGACCTCGTCGTCCAAATTAAGCTTGCTTCAGTTCTTTACATGTCACATACCTAACAAAAGATGAGAGATTTATTAAAAAGAACGCGACCACATACATATCAGTTTAAAAATGGTGATCATAATTCATACCTTATTGTTACATCAATCTTTTATCCATGTGAGTTTTGTTACATAAACACATTTAAATAGCGAACGAAGATGAAGAGTGAGTCAGGATCTCCTTCAACAAACAGTAATATAAAACATTAATGACGCCTATGTAGAACATTCTAGTTATATAACTAAGTATACATCACTGACTAAAAACAATTGTTATAGAAGTAAAAATACATCAATAAGAACCTCATGCAGAGTACATAATAACATTGAGATTACTCAAATTCCAAAGGACTACTGCTAAATCTTATAAAGTTTCACAAGTTTTAACTCAGGAATAGAGAATCGTCTATCTAAAACAGGATGCCAATGATTAAGGCGCGATTTTCGAAACTGTAAAAGAATTTTTTTCCTTCATTAATGAAAAATTCCATACATTTATATTATTGCAAAAGTCAGTTCTTATTATAAAAATCCTTTGTTTTAAAATAACCCATTGTAAATTACAAATACATGTCAAACATCAATTGCACGCAATTATAATTACTTATGATCAATAAAGAAACTGTGGATACAACAGTAAAGGTTGCAATGAAAGTAAACCTTAAAACTGTTAAACATGATCAAAAGTATAATTTTAAAAGCTCACTGTGTTGCATGAATGAACATTTCCCAAAAATAGATTCGGTTGCGTCTTTCTCTGTGTAAACACATTCTTCCTGTGTTCAACATTTGCTTATATTACAAATGTTCTAAGTTTTAAAATGAAAGGTTTGCTTAATACAATTAACAGCATTTTGTTAGACACACAGCGATTAGTCAAAAGTGGCGTCGGCAAAAAATGGAGGTGATGCATGATTGGACATGCTATCCTCCCTACATAAATTTTCACAGATTCCCCTTATATCCATAGACAAGTATGCTATTTCACCTCTCGCCTACCTTTGAACAGGTTTTGCTTTCCTTTACAATGCAGCTTATTGTCAATAGTTAGAAAGTTGGTATATCAATTTAGATATGATTTCTCATGCATGTTTAGTGATACTTTATCGAGATGCTGCTTTAGCTAATTTGTTATGTCATTAGTGTAGTTCTAAAATATCGCTTAATTTTCTAAAATTACTTTCTTTCTAAAGTAAGACGACATTGTGAACAAAATTATGCTTGCTTTAGTTCTTTCATGTCACATACTCAACAAACAGATGAGAGATTTAATATAAACAACGCGACCACATACATATCAGTTAAAATGGTGATCATAGTTCATGCCTTATAGTAACATTAGCGTCAACAGAAATTAAATGAAGATATGATCTTCGCACTTTGCCGGACAATTTAAGCAAACACCGCACTGCATAAAACATTCATATTAGCGTCAACAGCTCGACGAAAGATAATTGCAAAGTTACAAAACGACTAAATGTTTAAAAAAATCCGACTAAATATTTCAATTATCAATGATGGCATGCATCAGTCCATTTGCAATTTTAAACTTAATTTTCCTCCAGATTCATAAATGTCACTTCATACTATCACAAGTATAATAAAATAACACATATTTTATAAATATACCGTCCGGACCAAAGATGAATATAATTGCATGCTAGCAAGCAATTTGAATTTCTTGGCAAACAAACACATCACGATAAACAGGCCTTCCTTTCGATGGCAGTAATTATTTTTCGTAAGTAAATTGTTTGTATTTGCAACTTCGTTTGATTGGTATACAATTACAGGATTACAAATTGCTACGGGTATCTATAATGTATATTTCATAGTACTAGGTGTGACTAATATTTAGTAAAATATATTAATTAAATATGACAAACATTTTGTATTTAAGGTCACATTTATACATCGTAAACACACATGATAATTCTTTATCTTTTGTCTTACAAACCTTTTGCTGGTCGACGGTTGGGACTTTGAACATTCAATCTTTCAGATAAATTCAACGTTCTGAAGAGTTAAGCGTCAAATGTCTGCGTCGCTTGAGTGGATACGGGGCAAATAATTTGGGCCTTTATTGTTATGTAAAACAAAGACAAAGAATAGATTACGTTATCTATTCTGTGACGACAGTATCACTGTTCAATATACGTTGAAATTTGATGAAAGATAGGACAACTTCTTCTTACAAAGTTTCATTTTATCGTTAGAAAGTACAATATTTAATCAGCTTTGAGGCAATCGTTTGCTTTCTCAGTAAAACAATGCCGAAAATGATTTCCGACAACTTGGTATTAATTGTCGTCGGGTCGTCGGTATGGTCAAACAATGTTGACGTTTCTACCTTTGACTGATGGAAACATGCAAACTAGTCAATATTCAATATGACGTTTGAACGAATTCATTTTATTCCTCCTGTCATTGAAGATAACCCAAACGGCTGGGTTCCTACCTCTGTTTCAGATGCATTTAAAGGAATACCTTATCAACCATTCTCTAAAGGAGATAAACTTGGCAAGGTAAAATATTTTATATTTCATAAGAAATTCCTTGCCATCAATGTCTTCCACTCTGACCTTTAGTTGTTCTTGTATTTTTGTGTCACCTGGTGAAATTTATAATCATATTTTACTAGCTATTATTGTAAAACATTGTTATGTAAACTTCAATATTTTCATGCAGTTTAATCATATTGTTTTACTTCTATAGATAAATACTTAAATCAATTTGGTGGTGGTAATCAATATGCATATTATCACGAAGAAGATGAATCAACTTTCCATCTTGTTGACACAAGTCGACCACAAAAGCCTGTTTACATGCGCAATAGGAACAAATTCAATCAGGTACAATAGAAAATTTTTCTATACTTAAAGTCTCAAAATAAAATCACTTTTTTATCATATTTGTAAATTTCTTCATCTAAATTACTCCTTTTCATATGAACAACATTAACATAAAATTTTTTTATTTTTTAGAGGAATAATCGACGTGATAAAGAGCGTCAAATGCAATGTCAACAAGCTGGGATGCAGAATTTGCTGAAGACTCGTGACAACAGACTCCATCGTAAATTGCAAAAACAATTTGCCAACAGAAACAACTGGCAAGAACGAAGAAATCAGGTTTGTAATAAACTTAGTTGAGGAATGAGGGAGGGTTAGTTTTAAGGTGCAACCTCAGTGAAGAAAGTGAACAAAAGAATTGTGATAGTGTGTTACATGTATGAAAACTTTGAACTCCAAAGGATACATTATAAATTTGTAGTAATTATGCAACTTGCATAAGATATTATGGTACACAAACAGATGTACCTCAACCATGAACACCTCGGATGATACATAATAGATATGTAGTAACATGACTGGTACACTTATGGATATATTGTAATTTTATATCTATATATTTAACTTATATGTAGACTCCTCAGAGGATACGTAATGCGTCTGTAATGGTTCAGGAAGAGTGGAAGGTTATTGAAGAAATGGATTTTCCAAGATTATCAAAATTGAGTCTACCAAATGTTCTTGATCCAGATGATTTGTTCGTTGTATCAGAATTCATTGTTGTATAAAACCTTCTTTGAATTTGCTAAACAAATGAAAGCAATTTTAACATCTATTCTGAATAGATACTAATGAATATCTTGTTTTTATGTGTTTATGAAGATCTCTCTATTTCTGTGCTTTGTTAAATAGAGTAAAATGTGGTGAACTGGAATATTATGACAAGGCTTATGATCGTGTCAACATTAAGAATGAAGTCCCACTTGCCTTGCAAAACAGGATTTTCCATAAAGTCACAACGACTGATGATCCTGTTATCAGAAATGTAAGAAAACTTTACTTGCTTTCATTGAATTAAATGGCTTGGATAACCATCATAATGTTAACCACCAATGTTAACCACCAATGTTAACCACCAGTTATTAACCACCAGTTATTAACCACCTATCATGACCAGTTATTAACCACCTTACAGAATCTCTTGTCTTTGTGAGCAATGGAACATTGTTCTTCAATTTGGCATTAAATCCACAAAAAAGTAAATTCTTTAAGGTATCTTCATCATTCCTCTCTCAAGTCAGTCAATTTAAAAGCCATTCTTAAATAGTTCGTTTTCATCATTACTATGTTCATTAAAGGCAGGTGTTAATGAGATCTGAAGGTCAATCTGTGTTCTGGCTATTTATCAAGGAACATCTTAACTCTAATGAAATAAAGACATATAATTCTTTACATAATGTAATGACAGATGTTGGTAGAGGTTAGTCAAGTTTTTGGTTTCCAAATGATTCCAGGAATGTTTGTGGGTAAAACCTTTTTGTATGCCATGAATTTGTTCTGACATTTTTCTTTCTATTTTTGATATTTATTTGAAAGCTCAAGCATGGCTTAGGTCTAGTTTAAACGAGCAATCACTGGAGAAATATCTTCATAGCTTCATTGGGCATAAACAATTGCTTTTGTAAGTTTGATTTAAGTAACATTTAAGAAAGAAAGATCAATCTTGGCTTGATAAGCTATATGATTATCATAACCAATGTATAATGCGATATAGTAATGGAGTTTTCTTTTAACAGTAAGCTGTTGATGTCAGAATAATTATACGATGTGTAATTGTTTTAATTTCAGTCAGTATTATGAGCAAGATGCATTATTATTGGATGATGAACGATCTAGTATGTTACCAATGATGGCTGCTGGTAAGAATAAACTTGTTTATATTTCTATAATGGATTTTTTATCATTCCTTGTTTCTTCTTTAAGGCTTAAGTTCAATTCTTTTTGCAATTGACATTGACAAAGCTGAGTTTAACTCTATTACTGTACAGGTATGCTGGAATGCTATTGATATTGTTTAAAATGAATCTTTGCAAATAGAAATGGATAGTAAAAAGTGGAAGCTATGAATGTACTTTTCTTTAACTACTTGAATTTAATTTAATTTTTAGATTCCAGGCAATATCAGCCAAGCAGTTTCTCGTCCAACATCAATATGGGCTGTACCATCACCAATGTATGCGACGTCAGGAGCTCCTGGTGAAGTTTGTTAAATACAACATTTTAAGAAAATAAAGATTTGATCAGAATTTCATTTTTCTCTCCTGATCAAAAATATCCCTTTTATCCCTAATTATCCCTACCATTCATCTCATATATCGCTAATCTTATCATTCCTTAACCACACATGTCATTTATTCCTTGTAATCCCCCAACCATGCGTTCTCCTTAACCTTTATTATCCCATTATTACATGTCTTCATTTATCCCTTAACTATACCTGTTGTTTATTCATCCCTTATCATCCCTTATCATCCCTTAACCGCGCGTCCTCATTTATTCTTTATCATACTTGAACAATGCGTAGTCATTTATCCTCGCGCGTCTTTATTAATTTGTAACTTTTATCTTTCTTTTGTGTTTCAGGAAAAGAAAAGAAAAAACGTAAAAAAAAGAAAGCAAACATTGCTCAAATTGAAAATGTTGAATTCAAAGAGACGGAAGAAGGAACTTCTACTGTCAGTTCTCATGGTAGTTCTTCCACAACAACGACTGCTCACGATAGTGCCACGAGTTTTACCCGAGCGGCATACGACATATTACAACGTAATACTGATTCTCAGGTACATGCTCGTGGTAACCATTCTTTCACTAAAAGGCCTGACGATTTTCTTGAAATGCCAAAGAACTCTCAGTTGGCTTATTGTTCGAATTCTGAGAATTCAACTTTTTCTTCCACAATGGCGAAAACCAACGTTGAGAACAAGGAGAATGAAACAGATGAACAAGTGGCTCGATTAACAAAGAAAAGCCAGGAAGTTCTGCATCTTAAAAACGAGTTTAAAACTGCGAATGATTTGAAAAAAAATCATTCTTTGACAACATCTTTGCAATCAGGGCATTACACTGACTCGTCGCTCTTGTCGGAGGAAGAGGTGTTTGAGCCTCTTGTTGATATGAACAGCGGTGTATCTCTAATTCCCGTAGTTTGCCCCGATGACGATAAAGGAGTTAGGAGTCTAGCTATGTCAGATGAAAATGAGCGATTTACTGTTTCACCTGAGACGTCACTACATTTAGTTCATTCAATAAATGATTCTCCCGTTTCAAGGTTAGAAGATACTTCATTATTTTATCGAGAAGAATGTCTAACGAGTTCACCATTTTAACTGAGGTGGTAATTTATGTTGTTTTCAGTATTTACACTGATGAAGACGTCGAGAATGATGCAAGTTTAGCAATTGGGGCAACTGTTGCAGCGATATGTGCCACACGTGATGGTAGCATAGAAATTAATGATTACTCAGGATCGTCATTGGTCAGAACCATGGGTGATGGTTGTATGAATGTTAGTTAATCATGAAATGCTTTTATCTTTTTCAGGGGAGGGAGGGTAGAAAGCCATGTGTAAATATCTTTGTTATATTTAGTTCGTTATATTTGGTATGTTTTCGTTCTTTAGCCATCAGAGGAATATCCATCAGGCAAAGAAATGACTTCAGGTTTGTGTGTTTTTCTATTCATGTATTTAAATGGTTTTATTTCTTATATCTTTTGGAAAAATGTTTTGGGAACGGAGAGGCACTTTTGCCTCAGGTTCTCAAACTATAAATGGGCTATTAGCAGGTAGAGTTAGTTTTAAATATAGAAATATTTAGTGCAATTGGATTTTACTATTTGTATCGTAGTTGCTTTGTTTGTTTGGATACATCCGTCAAATTTCATCATGTGAACTGAATATTTGTATGCGTGAATAATTATAATTTCATGAATGTCAATAAATACGTGGTTTTTTGTTCTTGAAGAGGAATTAAAACAGGCGATTGTATCGATGATGTTAAGAAAAGATGAAGTTGAAGAACGTAACAGGTTGTATTATCGTCCTTCGTTTAATATTAACATTCCATTCGAATATACACTATTTTGCCCTGATTTTTCCTTCGATCATCTTTCCTGTAGATCGTTACAACAACATTTGGAAAAGAGATGATGAAGTCAGCTTCTCTTCGTCTTCAATTAGAAGATTTAAAAGAGATATGTCGTCGAAAAATGAAGAAAATTGCGTCGCTCTTAACGGCTTAAAAGGTTAGGACATTGAGAACTCTGCATTTCCGTTAATCAAAGATGTCTGTTGACCTGTTCGTTTTTGCTCTTTAGTGAAAATGATTTGCTCAAACACCAACTAAAGAAATACGTGGGTGCTGTTCAATCGTTGAAAAGAAATGACATTATGGAAGAAGGTTTACTAGAGGGATAGTTTATCTTTAAAATAGATGTAGAAATCTAAGATATTCGATAATCTTTTGTGTAGCTCCAGAAAATGAAAGACTTTCTTCTATCATTCTTTCTCCGGAATCTGACGTCGACGAAGTGAGGTATTTACCGTAAATTTGTAGCAAAAGTGAATCAACGGCGTTGAATTTCGTTTCTTTCTTGTAGAAAGGAAGAAAACAAAGATTTTGAGCGGAAGTTGATCCAAGTAAGATTTCCATTAAACCATAATACTTTTACAAAACGAAACATTTGCCTTAAAAGGTCTTCAGGTATCATATGTTGCATGAAGATGAGCCGAAATTTATTTAATAGAAAACTCTTTTATACGATGCACACGATGACTTTAAGAAATATCTAATACAAGAAGATATTTTGACTTATGAAAACTGAGGATAAATAACTGAAATGAAGTTGTGATATATGTTTAAAAAAACTCGCCACTCTGACTGGTTTCGCGTTTCTTGTTCATCCCTTGGGAATTTCATGGTGATGACCTCATGGCGTAAGTTGTGATGAAATGTTGTTTATCATGTTTAAAGGTCGCTGATATGCATGGCGAACTTATTGAACTCAATGAAAGACTACAAAAAATGTTGAATGTTCGTGAATGTCAGCTAAGAATATTAAAAGAAGAGCTTGTCAATCTTAGAGGACCGGTATGTTCAATAAAGACCGGTGTGTTCATTATAGTACAATAGATGTACAATATTGATCGGTATGTACAATATGAACTGTTTGGTATGAATATGAAAAGCAGTAAATATTCTTTTGATTTTCTAAATATTTCTTAATAAAACTACGTATCTTCGTATGTTCTAGCTTCCTCAGGACAATAATCATGATGAATGTTTATATTTGACGGAGTTTGGTCCAAATTTCATGTCTGTCAATACTCGTCCTTTAATTAACATTTGGATTCCATCTGTTTTTGTACAAGGAAAGTCTCCAAACATTCACCATTCTTATCAGGTATAATTTTTCCATATATTTATCTCTAAAAAGTAAATAACTCTTCCGATGTGATGTTGATGGTTATCTGGACTAGGTTAGGGATAACTAGGGACTATATTTCAAGATTTATGATCTATATTTGGTATTTTCCTCGTTTCAAATACATCACCCTTGACAAAAGTGTTTGTGGTCATCGTATTTAAAAGATCATGTCGTAGTTTTAATTTACTGCTCAAATATTTCACTTTTCATATGTATATGTTTAGTGGTGTTGAGAAAAAATCACAAAACTACAGATTGATCCGGACAAGCCTGTTTCGTGACTGCTCACTCTTCTGGGGATTTTCCTTTAATCACGAAACTGGCTTGTCGGGATGAATCTGTAATTTTGTGATTTTTTCTCAACACCACTAAACATATTTACGCTCTGCTCTCGAGCATCGAGCACTGTTTTATACGGATTTATACTGTTTTATACTGTTATATATATACAAAGTGTATATACAATGTGCCCTCCCGGCTATCACCATAGTAAAATTGTGATTCCTGCACTTGGGATACAGGACGTACGGTTACACATTGTATGGATTGTATTGTAGAGTCACCACAGTGCTCATGCATATATAAATCATCTGCTCAGTGGTCCAGTTATTGTCTTCAATAAAGAATTTAACATTGTTTACTTCACAAGGTTTATATCCGTATCAAAGACGATGAATGGAATGTTTACAAACGATACTCGGATTTTTATGCCCTACATAAGAACGTTTTTAATAAACATCAGTATTTTAATTTTTTTAATCATATTGTTTTGCCGTAATGTACAATCCCTTCCTTTTCCTTTTATGCACAGACAAGCAAGCAGTTTAAACCTGTTGCACAATTCACGTTTCCCGCGAAGAAAATTATTGGAAATCGTGACGTCAATTTTGTGGAAACACGTCGGAAACAATTGGAAAATTACTTGAGAAAATTGATCAATTATAGTCTTTGTGCTGTTCCAGAGTTAGGTGAAAATCCTTGCAAGAGTTCTTTGTTCAAATACTTTCCATTTTCATGTGAGTAAACACGTGATCTTTTTCATGTGAGTAAACACGTGATCTTTTCATGTGAGTAAACACGTGATCATGTTTGAGTGTAATTTATTGTTCAATATACAGAATATTAAACGATTTTTAGTGTTAATGTTTGTAAGGCAAGAATAGACAGAAAAATTGAAAGTCAAAACAAGAACAAAAAGCAATCAAGCTCATGCGCTGATTGGTCTGAAGCTGTGTTTTCATTAGCTTGTGCAAACCGATCTGAGCTCAACAAATCAAATCAATCAAAGAGAATTCGCAAATCAATCATGAATACATCTTAGAGGAAAAATTAAAACGTTTGTTTTAAATTTGTGTATTTCACATTATTGATATTTTTTTAAAAAGATATTGTTCCTGTTTGCACTGGCTTATGCAAACCTCGGAGACGTTTGTGAGAACTCTTGAACATGTGCAACACTCTACCTTCGGTTTCGGGCTTGCACTGATCTGCTCTCGTGTTCTCCTAAAGGTCTCCTCGGTTTGCATAAGCCCGTGCAAACACAGTAAAAATCTTTTATTTCGTAATAATACAACACAAAGAACTCAAACTTTGGCTTGTTTTAGAAAGAAAATCAAAATGCTACTACATATTATTTCATGAATAGTTTATCAATTTTTCTCTAAACTTTCAGAAAATATTTTACAGGCAAACTTCAACGGTATCATCTGTTTCAACGACGACATCGACAAAACAAACTGTTCCTTCTACACATAATGGTTAAAAGGTAAAACTTGTAGGATGTCTGTCGAAAAAAACAGAGCATAGAAATTGTATAAGTTATATTGTATATATATAACATACGTATAGTTCAGTATATATAAATATAATATGTCTACAAAGTAGAAGAATTTCCTGATGCATCAACTTCAAGGACTCTTTATTGTATGTGTTATATACAGATATAATTTGTCAGTATTTGCTACTATATAATAGTACATCATACTGGGTTTTAACAAGTTAAAACATAATATTTAACTTGAAATGAAAACAATCGTATATTAAATACATCACACGAAACCTACTATGCTATTAAATGTTGTGCTATCTCAGCACGATTTGATCAATTTACATATCCCGCGTCACCCAGCTCTTGCTGACGAATGTTTATACGACTTGACACGTGACCAATTTTGATCAATACGTCATATGACTTTTTGGCGATCTTTCCCGCGCTATGTGTAAAGAGATTTCTTGCTGAAACAATCTTTATCGTAAGTATTACGTAAAATATTTCATTTGTAAGTTTCAAAGTATTACAGTGAGTAATATAACCTTTTTATTTCAGAGAAGAAGCGTAATGCATACAGTCGTTATTGTAAGCATTGCACAAAATTTCTAAGAATAGGATTTACTACTTCCTACATGTATGTATTGTAATATGAAGATGTCTTCAGCTAAAGACGAAACGTTATTGTTGTAAAATTATACAACCATGAATATACATACATTCTAATAATATTTTTCTATCCAGTTCATTCCTTTGATGTGTGCAAAATTAGTTGGTTAGCCTTAATTTACCATTGAAGACCTTTGTATAATTTCAATGTCTGTCACTACGTCAAGCCCACAGGTGCATGGAACATTGTTAGCTACGTTGATTCAAGCACAAAAGATTTTCCTCCATTGAAAATGTAATGCACTAGTGAGGTTAGCACAGTGATTGGGTTTTGAAATTTTACAGTAGTTTAATTGCCAAACGTCGTTTTTATATACACCCTGTAGAATGCTAATTAAAATAGATCAAATGTTGATGATAATAAATACAATAAGAAAATGAGATGAAATCAACAATCTAGAGGGTTTATCAAATCATTTTTGACATCAGTGGACCTTTAGAATTTGCATGATTCAGCTGTAGTTGTTCCCCAAGGAGACTTAAATGTTTGGGATTTTCTATTTGCTGTAACTGAAGTATACGTTTTATTTATATTGTATTAAATTGCATTTACCGCTCTATGGGGATTAATTACTTCAAAGTGATGAATCATGCAAATTCTAAATTTCACAATGTACAATTGACGACACACCTAGTAAATGATCAATCAGAACACAACAGTTAACAACACACCTAGTCACTGACCAATCAGAATACAACACGTTCGTGAAACTTGGGCCATAGTCTAAGACTAAGAACGTGCCATTTGAACGTGAATGTCTGCAGTTGCACGAAGAACAGTTAGCCGAAGTCAAAATTATTCCACGGTGAAATATCTCTTGGAGTGCTTTGAAAAATATTCAGGTAAATGTCTTGTTTCAAGTTCTTTTGCATTGAGTAAACATTGAATTGGGACACTGCATGTGATGTTCATTAATGCAAAGTGCAGTGTGGCCTTCCCATAAAGTTTCCGTCTTAGTAACTTTGTTTCCTCTATGCTCTATTTTAGACACGGACATTCTTCTCTTAAACGACAATTAGTCATCAAATGAGATTGAGAAACAACGAACAAATGTTGGTGTATTTACCATGATGGGGGACTCCACAATTAAAGAAAGTGGTTATTGTTCACAGCGGTTGAAGAGAATTGTGGCTGTTGTCGACCAGTTCCTCCACGCTCATCTAAACATAAAACAAAATACAATTCTGTAATTTGGTGAAATTCTTCTTCCCTTGAACTACATTACTAGTAAATAAAATGCTCAATGTAAGTATGTTATCAATGTTTTTCATTTATGGAAGTATAGTGTCAACTGACATTGGCTTCAATTGTCCTTTGTAGAAACCTTCTGATCAAGAATGGACAATATACGTACTTTAATGAAATCCTCTGAACAATGATCAAGAATGAACAGCATACTTTAACGAGTCCTCTGAAGAATGATCAAGAATGAACAATATACTTTGATGAGCTCTTCTGAACAATGATCAAGAATGGACAATATACTTTAATGAACTCTTCTAACAATGATCAAGAATGAACAATTTACTTTAACGAAGACCTCTGAACAATGATCAAGAATGGCCAATGTACTTTGATGAGCTCTTCTGAACAATGATCAAGAATGAACAATATACTTTAATGAACTCTTCTGAACAATGATCAAGAATGAACAATATACTTTGATGAAATTGAAAAATACGTGACTTCTAATGCCCTAAAGACCATCTCTACATAGAATGCAAGCGCTAAACACTCTTCTGGAGCATGGCAGCCATCAGCCTAACACCTGTTTCCATGGAAAAGTCAATATTATGACCTTTTCTAAAACATTTTCCTGCGAGTTTTCCTGCTAACATCACTACTGGTCAATCAATCGCAATGATGGAGAAAACCACGCCGCTATCAAATGCCCAAATTTCAACATTACTTAATTGAAAATGTTTGTACTAAAAACATGGAATTTCTTTAACATGAAAATGAAAACCTAAAATCCTAATTTTCCGACTGGCTGTCGATATTTCCGATTTAATGCCGTAGACGACATGCACAGTTGCAAGAAATGGCCAATCTTGTTTCTGTGCTTGCCGTCGTCGACATAAAAGCGGTGATGTTTGTCAGGTAGCCTGAAAATTGGATACGATGGTTTCACCATCAACGTTCTGAATTTTTCAAAAAATTATTTTGGGCTTTTTTGTGGCTGTCCTTGCTCAACATCCGATCGTTTCATCTTCACAATTGGCATGAGATTTGTCATTCATCGTAGTCTGTCGTCGAACTGCCAAGGATTCGTCGAAAACCGTAAGTGTAATAATAATAAACCATTTATTTAGTTAGGCCTGTTAACAGGTCAAATCTCTAATATAATTCTGGCAATAGCCACAACAAATCCTGGTGTTCAGTATATTCCACTGTAAGGCTATTTTTTTAATGCAGGAATGCAAATAAATATATTTAAAGAAATTTACATCTGCATTTTCAAAAATAGTCTTGATTAAGAGGTAATAAAAGTGTTCTTTTGGTCAAAATAATCCAATAGTGTTTATCCGTGCTACTTTAGTTCTTTTTAAAATTTGTGTCTTAGTAAGCGTGAATTTGTATCAACTATTTCAAGTCTGTGACTAGCATGGAACAATTGTGTTGTTCTATATAATTTATCTTCGAAAACCTCTGTGTGAATATACTGCTTTAAGGAGCTACGCATGATCGCAGCGGTTGTTGCCTCGCAGAAGGACAGGCAGGACCATAGCTCAGAATCGGAAATGCAAGTGAAGTTTGGCCCAAGGAAGGCAACTTCAACTTGGGGTTAGTGAGTACAAATGGTACCTTAGCGTAGAGGATGCAAATAGCATCTGTAAGAAGACCTTTGAAGACTGGATCAAGCGAGCAAGGCCTATTGAAGACCAAGGAAAGATCGTGGTTTTGGTGGAAAGAAAAATATCTCTACCCTAGTACGGTAAGAGCATGCAGTCGTTGTAGTTGGCCAATTTCATGAACGGCTTTCTACATTGACTATTAAGGCACTTCTGCATGGATCCCCTATAATGCATGAGTTGTTCAACCCACCCCGGTTGGAGGTCGCCCGTAGGTGCAACATGCACTAGGTTAAGTTAAGTTAAGGGCATGATGGGTTACCTCCTTCAAGGGCATTCCTTTCAGGGCGGAATTCCGGTGCCATGCGCAGGTAGGAAGTTTAGATAGCTTAGGCATGCGCTGTAGTTGCAGCGAGTAGTTGCTACGCTTAGATAATGAGTATGGGGTTAGAACCTTTATAAATTTAAAGGATGAACTCCACTATCAAGAGAAATGACTAAATTTTTCAAAATCTTTCGAAGGAAACTTTAATCTTGTCAGTCATTTTCAAATCGACAAATTGAAACTCAAATAGTCTTCAGTTTGTCAAGACATTTACAGTTTAGGAGCGGCGTGGCAATTACTGTAAATGTAAAAATGGATATGTTGTTTTCTTATTAAGAAAACTTCATTCCTGGGAATTTCGATGCGGCAAGCCACAGCAAAAACAGGCATAAAAAATGTTTAGTACACCAGGTCTAAGTATGCGGAATGGCTTCATATTAACCAAACTAACACGAAACATAGTTTTAATAAAAGCACATTGTTTGTTTTCTTTGATGGTTACCATGAAGACAAACCGCAGACGTTGTCACATATGATACAAAATAGTTACACGATGGTTTCCATGTTCACCATTCGCGTTGCTATGTAGTCATCTATGTGATAATTGTCAAACTAAAACATAACTTAAATCAAGCGCTGCCGGTTGTTTGGTTAAACCATCCACGGTCCCTCGGTAACCAAACTTAACGTGTGCTTCTTCAAGTGTTCTAAATTGTTTCAAAAAATATTAAATTTCGTCTGTCTGCTTAAAATATTTTGAAGTACATTTATCTAATCCATGTCATGCAGCAAGCGCTTGCTCCAACTTTAAGCGTTAGTGGCACCGGGCGCGCAAAGCACTGAATGAAACGGTGCAAAATAGGGACTGCTAAGGTGGCGCTAGGTGCGACTGATTCGGATGTGGATTAGATAAGAAAAACACACGTTAAAAGAAATTCCCATCCAAATTACACAATTTTCTCGTCCAAAGTAGAAAATTGTCGAGTTCGCTGATCGGTTTACGTGCGGTAAAACTAAAATGTGGCGGTTTGTACGTAAGTTGTATGTACGTTAAAAATGGCGAATTATATCCATAACTAAAATACTTGAAAGATTTTTGACTTGAAGGTGTCTTTGAGAAATTGACGGTTTTCTTTTTTTATTTGCATCGTTGCAAAGGTAAGTAAAGATTTTTGTTTCTAAGGGTCCCCCGGGGCGCGGAACTTCGGCTGAAATCCCTAATGGTTTTTTCCTCTTCAGTATTCTCCAAATTTTCGTGCCGTTGTGTTCGGTTTTGGTTTATATCGTTCAGGTTTTTCCAATAGGGACTTTTTATTTCGGTTAAGTCATCAAAAAAAAACAGTGACCTTGGTGTGGGACTAAACTTGTACTACTTGTCATATACAACCATGGAACAAAAAGAAATGCAATTTGAAGGCTATGGATGCTTAGCTGAGCGAGCCTAAGGTCTATCAGATAAAATTTACAGCCATCTTCACTTTCGTTAAAAAAACAGCGTCATATTTAAGCAATTCTGCAATTTAGAACAGTTGGGGTGATTTCAGTTTAATCATTTTTATATTTATTTACTTAACACTTAATGTAAATGTGAAAGTTAAACTTGCATGTATTTGGGGCGTAAAGTTGGATATTGAAGCATTTTACTGCTAAACCGGCATTATAAAAAAGCTGATAATTGTTTATTGTTTGTGACTTTAAATTGTGAAGTGTTAAATTGTGAACGACAAAGCTCTTGACCTGTTTTTGTCTATTACGATCAAGCAATAACTTACCAAATTTAAGCTTCAAAAATTCTACAAAGATCAAATTTTGGAACTCTATAATATTCAAAATATGTTCAATAGCCAAAATCGTCTGAACTTTCCAAGAAAAAAAACAGCCCAACTGTGGGGTATCTTCAAAGAGCGGAAAATTTAGTCTTTGGGTTCGATTCCCAATACACTGTTTTTTAGTATATGTGCAATCAAATTGTCAAGTTTCGATTAAATCCGTGTCGGATAATCCATGATATAAGGAAGGAACTTTTAAATTTTAAAGAATCTTTGCAAGAAGCAACATGTTTATCAGATTGAAGATCATGGAATTGGGTAAAGATTAAGGATTACAAAATAACAGTCCCAGTCTCCCAACGCTCTCGTCTAAATCTAAATAGTATGAAACAATATTGGAACAAAGCAAAGAAAAGATTTTACGTTTTTATTAGTTGACTAAGTTGAGGGAAGCTTAGTACTTTCAATTTATAAATGAAATAAAAGAAGGTTGACCTTAGGTTTGCATAAGTCTATGCAATCCATCATTTTCTAGAACCACATTTCAACTGCCCCCATCCTTCTAACATTGCTCACTTTTAATGACCATATCTTTGATCCATCCCTTTTATCGCTTTTCCACATTTCCAAATTTCTGTCTTCTAAAAGCTGTATGAATTGCCATTGCTGTTTTGCTTTAATATCTTCACTACTACAGCCATTGAATCCAAGATCCATATCAAAATGCTGCTATTATGTAAATAGGGTCATCATAATATAAGTGACCTAAAATTAGCAATCTTTAAAGATAATGATTTTAATTATAGGTTATCTTGGGGCTGTTACTGCAGCTTTATTTACTGCCTATGCTATACAGAAGATGGCTCCAAAAAAATGGGGAGCAGGACTTTTAAGTGTTTTACCCAAAGTTCGGGAATATATTGAGTAGGTTGGTCGTGATGTAGAAGAAAACAAGAAATCTTGGGGCTACTTTAAAAATAGTTGGGAGTCATATCTTGAACTACGGGGATTAACAAATGGAAGCAGTGAACCAAAGTTTCCAGTGAATTATAACATACCTGAACGTGATGCTTTATATAAATCTGTCAGTTATGCAGGTTGGAGTGGGTCCAGTGGTCATGATGTACCAATGATTGCTTACGATGCTTTGATGAGGGCCAAAGATTCCTGGTTTCACTTGTGCTCTTGTTCTATGTTTCATGGCGGAGATAGTGACGGCACAGGAATATTGGCTGCAGCATGGTGGGGTGGTATGTATGGAATGAAAGGTGCACCCCTTGGAAATTATAGGAACCTGGAATATGGTCATAGGCTTATGGAGCTGGGTAAAAAATTACTGAATGCATCAAAGAATATGAACAACGAACAGGATAGTATTTATTTAACAAAATTCTGTCATCCCAATATACTTTAGTATGTTTGTAAATCATACAATAAAAATTACTACTTGGTTATAACATAAAAACAAATTACTTTAGACATAAAGTCTAAAGGAGAATGTTAGATTCAGGGCATCGGCAGTTCTACGTTCAACTTAGGATGATTCCCTGGGCTGTAGAGTAAGTTTATTGACTAGATATCAGTGAAACAATATATAGACAAGGACCATTACATCTTTAGGTTCATTCTACCTCACAAAATGCAAATTTCAAGCGTTTTATTCACTACCAAAAATACCTTCTAAGGGAGAGGGGAGTTGACTTGGCAGGTGGAAGTCTTGCTCCTACGGTCTATGTGTTAAAAATAGGCTAAACATAATTTAGAAAGCACAATTTCTTTGAAACACGTAGCTACCAAAGTGTAACTGTAAAGCTTTGTCATATTCTCCAGTTTCATAATACAACACACCTAAATTTTTTAAAAGACTTAACGACATTAACCTGACTAGTCCCTAACGATTGTTTTCGAATTTCCAGAGCTTTTTCAAGAAACTCTATCGCTTTGTCGTAGTTTCCAGTATCACTATACACATTACCAAGATTGTTTAAAGACACAGCAACATCAACATGATTTGGACCTAACGATTGTTTTTGAATTTCCAGAGCTTTTTCATAATACTCTATAGCTTTGTCGTAGTTTTCAATTTTTATAACAATAAACCAAGATTGTTGAAAGACCTAGCGACATCTACATGATTTGGACCTAACGATTGTTTTCGAATTTCAAGAGCTTTTTCATAAAGCTCTATAGCTTTATCGTAGTTTCCAGTTTTTTTAAACACACCACCAAGATTGTTTAAAGACGTAGCGACATCAACATGATTTGGACCTAACGATTGTTTTCGAATTTCCAGAGCTTTTTCATGAAACTCTATAGCTTTGTCGTGGTTTCCAGTATCAATAAACACATTACCAAGATTGTTTAAAGACGTAGCGAAATCAACATGATTTAGACCTAACGATTGTTTTTGAATTTCCAGAGCTTTTTCATGAAACTCTATAGCTTTGTCGTAGTTTCCAGTTTTATGAAACACATTACCAAGATTGTTTAAAGACTTAGCGACATCAACATGATTTGGACCTAACGATTGTTTTTGAATTTCCAGAGCTTTTTCATGAAACTCTATAGCTTTGTCGTAGTTTCCAGTATCATTATACACATTACCAAGATTGTTTAAAGACGCAGCAACATTAACATGATTTGGACCTAACGATTGTTTTTGAATTTCCAGAGCTTTTTCATCAAACTCTATTGCTTTGTCGTAGTTTCCAGTATCATTATACACATTACCAAGATTGCTTAAAGACGCAGCAACATCAACATGATTTGGACCTAACGATTGTTTTCGAATTTGCAGAGCTTTTTCGTAAAAATCAATAGCTTTGTCGTAGTTTCCGGTTTTGTAATACACATTACCAAGATTGTTTAATGACATAGCGACATCAACATGATTTGGACCTAACGATTGTTTTTGAATTTCCAGAGCTTTTTCATAAAGCTCTATAGCTTTGTCGTAGTTTCCTGTTTCATGCAACACCTCACCAAGACTGTTTAAAAACGTAGCGACATCAACATGATTTGGACCAAACGATTGTTTTTGAATTTCCAAAGCTTTTTCAAGTAACTCTATAGCTTTGTCGTAGTTTCCAGTATCATGTACCACCACACCAAGATTGTTTAAAGACGCAGCAACTTCAACATGATTTGGACCTAACGATTGTTTTTTAATTTCCAGAGCTTTTTCAAGATGATTTTTAGCTTTGTCGTAATTTCCAGTCTTTTCAAAGACCGCACCAAGATTTTCTAAAGACCTAGCGACATCAACATGATTTGGACCTAACGATTGTTTTTGAATTTCCAGAGCTTTTTCGTGAAGCTCTATAGCTTTGTAGTAGTTTCCAGTTTTATAAAACACATTACCAAGATTGCTTAAAGACGCAGCAACATTAACATGATTTGGACCTAACGATTGTTTTGTAATTTCCAGAGCTTTTTCATGAAACTCTATAGCTTTGTCGTAGTTTCCAGTTTTATAAAACACATTACCAAGATTGCTTAAAGACGCAGCAACATTAACATGATTTGGACCTAACGATTGTTTTATAATTTCCAGAGCTTTTTCATAATGATTTTTAGCTTTGTCGTAGTTTCCAGTCTTATCAAAGACCGCACCAAGATAAATTAAAGACGTAGCGACATCAACATGATTTGGACCTAACGATTGTTTTATAATTTCCAGAGCTTTTTCATAATGATTTTTAGCTTTGTCGTAGTTTCCAGTCGTTTCAAAGACCGAACCAAGATTAATTAAAGACCTAGCGACATCAACATGATTTGGACCTAAAGATTGTTTTTGAATTTCCAGAGCTTTTTCATGATGATTTTTAGCTTTGTCGTAGTTTCCAGTCGTTTCAAAGACCGAACCAAGATTGTTTAAAGACCCGGCGACATCAACATGATTTGGAACTAACGATTGTTTTTGAATTTCCAGAGCTTTTTCGTGATGATTTTTAGCTTTGCTATACTTCCCGGTAACATGGTATAAATAACCAAGTATATTAAAATACCAAGCTTTGTCATAACTAGACTGTTCTGATTTAAATTTATCCAATAGTTCAAGAGCAAGATCGTACTTTCCAAAATGAGTTAATCTGTCAACAAAATATTGGAAAACTTGTAAATTGTTCATGTTGATTTTTCTCTTGTTGGTCTTTAATAATTGAACAATTTTTTCAAGATGTGGCATTAATTTGATTTCGTCGTCTCTCTCTTTAAACATGTAAAGTGCTTTAGATATTTGATCAACGTTACTTTCCATTTCATGTTCTTCATTTGAATGTTCAGATTGATAAACAATAATTGCTTTGTGAACAATGCGATGTAGACTAATGTCATTATTTTCTGAATGCAAGAACAACGAGCAGTCCTTTAAACAAAGACATATATCTTCCTTCGAGTGTTTGGGATCTATTTTTTGAACATAACAAATAATAATGTCCCGTGGTATAGGATCAAACGATATCACGGAAAAAAAGTTAATAACATTTACCAATATTGAGGATTCTTCAGCATTTTGTCTGACAGCTAAAAGTGAAGCTTGTAACATACTTCTAGGATATGCCGAGTTAAATTTAACAAAAGTGGCGTCCATGTTTTTTTGTTCTTCTGAAGATATTTTCTTTAAATATTCTTTCCAAGTAAATGAGCAGTTTGCTTTGTTTACACGACTGACATAACAACCAGCGGCAGCCAAAGCCAGCGGTTGACGATCTAATACGTGGGATACTTCATTCAACAATTGATCATCAGTATTATCAACTTTAGTGTAATATTCCAACAGTTGACAACATTCTTTATCATTCATTCCATTTCTAATAGAAATATGTTTGTTAAACTCATCGTCTTGAGGTACGGCATCTGTGTTCTGGATAGTTACTATGATTTGTCCATTTATCCACATGGGATCACCAACTTGGGGGAGTAATGAAGAAATTTTGCTAAGCTGTGCAACGTTGTCTACAATGATCAACCAATTTTGCCAGAATTTTAATCGTGTGGATACTAACGATCGCAAATTCTTCACTTTGTCTGCGATGGAACAATTTTCATCTTCAAATTTTTTAATCATATCCTTGTCACAGTTTAAACGGTATCCAAGTTCACAGTAAGTTTTTAAAAGAGATTCCTCATTTTTTCCATCGAGAGTCATTACAAACGAAGTTCTATTGTTCCAATCACAAGATATTTTTTCACAAACCTGTCTTGCAAGTTGTGATTTACCACTGCCAGGATTACCAGTGATGTAAAAATATGTCAGTTTATCATTGTTATCATTCCTTAATTTTTTAAGATCTTTTATAATTTTATCTCGTAATTCAGTGCGTTCAACAAAAAAATGATTAGGTTTTGAAGGAAGAACTTGAAATAAGTCAAAACTGTCACGATGACTTTTAGTTTTAATGATTTCATCGAGAGGAAATTTCAAATCTTGAAATGATTTTTCAATGATGTTGACTATATCATCAAAATCATCATCTGAGCATTCGCTTTTATACCAATGTGCGTACTTGTTTCTTTCACAACGAAGTGCATGAACAGCATCCTTTGTTTTTGTGTCAAGGTGCTTTCCAATTGAATTTGAAAAAATTATTGCATCAAATAATATTGTACTGTCCCACTTACTGGTATCTCCATCTTGATATTTTTGTCGAGTTTTTTGGTCTAACTTTCTTCTTGATTCTAAATTGTAAAATTTGTTACCACTGTTGTGTGTATCATCCCATTCTCCATAAGCTGATTTGTAACGAGAGTTCCATTGTTTAATGAAGAACTGAGCAAGTTCCTTTTGCACCACTTTAATTATTTGCTGAATGTAAGACAGATTTCTTATTCCGGGCGATTCCATCTGTACAAAAATTTGGTATATATCAACAAGATAAAAATCAAGCAAATAAAAAAATATTATACAACCCTTATTAGGTTCAATTGATTTAACTTCACCAAAAATCGTCTTAAAATTACAAAAGAACCTAAAAACTAATAATGACAGAGAGCATGTATGCTACAGCTTTTACCAACTGCAGTATCCTATCAAACAACCTTTAGAAAAATTAAAAAAACATGATATTTTACCTTAAAGTTTACGTTACAAAACAGACATAAGAATATATTCTTCAATAATTTGCATAATCATTTGTGAACGTCATGCCTCTGTATCTAAGAATATGTTATAATGTTGTAGGTAATGGTCTTTTTTAAATTTACTAAGGTTTATGTTTTTTAATTTCATTGACTCTAACGCATTACTTGAAACTTGATTTTATAAATATATATGTTTTACAACATGTTGTAACACAAGATCCTGTTTTGCTTTGGCTATGTACGACAATTGATTGGCAATGGTAAAATTCTTTATCAATTTTAAGACCATGAACCACTATTTTCATTAAATTTTAATATGAAATGAGAATTTATAATCTATGTTGATAAACTAACGCGTTTTGAGGGGATGATTAACGTAAACTGGAATGTTGAATATTGCCTATTGGTCGTGACTTTTTTAGAACGCGTATCTACAAATACGATAAAAGTTTTCAGATATAATTTCTATGAGCTTTTACAAAGACCTTTTAGTTCGCAAAATATTTTAGATCAGAATGTCCGTAATTTATAGCACATCTCTATGGTACGCACTGACTGAAAAGAAAACGAAGAGATAGCAGATTCTAACAGTTTCGATAAGGGAGAAATTAAACATAGTTTCTTGTGATGGTGTACTGCTGCGAACAGCATTGGCTATGTATAAAAAATCATCATTTTGCGACGTTTTCGAGAATCATAAAAAATGAAATAACTTTTTTATATTTGCAAGTGTTAAACATTATGGACAACGATGTTAACGAGGAAGTTTTATTCTGAAAGACAAGGAGAGAGGCTGTGAAACGTCATAATGAGGATAAAAGGAAAAAAAGGAAGACAAATATTTACTAAAGGAGCTGGCATTCAGAGGACATAACAAATCAAGCTTTAGTTTGAATAAGGACAACTATAGAGAGTTTCCAAATTCATATGGAAATTTATGTTTTGTCTTTGTTTTGAATGCCAGAAGTGACGTAAAAAAACGGCTGTTGCACAGTTTGTGTTTTCACTGATTTATCACGTGATGTCCAGAATTATTTGATTGCCTAACTGTATTGATGAAGTTATAAAAATGTTCAACATCAGATTGATGAGGAAATCACAGAATTTCAGTTTTTTAATTATTTAATACGACGAAACTTTGCATAAATAAACCTTAGCATCAACAAAAGACATTTGCAAGCTACAAAGATTATCTAAAGGCTGCATTTCAAGTCTGGAACTATAAGATTTAAAAAGAAATCTTTGATAGGGTACCTAACTTTAAGGTTTTAGCAATGAAGATATTCCTTCTCTCAGTGGTCTATTGTTTTTTTCTACCACTAGGATGTGTGATTACAATCTCAAGTTAACCTCAACTTTGAAATCAGTATTTTACTTCACAGTACCTAAGTAAAAACTTCTGTGCAACTTCCTAATCACAAACACTGATTCAAGAAGTCACAAGTCATTTGTGAATAGAAAGATTATAAAAGGAGCAGGTAATCAGGCTAGTAGAAAGGAATGGATAGAAATCAAGTCGTTTGGTCAAGAGAAGGCTAAAGGTAAGTTGCTAGAGGTATTTAACTTAGAGTTGTTGTAGTTACGGGGAGGGGGGGAAGAGTGTAAGCATCGAGGCATACAGTGTAGACTGTATATCTCAAATTAGTAATAAACATATAGAGTTGAGAAAGATGGATTACTCACATTTAAAGGGTCTGTGGTTTTCAGATGTTTGCAAGGATAAGGAAGGTTGAACGTTGAAGTTTTGATTGGAGCAGATTATCATTGGTGGTTTCAGGAAGGAAATGTTGTTCGGGGACAGGTAGATGAACCAGTTGCTGTGTCTACTAAGTTAGGTTGGGTGTTGTCCGGCCCCATGAAAGCGAGAAACGATTTAGATAACATGCACACTCAAATAAACTTCATTGCTCATGAAAGTTCAGAAAATTTAATTTTAGATAAGAATGTCAACAGTTTGTGGGTTTTGAAACTTTAGGAATAGCAGAGGAAGATGAAGTTCATGAATCGTTAAAGGATTCTATTGTGTTTAATGGTAACAGATACAGTGTCAAATTGCCTTGGAAAGAAGGAAATAGTTTAGACTATACAAATTACAGCATAAGCTTGAGAAGATTCAAGGGTCAGTTAGTACAGGATGGCAATGATTAAGGCACGATTTTCGAAACTGTGAATGGATTTTTTTCCTTCATTAATGAAAAATTCCATACATCTATATTATTGCAAAAGTCAGTTCTTATTATAAAAAACCTTTGTTATTAAGTAAATCATTGTAAACTACGAATACATGGCAAACATCAACTGCACGCAATTCTAATTACTTATGATCAATAAAGAAACTGTGGATACAATAGTAAAGGTTGTAATGAAAGTAAACCTTAAAATTGTTAAACATGATCAAAAGTATAATTTTAAAAGCTCACTGTGTTGCATGAATGAACATTTCCCAAAAATAGATTCGGTTGCGTCTTTCTCTGTGTAAACACATTCTTCCTGTGTTCAACATTTGCTTATATTACAAATGTTGATTTGCTTATATTACAAATGTTCTTACTTTTAAAATGAAAGGTTTGCTTAATACAATTAACAGCATTTTGTTAGACTCACAGCGATTAGTCAAAAGTGGCGTCTATTTCACCTCTCCCATACCTTTGAAAAGGTTTTGCTTTCCTTTACCATGCAGCTTATTGTCAATAGTTAGAAAGTTGGTATATCAGTTTAGATATGATTTCTCATGCATCTTTAGTCATACTTAATTGAGATGCTGCTTTAGCTAATTTGTTATGTCGTTAGTGTAGTTGTAAAATATCGCTTAATTTTTCTAAAATTACTTTCTTTCAAAAGTAAGACGACCGTGTGAACAAAATTATGCTTGCTTTAGTTCTTTACATGTCGCATACTCAACAAACGAATGAGAGATTTAATATAAACAACGCGACCACATACATATCAGTTAAAAATGGTGATCATATTTCATTTCTTATGGTAACATTATTTTTTTATCCATGAGAGTTTTGTTACGTAAACACATTGAAATAAGGAACGAAGATGAAGAGTGAGTCAAGATCTTTTTCAATATTATAAAACATTAATGACATCTCTGTAAAACATTTAAGTTCTATAGTTAGGTGTACATCACTGACTAAAAACAGTGGTTATTGAAATAAAAATACATGAATAAGAGCCTCATGCAGAGTACATAATAACATTGAAATAAGTCAAATTCCAAAGGACTACTTTAAATAATATAAAGTTTAACAAGTTTAAACTCAGGAATAAAGGATGACCTTTCTAAAATAGGATTTGAATGCCAATGATTAAGACAAGATTTTTGAAACTTTAAATCGATTTTTTCACTTCAATAATCAAAAATTCCATACGTGTATATTATTGCAAATGTCAGTTTATATTATAAAAAGGCCTTTGTTATTGAATAACCCATTGTAAATTATCAATACATTTACATTATCAACTGCACGCAATTGTAAATACTTATGATCAATAAAAAAACACTATACATATAACAGTAAAGGATGCAATGAAAGTAAACTTTATCACTGTTAAACTAACATATGATCAAAAATATTTTTTTGACAGCTCTGTGTTGCATGAATCAACATTTCACAAAAAATTGATTCGGCCACGTTCTTCCTCTACGTGTAAATACATTCTTTATGCGTTTAACTTCTGCTTATTTTTCAAATTTTCTTACTTATAAAAAAAATGGCTTGTTGTATACAACTATGAACATAATGCTAGACACACAGAGAGTAGTCAAAAGTGGCGTCAGCAAAGAAGGAAGGTGATGCATAATTAAACATGTGCTCCCCCCCTTACATAAATTTTTAAAAAATCCCCCTTTTTTCCATAGACAAGTATAGTTTATAAAGAAAATTCAGCGTCCTACATGTAGAAAATATTCTCATGTTATTCTGCCTCCCCCATACTTTTGAACATGTTTTACTGTCTTTACCATGCAGCTTAATGTCAATAGTTTGAAAGATGGTGTATCAACTTAAATATGATTTCTCTTGAATGTTTAGTCATACATTATCGAGATGCTTCAGTTGCAAATTTGTTATGTAAAGTTGGTAATATAGTTTCAGAATCTCGCTTTACTTTCGACAAATTACCTTCGTTTTAGAAATAAGACTTCATATATGACGACCGTGTAGACCAGGCGTCTCCAAACATTACAGCCAGAGGGCCACATGAACTTTCATCCAGCATGTTGAGGGCCAAAGAATATAAAAAATTTCCACATTATCCTTCAGCTTTTTAAATTTCGCAGTGTGCTTGAAACGGAATGAGGAAGTTGGGAGAAATATTGACGTAAGCCACTCTTGCTAGTTGGCTTGCGCCATAACGTAAACTTTCTGCACAAAATTTATTTTGTTTAATAATATTATTTTTTCTGAAGTGCCTCTGCGGGCCGGATTGGGAAGCCCAACGGGCCGCATCTGGCCCGCGGCCGTAGTTTGGAGACCCCTGGTGTAGACAAAATTATGCTCGCTTTAGTTCTTTACATGTCACATATTTTACAAAGATAAGAGATTTAATATAAAGAACGCGACCACATACATATCAGTTAAAAAATTGTGATCATAATTCATACCTTATTGTTACATCAATCTTTTATCCATGTAAGTTTTGTTACATAAACACATTTAAATAACGAACGAAGATGAAGAGTGAGTCAGGATCTCCTTCAACAAACACTGTTATAAAACATTAATGACGTCTATGTAGAACATTCTAGTTATATAACTAAGTATACATCACTGAGTAAAAACAATTGTTATTGAAATAAAAATACATAAATAAGAACCTCATGCAGAGTACATAATAACATTGAAATGAGTCAAATTACAAAGGGCTACTGTTAATAATATAAAGTTTAACAAGTTTAAACTCAGAAATAAAGGATCACCTTTCTAAAATAGGATTTGAATGTGAATGATTAAGACACAATTTTTGAAACTTTAAATCGATTTTTTCACTTCACTAATCAAAAATCCATACGTGTATATTATTGCAAATGTCAGTTCAAATTTTATAAAGACCTTTGTTATTGAATAACCCATTGTAAGTTATCAATGCATTTTCATTATCAACTGCACGCAATTGTAAATACTTATGATCAATAAAAAAACACTATACATATAACAGTAAAGGATGCAATGAAAGTAAACCTTAACACTGTTAAACTAAAATATGATCAAAAGTATAATTTTGAAAGCTCTGTGTTGCATGAATCAACATTTCACAAAAAATAGATTCGGTCGCGTTCTTCCTCTGTGTGTAAATACATTCTTCCTGTGTTTAACTTTTGCTTATTTTTCAAATTTCCTTACTTATATAAGAAATGGTTTGTTGTATATAACTATGAACATAATGCTAGACACACAGAGATTAGTCAAAAGTGGCGTCACCAAAGAAGGGAGGTGATGCGTAATTGGACATGCTCTCCCCCTTACATAAATTTTTACAGATCTCCCTTTTTTCCATAGACAAGTATAGTTTATAAAGAAAAATTCAGCGTTCTACATGTAGGAAATGTTCTCATGTTATTCTGCCTCCCCCATACTTTTGAACAGGTTTTACTGTCTTTACCATGCAGCTTATTGTCAATAGTTTGAAAGATGGTGTATCAACTTAAATATGATTTCTCTTGAATGTTTAGTGATACTTTATCTAGATGCTGCTTTAGGTAATTTGTTATGTGCTTAGTGTAGTTCTAAAACATCGCCTAATTTTTCTAAAATTACTTTCATTTTAGAAGTAAGACGACTGTGTGAACCAAATTATGCTTGCTTTAGTTCTTTACATGTCACATACTCAACAAACGGATGAGAGATTTAATATAAACAACGCGACCACAATATTATAAAACATAAATGACATGTCTGTAGAACATTCAAGTTCTATAACTAGGTGTACATCACTGACTAAAAATAATTGTTATTGAAATACATAAGTAAGAGCCTTATGCAGAGTACATAAGAACATTGAAATGAGTCAAATTCCAAAGGACTACTGCTAAATAATATAAAGTTTAACAAGTTTTCACTCAGGAATAAAGGGATCATCTTTCTAAAATAGGATTTGAATGTGAATGATTAAGACACAATTTTTGAAATTTAAAATCGATTTTTTTACTTCGCTAATCAAAAATTCCATACATGTATATTATTGCAAAAGTCAGTTTATATTATAAAAAGACCTTTGTTATTGAATAACCCATTGTAAATTATCAATACATTTTAATTATCAACTGCACGCAATTGTAAATACTTATGATCAATAAAAAAACACTATACATATAACAGTAAAGGATGCAATAAAAGTAAACTTTAACACTGTTAAACTAAAATATGATCAAAAGTATAGTTTTGAAAGCTCTGTGTTGCATGAATCAACAATTCACAAAAAATAGATTCGGTCGCGTTCTTCCTCTGTGTGTAAATACATTCTTCCTGTGTTTAACTTTTGCTTGTTTTTCAAATTTTATTATTTCTAAAAGAAATGGTTTGTTGTATACAACTATCAACATTTTGTTAGACACACAGAGTTTAGTCAAAAGTGGCGTCAGCAAAGAAGGGAGGTGATGCATGATTGGACATGCTATTACCCCTACATAAATTTTCACAGATTCCCATATGTTCCATAGACAAGTATGCTATTTCACCTCTCCCATACCTTTGAACAGATTTTGCTTTCCTTTACCATGCAGCTTATTGTCAATAGTTAGAAAGTTGGTATATCAGTTTAGATATGATTTCTCATGCATGTTTAGTCATATATTATCGAGATCATTCAATAGCGAAATTGTTATGTAAAGTTAGTAATATAGTTTCAGAAACTCGCTTTACTTTCGAAAAATTATCTACGTTTTAGAAATAAGACTTCATATATGACGACCGTGTGAACAAAATTATACTTGCTTTACTTCTTTACATGTCACATACTTAACAAACGGATGAGAGATTTAATGAAAACAACGTGACCACATACATATTAGTTAAAAATGGTGATCATAGTTCATGCCTTATAGTAACATCAATCTTTTATCCATGCACATTTTAATACATAAACACATTTAAATAACGAAGATGAAGAGTGAGTCAGGATCTCTTTCAACAAACAGAATTGTAAAACATTAATGACGACTATGTACAGCATCTATGTAGAGACAGTTAACATCAGCATTCCTCACGACTCTACTCTGACCTGGACGATTTACATCTACAAACACGTAATTACAATCAATGACGTCATGTGATATTTGGTTTAACAGAATTTTGTTAGTTGTAATACAGTATTGACCATGAACTAACCATACAGCATTGACCATGAACTAACCACACAGCATTGACCATGAACTAACCATACAGCATTCACCATGAACTAACCATACAGCATTCACCATGAACGAACCATACAGCATTCACCATGAACTAACCATACAGCATTCACCATGAACTAACCATACAGCATTCACCATGAACTAACCATACAGCATTGATCATGAACTAACCATACAGTATTGACCATGAACTAACCATACAGCATTCACCATGAACTAACCATACAGCATTCACCATGAACTAACCATACAGCATTCACCATGAACTAACCATACAGCATTCACCATGAACTAACTATACAGCATTGACCATGAACTAACCATACAGCATTCACCATGAACTAACCATACAGCATTCACCATGAGCTAACCATACAGCATTGATCATGAACTAACCATACAGCATTCACCATGAGCTAACCATACAGCATTCACCATGAACTAACCATACAGCGATGTACTCCTAGTTTAGTCTGATAAATTTTGTAATTTGTTGTAATTTTATTTTTTACTTCAGTGATGTTCAATAAGTGAAATTGGACAGAAGAATTTAAAAACCTTTTGATTTTTCCTTTTTATCATCCGTTTTTTAGAATGTGGAATCTCTGTTCATGGTTTTTGATTTTAGAATTCGATGAAACATTTTTTACTAGCGTTGATTTATCTCAGCAAATAACTTTAAGAAATTACTGCATGTGTCGTGTTTTTCATGCATTCGTTTGCTGAGGTATTATGGTGGGCCCTGGCGGTGTCATTTGCTACGCTCATTGTGTACTCTCTCATCCCCACCCACCCCCAACGTTCCCCCTCTCTTTGTGACGTCCTGCCATTTGCCTCAAATATTTCATTTAAATCATTTCCGTTGCCCATATTGGTAAATATTCTTGATTTGTCTTCTTTTGTGAACTGCTTCAATAATACTGCCGTGTATCGTGGATATTTTTTACATGTAGAAAACACTTTGTATTTTCTCCGAACTTTCTTGATGCTAGCATGGGTGGTGAGAGTTGATAGGTGGTGATATCAAGCGATCATAAGGTACTCGTTCGTATATACATACTTTGTTAATATCTGATTACTTTTAATTATTTTTCTAATTGTCCGACAAACGAAACTATTTTTTTACATGTTAGTTCAGTGGAGATTATGTTGAACTTGGCAAGTGTAGATATTACTCGCAATTATTGATCGCTTGTTGGATGGAGTAAAGCAAGTTAGTTTTAAAATATTTGTACGTAGTTGAAAGTTCGAAACTGGAACTTGTAATTTCGTTTCGTCTTTTATTGTATTGATTTTACTCGAATGATTTGGTCGACTTGAACCTCGTCGTTTCTTTAGTGTCAGGTACGATTTGGTAGTACAACCGAATTGGCTTCTGAGAAGGATAGCAGGTGAACTTGATATTTCTTCGGTTGTATTGTATTGTATTCATTTTATTTCATAGTATAATCCTTATTTATCATAATCTTTGTGTTTATGATAAACACAGAATCTCTTGTCTTTGTGAGCAATGGAACATTGTTCTTCAATTCGGCATTAAATCCACAAAAAAGATAAATTCTTTAAGGTATCTTCATCATTCCTCTCTCAATTCAGTCAATTTAAAAGCCATTCTTAAATAATTTGTTTTCATCATTACTATGTTCATTAAAGGCAGGTGTTAATGAGGTCTGAAGGTCAATCTGTGTTCTGGCTATTTATCAAGGAACATCTTAGCTCTAGTGAAATAAAGACATATAATTCCTTACATAATGTAATGACAGATGTTGGTAGAGGTTGGTCAAGTTGTTGGCTTCTAAATGATTCCAGGAATGTTTGTGGGTAAGACCTTTTTGTATGCCATGAATTTGTTCTGACATTTTTCTTTCTTTCTTTGATGTTTATTTGACAGCTCAAGCATGGCTTAGGTCTAGTTTAAACGAGCAATCACTGGAGAAATATCTTCACAGCTTCATTGGGCATAAACAATTGCTTTTGTAAGTTTGATTTAAGTAACATTTAAGAAAGAAATATTGATCTTGGCTTGATAAGCTATATGATTATCATAACCAATGTATAATGCGATATAGTAATGGAGTTTTCTTTTAACGGTAAGCTGTTGATGTCAGAATAATTATACAATGTGTAATTGCTTTAATTTCAGTCAGTATTATGAGCAGGATGCATTATTATTGGATGATGAACGATCTAGTATGTTACCAATGATGGCTGCTGGTAAGAATAAACTTGTTTATATTTCTATAATGGATTTTTTATCATTCCTTGTTTCTTCTTTAAGGCTTAAGTTCAATTCTTTTTGCAATTGACATTGACAAAGCTGAGTTTAACTCTATTACTGTACAGGTATGCTGGAATGCTATTGATATTGTTTAAAAATGAATCTTTGCAAATAGAAATGGATAGTAAAAAAGTGGAAGCTATGAATGTACTTTTCTTTAACTACTTGAATTTAATTTAATTTTTAGATTCCAGGAAATATCAGCCAAGCAGTTTCTCGTCCAACATCAATATGGGCTGTACCATCACCAATGTATGCGACGTCAGGAGCTCCTGGTGAAGTTTGTTAAATACAACATTTTAAGAAAATAAAGATTTGATCAGAATTTCATTTTTCTCCCTGATCAAAAATATCCCTTTTATCCCTAATTATCCCTACCATTCATCTCATATATCGCTAATCTTATCATTCCTTAACCACACATGTCATTTATTCCTTGTAATCCCCCAACCATGCGTTCTCCTTAACCTTTATTATCCCATTATTACATGTCTTCATTTATCCCTTAACTATACCTGTTGTTTATTCATCCCTTATCATCCCTTAACCGCGCGTCCTCATTTATTCTTTATCATACTTGAACAATGCGTAGTCATTTATCCCCACGTCTTTATTAATTTGTAACTTTTATCTTTCTTTTGTGTTTCAGGAAAAGAAAAGAAAAACGTAAAAGAAAGCAAACATTGCTCAAATTGAAAATGTTGAATTCAAAGAGACGGAAGAAGGAACTTCTACTGTCAGTTCTCATGGTAGTTCTTCCACAACAACGACTGCTCACGATAGTGCCACGAGTTTTACCCGAGCGGCATACGACATATTACAACGTAATACTGATTCTCAGGTACATGCTCGTGGTAACCATGCTTTCACTAAAAGGCCTGACGATTTTCTTGAAATGCCAAAGAACTCTCAGTTGGCTTATTGTTCGAATTCTGAGAATTCAAGTCTTTCTTCCACAATGGCGAAAACCAACGTTGAGAACAAGGAGAATGAAACAGATGAACAAGTGGCTCGATTAACAAAGAAAAGCCAGGAAGTTCTGCATCTTAAAACGAGTTTAAAACTGCGAATGATTTGAAAAAATCATTCTTTGACAACATCTTTGCAATCAGGGCATTACACTGACTCATCGCTCTTGTCGGAGGAAGAAGTGTGTGAGCCTCTTGTTGATATGAACAGCGGTGTATCTCTAATTCCCGTAGTTTGCCCCGATGACGATAAAGGAGTTAGGGTCTAGCTATGTCAGATGAAAATGAGCGATTTACTGTTGCACCTGAGACGTCGCGACATTTAGTTCATTCAATAAATGATTCGCCCGTTTCAAGGTTAGAAGATACTTCATTATTTTATCGACAAGAATGTCTAACGAGTTCACCATTTTAACTGAGGTGGTAATTTATGTTGTTTTCAGTATTTACACTGATGAAGACGTCGAGAATGATGCAAGTTTAGCAATTGGAGCAACTGTTGCAGCGATATGTGCCACACGTGATGGTAGCATAGAAATTAATGATTACTCAGGATCGTCATTGGTCAGAACCATGGGTGATGGTTGTATGAATGTTAGTTAATTATGAAATGCTTTTATCTTTTTCAGGGGAGGGTAGAAAGCCATGTGTAAATATCTTTGTTATATTTAGTTCGTTATATTTGGTATGTTTTCGTTCTTTAGCCATCAGAGGAATATCCATCAGGCAAAGAAATGACTTCAGGTTTGTGTGTTTTTCTATTCATGTATTTAAATGGTTTTATTTCTTATATCTTTTGAAAAATGTTTTGGGAACGGGAGGCACTTTTGCCTCAGGTTCTCAAACTATAAATGGCTATTAGCAGGTAGAGTTAGTTTTAAATATAGAAATATTTAGTGCAATTGGATTTTACTATTTGTATCGTAGTTGCTTTGCTTGTTTGGAGACATCCGTCAAATTTCATCATGTGAACTGAATATTTGTATGTGTGAATAATTATAATTTCATGAATATCAATAAATACGTGGTTTTTTATTGTTGAAGAGGAATTAAAACAGGCGATTGTATCGATGATGTTAAGAAAAGATGAAGTTGAAGAACGTAACAGGTTGTATTATCGTCCTTCGTTTAATATTAACATTCCATTCGAATATACACTATTTTGCCCTGATTTTTCCTTCGATCATCTTTCCTGTAGATCATTACAACAACATTTAGAAAAAGATATGATGAAGTCAGCTGCTCTTCGTCTTCAATTAGAAGATTTAAAAAGAGATATGTCGTCGAAAAATGAAGAAAATTGCGTCGCTCTTAACGGCTTAAAAAGGTTAGGACATTGAGAACTCTGCATTTCCGTTAATCAAAGATGTCTGTTGACCTGTTCGTTTTTGCTCTTTAGTGAAAATGATTTGCTCAAGCACCAACTAAAGAAATACGTGGGTGCTGTTCAATCGTTGAAAAGAAATGACGTTATGGAAGAAGGTTTTTTAGAGGGATAGTTTATCTTTAAAATAGATGTAGAAGTTTAAGATATTCGATAATCTTTTGTGTAGCTCCAGAAAATGAAAGACTTTCTTCTATCATTCTTTCTCCGGAATCTGACGTCGACGAAGTGAGGTATTTACCGTAAATTTGTAGCAAAAGAGAATCAACGGCGTTGAATTTCGTTTCTTTTTCTTGTAGAAAGGAAGAAAACAAAGATTTTGAGCGGAAGTTGATCCAAGTAAGATTTCCATTAAACCATAATACTTTTACAAAACGAAACATTTGCCTTAAAAGGTCTTCATGTATCATATGCTTCATGAAGATGAGCCGAAATTTATCTGATAGAAAATGTTTTTATACGATGCACACGGTGACTTTAAGAAATATCTAATACAAGAAGATATTTTGACTTATGAAAACTGTGGATAAATAACTGAAATGAAATCGTGATATATGTTTAAAAAAACTCGCCATGCTGACTGATTTCGCGTTTCTTGTTCATCCCTGGGAAACTTCATGGTGATGACGTCATGGCGTAAGTTGTGATGAAATGTTGTTTATCATGTTTAAAGGTCGCTGATATGCATGGCGAACTTATTGAACTCAATGAAAGACTGCAAAAAATGTTGAATGCTCGTGAATATCAGCTAAGAATATTAAAAGAAGAGCTTGTCAATCTTAGAGGACCGGTATGTTCAGTAAAGACCCGTGTGTTCATTATAGTACAATAGATGTACAATATTGATCGGTATGTACAATATGAACTGTTTGATATGAATATGAAAAGCAGTAACTATTCTTTTGATTTTCTAAGTATTTCTTAATAAAACTACGTATCTTCGTATGTTCTAGCTTCCTCAGGACAATAATCATGATGAATGTTTATATTTGACGGAGTTTGGTCCAAATTTCATGTCTGTCAATACTCGTCCTTTAATTAACATTTGGATTCCATCTGTTTTTGTACAAGGAAAGTCTCCAAACATTCACCATTCTTATCAGGTATAATTTTTTCCATATATTTATCTCTAAAAAAGTAAATAACTCTTCCGATGCGATGTTGATGGTTATCTGGACTAGGTTAGGTATAACTAGGGACTATATTTCAAGATTTATGATCTATATTTGGTATTTTCCTCGTTTCAAATACATCACCCTTGAGAAAAGTGTTTGTGGTCATCGTATTTAAAAGATCATGTCGTAGTTTAAATTTACTGCTCAAATATTTCACTTTTCATATGTATATGTTTAGTGGTGTTGAGAAAAAATCACAAAACTACAGATTCATCCGGACAAGCCTGTTTCGTGACTGCTCACTCTTCAGGGGATTTTCCTTTAATCACGAAACAGGCTTGTCTGGATGAATCTGTAATTTTATGATTTTTTCTCAACACCACTAAACATATTTACGCTCTGCTCTCGGGCATCGAGCACTGTTTTATACGGAGAATCATCAAATATAAACTTTCTATATATATGTATATTATCTGCTAAGGGGTCCATTTATTGTCGTCAATAAAGAATTTAACATTGTTTACTTCACAAGGTTTATATCCGTATCAAAGACGATGAATGGAATGTTTACAAAAGATACTCGGATTTTTATGCCCTACATAAGAAGGTTTTTAATAAACATCACTATTTGAACTTTTTTAATCATATTGTTTTGCCGTAATGTACAATCCCTTCCTTTTCCTTTTTATGCGCAGACAAGAAAGCAGTTTAAACCTGTTGCACAATTCACGTTTCCCGCGAAGAAAATTATTGGAAATCGTGACGTCAATTTTGTGGAAACACGTCGAAAACAATTGGAAAATTACTTGAGAAAATTGATCAATTATAGTCTGGGTGCTGTTCCAGAGTTAGGTGAAAATCCTTGCAAGAGTTCTTTGTTCAAATACTTTCCATTTTTCATGTGAGTAAACACGTGTTCTTTTTCATGTGAGTAAACACGTGATCTTTTTCATGTGAGTAAACACGTGATCTTTTTCATGTGAGTAAACACGTGATCTTTTTCATGTGAGTAAACATGTGCTCTTTTTCATGTGAGTAAACACGTGTTCTTTTCATGTGAGTAAACACGTGATCTTTTTCATATGAGTAAACACGTGATCTTTTTCATGTGAGTAAACACGTGATCTTTTCATGTGAGTAAACACGTGATCTTGTGAGTAAACACGTGATCTTTTCATGTGAGTAAACACGTGATCATGTTTGAGTGTAATTTATTGTTCAATATACAGAATATTAAACGATTTTTAGTGTTAATGTTTGTAAGGCAAGAATAGACAGAAAAATTGAAAGTCAAAACAAGAACAAAAAGCAATCAAGCGCATGCGCTGATTGGTCTATAGCTGTGTTTTCATTAGCTTGTGCAAACCGATCTGGGCTCAACAAATCAAATCAATCAAAGAGAATTCGCAAATCAATCATGAATACATTTTAGAGGAAAAATTAAAACGTTTGTTTTAAATTTGTCTGTTTAGCATTATTGATATTTTTTAAAAAGATATTTTTCGTGTTTGCACTGGCTTATGCAAACCTCGGAGACGTTTGTGAGAACTCTTGAGCATGTGCAACACTCTACCTTCGGTTTTGGGCTTGCACTGATTTGCTCTCGAGTTCTTCCAAAGGTCTCCTCGTTTTGCATAAGCCCGTGCAAACACAGTAAAAATCTTTTATTTCGTAATAATACAACACAAAGAACTCAAACTTTGGCTTGTTTTAGACAGAAAATCAAAAGGCTACTACCTATTCTTTCGTGAATAGTTTATCAATTTTTCTCTAACCTTTCAGCAAATATTTTACAGGCAAACTTCAACGGTATCATCTGTTTCAACGACGACATCGACAAAACAAACTGTTCCTTCTTAATATAATGGTTAAAAGGTAAAACTTGTAGGATGTCTGTCGAAAAAAACAGAGCATAGAAATTGTATAAGTTATATTGTATGTATATATATAACATACGTATAGTTCAGTATATATAAATATAATATGTCTACAAAGTAGAAGAATTTCCTGATGCATCAACTTCAACGACTCTTTATTGTATGTGTTCTATACAGATATAATTTGTCAGTATTTGCTACTATATAATAGTACATCATACTGGGTTTTAACAAGTTAAAACATAATATTTAACTTGAAATGAAAACAATCGTATATTAAATACATCACACGAAACCTACTATGCTATTAAATGTTGTGCTACCTCAGCACGATTTGATCAATTTACATATCCCACGTCACCCAGCTCTTGCTGGCGAATGTTTATACGACTTGACACGTGACCAATTTTGATCAATACGTCATATGAATTTTTGCCGATCTTTCCCGCGCTATTTGTAAAGAGATTTCTTGCTGAAACAATCTTTATCGTAAGTATTACGTAAAATATTTCATTTGTAAGTTTCAAAGTATTACAGTGAGTAATATAACCTTTTATTTCAAAGAAGGGTAACGCATACAGTGGTTATTGTAAGTATTGTACAAAATTTCTAAGAATAGGATTTACTACTTCCTACATGTATGTATTGTAATATGAAGATGTCTTCAGCTAAAGACGAAACGTTATTGTTGATAAAATTATATACCCATGGCCATATTAAAAGTTTTATGATGGCCAATTATATTTATACTAAGAATTCGCTTTCCGCCTTGCAAATCCATTTTCACAATATTTTATAACATCACAACAAGTTAAACCTACTGAATACATGATTCTTTCTTTTAAGCTGTTGCAAAAAGTCGTTTCCAAATTCGAAAAAACGAAAATGGCCGTTGAAGAGTTACGTTTTTTTTACCAAAATTTATATCAGTTTTACCCTAAAATATCAGCTGCTTCTTCCTCAGTCAAACTTTATACTTCATTCCTCATTCATTTTTCGAAGCTGTCGGGAAAAGTCTTTCAAGAAGTCAAAAAAGATGTTGACGAAAAAACATGACATTGCCGAAGTTTTTGTTGTACATGGGGGGTTTTTTTAGCAGAGTTTTGACAATTGCTGGTTTATCAAAGATTTATACGTTAAATACATGTTTATTTTTTGCTAAGCTCTTTGAAAAAGTCCTTCAAAAACTCAGAAAAGACGTTAACGAAATAACGACCGTTAGAGAATGGCATTGCGGAAATTTTCGTTGCACAAGGTCGGGTTTCTCTAGGCGAATTGTTGCCTCCAATATTAGCTGCTTTTATGCCCATCGTTTGTATCTTTACTGTTTACTGAAATAACTGCCGAAAGTTTGTGTAAGAACATGTTACATGTTACATGTTCGTTCGCTGAATCCCGGCTATCGGGCTCATATAAATAGTCCCTAAAACTAAAGGTAAGTTTATGAAAGTAATCAACTGCATATATTGCCGTTGACTATAGTCTTTGCATTTTCACACACTTTCACACCAAACACTATAGTCTTTCATTTTACACACTTTCACATTGTCCCATGGAGATTGAAAATTCTTTAAAAGGGACAACATATAATGCCGGCTGATAGTTGAATAAAAAAATAAAAAAATACATTGTAATATAATTTTTCTATCCTGTTCATTCCTTTGATGTGTGCAAAACTAGTTGGTCAGCCTTCATTTACCATTGAAGACCTTTGTATAATTTCAATGTCTGTCACTACGCCAAGCCCACAGGTGCATGGAACATTGTTAGCTACGTTGATGCAAGCACAAAAGATTTTCCTCCATTGAAAATGTAATGCACTAGTGAGGTTAGCAGAGTGATTGGGTTTCGAAATTTTACAGTAGTTTAACTTCCAAACGTCGTTTTTATATACACCCTGTAGAATGCTAATTAAAATAGATCAAATGTTAATGCTAATAAATACAATAAGAAAATGAGATGAAGATAACAATCTAGAGGGTTTATCAAATCATTTTTGACATCAGTGGACCTTTAGAATTTGCATCATTCAGCTGTAGTTGTTCCCCAAGGAGACTTAAATGTTTGGGATTTGCTATTTTCTGCAGCTGAAGTATACGTTTTTATATTGTATTAAATTGCATTTACCGCTCTATAGGGATTAATTACTTCTAAGTGATGAATCATGCAAATTCTAAATTTCACAATGTACAATTGACGACACACCTGGTAAATAACCAATCAGAACACAACAGTTTACAACACACCTAGTCACTGACCAATCAGAATACAACACGTTTACAACACACCTAGTCACTGACGAATCAGAATACAACACGTTCGTGAAACTTGGGCCATAGTCTAAGACTAAGAACGTGCCATTTGAACGTGAAAGTCTGTAGTTGCACGAAGAATAGTTAGCCGAAGTCGAAATTATTCCAAGGTGAAATAACTCTTGGAGTGCTTTGAAAAATTGTTCAGGTAAATGTCTTGTTTCAAGTTGTTTTGCATTGAGTAAACATTGAATTAAAACACTACATGTGATGTTCATTAATGCAAAGTGCAGTGTGGCCTTTCCATAAAGTTTCCGTCTTAGTAACTTTTGTTTCCTCTATGCTTGATTTTAGACATGGACATTCTTCTTTTAAACGACAATTAGTCCTCAAATGAGATTGAGAAACAACGAACAAATGTTGGTGTATTTATCATGATCGTAGACTCCACAATTAAAGAAAGTGGTTATTGTTCACAGCGGTTGAAGAGAATTGTGGCTGTTGTCGACCAATTCCCCGACGCTCATCTAAATATAAGAACAAAATACAATTCTGTAATTTGGTTGAAATTTTTCTTCCCTTGAACTACATTACTAGTTAATAAAATGTTCAATGTAAGTATGTTATCAATGTTTTTCATTTATGGAAGTATAGTAGTGTGGACTGACATTGGCTTCAATTGTCCTATGTAGAAACCTTCTGATCAAGAATGGACAATATACGTACTTTAATGAAATCCTCTGAACAATGATCAAGAATGAACAGCATACTTTAATGAAGTCCTCTGAAGAATTCTCAAGAATGAACAATTTATTTTCATGAAGACTTCTGAACGATGGTCAAGAATGGGCAGTGTACTTTGATGAAATCCTCTGAACAATGATCAAGAATGAACAATTTACTTTAATGAAGACCTCTGAACGATGATCAAGAATGGGCAGTGTACTTTGATGAAATCCTCTGAACAATGATCAAGAATGAACAATATACTTTAATGAACTCTTCTGAACAATGATCAAGAATGAACAATATACTTTAATGAACTCTTCTGAACAATGATCAAGAATGAACAATATACTTTAATGAACTCTTCTGAACAATGATCAAGAATGGACAATATACTTTGATGAAATTGAAAAATACGCGACTTCTAATGCCCTAAAGACTTCATCTACAAAGAATGCAAACGCTAAACACTCTTCTGGAGCAATGCATCCATCAGCCTAACGCCTGTTTCCATGGAAAAGTCAATATTATGAACTTTTCTAAAACATTTTCCTGGGAGTTTTCCTGCTAACATCACGACTGGTCAATCAATCGCAATGATGGATAAAACCACGCCGCTATCAAATGCCCAAATGTCAACATTATTTAATTGAAAATTTTTGTAATAAAAACATGGAATTTCTTTAACATGAAAATGAAAAACCTAAAAATCCTAATTTTCCGACTGGCTGTCGATATTTCCGATTTAATGCCGTAGACGACATGCACAGTTGCAAGAAATGGCCAATCTTGTTTCTGTGCTTGCCGTCGTCGACATAAAAGCGGTGATGTTTGTCAGGTAGCCTGAAAATTGGATACGATGGTTTCACCATCAACGTTCTGAATTTTTCAAAAAATTATTTTGGGCTTTTTTGTGGCTGTCTATGCTCAACATCCGATCGTTTCATCTTCACAATTGGCATGAGATTTGTCATTCATCGTAGTCTGTCGTCGAACTTCCAACGATTCGTCGAAAACCGTAAGTGTAATAATAATAAACCTTTTATTTAGTTAGGCCTGTTAACAGGCCAAATCTCTAATATAATTGGGGCAATAGCCACAACAAATCCTGGTGTTCAGTATATTCCACTGTAAGGCTATTTTTTTAATGCAGCAATGCAAATAAGTATATTTAAAGAAATTTACATCTGCATTTTCAAAAATAGTCTTGATTAAGAGGTAATAAAAGTGTTCTTTTGGTTAAAATAATACAATTGTGTTTATCCGTGCTGCTTTAATTCTTTTTAAAATTTGTGTCTTAGTAAGCGTGAATTTGTATCAACTATTTCAAATCTGTGACATGCAACAATTGTGTTGTTCTGTATAATTTACCTTCGAAAAACCTCTGTGTAAATATACTGCTTTAAGGAGCTACGCGTGATCGCAGCGGTTGTTGCCTCGCAGAAGGATAGGCAGGACCATAGCTTAGAATCGGAAATGCAAGTGAAGTTTTGCCCAAGGAAGGCAACTTCAACTTGGGGTTAGTGGGTACAAATGGTACCTTAGCGTAAAGGATGCAAATAGCATCTGTAAGAAGACCTTTGAAGACTGGATCAAGCGGGCAAGGCCTATTGAAGACGAAGGGAAGATCGTGGTTTTGGTGTAAAGAAAAATATCTCTCCCCTAGTACGGTAAGAGCATGCAGTCGTTGTAGTTGGCCAATTTCATGAACGGCTTTCTACATTGACTATTAAGGCACTCCTGCATGGATCCCCTATAATGCATGAGTAGTTCAACCCACCCCGGTTGGAGGTCGCCCGTAGGTGCAACATGCACTAGGTTAAGTTAAGTTAAGGGCATGATGGGTTACCTCCTTCAAAGGGCATTCCTTTTCAGGGCGGAATTCCGGTGCCATGCGCAGGTAGGAAGTTTAGATAGCTTAGGCATGCGCTGTAGTTGCAGCGAGTAGTTGCTACGCTTAGATAAAGAGTATGGGGTTAGAACCTTTATAAATTTAAAGGATGAACTCCACTATCAAGAAAAATGACTAAATTTTTCAAAATCTTTCGGAGGAAACTTTAATCTTGTCAGTCATTTTCAAATAACAAATTAAAACTCAAATAGTCTTCAGTTTGTCAAGACATTTACAGTTTACGAGCGGCGTGGCAATTACTGTAAATGTAAAAATGGATATGTTCTTTTCTTATTAAGAAAACTTCATTCTTGGGAATTTCGATGCGGCAAGCCACAGCAAAAACAGGCATAAAAAAATGTTTAGTACACCAGGTCTAAGTATGCGGAATGGCTTCATATTAACCAAACTAACACGAAACATAGTTTTAATAAAAGCACATTGTTTGTTTTCTTTGATGGTTACTATGAAGACAAACCGCAGACGTTGTCACATATGATACAAAATAGTTACACGATGGTTTCCATGTTCACCATTCGCGTTGCTATCTAGTCATCTATGTGATAATTGTCAAACTAAAACATAACTTAAATCAAGCGCTGCCGGTTGTTTGGTTAAACCATCCACGGTCCCTCGGTAACCAAACTTAACGTGTGCTTCTTCAAGTGTTCTAAATTGTTTCAAAAAATATTAAATTTCGTCTGTCTGCTTAAAATATTTTCAAGTACATTTATCTAATCCATGTCATGCAGCAAGCGCTTGCTCCAGCTTTAAGCGTTAGTGGCACCGGGCGCGCAAAGCACTGAATGAAACGGTGCAAAATAGGGACTGCTAAGGTGACGCTAGGTGCGACTGATTCGGATGTGGATTAGATAAGAAAAACACACGTTAAAAGAAATTCCCATCCAATTTACACAATTTTCTCGTCCAAAGTAGAAAATTGTCGAGTTCGCTGATTGGTTTACGTGCGGTAAAACTAAAATGTGGCGGTTTGTACGTAAGTTGTATGTTAAAAATGATGAATTATATGCATAACTAAAATACTTGAAAGATTTTTGGACTTGAAGGTGTCTTTGAGAAATTGACGGTTTTTTCTTTTTTTGGTATTTGCATCGTTGCAAAGGTAAGTAAAGACTTTTGTTTCTAAGGGTCCCCCGGGGCTGAAATCCCTAATGGTTTTTTCCTCTTCAGTATTCTCTAAATTCTCGTGCCGTTGTGTTCGGTTTTGGTTTATACCGTTCAGGTTTTTCCATTAGGGATTTTTTATTTCGGTTAAGTCATCAAAAAAAAACAGTGACATTGGTGTGGGACTAAACTTGTTCTACTTGTCATATGCAACCATGAAACAAAAAGAAATGAAATTTGAAGGTTATGGATGCGTAGCTGAGCGAACCTAGGGTCTATCAGCTAAAATTTACAGCCATCTTCACTTTAGTTAAAAAAAGCGCGTCATGTTTAAGCAATTCTGCATTTTAGAACAGTTTGGGTGATTTCAGTTTAATCATTTTTGATATTTATTTACTTAACACTTATTGTAAATGTGAAAGTTAAACTTGCATGTATTTCGGGCGTAAAGTTGGATATTGAAGCATTTTAATGCTAAACCGGCATTATAAAAAAGCTGATAATTGTTTATTGTTTGTGACTTTAAATTGTGAAGTGTAATTGAACGACAAAGCTCTTGACCTGTTTTTGTCAAGAGCAGGACTTTTAAGTATTTTACCCAAAGTTTGGGAATACATTGAGAAGGTTGGTCGTGATGTAGAAGAAAACAAGAAAGCTTGGGTCTACTTTAAAAATAGTTGGGAGTCATATCTTGAACTACCGGGATTAACAAATGGAACCATTGAACCAAAGTTTCCAGTGACATATAACATACCTGAACGTGATGCTTTTTATAAATCTGTCAGTTATGCAGGTTGGGGCGGGTCCACTGGTCATGATGCACCAATGATTGCTTACGATACTTTGATGATGGCAAAAGATTCCTGGTTTCAATTGTGTTCTTGTTCTATGTTTCATGGTGGAGATAGTGACAGTACAGGAATATTGGCTGCAGCATGGTGGGGTGGTATGTATGGTATGAAAGGTGTACCCGTTGGAAATTATGGTATCCTGGAATATGGTCATTGGCTTATGGAGCTTGGTAAAAAATACTGAATGTATCAAAGAATATGAACAACTAACAGGATAGTATTTATTTAACAAAATTTATGTCATCCCAATACACTTTAGTATGTTTGTAAATCATACAATAAAAATTACTACTTCGTTATGACATAAAAGCAAATTACTTTAGAAATAAAGTCTAAAGAACAATGTCAGATTCAGGATATGTGCAGTTCTAAGTTCTACTTAGGATGATTCCCTGGGCTGTAGAGTAAGTTTATTGACTAGATATCAGTGAAACTATATATAGACAAGGATCATTACATCTTTAGGTTCATTTTACCTCACAAAATGCAAATTGCAAACGCTTTATTCACTACCAAAAATACTTTCTGAAGGAGAGGGGAGCTGACTTGGCAGGTGGAAGCCTTGCTCCTACGGTCTATGTGTTAAAAATAGGCTTAACATAATTTAGAAGGCACAATTTTCTTTGAAACACGTAGCTACCAAAGTGTAACTGTAAAGCTTTGTCGTATTCCCGAGTTTCATAATACAACACACCTAGATTGTCTAAAAGACTTAGCAACATCAACTTGACTAGTTCCTAACGTTTTTTTTTGCGAATTTTCTTAGCTTTTTCGAGCAATTCTATAGCTTTGTCGTAGTTTCCAGTTTTTTTTAACACAATACCAAGATTGTTTAAAGACGAAGCGACATCAACATGATTTGGACCTAACGATTGTTTTTGAATTTCCAGAGCCCTTTCGAAAAACTCTATAGCTTTGTCGTAGTTTCCAGTTTTATGTAACACAATGCCAAGATTGTGTAAAGACACAGCGACATCAACATGATTTGGACCTAACGATTCTTTTCGAATTTCCAGAGCTTTTTCACTAAGCTCTATAGCTTTGTCGTAATTTCCAGTTTCATAAACACAGTACCAAGATTGTTTAAAGACGTAGCAACATCAACATGATTTTGACCCAACGATTGTCTTCGAATTTCCAGAGCTTTTTCGTGACAATCTATAGCTTTGTCGTAGTTTTTAGTATCACAAAACAGCAAACCAAGATTGTTTAATAACGTAGCGACATCAACATGATTTGGACCTAACGATTGTTTTTGAATTTCCAGAGACTTTTCGAAAAACTCTATAGCTTTGTCATAGTTTCCAGTTTCATGTAACACCGTACCAAGATTGTGTAAAGACGTAGCAACATCAACATGATTTGGACCTAACGATTGTTTTCGAATTTCCAGAGCTTTTTCACTAAGCTCTATAGCTTTGTCGTAATTTCCAGTTTCATAATACACAGTACCAAGATTGTCTAAAGACGTAGCAACATCAACATGATTTGGACTCAACGGTTGGTTTTGAATTTCCAGAGCTTTTTTGTGAAGCTCTTTAGCTTTGTCGTAGTTTCCAACTTCATGTAACACCGCACCAAGATTGTTTAAAGACATAGCGACATCAACATGATTTGGACCTAACGATTGTTTATGAATTTCCAGAGCTTTTTCATAATACTCTATAGCTTTGTCGTAGTTTCCAGTTTTATAAAACACATTACCAAGAATGTTTAAAGACGCAGCGACATCAACATGATTTGGACCTAACGATTGTTTTTGAATTTCCAGAGCTCTTTCACTAAGCTCTATAGCTTTGTCGTAATTTCCAGTTTCATAATACACATTACCAAGATTGTTTAAGGACTTAGCAACATCAACATGATTTGGACCCAACGATTGTTTTTGAATTTCCAGAGCTTTTTTGTGAAGCTCTATAGCTTTGTCGTAGTTTCCAGCTACTTGTAACACCACACCAAGATTGTTTAAAGACATAGCGACATCAACATGATTTGGACCTAACGATTGTTTTCGAATTTCCAGAGCTTTTTCATAATACTCTAAAGCTTTGTCGTAGTTTCCAGTTTCATTATACACATTACCAAGATTGTTTAAAGACGTAGCAACATCAACCTGATTTGGACCCAACGGTTCTTTTTGAATTTCCAGAGCTTTTTCGTGAAGCTCTATTGCTTTGTCGTAGTTTCCAGCTACATGTAACACCGCACCAAGATTGTTTAAAGACATAGCGACATCAACATGATTTGGACCTAACGATTGTTTTTGAATTTCCAGAGCTTTTTCATGAAACTCTATAGCTTTGTCGTAGTTTCCAGTGTTATAAAACACCACACCAAGATCGTTTAAAGACATAGCGACATCAACATGATTTGCACCTAACGATTGTTTTCGAATTTCCAGAGCTTTTTCGTGATGATTTTTAGCTTTGCTATACTTCCCAGTGTCATGGTATAAAACACCAAGGATATTAAAATACCAAGCTTTGTCATAACTAGATTCTTCTGATTTAAATTTATCCAATAGGTCAAGAGCAAGATCGTATTTTCCAAAATGTTCTAATCTGTCAACAAAATATTGGAAAACTTGTAAAGTGTTCATGTTGATTTTTGTCTTGTTGGTGTTTAATAATTGAACAATTTTTTCAAGATGTGGCATTAATTTGATTTCGTCGTCTCTCTCTTTAAACATGAAAAGTGCTTTAGATATTTGATCAACGTTAGTTTCCATTTTATCTTCTTCATTCAACTGTTCACATTGATAAACAATAATTGCTTTGTGAACAATGCGATGTAGATTAATGTCACTATTTTCTGAATGCAAGAACAATGAGCAGTCCTTTAAACAAAGACATATATCTTCCTTTGAGTGTTTGGGATCTATTTTTTGAACATAAAAAACAATAATGTCTCGTGGTATAGGATCAAACGATATCACGGAAAAAAGGTTAATAACATTTGCCAATATTGAGGATTCTTCAGCATTTTGTCTGACAGCTAAAAGTGAAGCTTGTAACATACTTCTAGGATATTCCGAGTTAAATTTAACAAAAGTGGCGTCCATGTGTTCTTGTTCATCTGAAGATATTTTCTTTAAATATTGTCTCCAAGTAAATGAGCACTTTGCTTTCTTTACACGACTGACAAAATAACCAGCGGCAGCCAAAGCCAGCGGTTGACGATCTAATGCGTGGGATACTTCATTCAACACTTGATCATCATCATTTTCAATAGTGTAATGCTTCAAGAGTTGAAAACATTCCCTATCATTCATTCCACTTCTGATAGAAATATGTTTGTTAAACTCATCGTCTTGAGGTACGGCATCTGTGTTCTGTATAGTTACTATGATTTGTCCATTTATCCACATGGAATCACCAACTTGGGGGAGTAATGAAGAAATTTTACTAAGCTGTGCCACGTTGTCTACAATGATCAACCAATTTTGCCAGAATTTTAATCGTGTGGATACTAACGATCGCAAATTCTTCACTTTGTCTGCGATGGAACAATTTTCATCTTCAAATTTTTCAATCATATACTTGTCACAGTTTAAACGGTATCCAAGTTCACTGTAAGTTTTTAAAAGAGATTCCTCATTTTTCCATCGAGAGTCATTACAAACGAAGTTCTATTTTTCCAATCACACGATATTTTTCACAAACCTGTCTTGCAAGTTGTGATTTACCACTGCCAGGATTACCAGTGATGTAAAATATGTCAGTTTATCATTGTTATCATTGCTTAATTTTTCAAGATCTTTTATAATTTTATCTCGTAATTCAGTGCGTTCAACAAAAAATGATTAGATTTTGAAGGAAGAACTTGGAACGAATTAAAACTGATGATGATTTCATCGATTTCATCGAAATGATTTTTCAATGATGTTGACTATATCATCAAAATCATCATCTGAGCATTCCTTTTCATACCAATGTGCGTACTTGTTTCTTTCACAACGAAGTGCATGAGCAGCATCCTTTGTTTTTTTGTCAAGATGCTTTCCAATTGAATTTGAAGAAATTATTGCATCAAATAATATCGTACAGTCCCACTTACTGGTATCTCCATCTTGATATTTTTGTCGAGTTTTTTGGTCTAACTTTCTTCTTGATTCTAAATTGTAAAATTTGTTACCACTGTTGTGTGTATCATCCCATTCTCCATAAGTTGATTTGTAACGAGAGTTCCATTGTTTAATGAAAAACTGAGCAAGTTCCTTTTGCACCACGTTAATTATTTGCTGAATGTAAGACAGATTTCTTATTCCTGACGATTCCATCTGTACAAAAATTTGGCATATATCAACAAGATAAAAATCAAGCAAATAAAAAAATATTATACAACCCTTATTAGGTTACATTGAAGTCCGAATTTACATGATGACGAAATCAAACTTATTTTTTAATTGATTTAACTTCACCAAAAATCGTCTTAAAATTACAAAAGAACCTAAAAACCAATAATGACAGAGAGCATGTATGCTAAAGCTTTTACCAACTGCAGTATCCTGTCAAACAACTTTTAGAAAAATTAAAAAAAACATGATATTTTACCTTAAAGTTTACTTTACAAAACAGACATATGAATATATATTTCAATAATTTGCATAGTCATTTGTGAATGTCATGTCTCTGTATCTAAGAATATGTTATAATGTTTTAGGTAATGGTCTTTTTTAAATTTACTAAGGTTTATGTTTATTTAATTTCATTGACTCTAACGCATTAATTGAAACTTGATTTTATAAATATATATGTTTTACAACATGTTGTACACAAGATCTTGTTTTTCTTTGCCTATGTACGACAATTGTTTGGCAATGGTAAAATTCTTTATCAATTTTAAGACAATGAATTACTATTTTGATTAAATTTTGATATGAAATGAGAATTTTTAATCTATGTTGATAAACTAACGCGTTTTGAGGGGATCATTAACGTAAACTCGAATGTTGAATATTGCCTATTGGTCGTGACTTTTTAGAACGTTTATCTACAAATACGATAAAATTTTTCAGATATAATTTCTATGAGCTTTTACAAAGACCTTTTAGTTCGCAAAATATTATAGATCAGAATGTTCGTAATTTATAACACATCTCTATGGTACGCACCGACTGAAAAGAAAAGTAGGAGATACCAGATTCTAACAGTTTCGATAAGAGAGAAATTAAAGATAGTTTCTTGTGATTGTGTGCTGCCACGAACACCATTGGCTATTTTTAAAAAAAGCATCATTTTGCGACGTTTTCGAGACTCATAAAAAATGAAATAACTTTTTTCATATTTGCAAGTGTTAAACATTATGGACAACGATGTTAACGAGGAAGTTTTATTCTGAAAGACAAGAAGAGAGGCTGTGAAACGTCATAATGAGGATAAAAGAAAAAAAGGAGACAAATATTTACCAAAGGAGCTGGCATTCAGAGGACATAACAAATCAAGCTTTAGTTTAAAAAGGACAACTATAGAGAGCTTCTAAAATCATATGGAAATTTATGTTTTGTCTTTGTCTTGAATGCCAGAAGTGACGTAAGAAACGGTTGTTGCACAGTTTGTGTTTTCACTGATGTATCACGTGATGTCCAGAATTATTTGATTGGCTAACTGTATTGATGAAGTTATAAAAATGTTCAATATCAGATTGATGAGGAAATCAAAGAATTTCAGTTTTTTAATAATTTAATACGACGAAACTTTGCATAAATAAACCTTAGCATCAACAAAAGACATTTGCAAACCTAGAAAGATTATCTAAAGGCTGCAAAGTCTGGAACTATAAGATTTAAAAAGAAATCTTTGAAAGGGTACCTAACTTTAAGGTTTTAGCAATGGAAATATTCCTTCTCTCAGTGGTCTATTGTTTTTTTCTACCACTAGGAGGTGTGATTACAATCTCAAGTTAACCTCAACTTTGAACTCAGTATTTTACTTCACAGTAATTTAGTAGAAGCTTCTTTGCAACTTCCTAATCCCAAACATTGACTCAAGCATTTAGCATATATCGAATTTCACGATCCCTTCGCCTTTTTTATTCTGATATATCTGTAGACGGTGTCTGGTTCGTCACTCTTAGCAATTCAACTTCTTTATATTCATGTATACGTTGCGTTGGTTTTAAAAATTGCTTGATGTTTGTGTTGATTTTTGTTGCAATATATAAACATGACGAATTATTTCAGTGTTGCAGGACCGTCGACATTTCTGCACATGCACATTTTTTGTAAATTACTGCTTAAGTATTGTCGTTTGCAAGAAATATTGTTTTTATTACGATTATTTCTGAACAGTTTATTTTAAATTCATGAATTTTATAAACAAAACTCATATTTCATTAGGGGGACATTTTTCTTGGTCAACCACTGTAGATGTGGTATCACTGTGTGACAACACGTCAAAATATCATTTTTTCAAGCGTAGCCAAACAGAAGACAAGAATGGTGATATAATCCTTTTGTCGGTAAATTAAGTGTTTAATCTGTCTCTGTTTTAAGTGTCATCTCTAAAAATAGGGATGACATTGACCTTTTGTAACATTATAAATATAGCATGATTTGGAGGTTCTCATTTAGCAGACGTTGACACCTGACGAGTAGTCTGCCGAAATGCATAGTGTCTCTTTCTAGCTGTAAATAACGGTTCCTTTGAATTGTTGGGTTAGTGTTCTGGTTAAAACAGTTCTTTTAAGAACTATTACATTGTTATTATCACCATTCACCATGGTATTTGCTATTTTGAAATCCATCTTTAAGTTTGTCACCACGGCAAAGTCTCTGTTTCATAATTAGTTAATCGGTCTATTTTAACTAAAAAAGCCTCAAACGTGGAAGAATTATATTAGAATTTTGCTGTACACCACCATGTGTCCAAAAGCTCTGTTTTACAAAGCATAAATCAAAGATTTTCAGTATTTTTCTTTAATGCTATGAATTTGCATGTATCACCTTAGCGTCAACAGCTTGACGAAAGATAATTGCAACGTTACAAAACGACTAAATGTTTAAAAAAATCCGACTAAATATTTAAAATATCAATGATGGCATGCATGAGTCCATTTGCAATTTCAAACTTAATTCTCCTCCTGATTCATAAATGTCACTTCATACTATCACAAGCAGTGGCGTAGCTAGCGGTCTGGCTGGGCCCAGCCCGACCAAATATTTTCCCAAAAATGAAAAATTTGTTTTCTTTAAAATTGGATTTGCGAAAATTTTAAATTCTGCGACTCTTTTTGGAATAATCCACAGTCTATTAGTGTAATATTTGTCAAATTGCGTCATTATTAGCAAAATTATCATATTTTAAACGTTACTTAGCAACAATGACTAGTGCATTTCTAGTGCCAGGCATTACGCAGTTTAGTGTGGCTCTGAAAATTCAGCCCGACCAAGTAGTAAAATCTATAGTGGGAATATCTGTAATCCGATTGGTTGAGAGTAGCTGTGAGCACACTCAAACGTATAACAACATCTAGTCGGGCTCATTTTCAAAAGCGTGACTTGAATTTTGAGCTTTCGAAATATACGTTCGGAAATCGTAATAACTTACATTACAATGGCTTCGGCTAATGAAATCGATATAATAAGTGAACTACAAAAGAAACCATTTTCTGTTCGACAATCAGGCGAGCAAAATATACTCGTAAAGCAGCGGCCAATTCCAAATTTACAAGCGACTACAGGCAATAGAAGCTTTCACGAAAGTTGGTACTCGAAGAAAGATTGGCTTTGTTGTAGCTTAGAAAAGAATGCATTGTTCTGTTGGCCTTGTCTTTTGTTTTGCCCTGGATCGTCATCTTCATGGACGCAGACAGGATTCAAAAACATGAAGAATTTCCTATCCGATTGTAAGCATAAGAAGGCAAAATCGCACATGGGTGCTTACAAGACATGGAAGACCTACGGTTTTCAGCCTCGTGTCGACTGTCTCATGTCACAAGCCAGACGTGAAGAGATTCAGCGTCATAACGAGGAGGTAAGGCAAAACAGGGAAATGTTGAAAACCATAACAGAAGCTGTTTTATACTTGTCTGGGCAAGAAGCTTGCATTTACTACCGTGAAATTGGCACCACATTGGGCACCACGATCAACACAACATTCATCACAACATTCATCACCACATTGAACTAAAATTTATCATTCAAAATGATAAATCGAAAAATCGTCTTTGAAACACGTTTTCCATCAAATACAACATTAAAAAACAATGCTTGACTGTTTATTACTATTTTACAGCCCTTAACCATCACAAAAAATGTATAAAAAATTCAAGAAATTGAAGAAAACACTAAGATTTATATTACAGTGTACTTTCCATTTCTCTTAATTAGCCTATAATTTAAAAACTACACGGTAGAATTTTTTTAAACTTGGCCAGAATATAGATAATTATATTGTCTAATATATATCCAAAATCTGGAGATGGCACAAAAATATAAATTGTAGAAAATCATCGACAAAGTCGGATGACACGAATGCGCGTAATATAATCTTATATAATTAACTTCCTCTATCCATGCAATTTTTCAAACAAAGGCCTATAAATAAAAAACTACAGGGTAGAATTTTTTTAAACTTTGCCATATTGTAGATATTCTTATTGTCTATAGCATATTCAAAATCTGGAGGTGGCACAAAAAAATAAGTTGTAGAAAATCATCGACAAAGTCGGATGACACGAATGCGCGTAATATGATCTTATATAATTAAGTTCAGAATTTCAAGTCATTGCTAAACAAAGGCCTATAAATAAAAAACTACACTGTAAAATTTTTTTAAACTTGGCCATATTGTAGATATTCTTGTCTATAACATATCCAAAATCTGGAGGTGGCACAAAATATAAATGATAGAAAATCAGTTCAGAATGCAAGAGGAACATTTTCAGAAAAATTGAAATTGTTAATCGATATTCTGATCGTGTCAACAACGTAAAAAATGCGATAGAAAGAAAATTACTGTGGTAAATAATAGCCGATTTCTAATTATAAGATAATAAAGTAAAGTAATTATCTAGTAAGTCTGTAAAAATACAATATAAACAATGCACATGTCTAATTATACCGTGACGTATAGGTCCTGGATTAAAGTAATATTTGGTCACGACTACTCCAAAAACAAGTCATTTACTTCACTAGATTCACTAAATTTTGAAAAATTAAAGCGATGAGCAACTAGAACAAATTTTCAAGAAAAATAACCAGCACTGTTACGTCACTGCATAATTAATTTGGTACTAACAACCAAACAGTGTTTACTACTTTTAAACAATTTAGTAAAAAGTGAATTGTATTAATAATTTTTTGTTCACTCTCTAGATTTTGGATATATTTAAAAAAATTCTACCGTGTAGTTTTTTATTTACAGGCCTTTGTTAAGCAATGACTTGAAATTCTCAATCTAATTATATAAGATCATATTACGCACATTCGTGTCATCCAACTTTGTCGATGATTTTCTACAACTTATTTTTTTGTGCCACCTCCAGGTTTTGGATATGTTATAGACAATAAGAATATCTACAATATGGCAAAGTTTAAAAAAATTCTACCGTGTAGTTTTTTATTTATAGGCCTTTGTTTAGCAATGACGTGAAATTCTGAACGTAATTGTATAAGATCATATTACGCGCATTCGTGTCATCTAAATATGTCGATGATTTTCTATCATTTATTTTTTTGTGCCACCTCCAGATTTTAGATATGTTATAGACAATAAGAATATCTACAATATGACAAAGTTTAAAAAAATTCTACCGTGTAGTTTTTTATTTATAGGCCTTTATGAATGTTCTATGCAGTGCGGTGTTTGAAATTAAATGAGATATGGGCCCTGTTCACACGATACCGGATTCGTTTGATACCGGATTACTTTTCGTACCGGATAGGCCTTGCGTTCACACGGCTCCGCTGCTATCCGATACGCTTTGTATCGTTTTTCCGGAGCGATTTGACTCCGCTGTGGAAGTGGTATAAAAACCAATCCGATACGTTCCGTTGTCGTGTGAACGCTCGAATCCGATACGTTCCACTTTGGCAAGTAAGAAGTCCGTGCGATTTTTCAAAAATGAAAGCAAACATAGCGATACAAGCTATGTTTTAAATGAATAATCCGCCAGCAAATATAATATATCTTCAACATGGCATGTTTAAGCTTTTAACAATGTATTATCGCAGTGTGAAAAGCTTCTTTCTAGTATTATTGTAATGGCAACATATATTCGGTCGTATTTGGACTTTACACTCTTCCACCAGTCCTTGCGTCCATTCGTAAAAAACCTTAATACGCCTAAGAAAAAACTCTACTTAGTTATCTGTCAAAAAAATTCTCATTTTCTTACGAAATATTTGCATTAGCAACCATCGTCGTTATCGCTTGCACGCATAAGTACTGGGGCGATATAAAAACTTATGTATCGTCTTACGAATCCGGCATCGTGTGAACAGAGTGCATTTTTCGTATCGGATTGCTCAGCGAATCCGGTACAAGACGAATCCGGTATCGTGTGAACAGGGCCATGATCTTCGCACTTAGCTGGACAATTTAAGCAATCGTCTCAGGACCTGAAAAAATCAGGTGACTCAACGGGATCATCGGGTGACTCAATCAGGTGACATGATCCCGTTGAGTCACCTGATTTTTTCAGGTCCTGAGACGATTGCTTAAATTGTCCAGCTAAGTGCGAAGATCATATCTCATTTAATTATAGGCCTTTAATTAAAAAATTACATGGATAGAGGAAGTTAATTATATAAGATTATATTACGCGCATTCGTGTCATCCGACTTTGTCGATGATTTTCTACAACTTATTTTTTTGTGCCACCTCCAGATTTTGGATATGTTATAGACAATAAGAGTATCTACAATATGGCAAGTTTAAAAAAATTCTACCGTGTAGTTTTTTAGCTATAGAGCGGTTTGTCGAATGTGGTGCCAGCTTCACAGTTAATACAAGAGTATATTCTCAAGGAATATTATTCCTTTTTTTTTTGTGCAATCTCCAGATTTTGGATATGTTATAGACAATAAGAATATGTACAATATGGCCAAGTTTAAAAAAATTCTACCGTGTAGTTTTTTATTTACAGGCCTTTGTTTAGCAATGACTTGAAATTCTAAACGTAATTATAAAAGATCATATTACGCGCATTCGTGTCATCCGAATTTGTCGATGATTTTCTACAACTTATTTTTGAACTGTTTCTCTGCTTTACTATATGATCCTTCGGCAATTTAAATTAACCAAAATGGTTCTATTTCCTGCATAAATATCACGCGTTTGCTTTCTAAGATAGCCGTTTCCGACGTTCTAGGGAGTCTAAATTCGGAAAATTTTATCGCTCGGCGTCAACCGTGGTGGCGCCTCGTGAGCCCGACCAAATGTTTTTCGCTAGCTACGCCATTGATCACAAGTATAATGAAATAACACGTATTTTATAAATATACCGTCCGGACCCAAAGATGAATATAATTGCATGCTAGCAAGCAATTTGAATTCCTTGGCAAACAAACACGTAACGATAAACAGGCCTTCCTTTCGATCGCAGTAATTATTTTTCGTTAGTAAATTGTTTGTATTTGCAACTTCGTTTGATTGGTATACAATTACAGGATTACAAATTGCTACGGGTATCTATGATGTATATTTCATAGTACTAAGGTGGGACTAATATTTAGTAAAAATATATTAATTAAATATGACAAGCATTTTGTATTTAAGGTCACATTTATACATCGTAAACACACATGATAATTCTTTATCTTTTGTCTTACAAACCTTTTGCTGGTCGACGTTGGAACTTTGAACATTCAATCTTTCAGATAAATTCAACGTTCTGAAGAGTTAAGCGTCAAATGTCGGCGTCGTTTGAGTTGATACGTTGCGTCGTTGGGCATTTGTTATGTAATACAAAGACACAGAATAGATCACGTAACAGAAGGGCCACTTAGCAAAAAATGCGGTCCTAAATTTTAATGCGCATGCGCTACTTCCGCCACGATGGCAGCAAGATAAACTTACAACTCAAAAATCTTGGCGTTATTACTTGAAAAGTTGAAATATTTATCCTGAGACGACCAAATCAAAGCTCTGGTTAATAAAGGCAATCAAGACCTACCCTCAGCATCGTGCTGAAAAGGGAACATACAATCAACATATTTTTATGCTTTTTCATGTACAACCAATGTGTACAATTCTATCGAGACCTGTATGAGAAATGCTGTGCCGTGGCCGTGTGAAAAATTTGACGTTCAAGATTAAACACAGATGCTCTAGAGAATTTTTTGGAACAATACGCCAGCAAGGAGGTAATTTTGACAATCCCACGCCAATACAATTTATCAGGGCTTTTTGAAAGGTTTTTTTTCAGTTCACTTTTGACCTCTTTGAAAGAAAACTGTTCTAAAGATATACACACTCTGCTAACACAATTATAAAAAAAAGCCCAAACCATTTAGTATGCCACTTACCCATGCAAAAGCTCCAAATAACTCACTGTTGATTGGTAAAAATGACTACCGAGAACAAAATATTAGCAACAATTTATTGCTCAAAAATGCTGCTGCCTATGTTTCAGGATATTTGCTAAGCAAAGCTTTCAAAATCCACAGCTGTCTCCAATGAAAGAACAATTTGACTTCAAATAACATAAACAATGATGGTAATTTGCTTTGCTATTTCAAGGTATTTAAAGAACTCAACTTTGGTGGGCTGACTGCTCCTTCATCGTGCTATTTAAATTACATTATGCAACTTGAAGACACCTTCGTGGATTGCTTCTCAGTCACAACCAAAATCTGAATGTTGGAAAGAGCATCTTGAAGAGTCTTAACAAGATACCAGTGCCATTCCGTACATGTTCACAGTTTCCACTGCAAAATTTGGTCAAACTTTTTTTAAGAATGCGAATTTATTACAGCATCAAATTTGCAAATAGCGAGTTTTCCTCTTCTAATAAAAGATCGCGAAAGTACATTAAAGTCAAGCATTTGCAACATTCTACAAACTTACAACAAGGAAAATTCCATAGACAAAGTTGATCATCCTTTTCATTGTAACTCGCAATTCAAGCATAACCATGATTGAATGTTGGCAAGTTGGCAAAGCTTTGAGGCAATTGTTTGCTTTCTCAGTAAAACAATGATGCCGAAAATGATTTCCGAAAAATTGGTATTAATTGTCATGGGGTCGTCGGTATGGTCGTCGGTCACAAACAATGATGACGTTTCTACCTTTGACTGATGGAAACATGCAAACCAGTCAATATTCAATATGGCGTTTGAACGAATTGTGGTATGTTTCGCTGCCGGAAAATGGCATATACAACCACAAATACAACCATCCGACTGGTGCAGCTTAAAAAGAAATTTCAGGGCTTCCATTTACTACATTTTCAAAGTTCATGTATGAGAACAATATTTCTTCGTGTATTCATATTTTTTAGGAGTTTGCAACATCAAAAGTTGGAAGCAAGGCAATCGATCAACAGGGCTCAGTCACTCAATACTATATGCTTAGTACTTTTTTAAATATCTATCGGAGAAGTCTGGCTGGGAGAATGGTACTTAGACTAATTCTAGGCTAACTTTGTCAATCCAAGAACACATGCAGTTCTGGTTTTTATAAATCGGGGTATTATTTTTGGGTACACTTGCAAAATGTATCAATTCAGGAAGAAATTCAGACGCTCAAATGACTTCTTTACAATAACGTGGAGAGGAAAGGAAACACACAAAAAGATGATGCGGTAGGAATTTTTAAAGTGTTCTTTTTATTGTTTCTGGTTGCACAAGTTCATATTAATTTATATTTATTACGACAGTTATATTAACAAAAGTATGTGTACCAATTTATTTATGCCCACAATGTTGTGTAAGGAAAAACGATTATTCTGAGCACATTTTCCAATTTCAAGTCTGGATTCTCTACATCCTTTAATCACAATGTCATATATGTTAATAGAATAGCAGTGTGTCATATGAATCTCAATTTTTTGAACAAGAAAATGAATTTGGGGATTTGGTAAGTTTACATATATTGTAAAACTATGTAGATATAAAAATACGCTATGTTTATGGGTTTTTTTCATTTATATGTAGAATGAACAAAGTGAAGATATTGCTGAAAATTCTGACAAGCACCAAGAGTTAACCACCAAAACACAGGTTTTTATTGTACATATTGATGTTGTTTCTCATGAAAAATCATTGGAAATGGTTATATGTAGGACTGCTTTCACTAGAAAAAACTAAAAAATTTTGAAGGGCTAGATTACGGCTAGATTATAGAATACCCGTCCACTCACTATCCACATATATAATATGCCTCGTTCTTTATACTTCTTTATATTGACCATTAAATAATACTAAATGATACTGGATAAATATTAATTGAGAACTAACTGATATTTTGGTTTGAATTAACTATTATGTTTTACTATGTATGCGGTATCCTTGAATTGGTATGGGTGCTTTTGAAAATGGACGGGTATTCTATAATCGCTCCTTTTGAAGTAATTTAAAGAAGGCATGCATTATTTCAACACTTATTAAAAGTCTGTACACATTTTAAATTAAATAATGGTCTTTATTTGTAGGATTCTGAAGATATCTTTACCAAGCAATCTATCTCTATTATTACAGAGGAACCCAAACAACCATGTCAACATAGTCAAGTAGTTCTCACTTATACAGTTATACTTTATACTATTTACCACTAGTCATGTTTTTAATGTGTTATAAATTGACAATATGCTTGTTGATTGCTTATGCATGAGACACTGTGTAGCAAAACTTTATTAACATCTCGTAGAAATGTGCTCAACAATCATAAAAATATATTACAATAGATATTTTTGAAACAGTGAACATTAATAATTACTGTGTACTTTCTCTTTCAGAGTCATTTGTCACCCACTGGCCACTATACTGGGCTATTGTTACAGTTTGACTTTGCATCAAATGTATCACGTCAGCAATCCTTTGTTGTTCATGATTATAATGCAAACAAAAGAACAATTATGGTGATTTTAAATTTTATTTCCATAATTTCAATGTTGGGTGTATACCCAACTAAATGATATTACTCAATACTCTTTTTTTGGTGCTATAACCTGCATGTATTTTTTCTTCAGCATAATTCATTTGTATTTGTTCATCGATATCCCCACCTATTGCTTGATGGCTACGGTTGGATATTGTGCTGCTCATGCGATGCAAATAGAAAGCAATTTGTTGAAGCCCTACCTAATAATATACAATTAGATCCTCAAAAAGGTATGTAAAATAGATGTTACTGAAATGAAATTATTAAAACAGGCCAAACAACATTTTTATACTTGTCAGATATACCATATCCCAGTTGCATACACATATCAGCAATGGAAAAATATCTGGTTGTGTATGATAGAAAGTTTGGTATTGAAGCCAAAGATTTTATTGAAAAAAGTAAGTGTTGTGTGTTACTCTTTCAGGATATAAGGTGTCTGAACAGCTTCACCAAATTTTGACTTACACTTACATACTATTTGTTTGAAGACCCTTGTCAAAGATGTGAGAACTTGTTACATATTAATCTGGCATTGCATGAAGTGAATGTCTCAAATTTGTATTTGGCTTATTTTTCAATGTAAAGTTCTTCATGTTGTATGGGAGGAAATGTCTTCATCCTTAAATATCAGTTTATTGTACATTTCAAACCCTTGTGAAGTCATCCTTCTGTGTTTTTACAAGACCCTTGTGAGACATTGTTCTTATTACATGTGGACGTTAACTAGCATAGCTTTACAAGCAAAAATATTGTTAAAACTTGTGAATGATTATTCACACAACATATTTGTCTCATCCAATTTCTTTTATGAATGCAGAATCCACATCCATGATGCAGTCTGTTTTCAGTGATCATTCCTACCATGAGATGCGACCTGAAGAAGTATATTTTGTTTTGTGAAAATAACTTTTTTGTACAAATACACGTATAGTTTCTCAACCTTCTAATACGACCATGGTTATATATGACCTTTTTTACGACCATGGTTATATATGCCGAAAACTGACATACTTTATATTTCTACCACATTTTTCTAAACACTTTAACACTGTTAGCATTCCTATCACTCGTTTAAACTCAAACTAATAAGATCTCTGTAATAAAACGTTTTTACGACCATGGTTATATATGCCGAAAACTGGCATACTTAATATTTCTACCACATTTTTCTAAATACTTTAACACTGTTAGCATTCTTATCACTCGTTTAAACTTAAACTAACATTGTCTCTCTAATAAAACTTTTTTACGACCATGGTTATATATGCCGAAAACTGGCATACTTAATATTTTTACCACATTTTTCTAAACACTTTAACACTGTTAGCATTCTTATCACTCGTTTAAACTCAAACTAATAAGATCTCTGTAATAAAACGTTTTTACGACCATGGTTATATATGCCGAAAACTGGCATACTTAATATTTCTACCACATTTTTCTAAATACTTTAACACTGTTAGCATTCTTATCACTCGTTTAAACTTAAACTAACATTGTCTCTCTAATAAAACTTTTTTACGACCATGGTTATATATGCCGAAAACTGGCATACTTAATATTTTACCACATTTTCTAAATACTTTAACACTGTTAGCATTCTTATCACTCGTTTAAACTCAAACTAACATTGTCTCTCTAATAAAACTTTTTTACGACCATGGTTATATATGCCGAAAACTGGCATACTTTATATTTCTACCACATTTTTCTAAACACTTTAACACTGTTAGCCTTCTCATCACTCGTTTAAACTCAAATTAATAAGATCTCTGTAATAAAACGTTTTTACGACCATGGTTATATATGCCGAAAACTGGCATACTTTTATTTCTACCACATTTTTCTAAACACTTTAACACTGTTAGCATTCTTATCACTCTTTTAAACTCAAACTAACAAGATCTCTGTAATAAAACATTTTTACGACCATGGTTATATATGCCGAAAACTGGCATACTTAATATTTCTACCACATTTTTCTAAACACTTTAACACTGTTAGCATTCTTATCACTCGTTTAAACTTAAACTATTAATGTCTCTCTAATAAAACTTTTTTACGACCATGGTTATATGTTATTATAGTAAGTACACAGAACGCCACTTTTGTCATGTGTCACCAATGCGCAATATCTAGCAAGGAGTCTTTTCTACTGATTAGTCCAGTTGTCGTTAGGTCAGTGGTAGGCACGTTTTTGGTCAGCGGAGACCCTCATTTTTATGGTTGTATTTGTGGTTGTATATGCCAGAAAATGGATGCGATACATATATCACGAATTCATTTTATTCCTCCTGTCATTGAAGATAACCCAAACGGCTGGGGTACTACCTCTGTTTCAGATGCATTTAAAGGAATACCTTATCAACCATTCTCTAAAGGAGATAAACTTGGCAAGGTAAAATATTTTATATTTCATAAGAAATTCCTTGCTATCAATGTCTTCCACTCTGACCTTTAGTTGTTCTTATATTTTTGTGTCACGTGGTGAAATTTATAATCATATTTTACTAGCTATTATTGTAAAACATTGTTATGTAGTCATCATTAAAAAACCTCTCTACACTTATAAGAGGATAAAATATTATTTTTTGTATTGACTGTATAAATATAGGTGTTTTCATTTTATGTAGGGCTCTGATTGGTCAAGTACAGCCTATCAAGATCGTTGATACCAAAGTTTGTATTCTGTCTAGACTTCACTATTTTCATGCAGTTTAATCATATTGTTTTCTATAGATAAATACTTAAATCAATTTGGTGGTGGTAATCAATATGCATATTATCATGAAGAAGATGAATCAACTTTCCATCTTGTTGACACAAGTCGACCACAAAAGCCTGTTTACATGCGCAATAGGAACAAATTCAATCAGGTACAATAGAAAATTTTTCTATACTTTTAAGTCTCAAAATAAAATCACTTCTTGATTATATTTGTAAATTTCTTCATCTAAATGACTCCTTTTCATATGAACAACATTAACATAAAATTTTTTATTTTTTAGAGGAATAATCGACATGATAAGGAGCGTCAAATGCAACGTCAGCAAGCTGGGATGCAGAATTTGCTGAAGACTCGTGACAACAGACTCCATCGTAAATTGCAGAAACAATTTGCCAACAGAAAGAACTGGCAGGAACGTAGAAATCAGGTTTGTAATAAACTTAGTTGAGGGAGGGGAGGGAGGGTAAGTTTTAAGTTGCAACCTCAGTGAAGAAAGTGGACAAAAGAATTGTGATAGTGTGTTACATGTATGTAAACTTTGAACTCCAAAGGATACATTATAAATTTATGGTAATTATGCGACTTGCATAAGATATTATGGTACACAAACGGATGTACCTCAACCATGAACACCTCAGAGGATACATAATAAATATATAGTAACCTGACTGGTACACTTATGGATATACTGTAATTTTATATCTATATGATTAACATATATGTAGACTCCTCAGAGGATGCATAATAAATATATAGTAACATGACTGGTACACTTATGGATATACTGTAATTTTATATCTATATGTTTAACTTATATGTAGACTCCTCAGAGGATACATAATAAATATATAGTAACATGACAGGTACACTTATGGATATACTGTAATTTTATATCTATATATTTAACTTATATGTAGACTCCTCAGAGGATACGTAATGCATCTGTGATGGTTCGGGAAGAGTGGAAGGTTATTGAAGGAATGGATTTTCCAAGATTATCAAAATTGAGTCTACCAAATGTTCTTGATCCAGATGATTTGTATGTTGTATCAGAATTCATTGTTGTATAAAACCTTCTTTGAATTTGCCTAACAAATGAAAGCAATTTAACATCTATTCTGAATAGATACAAATGAATATCTTGTTTTTATGTGTTTATGAAGATCTCTCCATTTTTGTGCTTTGTTAAATAGGGTAAAATGTGGTGAACTGGAATATTATGACAAGGCTTATGATCGTGTCAACATTAAGAATGAAGTCCCACTTGCCTTGCAAAACAGGATTTTCCATAAAGTGACAACGACTGATGATCCTGTTATCAGAAATGTAAGAAAACATTACTTGCTTTCATTGAACTAAATGGTTTGGATAACCATCATAATGATAACCATCATAATGTTAAGCGCCAATGTTAACCACCAATGTTAACCACCAATGTTAACCACAAATGATAACCACCAATGTTAACCACAAATGATAACCACCAATGTTAACCACAAATGATAACCACCAATGTTAACCACCAATGATAACCACCAATGATAACCACCAATGTTAACCACCAATGATAACCACCAATGTTAACCACCAATGATAACCACCAATGATAACCACCAATGATAACCACCAATGTTAACCACCAATGATAACCACCAATGATAACCACCAATGATAACCACCAATGTTAACCACCAATGATAACCACCAATGTTAACCACCAATGATAACCACCAATGTTAACCACCAATCATGACCAGTTATTAACCACTAATCATGACCAGTTATTAACCACCAATCATGAGTAGTTATTAACCACCAATCATGACCAGTTATTAACCACCAATTATGACCAGTTATTAACCAACAATCATGACCAGTTATTAACCACCAATCATGACCAGTTATTAACCACCAATTATGACCAGTTATTAACCACCAATCATGACCAGTTATTAACCACCAATCATGACCAGTTATTAACCACCAATCATGACCAGTTATTAACCACCAATCATGACCAGTTATTAACCACCAATCATGACCAGTTATTAACCACCAATCATGACCAGTTATTAACCACCAATAATAACCAAGAATTATAAGCGTATGCATATTACAAATGAATTGTAGGAACGAAATATAAAAATATGTACTTTATTGAAACATTTAATTGTTCAATTTACTTTGATTTTACCAGATTTTAATGGAAGGAAATGTGTTTGCTACAGACACCATTATATCTACATTGATGACCTGCACAAGATCTGTGTACTCTTGGGACATTATAGCACATGTATGGATAGTATTTTTGTGAGAATTATCAATATACTATTAGGGATATTTATAACTATAAATTAAGTATTTATTTCATGTGATTTTAGCGTGTTGGCTCAAAACTGTTTTTTGACATGAGAGATGAATCAGCATTTGGTTTGTAAATTTTTAGTTTTAATTGATAATTTAAGAAACAACAAGCTTTTTTTTATTATTGATGTCGTTTTTTAGATCTTTTGACTGTTAATGAAACAGCTGTGGAAACACCTATAGATGATAATGCAGAGAAAAGCATAAACTCTACGACGAACCTTGGTCTGGAAGCAACTTTTATAAACCAAAATTTCTCACAGCAAGTCTTAAAACGCTCAGAGGAAAAGGAGAAGTTTGATAAACCAAATCCTTTCATTCCTGAAGATAATGAAGAAGAAGAAAAGGTGGCATCCATTGGTTACAGGTAAATTGTTCTTGTATAAATATAGATTGAAGACTAAGATCTAAAAAAGGAGATATTGTGCTTTACAGCGTGTATAAAAAATTAGAACTTTAAAAATGTCCAGCAAATTATAATTTCATCAACATCCATGTATTTTGGCATTGTGTGATTTATCTAAAAGTAAAAACAATCAGAAAAATTTATCGCGAAAATTGGGAGAGCACTTTGTAGAAGCGTCAATTTTAACTTCTTGCTCAAAGAAAATGAAAGGTTTAAAATTTTATTTAATCGACCAGGTGAAAGTTTGTCATGTGCGGTGAAAAATTTTAGAAAATTTGACGTTCACCGTGTTCAACATGTCAAAATTGGACGTTTTGTGTGTTTCACTCCTTTTTTTCTTATTCAAGACTGATAACATGCATGATTGATTGTTGGAATTTACTTAACTAACAAAAAATACTTAATTTGAAGGAAAAACAAGTTTGGCCACACCAAGCCATAGTTTTCTTAACTTTTTTTCAACTTTTTTCATACACCCTGGCATACATGTGCTAAATTTTAACTATCATTGCTTTATGTTTTTAAAACGCGCTGGAAACATGTTTTGACTTATTTATTTCGTAATTTTTTGATATCACAAAAATTATTAAATATTTTATTTCATTGTGTTGAAGGTATACATGTTTTGCCAGCTCGTTCTTCCATTAAGAAGAAAAATGTGATAGTGTACAAGATAATTTTGACTTTCATCCTTCGCTGTGACCTTCCCTCGTTAAAATGTTGTATTAATCTCAACCAGTGAAATCATTTGTCACTTATTTACATATCAAAAATGGAATCTTGGCAATGATATAGAAATTGTTATAAGATGTGAACATGATGCAGTATTGTCACCTGGAACTTACATCAACATAAAGGCTCTAAATGAATGGGAATCTAAGGTACATTTATGTATGTGTAGGGAGGTATGGGAGAATGTTGTCATTACGTCATGTATGTGTAGGGAGGTATGGGAGAATGTTGTCATTACGTCATGTATGTGTGTAGGGAGGTATGGGAGAATGTTGTCATTACGTCATGTATGTATGTGTAGGGAGGTATGGGAGAATGTTGTCATTACGTCGTGTATGTATGTGTAGGGAGGTATAGGAGAATGTTGTCATTACGTCATGTAGGGAGGTATGGGAGAATGTTGTCATTACGTCATGTATGTATGTGTAGGGAGGTATGGGTGAATGTTGTCATTACGTCATGTATGTATGTGTAGGGAGGTATGGGAGAATGTTGTCATTACGTCATGTATGTATGTGTAGGGAGGTATGGGAGAATGTTGTCATTACGTCATGTATGTATGTGTAGGGAGGTATGGGAGAATGGCGTCATTACGTCATGTATGTATGTGTAGGGAGGTATGGGAGAATGTTGTCATTACGTCATGTATGTATGTGTAGGAGGTATGGGAGAATGTTGTCATTACGTCATGTATGTATGTGTAGGGAGGTATGGGAGAATGGCGTCATTACGTCATGTATGTATGTGTAGGGAGGTATGGGAGAATGTTGTCATTACGTCATGTATGTATGTGTAGGGAGGTATGGGAGAATGTTGTCATTACGTCATGTATGTATGTGTAGGAGGTATGGGAGAATGTTGTCATTACGTCATGTATGTGTAGGGAGATATGGGAGAATGTTGTCGTTACGTCATGTATGTATGTGAAGGAGATATGGGAGAATGTTGTCGTTACGTCATGTATGTATGTGAAGGAGATATGGGAGAATGTTGTCATTACGTCATGTATGTATGTGTAGGGAGGTATGGGAGAATGTTGTCATTACGTCATGTATGTATGTGTAGGGAGATATGGGAGAATGTTGTCGTTACGTCATGTATGTATGTGAAGGAGATATGGGAGAATGTTGTCGTTACGTCATGTATGTATGTGAAGGAGATATGGGAGAATGTTGTCATTACGTCATGTATGTATGTGTAGGGAGGTATGGGAGAATGTTGTCGTTACGTCATGTATGTATGTGTAGGGAGGTATGGGAGAATGTTGTCATTACGTCATTTATGTATGTGTAGGGAGGTATGGGAGAATGTTGTCATTACGTCATGTATGTATGTGTAGGGAGGTATGGGAGAATGTTGTCATTACGTCATGTATGTATGTGTAGGAGATATGGGAGAATGTTGTCGTTACGTCATGTATGTATGTGAAGGAGATATGGGAGAATGTTGTCGTTACGTCATGTATGTATGTGAAGGGAGATATGGGAGAATGTTGTCATTACGTCATGTATGTATGTGTAGGGAGGTATGGGAGAATGTTGTCATTACGTCATGTATGTATGTGTAGGAGGTATGGGTGAATGTTGTCATTACGTCATGTATGTATGTGTAGGGAGGTATGGGAGAATGTTGTCATTACGTCATGTATGTATGTGTAGGGAGGTATGGGAGAATGTTGTCATTACGTCATGTATGTACAGCAACACGCAAAAGTATTCAATACACTGGATAATTGTTAATATCTCACGTTCTAATCATTATTTTTTGATGAAAATTGCATGAAATATTCATGTTAGTGTAACAAACAAAATCCCTGAAGGATATTGAAAAGCAATCAGTATTGTATTGTTTATTCAAAAAAACATCAAAATAAGTAACGCAAAAGTATTCAACACATCAATTTAGTATTTAGTTGCAAATCCTTTATTCTGTTTTACAGCAAGAAGTCTCTTAGCATAATTCTTAGTGAACTTTTTGCATGTCTCAGGCGTTATTTGATGCCATTCTTCGAAGCAGAAAGTTTTCAAATCTTCCATATTTTTAGGATTCCTCTTGTGGACATTGATTTTGAGAATCCTCCACAAATTTTCGATTGGGTTTAGGTCAGGTGATTGGCTGGGCCATTTCATCACATCAATTTTGTTATCCGTAAACCATTTTTTCACTAGCTTCGAGGTGTGCTTCGGGTCATTGTCTTGTTGAAACACAAAACCACTTTCAAACTGGAAGGAATCAACCGATTTCTCAAGTTTTTCCGTCAAAATGTCTCGATACATAAGGGCATTCATCCTTCCTTCTATGATCTTCAACTCTCCGACTCCATTCGAACAAAAACAAGCCCAAATCATTATACTACCCCCACCAAATTTAACTGTTGGGATAGTGTTTTTTGGAGCATGAGATTCTCCGCTTTTTCTCCAAACCTTGTTAGCACCATTATGACCAAAAAGTTCTATTTTTGTCTCATCTGACCATACAACAGTGTCCCAATACGTATCTGGCTTCACTAGATATTCGTCGGCAAACTTCAATCGGTCAACAACATGTTTCTTCTTCAGAAGAGGCGTTTTTCTGGGGGACCTGGAGTGAATACCGGCTCGATAAATAGTCCGACTGATAGTATCTTTGCTAACATTTACTTCAGCGCCTTTTAAAGTGCCCCTGTCAAAAAAATGAAACTCACATATATGAATCTTTGTAATACGTACATGCGTTATTTGAAAATCGAATTTCGATTCTGAATTTAGTGCAGAAATTATAGTCATTTGAACATAGAATTTTGAGAAATAAAAATTCGAAAACCGCGCATAAGAGATTGGTACCAAATCAGTCTAGTGACGTCACAGTAGGATCCGGTCAGGCCTATTGATCCACGAAAACATTAGAGCGTGTATTGTCGAAGTGTTCTTGTACTGTAGTTGGCGGCCCGAAAAGTCACGCAAAATAGAAAATGCCAAATAGATGTATTGTGGCTGGTTGCTCTAATGTCTCTAATGTAAAAGGAGTCTCGCTTCATTTCATACCGTTTTCCGGAGATGAAAGGCCAGAAGCCAAAATAAGACGTAAACAATGGATTGATTTCGTACGGTTGAAACGGGCAAAATGGGATCCAACACCTAATTCCAGTATTTGCTCAGCACATTTCGCAAAGAAGATTTTTCGCAAATGTTTTCTGGTCTGTCGGCTAAAGTACCTAGATTAGCTACCGATGAGATTGGCGTCGTGGCAGTCCCTAAATATAATATTGCAGCTGAATGTCCCCCGTCAGCAAGAGCCAAGAGAAGGGTAAGTTTATTCATTCCATTTCAAGAGATTAACGCACGCTTTTTAAAACATGGTAAATACAGTAAAATACACATGAACCTATTTTGAGAATCACTGTTTTGTACATAAATTTGTTGACATTTTCGAAAGGTTTTAAAGGAAGCATTGTCCACAAGTTTGTCTCGACCAGGAGAATCAGAAGAAGAGCCAGAGGATTTCGAACACTGCGTGCCAATGGAATTAAATGTGGATGAAGAGATACCAAGCGATGTTCCTTGCAGCAAAGTATATAGTATATACCTTTATTCCTGCTAGTATAGTGCGATCTTACAATTTGACTTGCTATTCGTGAGCTTTTCTGTCAAAACATATATTGACCCCTACTGACATTATGCATACATTTTAAGAAAGACTTTTTCTTTTAGACAAACAGCGCTTTGACTCAGACAGATGGTTGTGTTGGTTGTGCGTACCTACTGAAAGAGAAAGGAAAACATGGAACAAATATGTAGCTCTAAAAGCAAAATACGATGAATTAGTGAAAGCCAAACGTTCTAAAGGTATCGTGTTTGGCACATAAGTACTACACGTTTCGTGTTTTCACTAGGGAAACCCGTATAATATTTCCGGCATTTATCAGCCGTGGTGCCGGTTATTATAGCTGTATTGCTAAACTCACGCAATAGAATTAAGAAGACATTTTATGTTAAATGATAATTTTATGAAACTTTCTTAAATTAACTTGTTCGATTTGTTTATTATTATGTAGGTGTTCAGTGCAATATACTGAATGACGAAGAGGTCATTCAGCACAGAGCTGAATCTGAAATGACGGCAGGCAACGACGTAAATGAAGAGTCTGAAGACAGCGAAGTTGAAATGGACACGGTTGCGGACGACGATTTTAAAATAGAAGACGAGGCTGAATCGGGAAGATCGGAATTTGATGAATTAGAAGATGAATGCAGAAGGTAAAATATTTGACTTGTTTGTAAATGCTATCTAATTGTGAATCATTCTATGTCTTGATGGCACCCGTATGACTCTATCTTCGTTTAGGAATCCTAGAAAACATACGGAAGGAAGAAAAATACATTGTTTTCCAATCCCAGTTGATGTTACTGTTTAAATTTTGCCATGTTTGCAAGGCAGATAACCCGCTCGTAGAAATGGTAACAGATGGTACACTAGTTGTTGTCAAAACAACCTGTGGAAACCCCGCGTGCGATAAAAGGAATAACATCTGGAAAAGTCAGCCACTTTTGCCAAACACAAAGTAAATGCAGGAGACTTCCTTTTAAGTTTTGCCATACTTGTTTCTGGAGGATCTTCCACCAAAGTGATCAACATGTTTCGACACATGGGGCTTGCTACAATATCTAATGAGTCTTTCTATAGACACCAAGTGGTACGTTCTTTTGCATTAAAAATACTTGGACCGTTCTTTGTTCGAAGAATTTGATAGTATTTCTTATTCTTACTTAAGAAAATGGTGCTTCCGACAATCTTTCTTCACTGGAAAGACTATCAAAGAAAGATTCTTGATAGATTACAGGCTCTGGAATCAATTACCATTTCTGGTGACGCACGACATGACAGCATGGGTCATAGTGCAAAATATGGTGCTTATACAATATTTTGTTGTACTTCAGCTGAAATAATCGATTTTAGTTTGATCCAGGTATAAACAAATTTTAAAATTCAACCTCAAGCAATGTGACTATCATTCAAAGGTTATGCTGATTGTGTCTCTTCCTTAATTGTAGAGAAATGAGGTTGGAAGCAGTGCTATTCGGTGCTATTCGGTGCTGGTCGCTATTCAGTGCTTGTTCGCACTCTTCTATTTCCGTGCAACACTGACACTCTTTAACATTGTGAAGAAGCTCAACTCGACAATTGCCACATTTACACCTTAAAACGTTATTTTCAAAACTTAATAAAGAAGCTCTGTACTGTAAATTTCATTTAAAAGAAATCCCGATGAATTATATTACAAAACCATCAAATAATTACCATTGGTCATATTTCTCTTCGCCGTCAAGTCTACGTTGAAGTTCTTTCAAACGGTCATCATATTTTTGTTTTCTTCCACGGTAGTTAGAAAGCCATTCTTCATCAGCAACTGGTTCATTGCTGTATGGGCCAACGTCTGCGTTGTCATCTGTGCTTTTGTCGTCTTTAGTAGCGGACGCTTCACTTGTCTTTTATATCAAATATCCGGGATAATAATTCCAATCAGAGTCGTCTGTTTGGTAGCTAGTACTTTCCGTGTCTGAGTTCGATGAGGACATTATTAGAAAAATTGAGCGAGTTTTGATTGTAAATATCGACCTTTGTACAATAATTTTTACTATTTGTAAACAAGCTGAGATGCGAACCGGTTCCTACTGTGACGTATTAGTTACCAGGTTTCCGACTTCGCGATTTTAAAAAACTTTTGCCGTTAAAATTTGAAAATTTTGCAATTCATACCGCAATAACTCGGCAAAAATCGTTTTAATTTAATTCTGATTTCCATTTTCATTATGTACATATTACAAAGATTCATATGTGTGAGTTTCATTTTTTTGACAGGGGCACTTTAACTGCTCTTGTATCTCTGAACGGGTTACAAATGGGTTCTGTTTCACTTTTCTAATGACCAATCTTTCACTTGCACCAGTAATCTTTCTTGGACGGCCTGTTCTGGGACCATTTAACACAGAGTCACACTTCCTCCACTTTCTGATGATGCATCCCACTGTGTTTACATTCACATTTAAAGCCTGTGATATCTTCCTGTACCCATTCCCTTTTTGGTACAGTTCTACGATACGTTCACGCATGTCGTTACACAATTCCTTTGTTTTAACCATGGCTAAATAGTAAACACTAAGGGAAACTGAGTTCACGAACGGTTACAGAGGTATCACTGGCCATACTGACTTCAAAATAACGACAGGGACGCGGGTGATTGGTCAAATATTGTCATATTAATATGGAAATGAACCATGATGGGATGTTCGCAATAAAAACCTATAGTAATATGTTAACAACATTATGATAACATAATGTATTGAATACTTTTGCGTTACTTATTTTGATGTTTTTTTGAATAAACAATACAATACTGATTGCTTTTCAATATCCTTCAGGGATTTTGTTTCTTACACTAACATGAATATTTCATGTACTTTGCATCAAAAAATAATGATTAGAACGTGAGATATTAACAATTATCCAGTGTATTGAATACTTTTGCGTGTTGCTGTATGTGTAGGGAGGTATGGGTGAATGTTGTCATTACGTCATGTATGTATGTATAGGGAGGTATGGGTGAATGTTGTCATTACGTCATGTATGTATGTGTAGGGAGATATGGGAGAATGTTGTCATTACGTCATGTATGTATGTGTAGGGAGGTATGAGAGAATGGCGTCATTACGTCATGTATGTATGTGTAGGGAGGTATGGGAGAATGTTGTCATTACGTCATGTATGTATGTGTAGGGAGGTATGGGAGAATGTTGTCTTTACGTCGTGTATGTATGTGTAGGAGGTATGGGAGAATGTTGTCATTACGTCATGTATGTATGTGTAGGGAGGTATGGGAGAATGGCGTCATTACGTCATGTATGTATGTGTAGGGAGGTATGGGAGAATGTTGTCATTACGTCATGTATGTATGTGTAGGGAGGTATGGGAGAATGTTGTCATTACGTCATGTATGTATGTGTAGGGAGGTATGGGAGAATGTTGTCATTACGTCATGTATGTATGTGTAGGGAGATATGGGAGAATGTTGTCGTTACGTCATGTATGTATGTGAAGGGAGATATGGGAGAATGTTGTCGTTACGTCATGTATGTATGTGAAGGGAGATATGGGAGAATGTTGTCATTACGTCATGTATGTATGTGTAGGGAGGTATGGGAGAATGTTGTCGTTACGTCATGTATGTATGTGTAGGAGGTATGGGAGAATGTTGTCATTACGTCATTTATGTATGTGTAGGGAGGTATGGGAGAATGTTGTCATTACGTCATGTATGTATGTGTAGGGAGGTATGGGAGAATGTTGTCATTACGTCATGTATGTATGTGTAGGGAGGTATGGGTGAATGTTGTCATTACGTCATGTATGTATGTGTAGGGAGGTATGGGAGAATGTTGTCATTACGTCATGTATGTATGTGTAGGGAGGTATGGGTGAATGTTGTCATTACGTCATGTATGTATGTGTAGGGAGGTATGGGAGAATGCGTCATTACGTCATGTATGTATGTGTAGGGAGGTATGGGTGAATGTTGTCATTACGTCATGTATGTATGTGTAGGGAGGTATGGGAGAATGTTGTCATTACGTCATGTATGTATGTGTAGGGAGGTATGGGAGAATGGCGTCATTACGTCATGTATGTATGTGTAGGGAGGTATGGGTGAATGTTGTCATTACGTCATGTATGTATGTGTAGGGAGGTATGGGAGAATGTTGTCATTACGTCATGTATGTATGTGTAGGGAGGTATGGGAGAATGGCGTCATTACGTCATGTATGTATGTGTAGGGAGGTATGGGAGAATGTTGTCATTACGTCATGTATGTATGTGTAGGGAGGTATGGGAGAATGTTGTCATTACGTCATGTATGTATGTGTAGGGAGGTATGGGAGAATGTTGTCATTACGTCATGTATGTATGTGTAGGGAGATATGGGAGAATGTTGTCGTTACGTCATGTATGTATGTGAAGGGAGATATGGGAGAATGTTGTCGTTACGTCATGTATGTATGTGAAGGGAGATATGGGAGAATGTTGTCATTACGTCATGTATGTATGTGTAGGGAGGTATGGGAGAATGTTGTCATTACGTCATGTATGTATGTAGGGAGATATGGGAGAATGTTGTCGTTACGTCATGTATGTATGTGAAGGGAGATATGGGAGAATGTTGTCGTTACGTCATGTATGTATGTGAAGGGAGATATGGGAGAATGTTGTCATTACGTCATGTATGTATGTGTAGGAGGTATGGGAGAATGTTGTCGTTACGTCATGTATGTATGTGTAGGGAGGTATGGGAGAATGTTGTCATTACGTCATTTATGTATGTGTAGGGAGGTATGGGAGAATGTTGTCATTACGTCATGTATGTATGTGTAGGGAGGTATGGGAGAATGTTGTCATTACGTCATGTATGTATGTGTAGGGAGATATGGGAGAATGTTGTCGTTACGTCATGTATGTATGTGAAGGAGATATGGGAGAATGTTGTCGTTACGTCATGTATGTATGTGAAAGGGAGATATGGGAGAATGTTGTCATTACGTCATGTATGTATGTGTAGGGAGGTATGGGAGAATGTTGTCATTACGTCATGTATGTATGTGTAGGGAGGTATGGGTGAATGTTGTCATTACGTCATGTATGTATGTGTAGGGAGGTATGGGAGAATGTTGTCATTACGTCATGTATGTATGTGTAGGGAGGTATGGGAGAATGTTGTCATTACGTCATGTATGTATGTGTAGGGAGGTATGGGTGAATGTTGTCATTACGTCATGTATGTATGTATAGGGAGGTATGGGTGAATGTTGTCATTACGTCATGTATGTATGTGTAGGGATATGGGAGAATGTTGTCATTACGTCATGTATGTATGTGTAGGGAGGTATGGGAGAATGGCGTCATTACGTCATGTATGTATGTGTAGGGAGGTATGGGAGAATGTTGTCATTACGTCATGTATGTATGTGTAGGGAGGTATGGGAGAATGTTGTCTTTACGTCATGTATGTATGTGTAGGGAGGTATGGGAGAATGTTGTCATTACGTCATGTATGTATGTGTAGGGAGGTATGGGAGAATGGCGTCATTACGTCATGTATGTATGTGTAGGGAGGTATGGGAGAATGTTGTCATTACGTCATGTATGTATGTGTAGGGAGGTATGGGAGAATGTTGTCATTACGTCATGTATGTATGTGTAGGGAGGTATGGGAGAATGTTGTCATTACGTCATGTATGTATGTGTAGGGAGATATGGGAGAATGTTGTCGTTACGTCATGTATGTATGTGAAGGGAGATATGGGAGAATGTTGTCATTACGTCATGTATGTATGTGAAGGAGATATGGGAGAATGTTGTCATTACGTCATGTATGTATGTGTAGGGAGGTATGGGAGAATGTTGTCGTTACGTCATGTATGTATGTGTAGGGAGGTATGGGAGAATGTTGTCATTACGTCATTTATGTATGTGTAGGGAGGTATGGGAGAATGTTGTCATTACGTCATGTATGTATGTGTAGGGAGGTATGGGAGAATGTTGTCATTACGTCATGTATGTATGTGTAGGGAGGTATGGGAGAATGTTGTCATTACGTCATGTATGTATGTGTAGGGAGGTATGGGAGAATGTTGTCATTACGTCATGTATGTATGTGTAGGGAGGTATGGGAGAATGTTGTCATTACGTCATGTATGTATGTGTAGGGAGGTATGGGAGAATGGCGTCATTACGTCATGTATGTATGTGTAGGGAGGTATGGGTGAATGTTGTCATTACGTCATGTATGTATGTGTAGGGAGGTATGGGAGAATGTTGTCATTACGTCATGTATGTATGTGTAGGGAGGTATGGGAGAATGTTGTCATTACGTCATGTATGTATGTGTAGGGAGGTATGGGAGAATGTTGTCATTACGTCATGTATGTATGTGTAGGGAGGTATGGGAGAATGTTGTCATTACGTCATGTATGTATGTGTAGGGAGGTATGGGAGAATGTTGTCATTACGTCATGTATGTATGTGTAGGGAGGTATGGGAGAATGTTGTCATTACGTCATGTATGTATGTGAAGGGAGATATGGGAGAATGTTGTCATTACGTCATGTATGTATGTGAAGGGAGATATGGGAGAATGTTGTCATTACGTCATGTATGTATGTGTAGGGAGGTATGGGAGAATGTTGTCATTACGTCATGTATGTATGTGTAGGGAGGTATGGGAGAATGTTGTCATTACGTCATGTATGTATGTGTAGGGAGGTATGGGAGAATGTTGTCATTACGTCATGTATGTATGTGTAGGGAGGTATGGGAGAATGTTGTCATTACGTCATGTATGTATGTGTAGGGAGATATGGGAGAATGTTGTCATTACGTCATGTATGTATGTGTAGGGAGGTATGGGAGAATGTTGTCATTACGTCATGTATGTATGTGTAGGGAGGTATGGGAGAATGTTGTCATTACGTCATGTATGTATGTATGGGAGAATGTTGTCATTACGTCATGTATGTATGTGTAGGGAGGTATGGGAGAATGTTGTCATTACGTCATGTATGTATGTGTAGGGAGGTATGGGAGAATGTTGTCATTACGTCATGTATGTATGTGTAGGGAGGTATGGGAGAATGTTGTCATTACGTCATGTATGTATGTGTAGGAGGTATGGGAGAATGTTGTCATTACGTCATGTATGTATGTGTAGGGAGGTATGGGAGAATGTTGTCATTACGTCATGTATGTATGTGTAGGGAGGTATGGGAGAATGTTGTCATTACGTCATGTATGTATGTGTAGGGAGGTATGGGAGAATGTTGTCATTACGTCATGTATGTATGTGTAGGGAGGTATGGGAGAATGGCGTCATTACGTCATGTATGTATGTGTAGGGAGGTATGGGAGAATGGCGTCAAAAGCTAGACACTCAACGTGGAGCTGTCTTGGCTACTGAACTCAAGAACAATGGCTGTAAGCTGGCAAAGTGGACTGTTGCGTCTGTTTTGTCGGGCTCTGAGTACTTAAAAATTGGGTGAGTATTGCAATTTGCAATGGAAATGATAGTTTTCATATTTATTATCTTCTGCGTTGTTTTTTACTTTAATTTTTCTTTGTTTCAATTTAGTTATGTTTCACGTAAAAATTTTGTGGATTCATCAAAGCATTGCATTCTGGGTACACAGCAGTTTAAACCACGTGAACTTGCTAGTCAGATGAATCTCAGTATGGACAATGGTTGGGGAATAGTACGATGTATTATTGATTATTGTATGAATCTTGAAAAGGGGAAATATCTTATTTTGAAGGATCCTAACAAGGTAACAAAGGCATTACTGAGCTTATAGTTAATTGGTTCGTTAATCTTTTTTTTTGGCAGCATTCGGATTCAGTTTAGTTTCACTCACGACAGTATTTCTTTGTTCTGGAAATGATGCATATTCATTATCCTTATTTATCATTATTTATCCATTGTGTTCTTCTTTTAAAGGGGATGATTCGTAATTACGATATTCCCAACAACACGTTTGATTCGGAAGATGACGATGATGACGATGATGAAGAAGAAGCTGATGATGAGGATGAAGATGAACAAGAGGAGGAAATTGAGGGTATGTAAGAACAATGTTTTGATGTTTAGGGATAAGTAGGAGCATACGAAGCTCTGTTTTGTTAGTGAATCAATTCTTACTCATTTTATAGCAAACATTTGATGATGATTTGTTGCTGAAGAATAAATTCAATTTCTATGAATTATTACAAGTACATGATTTTTTTTTCTTGAATTGTGTAATTCAAAATAAGCTTCAATAATTTGCTTCGAAATAAAAATATCTTGAAATGTTCACAAGCGATTGTTTTTAAATTCCATATTGAGACTTCTTATTCAAATATCTCCATAAGTTGAATGTGAATGTCTTAATGGATGATTAATAAACATTATGAATGTGTATTGTTTTGTCGTTTATACACTTCATTTTGAGTTACATATCAACAGAAGGTTTTACGTTTTTATGTCATTTGATATTACCAAGTATTAAAGTAAATGGTTTGAACCCGGGAGTATCGTTACATGTTTGTAGATGGAGATCGTCGAAGTTAGTAGAGCCTTGAGAAAGACTGTTGGTGTTGTTGATAATGTCATACTTATCTTCTCCCTTGCTTCTGAGACAGTTAATATCAACATTCCTCACGACTCTACTCTGACCTGGACGATTTACATCTACAAACACGTAATTACCGTCACTGACGTCATGTGGTATTTGGTTTAACAGAATTTTGTTAGTTGTAATACAGCCAGGGGCGAAACTAGAACGTTAATTGGGGTGGGGGGTAAATATTCATGTATTCAGCTCTGCTCTGCTGACTTCTTTGAAATTAACATCGCAAACAAAGAAATCATCAGCGCAGAGCTGAATATATATATTAACGTTCTAGTTCTGAATTGACCATGAACTAACCATACAGCATTAACCATGAACTAACTATACAGCATTCACCATGAACTAACCATACAGCATTCACCATGAACTAACCATACAGCATTCACCATGAACTAACCATACAGCATTCACCATGAACTAACCATACAGCATTCACCATGAACTAACCATACAGCATTGACTGACCATGAACTAACTATAAAACAATCTACTCATAGTTTAGTCTGATAAATTTTGTGATTTGTTAACATTTTATTTTTTATTTCAGTGATGTTCAATAAGTGAAATTGGACAAAAGAATTTAAAAACCTTTTGATTTTTACATTTTATCATCCGTTTTTTTGAATTTGGAATCTTTGTTCATGGTTTTTGATATTACAATTCGAGGAAAAATTTTTTACTAGCGTTGATTTATCTCAGGAAATAACTTTAAGAAATTACTGCATGTGTCATGTTTTTCATGCATTCTTTTGCTTAGGTATTGTGGTGGGCCCTGGGGGTGTCATCTGCGACTCTCAGTGTGTACTCTCTCATCCCCACCCACCCCCAACGTTCCCCCTCTCTTTGTGACGTCCTGCCATTTGCCTCAAATATTTCATTTACATCATTTCCGTTGCCCATATTGGTAAATTTCCTTCATTTGTCTTCTTTTGTGAACTGCTTCAATAATACTGTCGTGTATCGTGGATGTTTTTTACATGTAGAAAACACTTTATATTTTCTCATAACTTTCTTGATGCTAGCATGGGTGGTGAGTGTTGATATGTGGTGATATCAAGCGATCATAAGGTACTCGTATATACATCCTTTGTTAATATCTAATTATTTTTAATTATTTTTCTAATTGTCCGACAAATAAAACTATATTTTTTACATGTTAGTTCAGTGGAGATTATGTTGAACTTGGCAAGTGTAGATATTACAAAGCAAGCAATTATTGATCGCTTGTTGGATGGAGTAAAGCAAGTTAGTTTTAAAATATTTGTACGTAGTTAAAAGTTGGAACTTGGAACTTGTAATTTCGTTTCGTCTTTTATTGTATTGATTTTACTCGAATGATTTGGTCGACTTGAACATCGTCGTTTCTTTAGTGTCAGGTACGATTTGGTAGTACAACCGAATTGGCTTCTGAGAAGGATAGCAGGTGAACTTGTTATTTCTTCGATTGCATTGTATTGTATTCATTTTATTTCATAGTATAATCCTTATTTATCATAATCTTTGTATTTATGATAAATTACAGAATCTCTTGTCTTTGTGAGCAATGGAACATTGTTCTTCAATTTGGCATTAAATCCACAAAAAAGATAAATTCTTTAAGGTATCTTCATCATTCCTCTCTCAATTCAGTCAATTTAGAAGCCATTCTTAAATAATTTGTTTTCATCATTGCTATGTTCATTAAAGGCAGGTGTTAATGAGATCTGAACGTCAATCTGTGTTCTGGCTATTTATCAAGGAACATCTTAGCTCTAGTGAAATAAAGACATATAATTCTTTACATAATGTAATGACAGATGTTGGTAGAGGTTAGTCAAGTTGTTGGTTTGTAATGATTCCAGGAATGTTTGTGGGTAAAACCTTTTTGTATGCCATGAATTTGTTCTGACATTTTTCTTTCTATTTTTGATGTTTATTTGACAGCTCAAGCATGGCTTAGGTCTTGTTTAAACGAGCAATCACTAGAGAAATATCTTCATAGCTTCATTGGGCATAAACAATTGCTTTTGTAAGTTTCATCGGTAACATTTAAGAAAGAAAGATCAATCTTGGCTTGATAAGCTATATGATTATCATAACCAATGTATAATGCGATATAGTAATGCAATTTTCTTTTAACGGTAAGCTGTTGATGTGAGAATAATTATACGATGTATAATGTTTTAATTTCAGTCAGTATTATGAGCAAGATGCATTATTATTGGATGATGAACGATCTAGTATGTTACCAATGATGGCTGCTGGTAAGAATAAACTCGTTTATATATTTCTATAATGGATTTTTTATCATTCCTTGTTTCTTCTTTAAGGCTTAAGTTCAATTCTTTTTGCAATTGACATTGACAAAGCTGAGTTTAACTCTATTACTGTACAGGTATGCTGGAATGCTATTGATATTGTTTAAAAATGAATCTTTGCAAATAGAAATGGATAGTAAAAAAGTGGAAGCTATGAATGTACTTTTATTTAATTACTTGAATTTAATTTAATTTTTAGATTCCGGGCAATATCAGCCAAGCAGTTTCTCGTCCAACATCAATATGGGCTGTACCATCACCAATGTATGCAACGTCAGGAGCTCCTGGTGAAGTTTGTTAAATACAACATTTTAAGAAAATAAAGATTTGATCTGAATTTCATTTTCTCTCCTGATCAAAAATATCCCTTTTATCCTAATTATCCCTACCATTCATCTCATATATCGCTAATCTTATCATTCCTTAACCCACACTTTATTCCTTGTAATCCCCCAACCATGCGTTCTCCTTAACCTTTATTATCCCTTTATGACATGTCTTCATTTATCCCTTAACTATACCTGTTGTTTATTCATCCCTTATCATCCCTTAACCGCGCGTCCTCATTTATTCTTTATCATACTTGAACAATGCGTAGTCATTTATCCCACGCGTCTTTATTAATTTTTAACTTTTATCTTTCTTTTGTGTTTCAGGAAAAGAAAAGAAAAAACGTAAAAAAAAGAAAGCAAACATTGCTCAAATTGAAAATGTTGAATTCAAAGAGACGGAAGAAGGAACTTCTACTGTCAGTTCTCATGGTAGTTCTTCCACAACAACGACTGCTCACGATAGTGCCACGAGTTTTACCCGAGCGGCATACGACATATTACAACGTAATACTGATTCTCAGGTACATGCTCGTGGTAACCATGCTTTCACTAAAAGGCCTGACGATTTTCTTGAAATGCCAAAGAACTCTCAGTTGGCTTATTGTTCGAATTCTGAGAATTCAAGTCTTTCTTCCACAATGGCGAAAACCAACGTTGAGAACAAGGAGAATGAAACAGATGAACAAGTGGCTCGATTAACAAAGAAAAGCCAGGAAGTTCTGCATCTTAAAACGAGTTTAAAACTGCGAATGATTTGAAAAAAAATCATTCTTTGACAACATCTTTGCAATCAGGGCGTTACACTGACTCATCGCTCTTGTCGGAGGAAGAAGTGTGTGAGCCTCTTGTTGATATGAACAGCGGTGTATCTCTAATTCCCGTAGTTTGCCCCGATGACGATAAAGGAGTTAGGGGTCTAGCTATGTCAGATGAAAATGAGCGATTTACTGTTGCACCTGAGACGTCGCGACATTTAGTTCATTCAATAAATGATTCGCCCGTTTCAAGGTTAGAAGATACTTCATTATTTTATCGACAAGAATGTCTAACGAGTTCACCATTTTAACTGAGGTGGTAATTTATGTTGTTTTCAGTATTTACACTGATGAAGACGTCGAGAATGATGCAAGTTTAGCAATTGGAGCAACTGTTGCAGCGATATGTGCCACACGTGATGGTAGCATAGAAATTAATGATTACTCAGTATCGTCATTGGTCAGAACCATGGGTGATGGTTGTATGAATGTTAGTTAATTATGAAATGCTTTTATCTTTTTTCAGGGGGGAGGGTAGAAAACCATGTGAAAATATCTTTGTTATATATAGTTCGTTATATTTGGTATGTTTTCGTTCTTTAGCCATCAGAGGAATATCCATCAGGCAAAGAAATGACTTCAGGTTTGTGTGTTTTTTTCTATTCATGTATTTAAATGGTTTTTATTTCTTATATCTTTTGAAAAAATGTTTTCGGAACGGGAGAGGCACTTTTGCCTCAGGTTCTCAAACTATAAATGGGCTATTAGCAGGTAGAGTTAGTTTTAAATATAGAAATATTTAGTGCAATTGGATTTTACTGTTTGTATCATAGTTGCTTTGCTAGTTTGTAGACATCCGTCAAATTTCATCATGTGAACTGAATATTTGTATGTGTGAATAATTATAATTTCATGAATATCAATAAATACGTGGTTTTTTGTTCTTGAAGAGGAATTAAAACAGGCGATTGTATCGATGATGTTAAGAAAAGATGAAGTTGAAGAACGTAACAGGTTGTATTATCGTCCTTCGTTTAATATTAACATTCCATTCGAATATACACTATTTTGCCCTGATTTTTCCTTCGATCATCTTTCCTGTAGATCGTTACAACAACATTTGGAAAAGAGATGATGAAGTCAGCTTCTCTTCGTCTTCAATTAGAAGATTTAAAAGAGATATGTCGTCGAAAAATGAAGAAAATTGCGTCGCTCTTAACGGCTTAAAAAGGTTAGGACATTGAGAACTCTGCATTTCCGTTAATCAAAGATGTCTGTTGACCTGTTCGTTTTTGCTCTTTAGTGAAAATGATTTGCTCAAACACCAACTAAAGAAATACGTGGGTGCTGTTCAATCGTTGAAAAGAAATGACATTATGGAAGAAGGTTTACTAGAGGGATAGTTTATCTTTAAAATAGATGTAGAAATCTAAGATATTCGATAATCTTTTGTGTAGCTCCAGAAAATGAAAGACTTTCTTCTATCATTCTTTCTCCGGAATCTGACGTCGACGAAGTGAGGTATTTACCGTAAATTTGTAGCAAAAGTGAATCAACGGCGTTGAATTTCGTTTTTTCTTGTAGAAAGGAAGAAAACAAAGATTTTGAGCGGAAGTTGATCCAAGTAAGATTTCCATTAAACCATAATACTTTTTCAAATCGAAACATTTTCCTTAAAATGTCTTCATGTATCATATGTTGCATGAAGATGAGCCGAAATTTATTTGATAGAAAACTCTTTTATACGATGCACTGACTTTAAGAAATATCTAATACAAGAAGATATTTTAACTTATGAAAACTGAGGATCAATAACTGAAATGAAATCGTGATATATGTTTAAAAAACTCGCCACTCTGACTGATTTCGCGTTTCTTTTTCATCCCTGTGGAATTTCATGGTGATGACGTCATGGCGTAAGTTGTGATGAAATGTTGTTTATCATGTTTAAAGGTCGCTGATATGCATGGCGAACTTATTGAACTCAATGAAAGACTACAAAAATTGTTGAACGCTCGTGAATGTCAGCTAAGAAAATTAAAAGAAGAGCTTGTCAATCTTAGAGGACCGGTATGTTCAGTAAAGACCCGTGTGTTCATTATAGTACAATAGATGTACAATATTGATCGGTATGTACAATATGAACTGTTTGGTATGAATATGAAAAGCAGTAAATATTCTTTTGATTTTCTAAATATTTCTTAATAAAACTACGTATCTTCGTATGTTCTAGCTTCCTCAGGACAATAATCATGATGAATGTTTATATTTGACGGAGTTTGGTCCAAATTTCATGTCTGTCAATACTCGTCCTTTAATTAACATTTGGATTCCATCTGTTTTGTACAAGGAAAGTCTCCAAACATTCACCATTCTTATCAGGTATAATTTTTCCATATATTTATCTCTAAAAAGTAAATAACTCTTCCGATGTGATGTTGATGGTTATCTGGACTAGGTTAGGGATAACTAGGGACTATATTTCAAGATTTATGATCTATATTTGGTATTTTCCTCGTTTCAAATACATCACCCTTGAGAAAAGTGTTTGTGGTCATCGTATTTAAAAGATCATGTCGTAGTTTAAATTTACTGCTCAAATATTTCACTTTTTATGTATATGTTTAGTGGTGTTGAGAAAAATCACAAAACTACAGATTCATCCCGACAAGCCTGTTTCGTGACTGCTCACTCTTCAGGGATTTTCCTTTAATCACGAAACAGGCTTGTCGGGATGAATATCTGTTTACCTCACTCTGCTCCACTCGGAACATCACTGGGAGAATCATCAAATATAAACTTCCTATGTAATATATATCATCTGGTGGTTTTATTGTCGTCAATAAAGAATTTAACATTGTTTACTTCACAAGGTTTATATCCGTATCAAAGACGATGAATGGAATGTTTACAAAAGATACTCGGTTTTATGCCCTACATAAAGGTTTTTAATAAACATCAGTATTTTAATTTTTAATCATATTGTTTTGCCGTAATGTACAATCCCTTCCTTTTCCTTTTATGCACAGACAAGCAAGCAGTTTAAACCTGTTGCACAATTCACGTTTCCCGCGAAGAAAATTATTGGAAATCGTGACGTCAATTTTGTGGAAACACGTCGGAAACAATTGGAAAATTACTTGAGAAAATTGATCAATTATAGTCTGGGTGCTGTTCCAGAGTTAGGTGAAAATCCTTGCAAGAGTTCTTTGTTCAAATACTTTCCATTTTTCATGTGAGTAAACACGTGATCTTTTTCATGTGAGTAAACACGTGATCTTTTTCATGTGAGTAAACACGTGATCATGTTTGAGTGTAATTTATTGTTCAATATACAGAATATTAAACGATTTTTTAGTGTTAATGTTTGTAAGGCAAGAATAGACAGAAAAAATTGAAAGTCAAAACAAGAACAAAAAGCAATCAAGCGCATGCGCTGATTGGTCTATAGCTGTGTTTTCATTAGCTTGTGCAAACCGATCTGAGCTCAACAAATCAAATCAATCAAAGAGAATTCGCAAATCAATCATGAATACATTTTAGAGGAAAAATTAAAACGTTTGTTTTAAATTTGTCTATTTCGCATTATTGATATTTTTTTAAAAAGATATTTTTCCTGTTTGCACTGGCTTATGCAAACCTCGGAGACGTTTGTGAGAACTCTTGAGCATGTGCAACACTCTACCTTCGGGCTTGCACTGATCTGCTCTCGAGTTCTCCCAAGGGTCTCCTCGTTTTGCCCGTGCAAACACAGTAAAAATCTTTTATTTCGTAATAATACAACACAAAGAACTCAAACTTTGGCTTGTTTTAGAAAGAAAATCAAAATGCTACTACCTATTATTTCATGAATAGTTTATCAATTTTTCTCTAAACTTTCAGCAAATATTTTACAGGCAAACTTCAACGGTATCATCTGTTTCAACGACGACAACGACAAAACAAACTGTTCCTTCTACATATAATGGTTAAAAGGTAAAACTTGTAGGATGTCTGTCAAAAAACAGAGCATAGAAATTGTATAAGTTATATTGTATATATATAACATACGTATAGTTCAGTATATATAAATATAATATGTCTACAAAGTAGAAGAATTTCCTGATGCATCAACTTCAAGGACTCTTTATTGTATGTGTTGTATACAGATATAATTTGTCAGTATTTGCTACTATATAATAGTACATCATACTGGGTTTTAACAAGTTAAAACATAATATTTAACTTGAAATGAAAACAATCGTATATTAAATACATCACACGAAACCTACTATGCTATTAAATGTTGTGCTATCTCAGCACGATTTGATCAATTTACATATCCCGCGTCACCCAGCTCTTGCTGCGAATGTTTATACGACTTGACACGTGACCAATTTTGATCAATACGTCATATGACTTTTGCCGATCTTTCCCGTGCTATGTGTAAAGAAATTTCTTGCTGAAACAATCTTTATCGTAAGTATTACGTAAAATATTTCATTTGTAAGTTTCAAAGTATTACAGTGAGTAATATAACCTTTTTATTTCAGAGAAGAGTAACGCATACAGCCGTTGTTGTAAGTATTGTACAAAATTTCTAAGAATAGGATTTACTACTTCCTACATGTATGTATTGTAATATGAAGATGTCTTCAGCTAAAGACGAAACGTTATTGTTGATAAAATTATATAACCATGGCCATATTAAAAGTTTTATGATGGGCAATTATATTTATACTAAGAATTCGCTTTCCGCCTTGCAAATCCATTTTCACAATATTTTATAACATCACAACAAGTTAAACCTGTTGAATACATGATTCTTTCTTTGAAGCTGTTGCAAAAGTCGTTTCAAACTCGAAAAACGAAAATGGCCGTTGAAGAGTTACGTTTTTTACAAAATTTATATCAGTTTTACCCTAAAATATCAGCTGCTTCTTCCTCAGTCAAACTTTATACTTCATTCCTCATTCATTTTTCGAAGCTGTCGGGAAAAGTCTTTCAAGAAGTCAGAAAAGATGTTGACGAAAAAAACATTGGTTTACATGGTGGTTTTACCAAGGTTTGACAATTGCTGGTTTATCAAAGATCTTTACGTCAAATACATGATTATTTTTTCCTAAGCTCTTTGAAAACGTCGTTCAAGAACTCAGAAAAGACGTTAACGAAATGACGACCGTTACAGAATGGCATTGCGGAATTTTCGTTGCACAAGGTCGGGTTTCTCTTGGCGTTGTTGCCTCAATATTAGCTGCTTTTGTCCATCGTTTGTATCTTTACTGTTTACTGAAATAACTGCCGAAAGTTTGTGTAAGAACATGTTACATGTTACATGTTCGTTCCTGAATCCGGCTATCGGGCTCATATAAATAGTCCCTAAAACTAAAGTAAGTTTATGTAATCAACTGCATTGCCGTTGACTATAGTCTTTGCATTTTTTTCATACTAAAGTTTTTTCACATTTCATGAGATGTTCAAAGATATAGTCTTTCATTTTACACTTTCACTCGCTTTTGAAAATTCTTTATAACTGATAGTTGAATAAAAAATTACATTGTAATAATATTTTTCTATCCGGTTCATTCCTTTGATGTGTGCAAAACTATCAGCCTTCAAGATCTTTGTATAATTTCAATGTCTGTCACTACGCCACAGGTGCATGCAAGCACAAATTTTCCTCCATTGAAAATGTAATGAACTAGTGAGGTTAGCACAGTGATTGGGTTACGAAATTTTACAGTAGTTTAATTTCCAAACGTCGTTTTTATGTACACCCTGTGGAATGCTAATTAAAAGAGATCAAATGTTAATGCTAATAAATACAATAAGAAAATGAGATGAAGATAACAATCTAGAGGGTTTATCAAATCATTTTTGACATCAGTGGACCTTTAGAATTTGCATGATTCAGCTGTAGTTGTTCCCCAAGGAGACTTAAATGTTGAGGATTTGCTATTTCCTGTAGCTGAAGTATACGTTTTTATTTATATTGTATTAAATTTCATTTACCGCTCTATGGGGATTAATTACTTCTAAGTGATGAATCATGCAAATTCTAAATTTCACAATGTACAATTGACGACACACCTGGTAAATAACCAATCAGAACACAACACCTTTACAACACGCCTAGTCACTAACCAATCAGAACACAACACGTTCGTGAAACTTGGGCCATAGTCTAAGACTAAGAACGTGCCATTTGAACGTGAAAGTTGCTAATTGCACGAAGAATAGTTAGCCGAAGTGGAAATTATTCCACGGTGAAATATCTCTTGGAGTGCTTTGAAAAAATGTTCAGGTAAATGACTTGTTTCAAGTTGTTTTGCATTGAGTAAACATTAAATTAAAACACTCCATGTGATGTTCATTAATGCAAAGTGCAGTGTGGCCTTTCCATAAAGTTTTCGTCTTAGTAACTTTTGTTTCCACTTTGCTTGATTTTAGACATGGACGTTCTTCTCTTAAACGACAATTAGTCATCAAATGAGATTCAGAAACAACGAACAAATGTTGGTGTATTCACCATGATCGTAGACTCCACAATTAAAGAAAGTGGTTATTGTTCACATCGGTTGAAGAGAATTGTGGCTGTTGTCGACCAGTTCCTCGACGCTTATCTAAACATAAGAACAAAATACAATTCAGTAATTTGGTTGAAATTCTTCTTCCCTTGAAGTACATTACTAGTGAATAAAATGTTCAATGTAAGTATGTTATCAATGTTTTTCATTTATGGAAGTAAAGTGTGAACTGACATTGGCTTCAATTGTCCTATGTAGAAACCTTCTGATCAAGAATGAACAATATACGTACTTTAATGAAATCCTCTGAACAATGATCAAGAATGAACAGCATACTTTAATGAAGTCCTCTGAAGAATGATCAAGAATGAACAATATACTTTAATGAACTCTTCTGAAAAATGATCAAGAATGAACAATATACTTTAATGAACTCTTCTGAACAATGATCAAGAATGAACAATATACTTTAATGAACTCTTCTGAACAATGATCAAGAATGGACAATATACTTTGATGAAATTGAAAAATACGCGACTTCTAATGCCCTTAAACCATCTCTACAAAGAATGCAAACGCTAAACACTCTTCTGGAGCAATGCATCCATCAGCCTAACGCCTGTTTCCATGGAAAAGTCAATATTATGACCTTTTCTAAAACATTTTCCTGGGAGTTTTCCTGCTAACATCACGACTGGTCAATCAATCGCAATGATGGATAAAACCACGCCGCTATCAAATGCCCAAATTTCAACATTATTTAATTGAAAATTTTTAATAAAACATGGAATTTCTTTAACATGAAAATAAAAACCTAAAATCCTAATTTTCCGACTGGCTGTCGATATTTCCGATTTAATGCCGTAGACGACATGCACAGTTGCAAGAAATGGCCAATCTTGTTTCTGTGCTTGCCGTCGTCGACATAAAAGCGGTGATGTTTGTCAGGTAGCCTGAAAATTGGATACGATGGTTTCACCATCAACGTTCTGAATTTTTCAAAAAATTATTTTGGGCTTTTGTGGCTGTCCTTGCTCAACATCCGATCGTTTCATCTTCACAATTGGCATGAGATTTGTCATTCATCGTAGTCTGTCGTCGAACTGCCAAGGATTCGTCGAAAACCGTAAGTGTAATAATAATAAACCTTTTATTTAGTTAGGCCTGTTAACAGGTCAAATCTCTAATATAATTCGGGCAATAGCCACAACAAATCCTGGTGTTCAGTATATTCCACTGTAAGGCTATTTTTAATGCAGGAATGCAAATATATATATTTAAAGAAATTTACATCTGCATTTTCAAAAATAGTCTTGATTAAGAGGTAATAAAAGTGTTCTTTTGGTTAAAATAATCCAATAGTGTTTATCGGTGCTGCTTTATTCTTTTAAAATTTGTGTCTTAGTAAGCGTGAATTTGTATCAACTATTTCAAGTCTGTGACTGGTATGCAACAATTGTGTTGTTCTATATAATTTACCTTCGAAAAACCTCTGTGTGAATATACTGCTTTAAGGAGCTACGCATGATCGCAGCGGTTGTTGCCTCGCAGAAGGATAGGCAGGACCATAGCTTAGAATCGGAAATGCAAGTGAAGTTTGGCCCAAGGAAGGCAACTTCAACTTGGGGTTAGTGGGTACAAATGGTACCTTAGCGTAGAGGATGCAAATAGCATCTGTAAGAAGACCTTTGAAGACTGGATCAAGCGAGCAAGGCCTATTGAAGACGAAGGGAAGATCGTGGTTTTGGTGGAAAGAAAAATATCTCCCTAGTACGGTAAGAGCATGCAGTCGTTGTAGTTGGCCAATTTCATGAACGGCTTTCTACATTGACTATTAAGGCACTCCTGCATGGATCCCCTATAATGCATGAGTAGTTCAACCCACCCCGGTTGGAGGTCGCCCATAGGTGCAACATGCACTAGGTTAAGTTAAGTTAAGGGCATGATGGGTTACCTCCTTCAAGGGGCATTCCTTTTCAGGGCGGAATTCCGGTGCCATGCGCAGGTAGGAAGTTTAGATAGCTTAGGCATGCGCTGTAGTTGCAGCGGGTAGTTGCTACGCTTAGATAAAGAGTATGGGGTTAGAACCTTTGAAAATTTAAATGATGAACTCCACTATCAAGAGAAATGACTAAATCTTTCAAAATCTTTCAAAGGAAACTTTAATCTTGTCAGTCATTTTCAAATCGACAAATTGAAACTCAAATAGTTTTCAGTTTGTTTAGACATTTACAGTTTAGGAGCGGCGTGGCAATTATTGTAAATGTAAAAATGGATAAGTTGTTTTCTTATTAAGAAAACTTCATTCCTGGGAATTTCGATGCGGCAAGCCACAGCAAAAACAGGCATAAAAAAATGTTTAGTACACCAGGTCTAAGTATGCGGAATGGATTCATATTAACCAAACTAACACGAAACATAGTTTTAATAAAAGCACATTGTTTGTTTTCTTTGATGGTTACCATGAAGACAAACCGCAGACGTTGTCACATATGATACAAAATAGTTACACGATGGTTTCCATGTTCACCATTCGCGTTGCTATGTAGACATCTATGTGATAATTGTCAAACTAAGACATAACTTAAATCAAGCGCTGCCGGTTGACTGGTTGAACCATCCACGGTCCCTCGGTAACCAAACTTAACGTGTGCTTCTTCAAGTGTTCTAAATTGTTTCAAAAAATATTAAATTTCGTCTGTCTGCTTAAAATATTTTGAAGTACATTTATCTAATCCATGTCATGCAGCAAACGCTTGCTCCAACTTTAAGCGTTTGTGGCACCGGGCGCGTAAAGCACTGAATGAAACAGTGCAAAATAGGGAATGCTAAGGTGGCGCTAGGTGCGACTGATTCGGATGTGGATTAGATAAGAAAACACACGTTAAAGAAATTCCCATCCAAATTACACAATTTTCTCGTCCAAAGTAGAAAATTGTCGAGTTCATGATCGGTTTACGTGCGGTAAAACTAAAATGTGGCGGTTTGTACGTAAGTTGTATGTACGTTAAAAATGGCGAATTATATCCATTACTAAAATATTTGAAAGATTTTTGGACTTGAAGGTGTCTTTTGAGAAATGGACTGCTTTTTTTTTTTGGTATTTGCATCGTTGCAAAGGTAAGTAAAGATTTTTATTTCTAATGGTCCCCCGGGGCGCGGAACTTCGGCTGAAATCCCTAATGGTTTTTTCCTCTTCAGTATTCTCCAAATTCTCGTGCCGTTGTGTTCGGTTTTGGTTTATACCGTTCAGGTTTTTCCATTAGGTATTTCTTATTTCGGTTAAGTCCTCAAAAAAAAACAGTGACCTTGGTGTGGGACTAAACTTGTACTACTTGTCATATACAACCATGGAACAAAAAGAAATGCAATTTGAATGCTTTGGATGTTTAGCTGAGCAAACCTAGGGTCTATTAGCTAAAATTTACAGCCATCTTCACTTTAGTTAAAAAAACAGCGTCATGTTTAAGCAATTCTGCATTTTAGAACAGTTTGGGGGATTTCAGTTTAATCATTTTTTATATTTATTTACTTAAAACTTATTGTAAATGTGAAAGTTAAACTTGCATGTATTTGGGGCGTAAAGTTGGATATTTAAGCATTTTAATGCTAAACCGGCATTATAAAAAAGCTGATAATTGTTTATTGTTTGTGACTTTAAATTGTGAAGTGTAATTGAACGACAAAGCTCTTGACCTGTTTTTGTCTATTACGATCAAGCAATAACTTACCAAATTTGAGCTTCAAAATTCTACAAAGATCAAATTTTGGAACTATAAAATATTCAAAATATGTTCAATAGCCAAAATCATCTGAACTTTCCAAGAAAAACAGCCCAACTGTGGGGTATCTTCAAAGAGCGGAAAATTTAGTCTTTGGGTTCGATTCCCAATACACTGTTTTTTAGTATATGTGCAATCAAATTGTCAAGTTTGGATTAAATCCGTGTCGGATAATCCATGATATAAGGAAGGAACTTTTAAATTTTAAAGAATCTTTGCAAGAAGCAACATGTTAATCAGATTGAAGATCATGGAATCGGGTAAAGATTAAGGATTACAAAATAACAGTCCCAGTCTCCCAACGCTCTCGTCTAAATCTAAACAATAGTTTGAAACAATATTGAAACAAAGAAAAAACGATTTTACGTTTTTATTAGTTGACTGACAAGTTGAGGAAGCTTAGTACTTTCCGTGTTTCAAAAAATTAATTCATTAAACTACGGTGAAGTAAACATTAAAATGGCTCTTGAAAATACGGTCCAATTATCCGAGAAATACGAAGCAGTTATGGTTCTCAGTGGAGTGGGGATGCTCTAGGTTATAAGAATGGTTTGTGGGAATTCTGTTACAGTGGTACTCAAATTCATGAAGAACTAGAAAAACTCGGAGGACTTGATAAAATTGACATTAAAGGATGGAGGGTTAGTGACGACACTGTACTACACATTGCTACAGCAGAAGCGTTGGTTTCTGAATGGACAACAACGGAAGAGTTATTGAGCATTATGGCTACAAAGTACAAGAAGACATGTGCTGAGGATATGTGGAAAGAGCTCCTGGCAGACCACAACAAAGGCATGTTTCATGTTACGACCTCTTGAGGAAAAAGGTTACATTATACCATTTAATGAACGAGGTGGCGGATGTGGTGCAGCTATGAGATCCATGTGTATAGGTTTGATGTTTCCTTGTGAAGATCAAATTAAAATGTTAATTGAAATTGCTGTTGAAAGTGGAAGGATGACTCATAATCACCCCACAGGTATTCACCTTACATAATAAAGCAACGATTTCAGATCATGTATCAATTATCAAGTCACTAATGTCTAGTGTTTTGTCTATCAACAAGTGTTGCTTTGTATAAAGTTTGCTTGGTTTTCCTGTTATCTGCATTGCTTTTCATTTTAACAAACCTTTATAGTAATTTATCTTTTCAATCCTTTTGCTTTTCTTAGATGTTTTATCTTCAACTCTTCCTTCGATTACTTACTTGATTAAGCCATTACCATGAATGTTTCATATCCTTTTGTCTAATATCAATTTATAAATGAAATAAAAGAAGGTTGACCTTTGGTTTGCATAAGTTTATGCAATCCATCATTTTCTAGAACCACATCTCAAATGCCTCCATCCTTCTAACATTGCTCACTTTTAATGACCATATCTTTGATCCATCCCTGTTATCGCTTTTCCACATTTCCAAATTTCTGTCGTCTAAAAACTGTTTGAATTGCCATTGCTGTTTGTCTTTAATATCTTCACTACTACAGCCGTTGAATCCATGATCCATATCAAAATGCTGCTATTATGTAAATAGGGTCATCATACTGTAAGTGACATGAAATTAGCAATCTTCAAAGATAATGATTTTAATTATAGGTTATCTAGGGGCTGTTACTGCAGCTTTATTTACAGCCTATACTATACAGAAGATGGCTCCTAAAAAATGGAGAGCACGACTTTTAAGTGTTTTACCCAAAGTTTAGGAATACATTGAGAAGGTTGGTCGTGATGTAGAAGAAAAAAGAAATCTTGGGGCTGCTTTAAAAACAGTTGAGAGTTATATCTTGAACTACGGGGATTAACAAATGGAACCATTGAACGAAAGTTTCCAGTGAATTATAACATACCTGAACGTGATGCTGTTTATAAATCTGTGAGTTATGCAGGTTGGGGTGGGTCCAGTGGTCATGATGCACCAATGATTGCTTACGATGATTTGATGATGGCAAAAGATTCCTGGTTTCAATTGTGCTCTTGTTCTTAGTTTCATGGTGGAGATAGTGAAAGCACAAGAATATTGGATGCAGCATGGTGGGGTGGTATGTATGGTATGAAAAGTGTACCCCTTGGAAATTATAGGAACGTGGAATTTGGTCATAGGCTTATGGAACTGGGTAAAAAATTACTGAATGTATCAAAGAATATGAACAACTAACAGGATAGTATTTATTTAACAAAATTCTGTCATCCCAATATACTTTAGTATGTTTGTAAATCATACAATAAAAATTACTACTTGGTTATAACATAAAAGCAAATTACTTTAGAAATAAAGTCTAAAGAAGAATGTCAGATTCAGGGCATGGGCAGTTCTAAGTTCTACTTAGGATGATTCCCGGCTGTAGAGTAAGTTTATTGACTAGATATCAGTGAAACTATACATAGACAAGGACCAATACATCTTTAGGTTCATTTTACCTCACAAAATACAAATTGCAAACGTTTTGTTCACTACCAAAAATACCTTCTGAGGGAGAGGGGAGCTGACTTGACAGGTGGAAGCCTTGCTCCTACAGTCTATGTGTTAAAAATAGGCTTAACATAATTTAGAAGGCACAATTTTCTTTAAAACACGTAGCTACCAAAGTGTAACTGTAAAGCTTTGTCATATTCCCGAGTTTCATAATACAACACACCTAGATTGTTTAAAAGCCTTAACGACATCAACCTGACTACTTCCTAACGTTTTTTTTGCGAATTTTCTTAGCTTTTTCGTAAAACTCTATAGCTTTGTCGTAGTTTCCAGTTTTTTTAAACACCAAACCAAGATTGTTTAAAGACGCAGCGACATCAACATGATTTGGACCTAACGATTGTTTTCGAATTTCAGAGCTTTTCATAAAACTCTATAGCTTTGTCGTAGTTTCCAGTTTCATAATACACATTACCAAGATTGTTTAAAGACGTAGCGACATCAACATGATTTGGACCTAACGATTGTTTTGAATTTCCAGAGCTTTTGTAAAACTCTATAGCTTTGTTGTTGTTTCCAGTATCATAATACACAGTACCAAGATTGTTTAAAGACGTAGCGACATCAACATGATTTGGACCTAAACGATTGTTTTCGAATTTCCAGAGCTTTTTCATAAAGCTCTATAGCTTTGTCGTAGTTTCCAGTTTCATGTAACACTGTACCAAGATTGTTTGAAGACATAGCGACATCAACATGATTTGGACCTAACGATTGTTTTCGAATTTCCAGAGCTTTTTCGTGAAACTCTATAGCTTTGTCATAGTTTCCAGTTTTATAAAACACATTACCAAGATTGTTTAAAGACGCAGCGACATGAACATGATTTGGACCTAACGATTGTTTTGAATTTCCAGAGCTTTTCGTAAACTCTATAGCTTTGTCGTAGTTTCCAGTTTCATAATACACATTACCAAGATTGTTTAAAGACGTAGCGACATCAACATGATTTGGACCTAACGATTGTTTTGAATTTCCAGAGCTTTTCATGAAACTCTATAGCTTTGTCGTAGTTTCCAGTATCATTATACACATTACCAAGATTGTTTAAAGACCTAGCGACATCAACATGATTTGGACCTAACGATTGTTTTCGAATTTTCAGAGCTTTTCATAAAACTCTATAGCTTTGTCGTAGTTTCCAGTTTTATGTACACCCAAGATTGTTTAAAGACCTAGCGACATCAACATGATTTGGACCTAACGATTGTTTTCGAATTTCCAGAGCTTTTTCATAAAGCTCTATAGCTTTGTCGTAGTTTCCAGTTTCATGTAACACCGTACCAAGATTGTTTAAAGACGTAGCAACATTAACATGATTTGGACCTAACGATTGTTTATTAATTTCCAGAGCTTTTTCGTAAAACTCTATAGCTTTGTCGTAGTTTCCAGTATAATAATACACATTACCAAGATTGTTTAAAGACCTAGCGACATCAACATGATTTGGACCTAACGATTGTTTTTGAATTTCCAGAGCTTTTTCATAAAGCTCTATAGCTTTGTCGTAGTTTCCAGTTTCATGTAACACAATACCAAGACTGTTTAAAGACGTAGCAACATCAACATGATTTGGACCTAACGATTGTTTTCGAATTTCCAGAGCTTTTTCGAGATGATTTTTAGCTTTGCTATACTTCCCGGTAACACAGTATAAATGACCAAGGATATTAAAATACCAAGCTTTGTCATAACTAGATTCTTCTAATTTAAATTTATCCAATAGTTCAAGAGCAAGATCGTATTTTCCAAAATGTCTTAATTTGTCAACAAAATATTGGAAAACTTGTAAAGTGTTCATGTTGATTTTTGTCTTGTTGGTCTTTAATAATTGAACAATTTTTTCAAGATGTGGCATTAATTTGATTTCGTCGTCTCTCTCTTTAAATCTGTAAAGTGCTTTAGATATTTGATCAACGTTAGTTTCCATTTCATGATTTTCATTTGAATGTTCAGATTGATAAACAATAATTGCTTTGTGAACAATGCGATGTAGACTAATTTCATTATTTTCTGAATGCAAGAACAATGAGCATTCGTCTAAACAAAGACATATATCTTCCTCAGCTTGTTTGGGATCATTTTTTTGAACATAATAAACCATAATTTCTCGTGGTATAGGATCAAATGATATCATGGAAAAAAAGTTAATAACATTTGCCAATATTGAGGATTCTTCAGCATTTTGTCTGACAGCTAAAAGTGAAGCTTGTAACATACTTCTAGGATATACCGAGTTAAATTTAACAAAAGTGGCGTCCATGTTTTTTTCTTCTTCTGAAGATATTTTCTTTAAATATTCTTTCCAACTAAATGAGCAGTTTGCTTTGTTTACACGACTGACATAATAACCAGTGGCAGCCAAAGCCAGCGGTTGACGATCTAATGCGTGCGATACTTCATTCAACAATTGATCATCAGCATTTTCATCTTTAGTGTAAGAATTCAACAATTGACAACATTCTCTGTGATTCATTCCACTACTGATAGAAATATGTTTGCTGGACAATTCATCGTAAGGTACGGCATCTGTATTCTGAACAGTTATTATTAGTTGTCCATTTTTCCACATGTGATCACCTACTTGTGGTAGTAACGAAGAAATTTCGCTCAGTTGCACAACGTTGTCGACAATAATCAACCAATTTTGCCAGAATTTCAATCGAGCAGATACTAACGATCGAAGGTTCTGGACTTTCTCTTTGGCGGAAAAATTTTCATCTTTAAATTTTTCAACCATAAACTTGTTACAGTTTAGGCGGTGTCCAAGGTCACTGTAAGATTTTAAAAGAGATTCCTCATTCTTCCCATCGAGAGTCATTACAAACGAAGTTTTATTTTTCCAATCACACGATATTTTTTCACAAACCTGTCTTGCAAGTTGTGATTTACCACTGCCAGGATTACCAGTGATGTAAAAATATGTCAGTTCGTTATTGTTATCATTCCTTAATTTTTCAAGATCGTTTATGATGTTATCTTGTAATTCAGTGCGTTCAACGATAAAATGATTGGGTTTTGAAGGAAGCACTTGGAACGAATTAAAACTGTTACGATGATGTTTTATTTTATTGATTTCATCGAGAGAAAATTTCAAATCTTGAAATGATTTTTCAATGATATTGACTATTTTATCAAAATTATCATCTGAGTATTCGCTTTCATACCAATGTGCGTCTTTGTTTCTTTCACAACGAAGTGCATGAACAGCATCCTTTGTGTTTTTGTCAAGATGATTTCCAATTGAATTTGAAAAAATTATTGCATCAAATAATGTTGTGCAGTCCCACTTACTGGTGTCTCCTTCCTGATATTTTTGTCGTGTATTTTGGTTTAAACTTCTTCCTGATTCTAAAGTGTAAAATTTGTTGCCACTTTTGGGTGTATCATCCCATTCTCCATGAGATGATTTGTAATGAGAGTTCCATTGTTTGATGAAAAATTGAGCAAGTTCCGTTTGTACCACATTGATTATTTGCTGAATGTAAAGTAGATTTCTGTTGATTCCATCTAAAAAGATTATGATGTATCAATTTTGAAAGTTCTACATCATATCACTATTCGTTAAAGTCGAGGATATGAATGATGAAATCAAACTTATTTATTCGTTTATAAATTCAACTTCACCAAAAGCATGCAATTAATACAAATTGAGACATAGACAACTACTAAATGGCAGAGATAATGCTACAGCTTTTGCCAATTATAGCAGCTTTTCAACAAAACATAAAAAAACAACATGATATTCCACTGGATAGTACATGTGACTTGTTACAAGACAGACATTGCTGGTGCTAGATTTTTATGTCTTTACGTCGATGTCAAATATCGTTTGTAATGGCGAAAATCCAAGTTAGAAATGCTAGAGATACCTCTGTATTTGACGGTGTTTCTATACATCAGTTGATTGTTACTTGACACGTTAATTCACACTTTAACTTACATACCTTAATTGACATGCGTGGCATTCAAAATTAGACTATTTAATTTAACTTGTTTTGTAGGAATTAAAACAGCAAAGAAAAAGCACCCATCTCAAAACACCAATATGTCTAATATGTCAGGTGATTGTTGATCAAAGTGGACTTAGTTAAGAAAAAAGCGGTATGGTGTAATAAGTGAGAAGGGAAACAGTTCCTTCAACAAAAAGTGGAAAGACTTGCTTCTAGAGATAATTTACAATATTAAAACTTGAATTGACTAATGCTACGAGTTTATTTTACATAACCTTGTTACTAGCACATGTTGGAAAATAAACTATCATAATAATTCAGGTCACGTGACGTGAAGTAAAATTGATTACTGTTAACCAATGAGATAATAGGGCAGGGCATGTTAAGAAAAGTTTCATTTTTTTCAAGGGTAATCTAGTTGAATATCGTAGCTAACTGTGATACATTATGTTCTTTAAACGTACGACACTTTGCGAAGTAAATTTCGTGAGACTTTTCGCAGATTGATACCGGGGAGGCAGGTAACTTGCGAAACACAAAAGCTTTTTTGCTTCTGAGAATTTTGACAGCAAAATATACAAAGATGCAAAACGTTAAAGGAATGTTACACTCTGTGTTGTGGAATAGTTATATTAAGTAAAATTGAGAATTGTGACTCGACTGCGCGTACAGTAGGATAGTATACAGTCCCAATAACGAATCGGCAGACGCATAACTGCTTTGTGCTAACGCGCAAAGGAGAAAATTGCTACACGTGGTACTTCGAGTCGGAGATATTTTAGTTGGAGATCTTTTTGGAAATTCAAGTTTATTAGTCCATCAGCAGAATGGAGGAATTTATGAAAAAGAAACGAGTGCGCGCAGGACATCGAGGATCAGCGAGAAAAATTGCTAGTAAATTAAAAGAGAAAATATGAGAAACGGACGGCGAGATCGATAGAAACGAACTGAGACAACTAAGAGATGGATAGAACGACAAGATCGCAACATTGAAAATCCTTGATGACGCGATTATCGATATGCTGAACGATAGCAATGAGGAAAATGCGGAAGAATTGGGAAAAGAATTTGAAGATGCGGACGAGATACAGGCAGAATTTGAGAGAGCAATTATGGATGTGAACGACATCGTCAAGGAGTCTAATGTCCCAGTTGAAACGGCAACAACGACATTAAATGGCACGCTGAACAGCAGTGTAAGTAGTGAGACGCGCAGAGTTATAACAACAAAACTCCTAAATGTGGAAGTAAAGAAATTTAGCTGACGGTTGCAAGAATGGCAAGAGTTTTGGATTCGTTTGATAGTGCGGTGAATAATAATGACGGATTGGCTGAAGTAGCAAGTTTGCGTATTTAAGGAGTCTTTTACTGGAACCTGCAAGATGGACAATATCGGGATTTACCCTAACTTCAGCGAACTATAACGAAGCCGTAGAATTGTTGAAACGAAGATACGGGAAAAAGAATGTGATCAAGAAAGCGCATATCTAGGAGTTAATGAACGTAAAACCCGTAACGGACGAAAGAGACATCGACAAACTTCGGCTGTTATACGACACCTGCGAGACAAGCTACCGGGGTTTAAAGGCCTTAGGAGTGGACAAAGCCGTATGTTCTTCTATCGTAATACCGGAAGTCATTGCGTAGTTGCCGGACGCTTTTCAATTGACAATTACAAGAGGTTCGATTTAACGGAATGGTCAATGAAAGATACGTTGAACGCAATTCTTAAAAAGTTGGACCTTCGAGAAGCTCGCACACCGATCGGCGAGAAAACCAAGAGACAGGATGGGGAGAAACAACGAGAAACGTCGCGACAAAGACGTATGGGGTCAGCATCAACACTGCACGCGAAGCACAAGAGTTGCAACGAGGTGTCAATGAACGGTAAAGCGAAAAGAAAATGCGTTTATTGTCTCGGGGAACACAATCCAGAGGAATGTAAAAAATAACCAATGTAACTGAGAGAAAACAACTCATTCGTAAGAACGGAAGAGGTTTTATTAGTTTAAAGAAAGGACATGTCAGTAAGAATTGTAATAGTAATGATAAATGTAATGCATGTGAGAAGGCACACCTTAGGTCAATTTGTGAAGCCAATGGGATTCTTACAGGCGATGTTCAAACCAACCACTCTATTCTGGGATCACATTGTAGGGTAGCATTACAGACAGCACAGGCTTTCATTAAGGGAGATAAGGGACGTGTTAGGGTCAGAGTGTTGTTTGATTCAAGAAGTCATTTGTGAATAGAAAGATTAAACAGAGAGCAGGTATTCAGGCTAGTAGAAAAGAGTGGATAGAAATCAAGTTGTTTGGTGAAGAGAAGGCTAAAGGTAAGTTGCGAGAAGTATTTCAATTAGAGTTGTTGTCAGTTACGGGAGAGTGTAAGCATCGAGGCATGCAGTGTAGACTGTATATCTCAAATTAGGAATGAACATGTAGAGTTGAGAAAGATGGATTATTCACATTTAAAGGGTCTGTGGTTTTCAGATGTTTGCAAGGATAAGGAAGTTTTAGATATTAAAGTTTTGAATGTGGCAGATTATCATTGGTGGTTTCAGGAAGGCAATGTTGTTCGGGGACAGGTAGATGAACCAGTTGCTGTGTCTACTAAGTTAGGTTGGGTGTTTTCCGGCCCCATGAAAGGGAGAAACGATTTGATAACAAACACACTCAAGTAAACTTCATTGCACATAAAAGTTCAGAAAATTTATGTTTAGATAAGAATGTCAACCGTTTGTGAGGTTTTGAAACTTTAGGAATTGCAGAGGAAGATGAAGTTCATGAATCGTTAAAGGATTTTAATGTGTTTAATGGTAACAGATACAGTGTCAAATTGCCTTGGAAAGAAGGACATATTTTTAACTATACAAGTATGATAAGACAAAAATGATGTAAACAATGAGAGGGTGAGACCTTTAGAATATCGATTGTGTAGAGTAGTGTTTGTGTTAACTGCTCTCCATTTTTGTTGAATGCGACACTGCAGTATCATTTAGACACATTCATAGAGATGGAACAAGCACACTGTTAAAAAACTCAAATATAGCTTTTATGTCCAGGATCTAGTGTCCGGTGAACAATCCAATAAGAAAGTAATGAGGTTGTATGAGTCAGCAAGTAAGCGATTGGCTGCGGGAAGATTTAGGCTTAGGAAGTGGCTAAGTAATGATGAGAATGTTTTGAAAGAAATAGAAAAGAGAGAAAGAAGCATTTTGAGGAAAGAAGGGCAGAATTGAGTAGTTCAAAAGTGGTTGATGAGCAAACTTATGCCAAAGCATCAGTTGGGGAAAATAGTATCAATGGAAGTTTTGAGAAAGTACTAGGATTGGGATGGGAGTGTAAGTAGGATCACTTTGTATTTAGCCTCTGGAAATTGACTGAAACAGCAAAGGCATTCATTCCAAGTAAACGAAATATACAAATTATACTTGCAGAATTATTCGATCCTTTAGTTATTATAAGTTCAGGAGCTGTGTATTGAGAAATCTGAATGAGATAATGAGCTGGTAGGTGACAAGAAAAAACGATGGGAGAGGTGGATAGAAGATTTAGAGAGAGTTAGAGATTTAGTTGTGGAGAGATGTGTCTATAGTAATTTACTTGGTAATGTAAAATATTAATTGCATGGTTACGCAGATGCCAGCCAAAAGGCATACTGTGCGGCCGTATATTTTGTGACAGAGCTAAACGGTGCCTACCACGTAGAGTTGATTACGTCGAAAACAAGGATAGCGCCAATAAAATTGCAGACAATTCCCAGACTAGAACTGATGTCAGCTAGAATATTAGCGCAGTTGATGGACACAGTGAAGTTGGCCTTAGAAGGTTACGTTCAATTTAATGGTACATAATATTGGTTGGACAGTATGACTGCATTGTGCTGGATCAGTAATAGGGCAGAATGGAAACAGTTTGTGCGCCATAGAGGGAACGAGATTTTAAGATTGAGCAGGAAGGATAATTGGAAACATTGTCCTGGTGTAGACAACCCTGCGGACTTAGGTTCATGGGGATTAACGACGTCACAATTCAAGGAAAGTGAACTTTGGTGGAAGGGACCGAAGTGGTTGTCAGGTCCCAAGTGTGATTGGCCAATGCCAATCAAGGTTAAAACAACAGAGCAAAGTCTTGTGGAAGTCGGGAAGACAGTATTGGCTAACACACATGCGGAAGATAAAGATTGTGTGATAAAATTTTGCAAATTTAGTCAAGTTAAAGTATACATCGCATTATTTTCCTGCTGTGTTACAAGAGCAATTTGTCTTGATTTACTTGATAGTTTAAGTGCACGTTGTTTTTTGAATTGTATGCAAAGATTTACTGCTAGAATGGAAGCACCCTCGCTAATAGTTTCGGACAACGCCAAAACATTTAAAGCAACTGAGAAAGCGTTGAAGGGGATTTATGGAAGTAAGGAGGTAAAATCTTGATTGGAAAGTAATCGGTTGATATGGAAGTTTAATTTGGCAAGGACACCCTGGTGGGGTGGATTTTTTGAAAGAATGGTAGCATTGGTGAAAGGTTGTCTGAAGAAAGTGTTGGGTAGCGCTAAGTTGAACGAGGAAGAATTGTTAACAATTAAACTACGTATTTAATAATAATATTTAATAATATTTAATAATATTTAATAATATTTAATAATAATAAATTAAAGTACGTTAAACTTTAGACCATTGACTTATGTATATGAAGATGAAATGGATGTAGATGTACTGACTCCTGCACATCTTATGTTTGGAAGAAGATTAACATTTATTCCAGACAAAAGAATTATGCATACTATTAATGACGAAGATTCAGAAGTGGTCAAGCGTAGGTTTAGGTATTTAGCGAGATTGAGAAAGCATTTTTGGTCAGGTAGAGGAAGGAATACTTAACAAGTGTAAGTGAGTGTCATAAGGTTGGCAAAGTAAACGGTAGTTTGTGTCCGAAAGTAGGTGATGTAGTTCTTGTGTTTGAGGAAAGTTTGAAAAGAGGATTTTGGAAAATAGAAAGAATTGAGAGATTGATCAAGGGAAAAGATAATATAGTCTGAGGAGCGCAAGTCAAAGTTGTTAGCAAGGGAAAGCCACTGCACATAAGCAGGCCTCTTCAGAAACTGTATCCACTAGAGATGAATGCAAAGGTAAGTAAATAAAAGTCAGCGTCCTACATGTAGAAAATACAATCATGCTATTCTTCCTCCCAATACTTTTGAACAGGTTTTACTGTTTTTCTTACCATGCAGCTTATGGTCAATAGTTAAAAAGTTGGTATATCAATTTAGATATGATTTCTCATGCATGTTTATGCATACTTCATCTAGATGTTTCCTTAGCTAATTTATTAGGTCCGTAATGTGGATATAAATCTCGCTTTACTTTTAAAAATTACCTTTGTTGTACAAGTAAGTCTTCATATCTGATGACCTCGTCGTCCCAATTAAGCTTGCTTCAGTTCTTTACATGTCACAAACCTAACAAAAGATGAGAGATTTAATAAAAAGAACGCGACCACATACATATCAGTTTAAAAATGGTGATCATAATTCATACCTTATTGTTACATCAATCTTTTATCCATGTAAGTTTTGTTACATAAACACATTTAAATAGCGAATGAAGGTGAAGAGTGAGTCAGGATCTCCTTCAACAAACAGTATTATAAAACATTAATGATGTCTATGTAGAACATTATAGTTATATAACAAAGTATACATCACTGACTAAAAACAATTATTATAGAAGTAAAAATACATCAATAAGAACCTCATGCAGAGTACATAATAACATTGAGATTACTCAAATTCCAAATGACTACTGCTAAATCTTATAAAGTTTCACAAGTGTTAACTCAGGAATAGAGAACCATCTATCTAAAACAGGATGCCAATGATTAAGGCACGATGTTTGAAACTGTGAATGGATTTTTTCCCTTCATTAATGAAAAATACCATACATGTATATTAGTGCAAAAGTCAGTTCTTATTATAAAAAATCTTTGTTATTAAATAACCCATTGTAAATTACAAATACATGGCAAACATCAATTGCACGCAATTATAATTACTTATGATCAATAAAGACACTGTGGATACAACAGTAAAGGATGCAATGAAAGTAAACCTTAAAATAGTTAAACATGATCAAAAGTATAATTCTAAAAGCTCACTGTGTTGCATGAATCAACATTTCCCAAAAATAGATTCAGTTGCATCTTTCTCTGTGTAAACACATACATCCTGTGTTCAACATTTGCTTATATTACAAATGTTCTAAGTTTTAAAATGAATGGTTTGCTTAATACAATTAACAGCATTTTGTTAGACACACAGCGATTAGTCAAAAGTGGCGTCGGCAAAAAATGGAGGTGATGCATGATTGGACATGCTATCCCCCCTACATAAATCTTCACAGATTCCCATTTTTCAATAGATAAGTATTCTATTTCACCTCTCCCATACCTTTGAAAAGGATTTGCTTTCCTTTACCATGCAGCTTATTGAAAATAGTTAGAAAGTTGGTATATAAATTTAGATATGATTTCTCATGCATGTTTAGTCATACTTAATTGAGCTGGAAGGTGACAAGAAAAAACGTTGCGAGAGATGGATAGAAGATTTAGAGAGAGTCAGGGATTTAGTTGTGGCGAGATGTGTCTATGGTAATTTACTTAGTAAGGTAAAGTGTTACTTGCATGGGTATGCAGATGCCAGCCAAAAGGCATACTATGCGGTGTATATTTTTGTGACAGAGCTAAACGGTGCCTACCACCTAGAGTTGCTTACATCGAAAACAAGGATAGCGCCAATAAAATTGCAGACAACTCCCGGATTAGAAGTGATGTCAGCTGGAATATTAGCATAGTTGATGGACACAGTGAAGTTGGCCTTAGAAGGCTACGTTCAATTTAATGGTACATACTATTGGTTGGACAGTATGACTGCATTGTGCTAGATTGGTAATAGGGGAGAATGGAAACAGTTTGTGCGCCATAGAGTTAACGAGATTTTAAGATTGAGCAGGAAGGATGACTGGAAACATTGTCCGGATGTGTTGCATGAATCAACATTTCCCAAAAATAGATTCAGTTGCATCTTTCTCTGTGTAAACACATTCTTCCTGTGTTCAACATTTGCTTATATTACAAATGTTCTTAGTTTTAAAATGAATGGTTTGCTTAATACAATTAACAGCATTTTGTTAGACACACAGCGATTAGTCAAAAGTGGCGTCGGCAAAAAATGGAGGTGATGCATGATTGGACATGCTATCCCCCCTACATAAATCTTCACAGATTCCCATTTTTCAATAGATAAGTATTCTATTTCACCTCTCCATACCTTTGAAAGGATTTGCTTTCCTTTACCATGCAGCTTATTGAAAATAGTTAGAAAGTTGGTATTTCAATTTAGATATGATTTCTCATGCATGTTTAGTCATACTTAATTGAGATGCTGCTTTAGCTAATTTGTTATGTCGTTAGTGTAGTTCTAAAATATCGCTTATATTTTCTAAAATTACTTTCTTTCAAAAGTAAAACGAGCGTGTGAACAAAATTATGCTTGCTTTAGTTCTTTACATGTCACATACTCAACAAACGGATGAGAGATTTAACATAAACAACGCGACCACATACATATCAGTTAAAATGGTGATCATATTTCATTCCTTATAGTAACATCAGCGTCAACAGCTCGACGAAAGATAATTGCAAAGTTACAAAACACCTAAATGTTTAAAAAAATCCGACTAAATATTTCAATTATCAATCATGGCATGCATGAGTCCATTTGCAATTTCAAACTTAATTTTCCTCCTGATTCATAAATGTCACGTCATACTATCACAAGTATAATGAAATAACACATATTTTATAAATATACTATCCGGGCCCAAAGATGAATATAATTGCATGCTAGCAAGCAATTTGAATTCCAACCAAACAAACACATAACGATAAACAGGCCTTCCTTTCGATGGCAGTAATTATTTTTCGTAAGTAAATTGTTTGTATTTGCAACTTCGTTTGATTGGTATACAATTACAGGATTACAAATTGCTACGGGTATCTATGATGTATATTTCATAGTACTAAGGTGTGACTAATATTTAGTAAAAATGTATTAATTAAATATGAGAAACATTTTGTATTTAAGGTCACATTTATACATCGTAAACACATGATAATTCTTTATCTTTTGTCTTACAAACCTTTTGCTGGTCGACGGTTGGAACTTTGAACATTCAATCTTTCAGATAAATTCAACGTTCTGAAGAATTAAGCGTCAAATGTCTGCGTCGCTTGAGTGGATACGGGGCGAATAATTTGGGCCTTTATTGTTATGTAAAACAAAGACACAGAATTCTTTGTTTGCAATAGACGTCACTTCCCGTATTTCCACTGTCATTACGTATTCATATTTCCAGCTGAAGGGCAGGTAAATAGATTATATCATAAGCGTGATTGCCCTTCATGTGTTCTTTATTCAAATATGCCGGATTGCTGTTCAGTTTTTACTTGCTCTAATCGAGCTAATCGAGAAAAGGATAAAGGCTATTATAGGATACCGAAAGGAATTCTCCATAAAGGGGAAACATTAAAAAAACTAACAAAAAGACGTCGTGAAAAGTGGCTCAGTAACCTTTCATTGTCCTCGAAAGGTATCGAAAGCCCCCATGCTCGCGTATGTGGTGAACATTTTGTTAAAGGTGCGTAGACGAACTTTGTGATTCAATATTAAAAGCAATTGCGAAAGAGTTTGAACTGAAGCGCCTTGCAAAATGTCTATAGACTCTATGAATATAATTGTTTACATTCATAATTTTTTTGTTTCCAAGGTCGTCCAAGCAATGTCTACGACGAACACGATGTTGATTGGGCTCCTACACTTAAATTGGGTCACCAGAAATTAAAACCTATTCGTGAAAGTGCCATTAAAAGAAACGATCGGACCAAAAAGCGAGACCTTAAACGACGCCATTCCGAAGCAGCCGTTGCCTCCTTGATTTACAAAAGCTGGCTCGACTGGAGTCTAACGTCCATCAAGAACATGAACACCCAGGAGAAAATAACTTATATTTACAACAAAGTAAAAGTATATTTATATTTGCTTTTCGAAAAACTTTGTACTTATTCATAATTTTGCTTCAATAGAGTCAAATATCAACCATGCTGAATGCCAGACTGAAAGACAGGTTTCAACATGTAGAGTGCCAAACAGACCTAACAGTCAACTATTTAAAGTCAATGGAAGAAGACATAAAGAGATGCAATGAGGAACTATGCGCACTTAAAGAGAAAGCCCTTGAAGCACTAATCAGTAGAAAAAGCTTTGAAAAGGATAATGACAAGACCAAGTTTTACACTGGGCTGCCAAACTTTCTAGTACTATTACAAGTTTTCAACCTTTTTGAACCCTTTATAACACATACGAAGAGATCTTCTTTGGGAAAGTTCGAGCAAATACTTTTGGTTCTGATGAGATTGAAATTAAATCTTCCACTACAGGATTTAGCTTACAGGTTTGGAGTATCATGCTCCACAGCATCAAGAATTTTTCACAAAATTGTTACCATCATGCATCAAAGACTCCAGTTTCTTGTGGAGTGGCCAAGCAGAAACATTGTGGGCAACTATGCCTATGGATTTTAGAAAGTCCTTTGGATGCAAAGTTGCTGTTGTACTAGACTGCTTTGAAGTTTTCATTGAGCGACCATCAAATTTATTAGCTCGTGCCCAAACATGGTCTAATTATAAACATCATAATACTGTAAAATTTTTGATTGGAATTGCTCCACAAGGAGTTGTGACCTTCATCTCAAGTGCTTGGGGAGGAAGAGTGAGTGACAAACAATTAACTGAAGCTAGTGGTATTTTGGACAATTTATTACCTGGAGATGTTGTTCTTGCTGATAAAGGTTTTAACATTGAGGAGAGTGTTGGGCTTTATTGTGCTTCATTGAAAACACCAGCATTTACAAAAGGGAAAACACAGTTATCACCATATGAAGTGGAAGAGACCCGAAAAATTGCAAATATAAGAATACATGTTGAAAGGGTGATAGGACTGGTTCGTAGAAAGTACCAAGTTCTTCAAAGTGGTGCTCTTCTGATAGAGTACATGTACAAAAAACCTGGCAAAGTACAATCAGTAATTGATAAGATAGCAGTCATATGTTGTGCTTTAACTAATTTATCTCAATCTGTAGTCCCTGTGGAGTAAAACAATAGTCCCTAAAATTGAAAACTTTGAGAGCAACATGGAAGAAACATCTCCATCTATTTTATTAATAAACATCTTCATCTGTTTAACTAAAACTTTTGATATATTTATTGCTACTTGATGGCTAGAGCAATGTTTGTTATAAATATAATGCCATCTTTAAGTTTAGATATATCATATGAAATTGGAAGGGTGGGAAGTGAGTAGAGGCTTTGAAAAATGCTGCCCAAGGACTTCGGGTAGTATGCAATTCCTAAAAATTACTTACTCTCGCAAAAACAAGGCAATTGTTGTTGTCCATTACACTTCTTGATTTTACTTCATGGACCCAACCACAAACAAAAAAGTTGTAAGCTTCAAGACTTTTATATTCTTTCATTTGTTTCTTCGTATAAAATGAAGTTTGAACGACCAAATAATTTGAAATGTCAGGAAACTGCAAGTTAGGGAAATTGTTATGATCGGTTAAAAAGTCACTCTTTTTTAGAGAATATGGATCCAGTCCATCACATAAGGAAAGCTTCTCTTGGTATCTTGACTTTGCCTTTGGTTGAAGAGATAAAAGTACTCGGATACTAAATTTTTCGTTGTTGCTGTTGACTTAGTTATAGTAGCATTGGCCGCCATCTTAGTTGTTTAGCCCTTCACTTGAAATCCGTAAACACATTTTGAAGCAATTTAGTATCCGAGTACTTTTTATCTCTTCAACCAAAGGCAAAGTCAAGATACCAAGAGAAGCTTTCCTTATGTGATGGACTGGATCCATATTCTCTAAAAAACAGTGACTTTTTAACCGATTACGTTGTCTATTCTGTGACGACAGTATCACTGTTCAATATACGTTGAAATTTGATGAAAAATAGGACAACTTCTTACAAAGTTTCATTTTATCCTTAGAAATTACAATATTTAAGCAGCTTTAAGGCAATCGTTTGCTTTCTCAGTAAAACAATGCCGAAAATGATTTGCGACAACTTGGTATTAATTGTCATCGGGTCGTCGGTATGGTCGTCGGTCACAAACAATAATGACGTTTCTACCTTTGACTGATGGAAACATGCAAACTAGTCAATATTCAATATGGCGTTTGAACGAATTAATTTTATTCCTCGTGTCATTGAAGATAACCCAAACGGCTGGGTTCCTACCTCTATTTCAGATGCATTTAAAGGAATACCTTATCATCCATTCTCTAAAGGAGATAAACTTGGCTAGGTAAAATATTTTATATTTCATAAGAAATTCCTTGCTATCAATGTCTTCCACTCTGACCTTTAGTTGTTCTTATATTTTTGTGTCACGTGGTGAAATTTATAATCATATTTTACTAGCTATTATTGTAAAACATTGTTATGTAGTCATCATTAAAAAACCACTCTACACTTATAAGAGGATAAAATATTATTTCTTGTATTGACTGTATAAATATAGGTCTTATAACATACATTTTCATTTTATGTAGGTTTCTGATTGGTCAAGTACAGCCTATCATGATCGTTGATACCAAAGTTGGTATTCTGTCCAGACTTCACTATTTTCATGCACTTTAATCATATTGTTTTACTTCTATAGATAAATACTTGAATCAATTTGGTGGTGGTAATCAATATGCATATTATCACGAAGAAGATGAATCAACTTTCCATCTTGTTGACACAAGTCGACCACAAAAGCCTGTTTACATGCGCAATAGGAACAAATTCAATCAGGTACACTAGAAAAGTTTTCTATACTTTTAAGTCTCAAAATAAAATCACTTCTTCATTATATTTGTAAATTTGCTCATCTAAATTACTCCTTTTCATATGAACAACATTAACATAAAATTTTTTATTTTTTAGAGGAATAATCGACGTGATAAAGAGCTTCAAATACAACGTCAGCAAGCTGGGATGCAGAATTTGCTGAAGACTCGTGACAACAGACTCCATCGTAAATTGCAGAAACAATTTGCCAACAGAAACAACTGGCAGGAACGTAGAAATCAGGTTTGTGATAAACTTAGTTGAGGAAAGGTGGTGGGGAGGGTAAGTTTTAAGGTGCAACCTCAGTGAAGAAAGTGGACAAAAGAATTGTGATAGTGTGTTACATTTATGTAAACTTTGAACTCCAAAGGATACATTATAAATTTATGGTAATTATGCGACTTGCATAAGATATTATGGTACACAAACGGATGTACCTCAACCATGAACACCTCAGAGGATACATAATAAATATGTAGTAACATGACTGGTACACTTATGGATATACTGTAATTTTATATCTATATATTTAACTTATATGTAGACTCCTCAGAGGATACATAATAAATATATAGTAACATGACTGGTACACTTATGGATATACTGTAATTTTATATCTATATATTTAACTTATATGTAGACTCCTCAGAGGATACATAATAAATATATAGTAACATGACAGGTACACTTATGGATATACTGTAATTTTATATCTATATATTTAACTTATATGTAGACTCCTCAGAGGATACATAATAAATATATAGTAACATGACTGGTACACTTATGGATATATTGTAATTTTCTATCTATATATTTAACTTATATGTAGACTTCTCAGAGGATACATAATAAATATATAGTAACATGACTGGTACACTTATGGATATACTGTAATTTTATATCTATATATTTAACTTATATGTAGACTCCTCAGAGGATACATAATAAATATATAGTAACATGACTGGTACACTTATGGATATACTGTAATTTTATATCTATATATTTAACTTATATGTAGACTCCTCAGAGGATACATAATAAATATATAGTAACATGACTGGTACACTTATGGATATACTGTAATTTTATATCTATATATTTAACTTATATGTAGACTCCTCAGAGGATACATAATAAATATATAGTAACATGACTGGTACACTTATGGATATACTGTAATTTTATATCTATATATTTAACTTATATGTAGACTCCTCAGAGGATACATAATAAATATATAGTAACATGACTGGTACACTTATGGATATACTGTAATTTTATATCTATATATTTAACTTATATGTAGACTCCTCAGAGGATACATAATAAATATATAGTAACATGACTGGTACACTTATGGATATACTGTAATTTTATATCTATATATTTAACTTATATGTAGACTCCTCAGAGGATACATAATAAATATATAGTAACATGACTGGTACACTTATGGATATACTGTAATTTTATATCTATATATTTAACTTATATGTAGACTCCTCAGAGGATACATAATAAATATATAGTAACATGACTGGTACGCTTATGGATATACTGTAATTTTATATCTATATATTTAACTTATATGTAGACTCCTCAGAGGATACATAATAAATATATAGTAACATGACTGGTACACTTATGGATATACTGTAATTTTATATCTATATGTTTAACTTATATGTAGACTCCTCAGAGGATACATAATAAATATCTAGTAACATGACTGGTACACTTATGGATGTACTGTAATTTTATATCTATATATTTAACTTATATGTAGACTCCTCAGAGGATACATAATAAATATATAGTAACATGACTGTGCTTATGGATATACTGTAATTTTATATCTATATATTTAACTTATATGTAGACTCCTCAGAGGATACATAATAAATATATAGTAACATGACTAGTACACTTATGGATATACTGTAATTTTATATCTATATATTTAACTTATATGTAGACTCCTCAGAGGATACATAATAAATATATAGTAACATGACTGGTACACTTATGGATATACTGTAATTTTATATCTATATATTTAACTTATATGTAGACTCCTCAGAGGATACATAATAAATATATAGTAACATGACTGGTACACTTATGGATATACTGTAATTTTATATCTATATATTTAACTTATATGTAGACTCCTCAGAGGATACATAATAAATATATAGTAACATGACTGGTACGGCTTATGGATATACTGTAATTTTATATCTATATATTTAACTTATATGTAGACTCCTCAGAGGATACATAATAAATATATAGTAACATGACTGGTACACTTATGGATATACTGTAATTTTATATCTATATGTTTAACTTATATGTAGACTCCTCAGAGGATACATAATAAATATCTAGTAACATGACTGGTACATATGGATATACTGTAATTTTATATCTATATATTTAACTTATATGTAGACTCCTCAGAGGATACATAATAAATATATAGTAACATGACTGAATGCTTATGGATATACTGTAATTTTATATCTATATATTTAACTTATATGTAGACTCCTCAGAGGATACATAATAAATATATAGTAACATGACTGGTACACTTATGGATATACTGTAATTTTATATCTATATATTTAACTTATATGTAGACTCCTTAGAGGATACATAATAAATATATAGTAACATGACTGGCGGCTTATGGATATACTGTAATTTTATATCTATATATTTAACTTATATGTAGACTCCTCAGAGGATACATAATAAATATATAGTAACATGACTGGTACACTTATGGATATACTGTAATTTTATATCTATATATTGCTTATATGTAGACTCCTCAGAGGATACATAATAAATATATAGTAACATGACTACACTTATGGATATACTGTAATTTTATATCTATATTTAACTTATATGTAGACTCCTCAGAGGATACATAATAAATATATAGTAACATGACTGGTACACTTATGGATATACTATAATTTTATATCTATATGTTTAACCTATATGTAGACTCCTCAGAGGATACATAATAAATATATAGTAACATGACAGGTACACTTATGGATATACTGTAATTTTATATCTATATGTTTAACCTATATGTAGACTCCTCAGAGGATACATAATAAATATATAGTAACATGACAGGTACACTTATGGATATACTGTAATTTTATATCTATATGTTTAACCTATATGTAGACTCCTCAGAGGATACATAATAAATATATAGTAACATGACTGGTACACTTATGGATATACTGTAATTTTATATCTATATGTTTAACCTATATGTAGACTCCTCAGAGGATACATAATAAATATATAGTAACATGACAGGTACACTTATGGATATACTGTAATTTTATATCTATATGTTTAACCTATATGTAGACTCCTCAGAGGATACATAATAAATATATAGTAACATGACAGGTACACTTATGGATATACTGTAATTTTATATCTATATATTTAACTTATATGTAGACTTCTCACAAACAAACACACAAACAAACAACATTTATATACCGGCCAGTATTAATCCCCGCCAGGGGGGTTGACCGGTCCATGAATTTTTCCACGCCACACGTCTCTATCTCTCGCCATATCTCTCGTTATACCCATCGCCTTCATATCACTGTTCACAGCATCCATCCATCTCTTTCTCGGTCTACCTCGTTTGCGGACTCCATCAACATTCATATGCAACGTTCTACGAATTTCAGCCCTTTCTTCCTCCTTTCCACATGCCCAAACCACCTCAAACGCTGGCGCACCCAATTCTCGATACACTCAACACCAACTCTTTCTCTAATCTCTTCACTTCGAATCCTATCCATCAACGTTACACCACACATCATCCTAAGCATTCTCCTTTCCGTCGACGCCAATCTTCTCAGGTCCTCTGCTTTCGCCCAACACTCTGCTCCATATCCCAAAACACTTCTAACACATGCCTTATACAATTCTCCTTCTGCTTCAACGAAGTCGACTTTCCGCACAACATTCCCGACAACTCTCTAAACTCCACCACGCTGCTTGAACTCTGTTCCTCACCGCTTGCTCGCACCCTCCACCATCATTTAACACATCGCCCAGATATTTAAACTCCGATACACCTTCCAAACTCACGTCACCCAGTTCAAACCGTTCAATCGCGACTCGCCCACCACTTCGACACGTCCCGCACTCAAAATCAGTTACTCTTGTCAATGCACCACGGACACCTGAACATCTTCCATGAACCCACTTACCGCATTTCCCACATTATCGAATTCACTCCAACTCTTTTCCCACACACACCACATGGCCATTTATCACTGTCCTTCACCTCCACCTGCCTCGAGCATCTCATGCCCTTCGTCTTTGCCTCATTCACTTTCAGTCCCTTGACTTCTATTGCCGTTTTCCATTCTCGGTACCATTCCAGAACTTTCTGCTTCGACTCCACCACCAAGACAATGTCATCTGCATACAACAAACACCAGCATCCTTCTTTCTTCTCACTTCCTCTGTCAGTACATCCATCACACAAGCAAACAGTAACGGCGACAAGACTGAACCTTGATGAACACCAACTTTACCTCAAAACACCAGATCTAGCACCTTCCTCCGTAACCACCGCCTCTACACCTTCATAAGTCTCCATAACTGCCCGAACCATATTCTCTGTCACACCTTTCTTACGCAGCGCGTACTCGATCACCTTTCTCGAACTCTATCAAACGCCTTCTCCAAATCTACAAACACCATATACAATTCTCTGTCCTTCTCCAAAATTTCCTGCAGCCCTCCACAACACGCATCCGTCGTTCCTCTCCCGGTATGAATCCATACTGCTCTTCCCCATCCGAACAACTTCCTCAACCTTCTTTCAAACACTTCTCTACTATCTTCAACGCATGCTCCATCAGCTTAATAGTCCTGTAATTCCCACATACCGTCGCTGTTCTTTTCCTTTGTACAGCGGGACCACTAGACTCTTTCTCCATGTACTCGGCATCTTTGAGCCCTCAAAACCTCGTTCGCTACATTACACAACTCTCACGCATAGTTCATTGTCCAACATTTCGCTACCCACTTCACTCGGTCCGTCGCCTTTCCTTTCTTCATCTTGCGCAGAGCCGCCACCTCATCAACAGTCACTATTTCCCACGGCCCAAAACTTCATCCGCTTCAACTTCTCCATTCCACTCATTCTCTACATTCATCAAACGGTCACAGTACGCCCTCCACACTTCTAACCTGTCTTCCAATAACACCTTCAACTCCCCATCGTGGTTCTGCACGCCGGAGCACCAAAATATCGTTCCTCTCCTTCTCTTAGCAGTTCTAAACAACGCTTTTCTTCCATTCTCCTGCATTTTACGAAGCTCTTTCTGATGTCTTTCTTTCGCTTTAGCCACCTCCTTTCGCGCCTTTTTCTTGAATCCGGATGTAATCGATCCTATCTGCTTCAGTCCGCGACTTTCCACCTTTTAAATGCCAACTTCTTCGCGCCAATCACTTCGCTGACTCGTTGATCCCACCACCATGCCTGTTCTTCTACTACACCGCCTTTACTTCTACAACATACCTTCTCCGCTGCCTTTAAAACACCCTTCTCCAGCACGTCCATCGCTCCTCCACCGTCTCACCTCAACATTCAATGTCGTAATTTCGTCACGGAAACACTGCTTCCTTCATTCGATCAACTTCCATAGCTTAAGCCTGCCTTTACCTCAACCTTTCTTTTTCCTTCCTGATTCTCCAGTCCATGACCAGCAGCTTGTGCTGGGTCACATTCTTCTCCTGCAATCACTTTTGCATCCTTCACGTTTTCCTCTCTTCATTCACCACCACCACCGTCCTACTGTCACCAGATTCATACGTCACAAGCTTGCTTCCTTTATAAACCACGTATTCACTACCACCATCCCACAACTCCTATCGTCTCGCCTTCCATTCATTCACATCCACTATCCTTCCTTACGCTTCCCACATGACCGTTCCAATCACCATCACACATCGCCCTCCTTTCCTGCACATTTCCTTCCTCCCTCCGCACCTCCAATACAACAACGAAACTCACAACTTCGGCCTCAATAACTACATCAACTCTCAGGACTCTGTCCGAAACTCTCTTCACTGCTACAACTGACTTCGCCCAATCCTCTCTTATCGCAAAGCCAACACCATTCGTGCCACTTCCGTTTCCTTCCAAAACCACTTAAATCTCGCCCATTATCTTCACCCTTTATGACTCTCGTACCTTCACCTTTAAACCTTACCTCCTGAAACCCACACACATCAACTTTCCTTCTCTTCAACATGTCCGCCACTTCTGCACTCCTTCCCTTCATTGTCCCAACGTTCACTGTGCCTACCCGAAGGGTGACACTTCCACAACCATTCGATCCGAGATTCTTCGCACCCCTGCCCACTGAAGGGCTGCCGGGACTGGGGCCATATCTTCTTTCCAAAGTCCATGAATTTTGTTGGAGCAAAAGTTTTACGGTAGGATGCCCTTCCTTACACCAACCCCTTTTAGTCGTCTTTTACGACACGCAGAGGATACGTTGGCGCAATTCTAAGCCGGCAACCACACGGCTATTATATGTAGACTTCTCAGAGGATACATAATAAATATATAGTAACATGACAGGTACACTTATGGATATACTGTAATTTTATATCTATATGTTTAACCTATATGTAGACTCCTCAGAGGATACATAATAAATATATAGTAACATGACAGGTACACTTATGGATATACTGTAATTTTATATCTATATATTTAACTTATATGTAGACTCCTCAGAGGATACGTAATAAATATATAGTAACATGTCTGGTACACTTATGGATATACTGTAATTTTATATCTATATATTTAACTTATATGTAGACTCCTCAGAGGATACATAATAAATATATAGTAACATGACTGGTACACTTATGGATATACTTTAATTTTATATCTATATGTTTAACTTATATGTAGACTCCTCAGAGGATACGTAATGCATCTGTGATGGTTCGGGAAGAGTGGAAGGTTATTGAAGAAATGGATTTTCCAAGATTATCAAAATTGAGTCTACCAAATGTTCTTGATCCAGATGATTTGTATGTTGTATCAGAATTCATTGTTGTATAAAACCTTCTTTGAATTTGCTAAACAAATGAAAGCAATTTTAACATCTATTCTGAATAGATACTAATGAAGATGTAGATCGTCGAAGTTAGTAGAGCCTTTAGAAAGACTGTTGGTGTTGTTGATAATGTCATACTTATCTTCTCACTTGCTTCTGAGACAGTTGATATCAACATTCCTCACGACTCTACTCTAACCTGGACGATTTACGTCTACAAACATGTAATTACCGTCAATGACGACATGGGGTATTTGGTTTAACAGAATTTTGTTAGTTTTAATACAGCCAGGGGTGAAAGTAGAACGTTACTTGGGGTGGGGGGTAAATATTTATGTATTCTAACTCTCTCATCCCCACCCGCCATCAACGTTCCCCCTCTCTTTGTGACATCCTGCCATTTGCCTCCAATATTTCATTTACATCATTTCCGTTGCCATAATGGTAAATTTCCTTGATTTGTCTTCTTTTGTGAACTGCTTCAATAATACTGTCGTGTATCGTGGATATTTTTTACATGTAGAAAACACTTTGTATTTTCTCATAACTTTCTTCATGCTAGCATGGTTGGTGAAAGTTGATATGTGGTGATATCAAGCGATCATAAGGTACTCGTATATACATACTTTGTTAATGCCTAATTATTTTTAATTATTTTTCTAATTGTCCGACAAACGAAACTATTTATTTTTTTTATATGTTAGTTCAGTGGAGAATATGTTGAACTTGGCAAGTGTAGATATTACAAAGCAAGCAATTATTGATCGCTTGTTGGATGGAGTAAAGCAAGTTAGTTTTAAAATATTTGTACGTAGTTTAAAGTTCGAACTTGGAACTTGTAATTTCGTTTCGTCTTTTATTGTATTGATTTTACTCGAATGATTTGGTCGACTTGAACCTCGTCGTTTCTTTAGTGTCAGGTACGATTTGGTAGTACAACCGAATTGGCTTCTGAGAAGGATAGCAGGTGAACTTGATATTTCTTCGATTGCATTGTATTGTATTCATTTTATTTCATAGTATAATCCTTATTTATCATAATCTTTGTATTTATGATAAATTACAGAATCTCTTGTCTTTGTGAGCAATGGAACATTGTTCTTCAATTTGGCATTAAATCCACAAAAAAGATAAATTCTTTAAGGTATCTTCATCATTCCTCTCTCAATTCAGTCAATTTAGAAGCCATTCTTAAATAATTTGTTTTCATCATTTCTATGTTCATTAAAGGCAGGTGTTAATGAGATCTGAAGGTCAATCTGTGTTCTGGCTATTTATCAAGGAACATCTTAGCTCTAGTGAAATAAAGACATATAATTCTTTACATAATGTAATGACAGATGTTGGTAGAGGTTAGTCAAGTTGTTGGTTTCTAAATGATTCCAGGAATGTTTGTGGGTAAAACCTTTTGTATGCCATGAATTTGTTCTGACATTTTTCTTTCTATTTTGATGTTTATTTGACAGCTCAAGCATGGCTTAGGTCTAGTTTAAACGAGCAATCACTGGAGAAATATCTTCATAGCTTCATTGGGCATAAACAGTTGCTTTTGTAAGTTTGATTTAAGTAACATTTAAGAAAGAAAGATCAATATTGGCTTGAGAAGCTATATGATTATCATAACCAATGTATAATGCGATATAGTAATGCAATTTTTTTTAACGGTAAGCTGTTGATGTCAGAATAATTATACGATGTGTAATTGTTTTAATTTCAGTCAGTATTATGAGCAAGATGCATTATTATTGGATGATGAACGATCTAGTATGTTACCAATGATGGCAGCTGGTAAGAATAAACTTGTTTATATTTCTATAATGGATTTTTTATCATTCTGTGTTTCTTCTTTAAGGCTTAAGTTCAATTCTTTTTGCAATTGACATTGACAAAGCTGAGTTTAACTTTATTACTGTACAGGTATGCTGGAATGCTATTGATATTGTTTAAAAATGAATCTTTGCAAATAGAAATGGATAGTAAAAAAGTGGAAGCTATGAATGTACTTTTCTTTAACTACTTGAATTTAATTTATTTTTTAGATTCCAGGAAATATCAGCCAAGCAGTTTCTCGTCCAACATCAATATGGGCTGTACCATCACCAATGTATGCAACGTCAGCAGCTCCTGGTGAAGTTTGTTAAATACAACATTTTAAGAAAATAAAGATTTGATCAGAATTTTATTTTCTCCCCGGATCAAAAATATCCCTTTTATCCCTAATTATCCCTACCATTCATCTCATATATCGCTAATCTTATCATTCCTTAACCACACATGTCATTTATTCCTTATAATCCCCCAACCATGCGTTCTCCTTAACCTTTATTATCCCATTATTACATGTCTTCATTTATCCCTTAACTATACCTGTTGTTTATTCATCCCTTATCATCCCTTAACCGCGCGTCCTCATTTATTCTTTATCATACTTGAACAATGCGTAGTCATTTATCCCCAAGCGTCTTTATTAATTTGTAACTTTTATCTTTCTTTTGTGTTTCAGGAAAAGAAAAGAAAAAACGTAAAAAAAAGAAAGCAAACATTGCGCAAATTGAAAATGTTGAATTCAAAGAGACGGAAGAAGGAACTTCTACTGTCAGTTCTCATGGTAGTTCTTCCACGACAACGACTGCTCACGATAGTGCCACGAGTTTTACCCGAGCGGCGTAAGATATATTACAACGTAATACTGATTCTCAGGTACATGCTCGTGGTAACCATGCTTTCACTAAAAGGCCTGACGATTTTCTTGAAATGCCAAAGAACTCTCAGTTGGCTTATTGTTCGAATTCTGAGAATTCAAGTCTTTCTTCCACAATGGCGAAAACCAACGTTGAGAACAAGGAGAATGAAACAGATGAACAAGTGGCTCGATTAACAAAGAAAAGCCAGGAAGTTCTGCATCTTAAAGACGAGTTTAAAACTGCGAATGATTTGAAAAAAAATCATTCTTTGACAACATCTTTGCAATCAGGGCATTACACTGACTCATCGCTCTTGTCGGAGGAAGAAGTGTGTGAGCCTCTTGTTGATATGAACAGCGGTGTATCTCTAATTCCCGTAGTTTGCCCCGATGACGATAAAGGAGTTAGGAGTCTAGCTATGTCAGATGAAAATGAGCGATTTACTGTTGCACCTGAGACGTCGCGACATTTAGTTCATTCAATAAATGATTCTCCCGTTTCAAGGTTAGAAGATACTTCATTATTTTATCGAGAAGAATGTCTAACGAGTTCACCATTTTAACGGAGGTGGTAATTTATGTTGTTTTCAGTATTTACACTGATGAAGACGTCGAGAATGATGCAAGTTTAGCAATTGGAGCAACTGTTGCAGCGATATGTGCCACACGTGATGGTAGCATAGAAATTAATGATTACTCAGGATCGTCATTGGTCAGAACCATGGGTGATGGTTGTATGAATGTTAGTTAATTATGAAATGCTTTTATCTTTTTCAGGGGAGGGTAGAAAGCCATGTGTAAATATCTTTGTTATATTTAGTTCGTTATATTTGGTATGTTTTCGTTCTTTAGCCATCAGAGGAATATCCATCAGGCAAAGAAATGACTTCAGGTTTGTGTGTTTTTTCTATTTATGTATTTAAATGGTTTTTATTTCTTATATCTTTTGGAAAAATGTTTTGGGAACGGGAGAGGCACTTTTGCCTCAGGCTCTCAAACTATAAATGGCCTATTAGCAGGTAGAGTTAGTTTTAAATATAGAAATGTTTGGTGCAATTGGATTTTACTATTTGTATCGTAGTTGCTTTGTTTGTTTGTAGACATCCGTCAAATTTCATCATGTGAACTGAATATTTGTATGTGTGAATATTTATAATTTCATGAATATCAATAAATACGTGGTTTTTTATTGTTGAAGAGGAATTAAAACAGGCGATTGTATCGATGATGTTAAGAAAAGATGAAGTTGAAGAACGTAACAGGTTGTATTATCGTCCTTCGTTTAATATTAACATTCCATTCGAATATACACTATTTTGCCCTGATTTTTCCTTCGATCATCTTTCCTGTAGATCGTTACAACAACATTTGGAAAAGAGATGATGAAGTCAGCTTCTCTTCGTCTTCAATTAGAAGATTTAAAAGAGATATGTCGTCGAAAATGAAGAAAATTGCGTCGCTCTTAACGGCTTAAAAGGTTAGGACATTGAGAACTCTGCATTTCCGTTAATCAAAGATGTCTGTTGACCTGTTCGTTTTTGCTCTTTAGTGAAAATGATTTGCTCAAACACCAACTAAAGAAATACGTGGGTGCTGTTCAATCGTTGAAAAGAAATGACATTATGGAAGAAGGTTTACTAGAGGGATAGTTTATCTTTAAAATAGATGTAGAAGTCTAAGATATTCGATAATCTTTTGTGTAGCTCCAGAAAATGAAAGACTTTCTTCTATCATTCTTTCTCCGGAATCTGACGTCGACGAAGTGAGGTATTTACCGTAAATTTGTAGCAAAAGTGAATCAACGGCGTTGAATTTCGTTTCTTTTTCTTGTAGAAAGGAAGAAAACAAAGATTTTGAGCGGAAGTTGATCCAAGTAAGATTTCCATTAAACCATAATACTTTTACAAAACGAAACATTTGCCTTAAAAGGTCTTCAGGTATCATATGCTTCATGAAGATGAGCCGACATTTATTTGATAGAAAACTCTTTTATACGATGCACACGATGACTTTAAGAAATATCTAATACAAGAAGATATTTTAAGTTATGAAAACTGAGGATAAATAACTGAAATGAAATCGTGATATATGTTTAAAAAAGCTCGCCACTTTGACTGGTTTCGCGTTTCTTGTTCATCTCTGAGGAATTTCATGGTGATGGCGTTATGGCGTAAGTTGTGATGAAATGTTGTTTATCATGTTTAAAGGTCGCTGATATGCATGGCGAACTTATTGAACTCAATGAAAGACTACAAAAAATGTTGAATGTTCGTGAATGTCAGCTAAGAATATTAAAAGAAGAGCTTGTCAATCTTAGAGGACCGGTATGTTCAGTAAAGACCCGTGTGTTCATTATAGTACAATAGATGTACAATATTGATCTGTATGTACAATATGAACTGTTTGATATGAATATGAAAAGCAGTAAATATTCTTTTGATTTTCTAAATATTTCTTAATAAAACTACGTATCTTCGAATGTTCTAGCTTCCTCAGGACAATAATCATGATGAATGTTTATATTTGACGGAGTTTGGTCCAAATTTCATGTCTGTCAATACTCGTCCTTTAATTAACATTTGGATTCCATCTGTTTTTGTACAAGGAAAGTCTCCAAACATTCACCATTCTTATCAGGTATAATTTTTTCCATATATTTATCTCTAAAAAAAGTAAATAACTCTTCCGATGTGATGTTGATGGTTATCTGGACTAGGTTAGGGATAACTAGGGACTATATTTCAAGATTTATGATCTATATTTGGTATTTTCCTCGTTTCAAATACATCACCCTTGAGAAAAGTGTTTGTGGTCATCGTATTTAAAAGATCATGTCGTAGTTTAAATTTACTGCTCAAATATTTCACTTTTCATATGTATATGTTTAGTGATGTTGAGAAAAAATCACAAAACTACAGATTCATCCCGACAAGCCTGTTTCGTGACTGCTCCCTCTTCAGGGGATTTTCCTTTAATCACGAAACAGGCTTGTCGGGATGAATCTGTAATTTTGTGATTTTTTCTCAACACCACTAAACATATTTACGCTCTGCTCTCGAGCATCGAGCACTGTTTTATGCGGACTTATACTGTTTTATACTGTTATATATACACAAAGTGTATATACAATGTGCCCTCCCGGCTATCACCATATTAAAATGGTGACTCCTGCACTTGGGACACAGGACGTACGGTTACACATTGTATGGATTGTATTGTAGAGTCACCACAGTGCTCATATACATATATATAGCATCTGCGTAGTGGTCCAGTTATTGTCGTCAATAAAGAATTTAACATTGTTTACTTCACAAGGTTTATATCCGTATCAAAGACGATGAATGGAATGTTTACAAAAGATACTCGGATTTTATGCCCTACATAAGAAGGTTTTAATAAACATCAGTATTTTAATTTTTAATCATATTGTTTTGCCGTAATGTACAATCCCTTCCTTTTCCTTTTATGCACAGACAAGCAAGCAGTTTAAACCTGTTGCACAATTCACGTTTCCCGCGAAGAAAATTATTGGAAATCGTGACGTCAATTTTGTGGAAACACGTCGAAAACAATTGGAAAATTACTTGAGAAAATTGATCAATTATAGTCTGGGTGCTGTTCCAGAGTTAGGTGAAAATCCTTGCAAGAGTTCTTTGTTCAAATACTTTCCATTTTTCATGTGAGTAAACACGTGATCTTTTCATGTGAGTAAACACGTGATCTTTTCATGTGAGTAAACACGTGATCATGTTTGAGTGTAATTTATTGTTCAATATACAGAATATTAAACGATTTTTAGTGTTAATGTTTGTAAGGCAAGAATAGACAGAAAAATTGAAAGTCAAAACAAGAACATAAAGCAATCATGCGCTGATTGGTCTATAGTGCATTAGCTTGTGCAAACCGATCTGAGCTCAACAAATCAAATCAATCAAAGAGAATTCGCAAATCAATCATGAATACATTTTAGAGGAAAAATTAAAACGTTTGTTTTAAATTTGTCTGTTTCGCATTATTGATATTTTTTAAAAAGATATTTTTCCTGTTTGCACTGGCTTATGCAAACCTCAGACACGTTTGTGAGAACTCTCGAGCAGGTGCAAACCTTGACCTTCACTGATCTGCTCTTGAGTTCTCCCAAAGGTCTCCTCGGTTATATAAGCCCGTGAAAACACAGTAAAAATCTTTTATTTCGTAATAATACAACACAAAGAACTCAAACTTTGGCTTGTTTTAGAAAGAAAATCAAAATGCTACTACCTATTATTTCATGAATAGTTTATCAATTTTTCTCTAAACTTTCAGCAAATATTTTACAGGCAAACTTCAACGGTATCATCTGTTTCAACGACGACAACGACAAAACAAACTGTTCCTTCTGCACATAATGGTTAAAATGTAAAATTGTAGGATGTCTGTCAAAAAAACAGAGCATAGAAATTGTATAAGTTCTATTGTATATATATAACATACATATAGTTCAGTATATATAAATATAATATGTCTACAAAGTAGAAGAATTTCCTGATGCATCAACTTCAAGGACTCTTTATTGTATGTGTTGTACACAGATATAATTTGTCAGTATTTGCTACTATATAATAGTACATCATACTGGGTTTTAACAAGTTAAAACATAATATTTAACTTGAAATGAAAACAATCGTATATTAAATACATCACACGAAACCTACTATGCTATTAAATGTTGTGCTATCTCAGCACGATTTGATCAATTTACATATCCCGCGTCACCCAGCTCTTGCTGACGAATGTTTATACGACTTGACACGTGACCAATTTTGATCAATACGTCATATGACTTTTGCCGATCTTTCCCGCGCTATGTAAAGAGATTTCTTGCTGAAACAATCTTTATCGTAAGTATTACGTAAAATATTTCATTTGTAAGTTTCAAAGTATTACAGTGAGTAATATAACCTTTTTATTTCAGAGAAGAAGCGTAACGCATACAGTCGTTATTGTAAATATTGTACAAAATTTCTCAGAATAGGATTTACTACTTCCTACATGTATGTATTGTAATATGAAGATGTCTTCAGCTAAAGACGAAACGTTATTGTTGATAAAATTATATACCCATGGCCATATTAAAAGTTTTATGATGGGCGATTATATTTGTACTAAGAATTCGCTTTCCGCCTTTCAAATCCATTTTCACAATATTTTATAACATCACAACAAGTTAAACCTGTTGAATACATGATTCTTTCTTTGAAGCTGTTGCAAAAAGTCGTTTCTAAACTCGAAAAAACGAAGATGGCCGTTGAAGAGTTACGTTTTTTTTTACCAAAATTTATATCAGTTTTACCTTAAAATATCAGCTGCTTCCTCCTCAGTCAAACTTTATACTTCATTCCTCATTCATTTTTCGAAGCTGTCGGGAAAAGTCTTTCAAGAAGTCAGAAAAGATGTTGACGGAGAAACATGGCATTGCCGAAGTTTTTGTTGTACATGGTGGTTTTTTTACCAGAGGTTTGACAATTGCTGGTTTATCAAAGATCTTTACGTTAAATACATGATTATTTTTTGCAAAGCTCTTTGAAAAAGTCGTTCAAGAAGTCAAAAAAGACGTTAACGAAATAAGGACCGTTACAGAATGGCATTGCGGAAATTTTCGTTGCACAAGGTCGGGTTTCTCTTGGCGAATTGTTGCCTCCAATATTAGCTGCTTTTATGTCCATCGTTTGTATCTTTACTGCTTACTGAAATAACTGCCGAAAGTTTATGTAAGAACATGTTACATGTTACATGTTACATGTTCGTTCGCTGAATCCGGGCTATCGGACTCATATAAATAGTCCCTAAGACTAAAGGTAAGTTTATGAAAGTATTGTAATAATATTTTTCTATCCTGTTCATTCCTTTGATGTGTGCAAAACTAATTGGTCAGCCTTCATTTACCATTGAAGACCTTTGTATAATTTCAATGTGTGTCACTACGCCAAGCCCACAGGTGCATGGAACATTGTTAGCTTCGTTGATGCAAGCACAAAAGATTTTCCTCCATTGAAAATGTAATGCACTAGTGAGGTTAGCACAGTGATTGGGTTTCGAAATTTTACAGTAGTTTAATTGCCAAACGTCGTTTTTATGTGGAATGCTAATTAAAAGAGATCAAATTTTAATGCTAATAAATACAATAAGAAAATGAGATGAAGATAACAATCTAGAGGGTTTATCAAATCATTTTTGACATCAGTCGACCTTTAGAATTTGCACGATTCAGCTGTAGTTGTTCCCCAAGGAGACTTAAATGTTTGGGATTTGCTATTTGCTGTAGCTGAAGTATACGTTTTTATTTATATTGTATTAAATTGCATTTACCGCTCTATGGGGATTAATTCTAAGTGATGAATCATGCAAATTCTAAATTTCACAATGTACAATTGACGACGCACCTGGTAAATGACCAATCAGAACACAAAAGTTTACAACACGCCTAGTCACTGACCAATCAGAATACAACACGTTCGTGAAACTTGGGCCATAGTCTAAGACTAAGAACGTGCCATTTGAACGTGAAAGTCTGTAGTTGCACGAAGAATAGTTAGCCGAAGTCGAAATTATTCCACGGTGAAATATCTCTTGGAGTGCTTTGAAAAAATGTTCAGGTAAATGTGTTGTTTCAAGTTCTTTTGCATTGAGTAAACATTGAATTGGGACACTGCATGTGATGTTCATTAATGCAAAGTGCAGTGTGGCCTTTCCATAAAGTTTCCGTCTTAGTAACTTTTGTTTCCTCTATGCTTGATTTTAGACATGGACATTCTTCTCTTAAACGACAATTAGTCATCAAATGAGATTGAGAAACAACGAACAAATGTTGGTGTATTTACCATGATCGTAGACTCTACAATTAAAGAAAGTGGTTATTGTTCACAGCGGTTGAAGAGAATTGTGGCTGTTGTCGACCAGTTCCACGACGCTCATCTAAACATAAGAACAAAATACAATTCTGTAATTTGGTTGAAATTCTTCTTCCCTTGAACTACATTACTAGTGAATAAAATGTTCAATGTAAGTATGTTATCAATGTTTTTCATTTATGGAAGTATAGTAGTGTGAACTGACATTGGTTTCAATTGTCCTATGTAGAAACCTGATCAAGAATGGACAATAGACGTACTTTAATGAAGACCTCTGAACAATGATCAAGAATGAACAGCATACTTTAATGAAGTCCTCTGAAGAATGCTCAAGAATGAACAATATAATATACTTTAATGAAGATCTCTGAACGATGATCAAGAATGGGCTGTGTACTTTAATGAAGTCCTATAAAGAATACTCAAGAATGAACAATTTACTTTAACGAAGACCTCTGAACAATGATCAACAATGGACAATATACTTTAATGAACTCTTCTGAACAATGATCAAGAATGAACGATATACTTTGATGAAATTGAAAAATACGTGACTTCTAATGCCCTAAAGACCATCTTTACAAAAAATGCAAACGCTAAACACTCTTCTGGAGAAATGCATCCATCAGCCTAACGCCTGTTTTCATGGAAATGTCAATATTATGGCCTTTTCTAAAACATTTTCCTGGGAGTTTTCCTGCTGAGATCAAGACTGGTCAATCAATCGCAATGATGGAGAAAACCACGCCGCTATCAAATCTCCTTGCTCAACATCCGATCGTTTCATCTTCACAATTGGCATGAGATTTGTCATTCATCGTAGTCTGTCGTCGAACTGCCAAGGATTTGTCGAAAACCGTAAGTGTAATAATAATAAACCTTTTATTTAGTTAGGCCTGTTAACAGGTCAAATCTCTAATATAATTTGGGCAATAGCCACAACAAATCCTGGTGTTCAGTATATTCCACTGTAAGGCTATTTTTTATTGAAATGCAAATAAATATATTTAAAGAAATTTACATCTGCATTTTCTAAAATAGTCTTGATTACGAGGTGATAAAAGTGTCCATGAATGGATATGGTTCCACTTTACAATTATTGTTATTCAATATCGGAATTATGAAAATTCCTTGAAAAACAACATTGTTGGATTTTTTAAAAATATTGTTATGTATAGGTACATTTTGTAAAAAGTTTAAGCAAGTTCAAGTCCATCTGTATCATTTATTATCCACACGTAACCACATTTAGAACAATTCCTAAGTATTATTTTCAACAGGATCATTCTCTGATTCTTCAGATGCATTTGATTTCTGTAGTTCAAGAATCTTATTAAAAATTTTCTGTTCAGTTTCACCTTCCTGGCGTAAAAATCCAAAATATATAATGCAAAAAAGCATGCCAAATGTTATCACCAGTCCTGTAAAGGAGCTTCGTCGACAACTATCATAGTATAAAGTGTCATTTACTGTATGATTTGTCGCAGCAGACTTTGAAAATGCTATTGGTTCATCTTTTGAAATTTCTTCACTTGATGATGAAGAGTAATGCTTTTTAGGATAAATGTGTAGATGCAGGAGTGGAGAAACAGTTCTGAAAAAGAAAAATTAGTTGAATATTGAGTCTGGTAATCTAGCGAGTCCAAAAGATCCACAAGAATTCAAAAAATTGGCATAAGCAGTACAACAATTGCACAATTGCAACTTGTCGACATCTTGCCTACACAAATAAAATCTGCATTTAAGGACATATAGCACCCCAATAATTTACCTTTTACAATTACAAATCGATATGTGCTTAGTTGCTCTGAAAAATGACGTTGTTAGCAAATATCTCGATGGTAATTTCAAATGCACTTTCATCGCTCCAACGAAAGTCGCCATTTTGTTAACTCATTTTAGAGCGCTTTCGTTTTCTTATTTTACATTTCTTCAGTAAAATTTCCCAATAATCAATCGCGTGCCCGCGGTGCACGCTGGTATTAGCACGTCTCTTTTTCTTCCTTCTTTCTTTTTTCGACGCCATCTTGAAGTGGTCAAGATGCCTAAACCAGTTTGTTCGAAGACTTTCACGACTCCTCGTCATCCTTTTGAGAAAGAACGCTTGGATCAAGAATTGAAGATAACGGGGTAGTCTGAGTTAAGAAATAAGCGCGAAGTATGGCGTGTTAAATACACTTTGGCTAAGATTCGCAAAGCTGCTCGAGAGTTGCTGACTCTAGACGAAAAAGACCCGCGTCGTTTGTTCGAAGGCAACGCATTGCTACGTCGTCTTGTACGTATCGGGGTTTTGGATGAAAGCCGCATGAAGCTCGATTATGTTTTAGGCCTTCGTATTGAAGACTTCTTGGAGCGACGTCTTCAAACTCAAGTTTTCAAATTGGGTCTGGCAAAATCTATCCATCATGCTAGAGTTCTTATTTTCCAGCGTCATATAAGGTTGAATTGAAGTTTTGATGAGTTAAAAAGCATTTTAATTGCTGGAACTCTTTTGATCATGTTGGCGAAAGGCTAGTCCCATTTCAATTGTCAATTCTTTGATTTCAGGGTTCGTAAACAGTTAGTAAACGTGCTTTCCTATATAGTACGTTTGGATTCGCAGAAACACATTGATTTTAGTTCTAAATCACCATATGGTGGAGGTCAAACTGGTCGTGTAAAACGTAAGAACATGAAAAAAAGGAGGTCAAGGTGGATCTGGTGGTGAAGATGAAGATGAGGATTAGGACTGGGGTGAGAAACTTCTGTCAATCACAGCGTGAATATTGAGCCGTCCACATTCTCATATCTATTGGTACATTAAACAATCCTGTGTCTTCATTTTCTTAGGTTAATATGTGTAACTCCTCCAACCCCACCCCCCCTTGCATGCCCAAATTAGGCCATATTTTGTCAGATTCTTTCTCTCTTCATTATCACTCATACAGAGAGGGTAACCCTCTGTCCAGTTATTTATGATTTTAAGTTTAATTTTTATGTTCATTTAGGTCTCTCTTCATGTGAAAGCTGTCATGTGGAATATATAATTCTTACGAGACATTGTAAATCAATCAATAAATTTTGATGCACAATTCAATGTTCTGTTGTGATTTTGTTGTGTATATTATAGGTGAAGGGAGAAATAATCTTAATGCAGTAACAAAATTAAATTTTAGTGACATATTTATAACAATGGGATGTGCCATAAAATTATAAAACCTGAGGATTTGCCAAGAGCTGAAATTTTGTCAAGTTTGTACAAATTGTTGTATGTGCAAAAAAATTGTCAAGTTGGGATTAAATCCGTGTCGGATAATCCATGATACAAGGAAGGAACTTTTAAATTTTAAAGAATCTTTGCAAGAAGCAACATGTTAATCAGATTGAAGATCATGGAATGGGGTAAAGATTAAGGATTACAAAATAACAGTCCCAGTCTCCCAACGCTCTCGTCTAAATCTAAACAGTATGAAACAATATTGAAACAAAGCAAAGAAAAGATTTTATGTTTTAGTTGACTAAGTTGAGGGAAGCTTAGTACTTTCCCCGTGTTTCAAAAAATTCATTAAACTACGGTGAAGTATACATATTAAAAATGGCTCTTGAAAATACGGTCCAATTATCCGAGAAATAAGAAGCAGTTATGGTCCTCAGTGGAGTGGGAGATGCTCTAGGTTATAAGAATGGTTTGTGGGAATTCTGTTACAGTGGTACTCAAATTCATGAAGAACTAGAAAAACTCGGAGGACTTAATAAAATTGACACTAAAGGATGGAGGGTTAGTGACGACACTGTACTACACATTGCCACAGCAGAAGCGTTGGTTTCTAAATGGACAACAACGGAAGAGTTATTGAGCATTATGGCTACAAAGTACAAGAAGACATGTGCTGAGGATATGTGGGAAAGAGCTCCTGGGCAGACCACAACAAAGTCATGTTTCATGTTACAACCTCTTGAGGAAAAAGGTTACATTATACCATTTAATGAACGAGGTGGCGGATGTGGTGCAGCTATGAGATCCATGTGTATAGGTTTGATGTTTCCTTGTGAAGATCAAATTGAAATGTTAATTGAAATTGCTGTTGAAAGTGGAAGGATGACTCATAATCACCCCACAGGTATTCACCTTTCATAATAAAGCAACAATTTCAGATCATGTATCAATTATCAAGTCACTAATGTCTAGTGTTTTGTCTATCAACAAGTGTTGTTTGTCTAAAGTTTGCTAGGTTTTCCTGTTATCTGCACTGCTTTTCATTTTAACAAACCTTTATAGTAATTTAGCTTTTCAATCCTTTTGCTTTTCTTAGATGTTTTATCTTCAACTCTTCCTTCCATTACTTAAACAAGCCATTACCATGAATGTTTCATATCCTTTTATCTAATATCAATTTATAAATGAAATAAAAGAAGGTTGACCTTAGGTTTGCATAAGTCTATGCAATCCATCATTTTCTAGAACCACATCTCAAATGCCTCCATCCTTCTAACATTGCTCACTTTAAATGACCATATCTTTGATCCATCCCTTTTATCGCTTTTCCACATTTCCAAATTTCTGTCTTTCAAAAGCTGTATGAATTGCCATTGCTGTTTTGCTTTAATATCTTCACTACTACAACCATTCAATCCATGATCCATATCAAAATGCTGTTATTATGTTAATATGGTCATCATAATGTAAGTGACCAGAAATTAGCAATGTTTAAAGATAATGATTTTAATTATAGGTTATCTTGGCGCTGTTACTGCAGCTTTATTTACGGCCTATGCTATACAGAGATGGCTCCAAAAAAATGGGGAGCAGGACTTTTAAGTGTTTTACCCAAAGTTTGGGAATACATTGAGAAGGTTGGTCGTGATGTAGAAGAAAACAAGAAATCTTGGGGCTACCTTAAAAATAGTTGGGAGTCATAACTTGAACTAAGAGAATTAATGAATGGAACCAGCGAACCAAAGTTTCCAGTGACATATAACATACCTGAACGTGATGCTTTTTATAAATCTGTCAGTTATGCAGGTTGGGGTGGATCCAGTGGTCATGATGCACCAATGATTGCTTACGATGCTTTGATGATGGCAAAAGATTCCTGGTTTCAATTGTGTTCTTGTTCTATGTTTCATGGTGGAGATGGTGACAGTACAGGAATATTGGCTGCAGCATGGTGGGGTGGTATGTATGGTATGAAAGGTGTACCCCTTGGAAATTATAGGAACCTGGAATATGGTCATAGGCTTATGGAACTGGGTAAAAAATTACTGAATGTATCAAAGAATATGAACAACTAACAGGATAGTATTTATTTAACAAAATCTGTCATCCCAATATACTTTAGTATGTTTGTAAATCATACAATAAAAATTACTACTTGGTTATGACATAAAAGCAAATTACTTTAGAAATAAAGTCTAAAGAATGTCAGATTCAGGGCATGGGCAGGTCTAAGTTTTACTTAGGATGATTCCTGGCTGTAGAGTAAGTTTATTGACTAGATATCAGTGAAACTATACATAGACAAGGACCATTACATCTTTAGGTTCATTTTACCTCACAAAATGCAAACTGAAACGTTTTTTCAGTACCAAAAATACCTTCTGAGGGGAGGAGTTGACTTGGCAGGTGGAAGCCTTGCTCCTACGGTCTATGTGTTAAAAATAGGCTTAACATAATTTAGAAGGCACAATTTCTTTGAAACACGTAGCTACCAAAGTGTAACTGTAAAGCTTTGTCATATTCTCGAGTTTCATAATACAACACACCTAGATTTTTTAAAAGACTTAACGACATTAATCTGACTAGTCCCTAACGATTGTTTTCGAATTTCCAGAGCTTTTTTATGAAACTCTATCGCTTTGTCGTAGTTTCCAGTATCACTATACACATTACCAAGATTGTATAAAGACGAAGCGACATCAACATGATTTGGACCTAACGATTGTTTTCGAATTTCCAGAGCTTTTTCATAATACTCTATAGCTTTGTCGTAGTTTTCAGTTTTTATAACAATAAACCAAGATTGTTTAAAGACCTAGCGACATCAACATGATTTGGACCTAACGATTGTTTTCGAATTTCCAGAGCTTTTTCATAAAGCTCTATAGCTTTATCGTAGTTTCCAGTTTTTAAACACACTACCAAGATTGTTTAAAGACGTAGCGACATCAACATGATTTGTACCTAACGATTGTTTTCGAATTTCCAGAGCTTTTTCATGAAACTCTATAGCTTTGTCGTGGTTTCCAGTATCAATAAACACATTACCAAGATTGTTTAAAGACGTAGCGACATCAACATGATTTGGACCTAACGATTGTTTTTGAATTTCCAGAGCTTTTTCATGAAACTCTATAGCTTTGTCGTAGTTTCCAGTTTTATTAAACACATTACCAAGATTGTTTAAAGAATTAGCGACATCAACATGATTTGGACCTAACGATTGTTTTTGAATTTCCAGAGCTTTTTCATGAAACTCTATAGCTTTGTCGTAGTTTCCAGTATCATTATACACATTACCAAGATTGTTTAAAGACGCAGCAACATCAACATGATTTGGACCTAACGATTGTTTTCGAATTTCCAGAGCTTTTTCATGAAACTCTATAGCTTTGTCGTAGTTTCCAGTATCATTATACACATTACCAAGATTGTTTAAAGACGCAGCAACATCAACATGATTTGGACCTAACGATTGTTTTCGAATTTCCAGAGCTTTTTCGTAAAACTCTATAGCTTTGTCGTAGTTTCCAGTTTTGTAATACACATTACCAAGATTGTTCAAAGATTGAGCAACATCAACATGATTTGGACCTAACGATTGTTTTCGAATTTCCAGAGCTTTTTCGTGAAGCTCTATAGCTTTGTTGTAGTTTCCAGTTTTTTGAAACACAATACCAAGATTGTTTAAAGACGTAGCGACATCAACATGATTTGGACCTAACGATTGTTTTGAATTTCCAGAGCTTTTCGTAAACTCTATAGCTTTGTCGTAGTTTCCAGTTTTATAAAACACATTACCAAGATTGTTTAAAGACGTAGCGACATCAACATGATTTGGACCTAACGATTGTTTTCGAATTTCCAGAGCTTTTCATGAAACTCTATAGCTTTGTCGTAGTTTCCAGTTTCATGTAACACATACCAAGATTGTTTAAAGACGTAGCGACATCAACATGATTTGGACCTAACGATTGTTTTGAATTTCCAGAGCTTTTTCATTAAACTCTATAGCTTTGTCGTAGTTTCCAGTATCACTATACACAGTACCAAGATTGTTTAAAGACGTAGCGACATCAACATGATTTGGACCTAACGATTGTTTTTCAATTTCCAGAGCTTTTTCATAAAGCTCTATAGCTTTGTCGTAGTTTTCAGTTTTTTTAAACAATAAACCAAGATTGTTTAAAGACCTAGCGACATAAACATGATTTGTACCTAACGATTGTTTTCTAATTTCCAGAGCTTTTTCATGAAACTCTATAGCTTTGTCGTAGTTTCCAGTTTTATAATACACACTACCAAGATTGTTTAACGACGCAGCGACATCAACATGATTTGGACCTAACGATTGTTTTTGAATTTCCACAGCTTTTTCGTAAAATTCTATAGCTTTGTCGTAGTTTCCAGTTTTATAATACACACTACCAAGATTGTTTAAAGACTTAGCGACATCAACATGATTTGGATCTAACGATTGTTTTTTAATTTCCAGAGCTTTTTCATAAAGCTCTATTGCTTTGTTGTTGTTTCCAGTATTATTATACACATTACCAAGATTGTTTAAAGACGTAGCGACATCAACATGATTTGGACCTAACGATTGTTTTAGAATTTCCAGAGCTTTTTCGTGATAATCTATAGCTTTGTCGTAGTTTCCAGTATCATTATACACATTACCAAGATTGTTTAAAGAACTAGCGACATCAACATGATTTGGACCTAACGATTGTTTTCGAATTTCCAGAGCTTTTTCGTAAAGCTCTATCGCTTTGTCGTAGTTTCCAGTATCATAATACACATTACCAAGATTGTTTAAAGAGGCAGCAACATCAACATGATTTGGACCTAACGATTGTTTTCGAATTTCCAGAGCTTTTTCGTGAAGCTCTATAGCTATGTCGTAGTTTCCAGTATCATAATACACAGTACCAAGATTGTTTAAAGACGTAGCGACATCAACATGATTTGGACCTAACGATTGTTTTTGAATTTCCAGAGCTTTTTCATAAAGCTCTATAGCTTTGTCGTAGTTTCCAGTATCATTATACACACTACCAAGATTGTTTGAATACCTAGCGACATCAACATGATTTGGACCTAATGATTGTTTTTGAATTTCCAGAGCTTTTTCATAATACTCTATAGCTTTGTTGTTGTTTCCAGTTCTATTAAACACATTACCAAGATTGTTTAAAGACGTAGCAACATCAACTTGATTTGGATCTAACGATTGTTTTTTAATTTCCAGAGCTTTTTCGTGATGATTTTTAGCTTTGCTATACTTCCCAGTGTCATGGTATAAAAGACCAAGGATATTAAAATACCAAGCTTTGTCATAACTAGATTCTTCTGATTTAAATTTATCCAATAGTTCAAGAGCAAGATCGTATTTTCCAAAATGTCTTAATTTGTGAACAAAATATTGGAAAACTTGTAAAGTGTTCATGTTGATTTTTGTCTTGTTGGTCTTTAATAATTGAACAATTTTTTCAAGATGTGGCATTAATTTGATTTCGTCGTCTCTCTCTGTAAACATGTAAAGTGCTTTAGATATTTGATCAACGTTAGTTTCAAATTCATGTTTTTCATTTGAATGTTCAGATTGATAAACAATAATTGCTTTGTGAACAATGCGATGTAGACTAATGTCATTATTTTCTGATTGCAAGAACAATGAGCAATCCTTTAAACAAAGGCATATATCTTCCTTTGAGTGTTTGGGATCAATTTCTTGAACATAAAAAACAATAATGTCTCGTGGTATAGGATCAAACGATATCACGGATAAAAAGTTAATAACATTTGCCAATATTGAGGATTCTTCAGCATTTTGTCTGACAGCTAAAAGTGAAGCTTGTAACATACTTCTAGGATATATCGAGTTAAATTTAACAAAAGTGTCGTCCATGTTTTCTTGTTCTTCTGAAGATATTTTCTTTAAATATTCTTTCCAAGTAAATGAGCAGTTTGTTTTGTTTACACGACTGACATAATAACCAGCAGCAGCCAAAGCCAGCGGTTGACGATCTAATGCGTGCGATACTTCATTCAACAATTGATCATCATCATTTTCAATAGTGTAATGCTTCAACAGTTGAAAACATTCTTTATCATTCATTCCACTTCTGATAGAAATATGTTTGTTAAACTCATCGTCTTGAGGTACGGCATCTGTGTTCTGGATAGTTACTAAGATTTGTCCATTTATCCACATGGGATCACCAACTTGGGGGAGTAATGAAGAAATTTTGCTAAGCTGTGCCACGTTGTCTACAATGATCAACCAATTTTGCCAGAATTTTAATCGTATGGATACTAACGATCTCAAATTCTTCACTTTGTCTGCGATGGAACAATTTTCATCTTCAAATTTTTTAATCATATTCTTGTCACAGTTTAAACGGTATCCAAGTTCACAGTAAGTCTTTAAAAGAGATTCCTCATTTTTTCCATCGAGAGTCATTACAAACGAAGTTCTATTTTTCCAATCACACGATATTTTTCACAAACCTGTCTTGCAAGTTGTGATTTACCACTGCCAGGATTACCAGTGATGTAAAAATATGTCAGTTTATCATTGTTATCATTCCTTAATTTTTCAAGATCTTTTATAATTTTATCTCGTAATTCAGTGCGTTCAACAAAAAAATGATTAGATTTTGAAGGAAGAACTTGGAACGAATTAAAACAGTTTCGATGATTTTTATTTCATTGATTTCATCGAGAGAAAATTTCAAATCTTGAAATGATTTTTCAATGATGTTGACTATATCATCAAAATCATCATCTGAACACTCCCTTTCATACCAATGTGCGTACTTGTTTCTTTCACAACGAAGTGCATGAACAGCATCCTTTGTTTTTTTGTCAAGATGCTTTCCAATTGAATTTGAAAAAATTATTGCATCAAATAATATCGTACAGTCCCACTTACTGGTGTCTCCATCTTGATATTTTTGTCGAGTTTTTTGTCTAACTTTCTTCCTGATTCTAAAGTGTAAAATTTGTTACCACTGGTATGTGTATTATCCCATTCTCCATCAGTTGATTCGTAACGAGAGTTCCATTCTTTGATAAAGAACTGAGCAAGTTCCTTTTGCACCACGTTAATTATTTGCTGAATGTAAGACAGATTTCTTATTCCTGACGATTCCATCTGTACAAAAATTTGGTATATATCAACAAGATAAAAATCAAGCAAATAAAAATATTATACAACCCTTATTAGGTTCCATTGAAGTCGCATTTACATGATGACGAAATCAAACTTATTTTTAATTGATTTAACTTCACAAAAATCGTCTTAAAATTACAAAAGAACCTAAAAACTAATAATGACAGAGAGCATGTATGCTACAGCTTTTACCAACTGCAGTATCCTGTCAAACAACCTTTAGAAAAATTAAAAAAACATGATATTTTATATAAAGTTTACGTTACAAAACAGACATATGAATATATATTTCAATAATTTGCGTAGTCATTTGTGAATGATGTAACAATGTTCAATATCACATTGATGAGGAAATCAGAAAATTTCAGTTTTTTGATTATTTATTACGACGAAACTTTGCATAAATAAGCCTTTGCAGCAACAAAAGACATTTGCAAAGCTACAAAGATTATCTAAATGCTGCATTTAAAATCTGGAACTATAAGATTTAAAAAGAAATCTTTGATAGGTACCTAACTTTAAGGTTTTAGCAACAAAGATATTCCTTCTCTCAGTGGTCTATTGTTTTTTTCTACCACTAGGAGGTGTGATTACAATCTCAAGTTAACCTCAACTTTGAACTCAGTATTTTACTTCACAGTAACTTAGTAGAAACTTCTTTGCAACTTCCTAATGACAAACACTGACTCCAGCATTTAGCATATATCGAATTTCATGATCCCTTCGCCTTTTTTATTCTGATATATCTGTAGACGGTGTCTTGTTCGTCACTCTTAACAATTCAACTTCTTTATTTTCATGTATACGTTGCGTTGGTTTTAAAAATTGCTTCATGTTTGTGTTGACTTTTGTTGCAATATGTAAACATGACGAATTATTTCAGTGTTGCAGGACCGTCGACATTTCTGCACATGCACATTTTTTTGAAAATTAACGCTTAAGTATTGTCGTTTACTAGAAATGTTGTTTTTATTACGATTATTTCTGAACAGTTTTTTTTTAAATTCATGAATTTTATAAACAAAACTCATATTTCATTCCGGGAACATTTTTTTTTGGTCAACCCATGTAGATGTGTCGTATCACTATGTGTGACAACACCTCAAAAATAACATCATTTCTTTCAAGTGTTGCCAAACAGAAGACATGTTTGGTGATTTAATTACCAAAAGACTCTCAAAAGTTTAATATCAAAACTTTACAAAGCTATTGGGAGTAGTTGAAGTCAAAGAACAATGATAAGTTTTAATTTTGTGTCATGAAGATTTGTTAGTTTTGTTAATATGACTATTAAGTGAGAGTGTTAAAAGGAATTAATAAGTTGTAATAGTCATATCTTAGGACACGTGACACGAATGACGTCACATATGCATGCTTCCTTTTACACACATGTGCTCATAGGTTTGATTGCCTAGCTGTACTTATAAGGTTATCAAGTTGATAGGAAATCAGAGATCTTCAGTATTGTATTATTTAATGCGATGAATTTGCATGTATCACCTTAGCGTCAACAGCTCGACGAAAGATAATTGCAACGTTACAAAACGACTAAATGTTTAAAAAAATCCGACTAAATATTTAAAAGATCAATGATGGCATGCATGAGTCCATTTGCAATTTCAAACTTAGTTTTCCTCCTGATTCATAAATGTCACTTCATACTATCACAAGTATAATGAAATAACACATATTTTATAAATATACCGTCCGGACCCAAAGATGAATATAATTGCATGCTAGCAAGCAATTTGAATTCCTTGGCAAACAAACACATAACGATAAACAGGCCTTCCTTTCGATCGCAGTAATTATTTTTCGTAAGTAAATTGTTTGTATTTGCAACTTCGTTTGATTGGTACACAATTACAGGATTACGAATTGCTACGGGTATCTATGGTGTATATTTCATAGTACTAAGGTGGGACTAATATTTAGTAAAAATGTATTAATTAAATATGAGAAACATTTTGTATTTAAGGTCACATTTATACATCGTAAACACACATGATAATTCTTTATCTTTTGTCTTACAAACCTTTTGCTGGTCGACGGTTGGAGCTTTGAACATTCAATCTTTCAGATAATTTCAACGTTCTGAAGTGTTAAGCGTCAAATGTCTGCGTCGCTTGAGTGGATACGGGGCAAATAATTTGGGCCTTTATTGTTATGTAAAACAAAGACACAGAATTCTTTGTTTGCAATAGACGTCACCTCCCGTATTTCCACTGTCATTACGTATTCATATTTCCAGCTGAAGGGCAGGTAAATAGATTATATCATAAGCGTGATTGCCCTTCATGTGTTCTTTATTCAAATATGCCGGATTGCTGTTCAGTTTTTACTTGCTCTAATCGAGCTAATCGAGAAAAGGATAAAGGCTATTATAGGATACCGAAAGGAATTCTCCATAAAGGGGAAACATTAAAAAAACTAACAAAAAGACGTCGTGAAAAGTGGCTCAGAAACCTTTCATTGTCCTCGAAAGGTATCGAAAGCCCCCATGCTCGCGTAAATGGTGAACATTTTGTTAAAGGTGCGTAGACGAACTTTGTGATTCAATATTAAAAGCAATTGCGAAAGAGTTTGAACTGAAGCGCCTTGCAAAATGTCTATAGACTCTATGAATATAATTGTTTACATTCATAATTTTTTTGTTTCCAAGGTCGTCCAAGCAATGTCTACGACGAACACGACGTTGATTGGGCTCCTACACTTAAATTGGGTCACCAGAAATTAAAACCTATTCGTGAAAGTGCCATTAAAAGAAACGATCGGAACAAAAAGCGATACCTTAAACGACGCCATTCCGAAGCAGCCGTTGCCCTCCTTGATTTACAAAAGCTGGCTCGACTGGAGTCTAACGTCCATCAAGAACATGAACACCCAGGAGAAAATAACTTATATTTACAACAAAGTAAAAGTATATTTATATTTGCTTTTCGAAAAACTTTGTAATCATAGTTTTGCTTCAATAGAGTCAAATATCAACCATGCTGAATGCCAGACTGAAAGACAGGTTCAATATGTAGAGTGCCAAACAGACCTAACAGTCAACTATTTAAAGTCAATGGAAGAAGACATAAAGAGATGCAACGAGGAAATATGCACACTTAAAGAGAAAGCCCTTGAAGCACTAATCAGTAGAAGAAGCTTTGAAAAGGATAATGACAAGACCAAGTTTTACACTGGGCTGCCAAACTTCCTGGTACTATAACAAGTTTTCAATCTTTGTGAACCCTTTATAACACATACGACAAGATCTTCTTCGGGAAAGTTTGAGCAAATACTTTTGGTTCTGATGAGATTGAAATTAAATCTTCTACTACAGGATTTAGCTTACAGGTTTGGAGTATCATGCTCCACAGCATCAAGAATTTTTCACAAAATTGTTACCATCATGCATCAAAGACTCCAGTTTCTTGTGGAGTGGCCAAGCAGAGAAACATTGTGGGCAACTATGCCTATGGATTTTAGAAAGTCCTTTGGATGCAAAGTTGCTGTTGTACTAGACTGCTTTGAAGTTTTCATTGAGCGACCATCAAATTTATTAGCTCGTTCCCAAACATGGTCTAATTATAAACATCATAATACTGTAAAATTTTTGATCGGAATTGCTACACAAGGAGTTGTGACCTTCATCTCAAGTGCTTGGGGAGGAAGAGTGAGTGACAAACAATTAACTGAAGCTATTTTGGACAATTTATTACCTGGAGATGTTGTTCTTGCTGATAGAGGTTTTAACATTGAGGAGAGTGTTGGGCTTTATTGTGCTTCATTGAAAACACCAGCATTTACAAAAGGGAAAACACAGTTATCACCATATGAAGTGGAAGAGACCTGAAAAATTGCAAATATAAGAATACATGTTGAAAGGGTGATAGGACTGGTTCGTAGAAAGTACCAAGTTCTTCAAAGTGGTGCTCTTCTGATAGAGTACATGTACAAAAAACCTGGCAAAGTACAATCAGTAATTGATAAGATAGCAGTCATATGTTGTGCTTTAACTAATTTATCTCAATCTGTAGTCCCTGTGGAGTAAAACAATAGTCCCTAAAATTGAAAACTTTGAGAGCAACATGGAAGAAACATCTCCATCTATTTTATTAATAAACATCTTCATCTGTTTAACTAAAACTTTTGATATATTTATTGCTACTTGATGGCTAGAGCAATGTTTGTTATAAATATAATGCCATCTTTAAGTTTAGATATATCATATGAAATTGGAAGGGTGGGAAGTGAGTAGAGGCTTTGAAAAATGCTGCCCGAGGACTTCGGGTAGTATGCAATTCCTAAAAATTACTTACTCTCGCAAAAACAAGACAATTGCTGTTGTCCATTACACGTCTTGATTTTACTTCATGGACCCAACCACAAACAAAAAAGTTGTAAGCTTCAAGACTTTTATATTCTTTCATTTGTTTCTTCGTATAAAATGAAGCTTGAACGACCAAATAATTTGAAATGTCAGGAAACTGCAAGTTAGGGAAATTGTTATGATCGGTTAAAAAGTCACTCTTTTTTAGAGAATATGGATCCAGTCCATCACATAAAAGCTTCTCTTGGTATCTTGACTTTGCCTTTAGTTGAAGAGATAAAAGTACTCGGATACTAAATTTTTCGTTGTTGCTGTTGACTTAGTTATAGTAGCATTGGCCGCCATCTTAGTTGTTTAGCCCTTCACTTGAAATCCGTAAACACATTTTGAAGCAATTTAGTATCCGAGTACTTTTTATCTCTTCAACCAAAGGCAAAGTCAAGATACCAAGAGAAGCCTTCCTTATGTGATGGACTGGATCCGTATTCTCTAAAAAACAGTGACTTTTTAACCGATTACGTTGTCTATTCTGTGACGACAGTATCACTGTTCAAGATACATTGAAATTTGATGAAAAATAGGACAACTTCTTACAAAGTTTCATTTTATCGTTAGAAATTACAATATTTAAGCAGCTTTGAGGCAATCGTTTGCTTTCTCAGTAAAACAATGCCGAAAATGATTTCCGACAACTTGGTATTAATTGTCATCGGGTCGTCGGTATGGTCGTCGGTAACAAACAATGATGACGTTTCTACCTTTGACTGATGGAAACATGCAAACTAGTCAATATTCAACATGGCGTTTGAACGAATTAATTTTATTCCTCGTGTCATTGAAGATAACCCAAACGGCTGGGTTCCTACCTCTGTTTCAGATGCATTTAAAGGAATACCTTATCATCCATTCTCTAAAGGAGATAAACTTGGAAAGGTAAAATATTTTATGTTTCATAAGAAATTCCTTGCTATCAATGTCTACCACTCTGACCTTCAGTTGTTCTTATATTTTTGTGTCACGTGGTGAAATTTATAATCATATTTTACTAGCTATTATTGTAAAACATTGTTATGTAGTCATCATTAAAAACCACTCTACACTTTTAAGAGAATAAAATATTATTTCTTGTATTGACTGTATAAATATAGGTCTTATAACATACATTTTCATTTTATGTAGGTTTCTGATTGGTCAAGTACAGCCTATCAAGATGGTTGATACCAAAGTTTGTATTCTGTCTAGACTTCACTATTTTCATGCAGTTTAATCATATTGTTTTACTTCTATAGATAAATACTTAAATCAATTTGGTGGTGGTAATCAATATGCATATTATCACGAAGAAGATGAATCAACTTTCCATCTTGTTGACACAAGTCGATCACAAAAGCCTGTTTACATGCGCAATAGGAACAAATTCAATCAGGTACAATAGAAACTTTTCTATACTTTTAAGTCTCAAAATAAAATCACTTCTTTATCATATTTGTAAATTTCTTCATCTAAATTACTCCTTTTCATATGAACAACAATAACATAAAATTTTTTATTTTTTAGAGGAATAATCGACGTGATAAAGAGCATCAAATGCAATGTCAGCAAGCTGGGATGCAGAATTTGCTGAAGATTTGTGACAACAGACTCCATTGTAAATTACAAAAACAATTTGCCAACAGAAACAACTGGCAAGAATGAAGAAATCAGGTTTTAAATAAACTTAGTTGAGGGAGGGGAGGGAGGGTAAGTTTTAAGGTGCAACCTCAGTGAAGAAAGTGAACAAAAGAATTGTGATAGTGTGTTACATGTATGTAAACTTTGAACTCCAAAGGATACATTATAAATTTATAGTAATTATGCGACTTGCATAAGATATTTTTGTACACAAACGGATGTACCTCAACCATGAACACCTCAGAGGATACATAATAAATATATAGTAACAAGACTGGTACACTTATGGATATACTGTAATTTTATATCTATATATTTAACTTATATGTAGACTCCTCAGAATAAATATATAGTAACATGACTGGTACACTTATGGATATACTGTAATTTTATATCTATATATTTAACTTATATGTAGACTCCTCAGAGGATACATAATAAATATATAGTAACATGACAGGTACACTTATGGATATACTGTAATTTTATATCTATATATTTAACTTATATGTAGACTCCTCAGAGGATACATAATAAATATATAGTAACATGACAGGTACACTTATGGATATACTGTAATTTTATATCTATATATTTAACTTATATGTAGACTCCTCAGGATACAATAAATATATAGTAACATGACTGGTACACTAATGGATATATTGTAATTTTATATCTATATATTTAACTTATATGTAGACTCCTCAGAGGATACATAATAAATATATAAACATGACAGGTACACTTATGGATATACTGTAATTTTATATCTATATATTTAACTTATATGTAGACTCCTCAGAGGATACGTGCATCTGTGATGGTTCGGAAGAGTGGAAGGTTATTGAAGAAATGGATTTTCCAAGATTATCAAAATTGAGTCTACCAAATGTTCTTGATCCAGATGATTTGTATGTTGTATCAGAATTCACTGTTGTATAAAACCTTCTTTGAATTTGCTAAACAAATGAAAGCAATTTTAACATCTATTCTGAATAGATACTAATGAATATCTTGTTTTTATGTGTTTATGATGATCTCTCCATTTCTGTGCTTTGTTAAATAGGGTAAAATGTGGTGAACTGGAATATTATGACAAGGCTTATGATCGTGTCAACATTAAGAATGAAGTCCCACTTGCCTTGCAAAACAGGATTTTCCATAAAGTCACAATGACTGATGATCCTGTTATCAGAAATGTAAGAAAACTTTACTTGCTTTCATTGAATTAAATGACTTGTATAACCATCATAATGTTAACCACCAATGTTAACCACCAATGTTAACCACCAGTTATTAACCACCAGTTATTAACCACCTATCATGACCAGTTATTAACCACCTTACAGAATCTCTTGTCTTTGTGAGCAATGGAACATTGTTCTTCAATTTGGCATTAAATCCACAAAAAAGTAAATTCTTTAAGGTATCTTCATCATTCCTCTCTCAATTCAGTCAATTTAAAAGCCATTCTTAAATAATTTGTTTTCATCATTACTATGTTCATTAAAGGCAGGTGTTAATGAGATCTGAAGGTCAATCTGTGTTCTGGCTATTTATCAAGGAACATCTTAACTCTAGTGAAATAAAGACATATAATTCTTTACATAATGTAATGACAGATGTTGGTAGAGGTTGGTCAAGTTGTTGGTTTCTAAATGATTCCAGGAATGTTTGTGGGTAAAACCTTTTTGTATGCCATGAATTTGTTCTGACATTTTTCTTTCTATTTTTGATGTTTATTTGACAGCTCAAGCATGGCTTAGGTCTAGTTTAAACGAGCAATCACTGGAGAAATATCTTCATAGCTTCATTGGGCATAAACAATTGCTTTTGTAAGTTTGATTTAAGTAACATTTAAGAAAGAAAGATCAATCTTGGCTTGATAAGCTATATGATTATCATAACCAATGTATAATGCGATATAGTAATGCAATTTTCTTTTAACGGTAAGCTGTTGATGTCAGAATAATTATATGATGTGTAATTGTTTTAATTTCAGTCAGTATTATGAGCAAGATGCATTATTATTGGATGATGAACGATCTAGTATGTTACCAATGATGGCTGCTGGTAAGAATAAACTTGTTTATATTTCTATAATGGATTTTTTATCATTCCATGTTTCTTCTTTAAGGCTTAAGTTCAATTCTTTTTGCAATTGACATTGACAAAGCTGAGTTTAACTCTATTACTGTACAGGTATGCTGGAATGCTATTGATATTGTTTGAAAATGAATCTTTGCAAATAGAAATGGATAGTAAAAAAGTGGAAGCTATGAATGTACTTTTCTTTAACTACTTGAATTTAATTTAATTTTTAGATTCCGGGCAATATCAGCCAAGCAGTTTCTCGTCCAACATCAATATGGGCTGTACCATCACCAATGTATGCAACGTCAGGAGTTCTTGGTGAAGTTTGTTAAATACAATATTTTAAGAAAATAAAGATTTGATCGGAATTTCATTTTTCTCCCCTGATCAAAAATATCCCTTTTATCCCTAATTATCCCTACCACTCATCTCATATATCGCTAAACTTATCATTCCTTAACCACACATGTCATTTATTCCTTGTAATCCCCCAACCATGCGTTCTCCTTAACCTTTATTATCCCATAATTACATGTCTTCATTTATCCCTTAACTATACCTGTTGTTTATTCATCCCTTATCATCCCTTATCATCCCTTAACCGCGCGTCCTCATTTATTCTTTATCATACTTGAACAATGCGTAGTCATTAATTTTTAACTTTTATCTTTCTTTTGTGTTTCAGGAAAAGAAAAGAAAAAACGTAAAAAAAAGAAAGCAAACATTGCTCAAATTGAAAATGTTGAATTCAAAGAGACGGAAAAAGGAACTTCTACTGTCAGTTCTCATGATAGTTTTTCCACAACAACGACTGCTCACGATAGTGCCACGAGTTTCACCCGAGCGGCATACGATATATTACAACGTAATACTGATTCTCAGGTACATGCTCGTGGTAACCATGCTTTCACTAAAAGGCCTGACGATTTTCTTGAAATGCCAAAGAACTCTCAGTTGGCTTATTGTTCGAATTCTGAGAATTCAAGTCTTTCTTCCACAATGGCGAAAACCAACGTTGAGAACAAGGAGAATGAAACAGATGAACAAGTGGCTCGATTAACAAAGAAAAGCCAGGAAGTTCTGCATCTTAAAGACGAGTTTAAAACTGCGAATGATTTGAAAAAAAATCATTCTTTGACAACATCTTTGCAATCAGGGCATTACACTGACTCATCGCTCTTGTCGGAGGAAGAAGTGTGAGCCTCTTGTTGATATGAACAGCGGTGTATCTCTAATTCCCGTAGTTTGCCCCGATGACGATAAAGGAGTTAGGAGTCTAGCTATGTCAGATGAAAATGAGCGATTTACTGTTGCACCTGAGACGTCGCGACATTTAGTTCATTCAATAAATGATTCGCCCGTTTCAAGGTTAGAAGATACTTCATTATTTTATCGACAAGAATGTCTAACGAGTTCACCATTTTAACTGAGGTGGTAATTTATGTTGTTTTCAGTATTTACACTGATGAAGACGTCGAGAATGATGCAAGTTTAGCAATTGGAGCAACTGTTGCAGCGATATGTGCCACACGTGATGGTAGCATAGAAATTAATGATTACTCAGGATCGTCATTGGTCAGAACCATGGGTGATGGTTGTATGAATGTTAGTTAATTATGAAATGCTTTTATCTTTTTGGGGAGGGAGGGTAGAAAGCCATGTGTAAATATCTTTGTTATATTTAGTTCGTTATATTTGGTATGTTTTCGTTCTTTAGCCATCAGAGGAATATCCATCAGGCAAAGAAATGACTTCAGGTTTGTGTGTTTTTTCTATTCATGTATTTAAATGGTTTTTATTTCTTATATCTTTTGAAAAATGTTTTCGGAACGGAGAGGCACTTTTGCCTCAGGTTCTCAAACTATAAATGGGCTATTAGCAGGTAGAGTTAGTTTTAAATATAGAAATATTTAGTGCAATTGGATTTTACTATTTGTATCGTAGTTGCTTTGCTTGTTTGGAGACATCCGTCAAATTTCATCATGTGAACTGAATATTTGTATGTGTGAATAATTATAATTTCATGAATATCAATAAATACGTGGTTTTATTGTTGAAGAGGAATTAAAACAGGCGATTGTATCGATGATGTTAAGAAAAGATGAAGTTGAAGAACGTAACAGGTTGTATTATCGTCCTTCGTTTAATATTAACATTCCATTCGAATATACACTATTTTGCCCTGATTTTTCCTTCGATCATCTTTCCTGTAGATCGTTACAACAACATTTGGAAAAGAGATGATGAAGTCAGCTTCTCTTCGTCTTCAATTAGAAGATTTAAAAGAGATATGTCGTCGAAAAATGAAGAAAATTGCGTCGCTCTTAACGGCTTAAAAGGTTAGGACATTGAGAACTCTGCATTTCCGTTAATCAAAGATGTCTGTTGACCTGTTCGTTTTTGCTCTTTAGTGAAAATGATTTGCTCAAACACCAACTAAAGAAATACGTAGGTGCTGTTCAATCGTTGAAAAGAAATGACATTATGGAAGAAGGTTTACTAGAGGGATAGTTTATCTTTAAAATAGATGTAGAAGTCTAAGATATTCGATAATCTTTTGTGTAGTTCCAGAAAATGGAAGACTTTCTTCTATCATTCTTTCTTCGGAATCTGACGTCGACGAAGTGAGGTATTTACCGTAAATTTGTAGCAAAAGTGAAACAACGGCGTTGAATTTCGTTCCCTTTTCTTGTAGAAAGGAAGAAAACAAAGATTTTGAGCGGAAGTTGATCCAAGTAAGATTTCCATTAAACCATAAAACTTTTACAAAACGAAACATTTGCCTTAAAAGGTCTTCAGGTATCATGTGCTACATGAAGATGAGCCGAAATTTATCTGATAGAAAATGTTTTTATACGATGCACACTATGACTTTAAGAAATATCTAATACAAGAAGATATTTTAACTTATGAAAACTGAGGATAAATAACTGAAATGAAATCGTGATATATGTTTAAAAAAACTCGCCATTCTGACTGATTTCGCGTTTCTTGTTCATCTCTGGGGAATTTCATGGTGATGACGTCATGGCGTAAGTTGTGATGAAATGTTGTTTATCATGTTTAAAGGTCGCTGATATGCATGGCGAACTTATTGAACTCAATGAAAGACTACAAAAAATGTTGAATGCTCGTGAATGTCAGCTAAGAAAATTGAAAGAAGAGCTTGTCAATCTTAGAGGACCGGTATGTTCAGTAAAGACCCGTGTGTTCATTATAGTACAATAGATGTACAATATTGATCTGAATGTACAATATGAACTGTTTGGTATGAACATGAAGAGCAGTAAATATTCTTTTCATTTTCTAAATATTTCTACATAAAACTACGTATCTTCGTATGTTCTAGCTTCCTCAGGACAATAATCATGATGAATGTTTATATTTGACGGAGTTTGGTCCAAATTTCATGTCTGTCAATACTCGTCCTTTAATTAACATTTGGATTCCATCTGTTTTTGTACAAGGAAAGTCTCCAAACATTCACCATTCTTATCAGGTATAATTTTTCCATATATTTATCTCTAAAAACGTAAATAACTCTTCCGATGTGATGTTGATGGTTATCTGGACTAGGTTAGGGATAACTAGGGATAAATACATCACCCTTGAGAAAAGTGTTTGTGGTCATCGTATTTAAAAGATCATGTCGTAGTTTTAATTTTCTGCTCAAATATTTTACTTTTCATATGTATATGTTTAGTGGTGTTGAGAAAAAATCATAAAACTACCGATTCATCCTGACAAGCCTGTTTCGTGACTGCTCACTCTTCAGGGGATTTTCCTTTAATCACGAAACAGGCTTGTCGGGATGAAACTGTAGTTTTGTGATTTTTTCTCAACACCACTAAACATATTTACGCTCTGCTCTCGGGCATCGAGCACTGTTTTATACGGAGAGTCATCAAATATAAACTTCCTATATATATGTATATTATCTGCTGAGGGGTCCAGTTATTGTCGTCAATAAAGAATTTAACATTGTTTACTTTACAAGGTTTATATCCGTATCAAAGACGATGAATGGAATGTTTACAAAAGATACTCGGATTTTTATGCCCTACATAAGAAGGTTTTTAATAAACATCAGTATTTTAATTTTTAATCATATTGTTTTGCCGTAATGTACAATCCCTTCCTTTTCCTTTTATGCACAGACAAGCAAGCAGTTTAAACCTGTTGCACAATTCACGTTTCCCGCGAAGAAAATTATTGGAAATCGTGACGTCAATTTTGTGGAAACACGTCGAAAACAATTGGAAAATTACTTGAGAAAATTGATCAATTATAGTCTGGGTGCTGTTCCAGAGTTAGGTGAAAATCCTTGCAAGAGTTCTTTGTTCAAATACTTTCCATTTTTCATGTGAGTAAACACGTGATCTTTTCATGTGAGTAAACACGTGATCTTTTTCATGTGATTAAACACGTGATCTTTTTCATGTGAGTAAACACGTGATCTTTTTCATGTGAGTAAACACGTGATCTTTTTCATGTGAGTAAACACGTGATCTTGTATGAGTGTAATTTATTGTTCAATATACAGAATATTAAACGATTTTTCAGTGTTAATGTTTGTAAGGCAAGAATAGACAGAAAAAATTGAAAGTCAAAACAAGAACATAAAGCAATCAAGCGCATGCGCTGATTGGTCTATAGCTGTGTTTTCATTAGCTTGTGCAAACCGATCTGAGCTCAACAAATCAAATCAATCAAAGAGAATTCGCAAATCAATCATGAATACATTTTAGAGGAAAAATTAAAACGTTTGTTTTAAATTTGTCTGTTTCGCATTATTGATATTTTTAAAAGATATTTTCTGTTTGCACTGGCTTATGCAAACCTCGGAGACGTTTGTGAGAACTCTTGAGCATGTGCAACACTCTACCTTCGGTTTCGGGCTTGCACTGATCTGCTCTCGAGTTCTTCTAAAGGTCTCCTCGGTTTGCATAAGCCCGTGCAAACACAGTAAAAATCTTTTATTTCGTAATAATACAACACAAAGAACTCAAACTTTGGCTTGTTTTAGAAAGAAAATCAAAATGCTACTACCTATTATTTCATGAATAGTTTATCAATTTTTCTCTAAACTTTCAGCAAATATTTTACAGGCAAACTTCAACGGTATCATCTGTTTCAACGACGACAACGACAAAACAAACTGTTCCTTCTACACATAATGGTTAAAAGGTAAAACTTGTAGGATGTCTGTCGAAAAAAAACAGAGCATAGAAATTGTATAAGTTATATTGTATATATATAACATACGTATAGTTCAGTATATATAAATATAATATGTCTACAAAGTAGAAGAATTTCCTGATGCATCAACTTCAACGACTCTTTATTGTATGTGTTGTATACAGATATAATTTGTCAGTATTTGCTACTATATAATAGTACATCATACTGGGTTTTAACAAGTTAAAACATAATATTTAACATGAAATGAAAACAATCGTATATTAAATACATCACACGAAACCTACTATGCTATTAAATGTTGTGCTATCTCAGCACGATTTGATCAATTTACATATCCCGCGTCACCCAGCTCTTGCTGGCGAATGTTTATACGACTTGACACGTGACCAATTTTGATCAATACGTCATATGACTTTTTGCCGATCTTTCCCGCGCTATGTGTAAAGAGATTTCTTGCTGAAACAATCTTTATCGTAAGTATTACGTAAAATATTTCATTTGTAAGTTTCAAAGTATTACAGTGAGTAATATAACCTTTTTATTTCAGAGAAGAAGCGTAACGCATACAGTCGTTATTGTAAGTATTGTACAAAATTTCTAAGAATAGGATTTACTACTTCCTACATGTATGTATTGTAATATGAAGATGTCTTCAGCTAAAGACGAAACGTTATTGTTGATAAAATTATATACCCATGGCCATATTAAAAGTTTTATGATGGGCAATTATATTTATACTAAGAATTCGCTTTCCGCCTTGCAAATCCATTTTCACAATATTTTATAACATCACAACAAGTTAAACCTGTTGAATACATGATTCTTTCTTTGAAGCTGTTGCAAAAAGTCGTTTCCAAACTCGAAAAAACGAAAATGGCCGTTGAAGAGTTACGTTTTTTTTACAAAAATTTATATCAGTTTTACCCTAAAATATCAGCTGCTTCTTCCTCACTCAAACTTTATACTTCATTCCTCATTCATTTTTCGAAGCTGTCGGGAAAAGTCTTTCAAGAAGTCAGAAAAGATGTTGACGAAGAAACATGGCATTGCCGAAGTTTTTGTTGTACATGGTGGTTTTTTTACCGGAGGTTTAACAATTGCTGGTTTATCAAAGATCTTTACGTTAAATACATGATTACTTTTTGCTAAGCTCTTTGAAAAAGTCGTTCAAGAACTCAGAAAAGACGTTAACAAAATGACGACCGTTACAGAATGGCATTGCGGAAATTTTCGTTGCACAATGTCGGCTTTCTCTTGGCGAATTGTTGCCTCCAATATTAACTGCTTTTTTGTCCATCGTTTCTATCTTTACTGTTTACTGAAATAACTGCCAAAAGTTTTTGTAAGAACATGTTACATGTTACATGTTCGTTCAATGAATCCCGGTCTATCGGACTCATATAAATAGTCCCTAAAACTAAAGGTAAGTTTATGAAAGTAATCAACTGCATACATTGCCGTCGACTATAGTCTTTGCATTTTTACACACTTTCACACCAAAGAAAATAGTCTTTCATTTTACACACTTTCACATTGTCGCATGGAGATTGAAAATTCTTTAAAAGGGACAACATATAATGCCGGCTAATAGTTGAACAATAAAATAAAAAAAATACGTTGTAATAATAATTTTCTATCCGGTTCACTCTTTTGATGTGTGCAAAAGTAGTTGGTCAGCCTTCGTTTACCATACCATTGAAGACCTAACAACCTGGAACATTGTTAGCTACGTTGATGCAAGCACAAAATATTTTCCTCCATTGAAAATGTAATGCGATAGTGAGGTTAGCACAGTGATTGGGTTTCGAAATTTTAACAGTAGTTTAATTGCCAAACGTCGTTTTTATGTACACCTGATAGAATGCTAATTAAAAGAGATCAAATGTTAATGCAATAAATACAATAAGAAAATGAGATGAAGATAACAATCTAGAGCAGGGGTTCTTAACCTGGGGTCCATGAACCCCTAAGGGGTCCATGATGGTGCTTTAAGGGGTCCGCAAATCCAAATAAGAATATCTACAGTAGGCTACGTATTTCTATTGACCGATTAGAACCTAAAAAAGCAACATCGTTTAATGATCGTTCGAAATATATGCTCACAAATCTTTGGACGGAATAATGACCAACAAAAGGTTAAGAACCCCTGACTTATTGGTTACTGCACTGTATTTTTTGATTCTTTATGGTTTTGTAATTGTTGTATAACTTAATTGACTCGGTAATTGATTTATTATTCATTATTATTCGTTGAATTATTAATTTGCTTCTGTTTGGTCTGCAAATTTCTGGACTATATTACTAAGTTAATTAAAAGCTAATTTTGACAATTGCGATGTGTTTCTTCTAAAGGGGTCCAAAGCTTTCATTAGAATGTTTTGGGGGTCCGTGACCAACAAAAGGTTAAGAACCCCTGATCTAGAGGGTTTATCAAATCATTTTTGACATCAGTGGACCTTTAGAATTTGCATGATTCAGCTGTAGTTGTTCCCCAAGGAGACTTAAATGTTTGGGATTTGCTATTTGCTGTAGCTGAAGTATACGTTTTTATTTATATTGTATTAAATTGCATTTACCTCTCTATGGGGATTAATTGCCTCTAAGTGATGAATCATGCAAATTCTAAATTTCACAATGTACAATTGACGACACACCTGGTAAATGACCAATCAGAATACAACACGTTCGTGAAACTTGGGCCATAGTCTAAGACTAAGAACGTGCCATTTGAACGTGAAAGTCTGTAGTTGCACGAAGAATAGTTAGCCGAAGTCGAAATTATTCCACGGTGAAATATCTCTTGGAGTGCTTTGAAAAATGTTCAGGTAAATGTCTTGTTTCAAGTTTTTTGCATTGAGTAAACATTGAATTGGGACACTACATGTGATGTTCATTAATGCAAAGTGCAGTGTGGCCTTCCATAAAGTTTCCGTCTTAGTAACTTTTGTTTCCTCTATGCTTGATTTTAGACATGGACATTCTTCTCTTAAACGACAATTAGTCATCAAATGAGATTGAGAAACAACGAACAAATGTTGGTGTATTTACCATGATCGTAGACTCCACAATTAAAGAAAGTGGTTATTGTTCACAGCGGTAGAAGAGAATTGTGGCTGTTGTCGACCAGTTCCTCGACGCTCATCTAAACATAAGAACAAAATACAATTCTGTAATTTGGTTGAAATTCTTCTTCCCTTGAGCTACATTACTAGTGAATAAAATGTTCAATGTAAGTATGTTATCAATGTTTTTTATTTATGGAAGTATAGTAGTGTGAACTGACATTGGCTTCAATTGTCCTATGTAGAAACCTTCTGATCAAGAATGGACAATATACGCACTTTAATGAAATCCTCTGAACAATGATCAAGAATGAACAGCATACTTTAATGAAGTGCTCTGAAGAATGCTCAAGAATGAACAATTTACTTTATTGAAGACCTCTGTACGATGATCAAGAATGGGCAGTATACTTTAACGAGTCCTCTGAAGAATGATCAAGAATGAACAATATACTTTAATGAACTCTTCTGAACGCTGATCAAGAATGAACAATATACTTTGATGAAATTGAAAAATACGTGACTTCTAATGCCCTAAAGACCATCTATACAAAGAATGCAAACGCTAAACACTCTTCTGGAGCAATGCATCCATCAGCCTAACGCCTGTTTCCATGGAAAAGTCAAAATTATGACCTTTTCTAAAACATTTTCCTGGGAGTTTTCCTGCTAACATCACGACTGGTCAATCAATCACAATGATGGATAAAACCACGCCGCTATCAAATGCCCAAATTTCAACATTATTTAATTGAAAATTTTGTAATAAAACATGGAATTTCTTTAACATGAAAATAAAACCTAAAATCCTAATTTTCCGACTGGCTGTCGATATTACCGATTTAATGCCGTAGACGACATGCACAGTTGCAAGAAATGGCCAATCTTGTTTCTGTGCTTGCCGTCGTCGACATAAAAGCGGTGATGTTTGTCAGGTAGCCTGAAAATTGGATACGATTGTTTCACCATCAACGTTCTGAATTTTCAAAAATTATTTTGGGCTTTTTGTGGCTGTCCTTGCTCAACATCCGATCGTTTCATCTTCACAATTGGCATGAGATTTGTCATTCATCGTAGTCTGTCGTCGAACTGCCAAGGATTCGTCGAAAACCGTAAGTGTAATAATAATAAACCTTTTATTTAGTTAGGCCTGTTAACAGGTCAAATCTCTAATATAATTCGGGCAATAGCCACAACAAATCCTGGTGTTCAGTATATTCCACTGTAAGGCTATTTTTTAATGCAGGAATGCAAATATATATATTTAAAGAAATTTACATCTGCATTTTCAAAAATAGTCTTGATTAAGAGGTAATAAAAGTGTTCTTTTGGTTAAAATAATCCAATAGTGTTTATCGGTGCTGCTTTAATTCTTTTAAAATTTGTGTCTTAGTAAGCGTGAATTTGTATCAACTATTTAAGTCTGTGACTGGCATGCAACAATTGTGTTGTTCTATATAATTTACCTTCGAAAACCTCTGTGTGAATATACTGCTTTAAGGAGCTACGCATGATCGCAGCGGTTGTTGCCTCGCAGAAGGATAGGCAGGACCATAGCTTAGAATCGGAAATGCAAGTGAAGTTTGGCCCAAGGAAGGCAACTTCAACTTGGGGTTAGTGGGTACAAATGGTACCTTAGCGTAGAGGATGCAAATAGCATCTGTAAGAAGACCTTTGAAGACTGGATCAAGCGAGCAAGGCCTATTGAAGACCAAGGGAAGATCGTGGTTTTGGTGGAAAGAAAAATATCTCTCCCTAGTACGGTAAGAGCATGCAGTCGTTGTAGTTGGCCAATTTCATGAACGGCTTTCTACATTGACTATTAAGGCACTCCTGCATGGATCCCCTATAATGCATGAGTAGTTCAACCCACCCCGGTTGGAGGTCGCCCGTAGGTGCAACATGCACTAGGTTGTTAAGTTAAGGGCATGATGGGTTACCTCCTTCAAGGGCATTCCTTTCAGGGCGGAATTCCGGTGCCATGCGCAGGTAGGAAGTTTAGATAGCTTAGGCATGCGCTGTAGTTGCAGCGGATAGTTGCTACGCTTAGATAATGAGTATGGGGTTAGAACCTTTAAAATTTAAAGGATGAACTCCACTATCAAGAGAAATGACTAAATTTTCAAAATCTTTCGAAGGAAACTTTAATCTTGTCAGTCATTTTCAAATCGACAAATTGAAACTCAAATAGTCTTCAGTTTGTCAAGACATTTACAGTTTAGGAGCGGCGTGGCAATTACTGTAAATGTAAAAATGGATATGTTGTTTTCTTATTAAGAAAACTTCATTCCTGGGAATTTCGATGCGGCAAGCCACAGCAAAAACAGGCATAAAAAATGTTTAGTACACCAGGTCTAAGTATGCGGAATGGCTTCATATTAACCAAACTAACACGAAACATAGTTTTAATAAAAGCACATTGTTTGTTTTCTTTGATGGTTACCATGAAGACAAACCGCAGACGTTGTCACATATGATACAAAATAGTTACACGATGGTTTCCATGTTCACCATTCGCGTTGCTATGTAGTCATCTATGTGATAATTGTCAAACTAAAACATAACTTAAATCAAGCGCTGCCGGTTGTTTGGTTAAACCATCCACGGTCCCTCGGTAACCAAACTTAACGTGTGCTTCTTCAAGTGTTCTAAATTGTTTCAAAAAATATTAAATTTCGTCTGTCTGCTTAAAATATTTTGAAGTACATTTATCTAATCCATGTCATGCAGCGCTTGCTCCAACTTTAAGCGTTAGTGGCACCGGGCGCGCAAAGCACTGAATGAAACGGTGCAAAATAGGGACTGCTAAGGTGGCGCTAGGTGCGACTGATTCGGATGTGGATTAGATAAGAAAAACACACGTTAAAAGAAATTCCCATCCAAATTACACAATTTTCTCCTCCAAAGTAGAAAATTGTCGAGTTCGCTGATCGGTTTACGTGCGGTAAAACTAAAATGTGGCGGTTTGTACGCAAGTTGTTTGTACGTTAAAAATGGCGAATTGTATCCACAACTAAAATACTTGAAAGATTTTTGGACTTGAAGGTGTCTTTTGAGAAATTGACGGTTTTTTCTTTTTTTTGGTATATGCATCGTTGCAAAGTTAAGTAAAGACTTTTGTTTCTAAGGGTCCCCCGGGGCTGAAATCCCTAATGGTTTTTTCCTCTTCAGTATTCTCCAAATTCTCGTGCCGTTGTGTTCGGTTTTGGTTTATACCGTTCAGGTTTTTCCATTAGGGATTTTTTATTTCGGTTAAGTCTTCAAAAAAAACAGTGACCTTGGTGTGGGACTAAACTTGTACTACTTGTCATATAAAACCATGGAACAAAAAGAAATGCAATTTGAAGGCTATGGATGCTAAGCTGAGCGAACCTAGGGTCTATCAGCTAAAATTTACAGCCATCTTCACTTTCGTTAAAAAAACAGCGTCATGTTTAAGCAATTCTGCATTTTAGAACAGTTTGGGTGATTTCAGTTTAATCATTTTTTATATTTATTTACTTAACACTTATTGTAAATGTGAAAGTTAAACTTGCATGTATTTGGGGCGTAAAGTTGGATATTTAAGCATTTTAATGCTAAACCGGCATTATAAAAAAGCTGATAATTGTTTATTGTTTGTGACTTTAAATTGTGAAGTGTAATTGAACGACAAAGATCTTGACCTGTTTTCGTCTATTACGATCAAGCAATAACTTACCAAATTTGAGCTTCAAAAGTTCTACAAAGATCAAATTTTGGAACTATAAAATATTCAAAATATGTTCAATAGCCAAAATCGTCTGAACTTTCCAAGAAAAAAAACAGCCCAACTGGGGTATCTTCAAAGAGCGTAAAATTTAGTCTTTGGGTTCGATTCCCAATACACTGTTTTTTAGTATATGTGCAATCAAATGTCAAGTTTGGATTAAATCCGTGTCGGATAATCCATGATATAAGAAAGGAACTTTTAAATTTTAAACAATCTTTGCAAGAAGCAACATGTTAATCAGATTGAGGATCATGGAATCGGGTAAAGATTAAGGATTACAAAATAACAGTCCCAGTCTCCCAACGCTCTCGTCTAAATCTAAACAATAGTATGAAACAATATTGAAACAAAGCAAAGAAAAGATTTTACGTTTTATTAGTTGACTAAGTTGAGGGAAGCTTAGTACTTTCCCCGTGTTTCAAAAATTCATTAAACTACGGTGAAGTAAACATATTAAAATGGCTCTTGAAAATACGGTCGAATTATCCGAGAAATACGAAGCAGTTATGGTTCTCAGTGGAGTGGGGATGCTCTAGGTTATAAGAATGGTTTGTGGGAATTCTGTTACAGTGGTACTCAAATTCATGAAGAACTAGAAAACTCGGAGGACTTGATAAAATTGACATTAAAGGATGGAGGGTTAGTGACGACACTGTACTACACATTGCTACAGCAGAAGCGTTGGTTTCTGAATGGACAACAACGGAAGAGTTATTGAGCATTATGGCTACAAAGTACAAGAAGACATGTGCTGAGGATATGTGGGAAAGAGCTCCTGGGCAGACCACAACAAAGGCATGTTTCATGTTACGACCTCTTGAGGAAAAAGGTTACATTATACCATTTAATGAACGAGGTGGCGGATGTGGTGCAGCTATGAGATCCATGTGTATAGGTTTGATGTTTCCTTGTGAAGATCAAATTGAAATGTTAATTGAAATTGCTGTTGAAAGTGGAAGGATGACTCATAATCACCCCACAGGTATTCACCTTTCATAATAAAGCAACGATTTCAGATCATGTATCAATTATCAAGTCACTAATGTCTAGTGTTTTGTCTATCAACAAGTGTTGCTTTGTATAAAGTTTGCTAGGTTTTCCTGTTATCTGCATTGCTTTTCATTTTAACAAACCTTTATAGTAATTTAGCTTTTCAATCCTTTTGCTTTTCTTAGATGTTTTATCTTCAACTCTTCCTTCGATTACTTACTTGATCAAGCCATTACCATGAATGTTTCATATCCTTTTATCTAATATCAATTTATAAATGAAATAAAAGAAGGTTGACCTTAGGTTTGCATAAGTCTATGCAATCCATCATTTTCTAGAACCACATCTCAAATGCCTCCATCTTTCTAACATTGCTCACTTTAAATGACCATATCTTTGATCCATCCCTTTTATCGCTTTTCCACATTTCCAAATTTCAGTCTTCTAAAAACTGTTTGAATTGCCATTGCTGTTTTGCTTCAATATCTTCACTACTACAGCCATTCAATCCATGATCCATATCAAAATGCTGCTATTATGTAAATAGGGTCATCATAATGTAAGTGACCTAAAATTAGCAATCTTTAAAGATAATGATTTTAATTATAGGTTATCTTGGGGCTGTTACTGCAGCTTTATTTACAGCCTATGCTATACAGAAGATGGCTCCAAAAATGGGAGCAGGACTTTTAAGTGTTTTACCCAAAGTTTGGGAATACATTGAGAAGGTTGGTCGTGATGTAGAAGAAAACAAGAAATCTTGGGGCTACTTTAAAATAGTTGGGAGTCATATCTTGAACTACGGGATTAATGAATGGAACCAGTGAACCAAAGTTTCCAGTGACATATAACATACCTGAACGTGATGCTTTTTATAAATCTGTCAGTTATGCAGGTTGGGGTGGGTCCAGTGGTCATGATGCACCAATGATTGCTTACGATGCTTTGATGATGGCAAAAGATTCCTGGTTTCAATTGTGTTCTTGTTCTATGTTTCATGGTGGAGATAGTGACAGCACAGGAATATTGGCTGCAGCATGGTGGGGTGGTATGTATGGTATGAAAGGTGTACCCTTGAAATTATAGGAACCTGGAATATGGTCATAGGCTTATGGAACTGGGTAAAAAATTACTGAATGTATCAAAGAATATGAACAACTAACAGGATAGTATTTATTTAACAAAATTCTGTCATCCCAATATACTTTAGTATGTTTGTAAATCATACAATAAAAATTACTACTTGGTTATAACATAAAAGCAAATTACTTTAGAAATAAAGTCTAAAGAAGAATGTCAGATTCAGGGCATGGGCAGTTCTAAGTTCTACTTAGGATGATTCCTGGGCTGTAGAGTAAGTTTATTGACTAGATGTCAGGGAAACTATATATATAGACAAGGATCATTACATCTTTAGGTTCATTTTACCTCACAAAATGCAAATTGCAAACGTTTTATTCACTACCAAAAATACCTTCTGAGGGAGAGGGGAGCTGACTTGGCAGGTGGAAGCCTTGCTCCTACGGTCTATATGTTAAAAATAGGCTTAACATAATTTAGAATGTACAATTTTCTTTAAAACACGTAGCTACCAAAGTGTAACTGTAAAGCTTTGTCATATTCCATAGTTTCATAAAACAACACACTTAGATTTTTTAAAAGACTTAACGACAACAACCTGACTAGTTCCTGACGTTTTTTTGCGAATTTCGTGCAGCTCTATAGCTTTATCGTAGTTTCCAGTTTTTTTTAAACACCAAACCAAGATTGTTTAAAGACGTAGCGACATCAACATGATTTGGACCTAACGATTGTTTTCGAATTTCCAGAGCTTTTTCATAAAATTCTATAGCTTTGTCGTAGTTTCCAGTATCATTATACACATTGCCAAGATTGTTTAAAAACGCAGCGACATCAACATGATTTGGACCTAACGATTGTTTTCGAATTTCCAGAGCTTTTTCATAAAGCTCTATAGCTTTATCGTAGTTTCCAGTTTTTTTAAACACAACACCAAGATTGTTTAAAGACGCAGCGACATCAACATGATTTGGACCTAACGATTGTTTTCGAATTTCCAGAGCTTTTTCATAAAATTCTATAGCTTTGTCGTAGTTTCCAGTATCATTATACACATTACCAAGATTGTTTAAAGACGCAGCGACATCAACATGATTTGGACCTAACGATTGTTTTAGAATTTCCAGAGCTTTTTCATAAAACTCTATAGCTTTGTTGTTGTTTCCAGTTTCATTATACACATTACCAAGATTGTTTAAAGACTTAGCGACATCAACATGATTTGGACCTAACGATTGTTTTCGAATTTCCAGAGCTTTTTCATGAAATTCTATCGCTTTGTTGTTGTTTCCAGTTTCATTATACACATTACCAAGATTGTTTAAAGACCTAGCGACATCAACATGATTTGGACCTAACGATTGTTTTTGAATTTCCAGAGCATTTTCATAAAGCTCTATAGCTTTGTCGTAGTTTCCAGTTTTTTTAAACACATTACCAAGATTGTTTAAAGACGTAGCGACATCAACATGATTTGGACCTAACAATTGTTTTCGAATTTCCAGAGCTTTTTCGTGATGATTTTTAGCTTTGCTATACTTCCCAGTGTCATGGTATAAAAGACCAAGGATATTAAAATACCAAGCTTTGTCATAACTAGATTCTTCTGATTTAAATTTATCCAATAGTTCAAGAGCAAGATCGTATTTTCCAAAATGTCTTAATTTGTCAACAAAATATTGGAAAACTTGTAAAGTGTTCATGTTGATTTTGTCTTGTTGGTCTTTAATAATTGAACAATTTTTCAAGATGTGGCATTAATTTGATTTCGTCGTCTCTCTCCTTAAACATGTAAAGTGCTTTAGATATTTGATCAACGTTACTTTCCATTTCATGTTCTTCATTTGAATGTTCAGATTGATAAACAATAATTGCTTTGTGAACAATGCGATGTAGACTAATGTCATTATTTTCTGAATGCAAGAACAACGAGCAGTCCTTTAAACAAAGACATATATCTTCCTTTGAGTGTTTGGGATCAATTTTTTGAACATAACAAATAATAATGTCTCGTGGTATAGGATCAAACGATATCACGGAAAAAAAGTTAATAACATTTGCCAATATTGAGGATTCTTCAGCATTTTGTCTGACAGCTAAAAGCGAAGCTTGTAACATACTTCTAGGATATTCCGAGTTAAATTCAACAAAAGTGGCGTCCATGTTTTCTTGTTCTTCTGAAAATATTTTCTTTAAATATTCTTTCCAAGTAAATGAGCAGCTTGCTTTGTTTACACGACTGACATAACAACCAGCGGCAGCCAAAGCCAGCGGTTGACGATCTAATGCGTGGGATACTTCATTCAACAATTGATCATCATCATTTTTAATAGTGTAATGCTTCAACAGTTGAAAACATTCCCTATCATTCATTCCACTTCTGATAGAAATATGTTTGTTAAACTCGTCGTCTTGAGGTACGGCATATGTGTTCTGGATAGTTACTATGATTTGTCCATTTATCCACATGGGATCACCAACTTGGGGGAGTAATGAAGAAATTTTGCTGAGCTGTGCCACGTTGTCTACAATGATCAACCAATTTTGCCAGAATTTTAATCGTGTGGATACTAACGATCGCAAATTCTTCACTTTGTCTGCGATGGAACAATTTTCATCTTCAAATTTTTTAATCATATACTTGTCACAGTTTAAACGGTATCCAAGTTCACAGTAAGTTTTTAAAAGAGATTCCTCATTTTTTCCATCGAGAGTCATTACAAACGAAGTTCTATTTTTCCAATCACACGATATTTTTTCACAAACCTGTCTTGCAAGTTGTGATTTACCACTGCCAGGATTACCAGTGATGTAAAAATATGTCAGTTTATCATTGTTATCATTGCTTAATTTTTCAAGATCTTTTATAATTTTATCTCGTAATTCAGTGCGTTCAACAAAAAAATGATTAGATTTTGAAGGAAGAACTTGGAACGAATTAAAACACTTTCGATGATTTTTTATTTTATTGATTTCATCGAGAGAAAATTTTAAATCTTGAAATGATTTTTCAATGATGTTGACTATATCATCAAAATCATCATCTGAACATTCCCTTTCATACCAATGTGCGTACTTGTTTCTTTCACAACGAAGTGCATGAACAGCATCCTTTGTTTTTTTGTCAAGGTGCTTTCCAATTGAATTTGAAAAAATTATTGCATCAAATAATATCGTACAGTCCCACTTACTGGTATCTCCATCTTGATATTTTTGTCGAGTTTTTTGGTCTAACTTTCTTCTTGATTCTAAATTGTAAAATTTGTTACCACTGTTGACTGTATCATCCCATTCTCCATAAGTTGATTTGTAACGAGAGTTCCATTGTTTAATGAAAAACTGAGCAAGTTCCTTTTGCACCACGTTAATTATTTGCTGAATGTAAGACAGATTTCTTATTCCTGACGATTCCATCTGTACAAAAATTTGGTATATATCAACAAGATAAAAATCAAGCAAATAAAAAAATATTATACAACCCTTATTAGGTTCCATTGAAGTCCGAATTTACATGATGACGAAATCAAACTTATTTTTAATTGATTTAACTTCACAAAAATCGTCTTAAAATTACAAAAGAACCTAAAAACTAATAATGACAGAGAGCATGTATGCTACAGCTTTTACCAACTGCAGTATCCTGTCAAACAACCTTTAGAAAAATTAAAAAAACATGATATTTTATATAAAGTTTACGTTACAAAACAGACATATGAATATATATTTCAATAATTTGCGTAGTCATTTGTGAATGATGTAACAATGTTCAATATCACATTGATGAGGAAATCAGAAAATTTCAGTTTTGATTATTTATTACGACGAAACTTTGCATAAATAAGCCTTTGCAGCAACAAAGACATTTGCAAAGCTACAAAGATTATCTAAATGCTGCATTTAAAATCTGGAACTATAAGATTTAAAAAGAAATCTTTGATAGGTACCTAACTTTAAGGTTTTAGCAACAAAGATATTCCTTCTCTCAGTGGTCTATTGTTTTTTCTACCACTAGGAGGTGTGATTACAATCAAGTTAACCTCAACTTTGAACTCAGTATTTTACTTCACAGTAACTTAGTAGAAACTTCTTTGCAACTTCCTAATCACAAACACTGACTCAGCATTTAGCATATATCGAATTTCACGATCCCTTCGCCTTTTTATTCTGATATATCTGTAGACGGTGTCTTGTTCGTCACTCTTAACAATTCAACTTCTTTATTTTCATGTATACGTTGCGTTGGTTTTAAAATTGCTTCATGTTTGTGTTGATTTTGTTGCAATATATAAACATGACGAATTATTTCAGTGTTGCAGGACCGTCGACATTTCTGCACATGCACAGTTTTTGTAAATTACTGCTTAAGTATTGTCGTTTACTAGAAATGTTGTTTTATTACGATTATTTCTTAACAGTTTTTAAATTCATGAATTTTAGAAACAAAACTCATATTTCATTACGGGGACATTTTTTTTTGGTCAACCACTGTAGATGTGTCGTATCACTATGTGTGACAACACGTCAAAAATAACATTATTTTTTTCAAGCGTGGCCAAACAGAAGACATGATTGGTGATATAATCCTTTTATCGGCAAATTACGTGTTTAATCTGTCTCTGTTTTAAGTGTCATCTCTAAAAATAGGGTTGACATTGACCTTTTGTAACATTATAAATATAGCATGATTTGGAGGTTCTCATTTAGCAGACGTTGACACCTTATGAGTAGTCTGCCGAAATGCATAGTGTTTCTTTCTAGCTGTAAATAACGGTTCCTTTGAATTGTTGGGTTAGTGTTCTGGTTAAAACAGTTCTTTTAAGAACTATTACATTGTTATTATCACCATTCACCATGGTATTTGCTATTTTGAAATCTATCTTTAAGTTTGTCACCACGACAAAGTCTCCGTTTCATAATTAGTTAATCGGTCTATTTTAACTAGAAAAGCCTCAAACGTGGCAAAATTATATTAGAATTTTTGCTGTACACCACCATGTGGTCCAAAAGCTCTGTTTTTACAAATCATAAATCAAAGATTTTCAGTATTTTTCTTTAATGCTATGAATTTGCATGCATCACCTTAGCGTTAACAGCTCGATGAAAGATAATTGCAAAGTTACAAAACGACTAAATGTTTAAAAAAATCCTACTAAATATTTAAAATATCAATGGCATGCATGAGTCCATTTGCAATTTCAAACTTAATTCTCCTCCTGATTCATAAATGTCACTTCATATTATCACAAGTAGTGGCGTAGCTAGCGGTCTGGCTGGTTGGGCCCAGCCCGACCAAATAATTTCCCAAAAATGAAAAATTTGTTTTCTTTAAAATTGGATTTACGAAAATTTTAAATTTTGCGACTCTTTTTGGAATAATCCACAGTCTATTAGTGTAATGTTTGTCAAATTGCGTCGTTATTAGCAAAATTATCATATTTTAAACGTTACTTAGCAACAATGACTAGTGCAATTCTAGTGCCAGGCATTACGCAGTTTAGTCGGGCTCTGAAAATTCAGCCCGACCAAGTAGTAAAATCTATAGTGGGAATATCTGTAATCTGATTGGTTGAGAGTAGCTGTGAACACACTTAAACGTATACCAACATCTAGTCGGGGTCATTTTCAAAAGCGTGACTTGAATTTTGAGCTTTCGAAATATACGTTCGGAAATCGTAATAACTTACATTACAATGGCTTCGGCTAATGAAATCGATATAATAAGTGAACTACAAAAGAAACCATTTTCTGTTCGACAATCAGGCGAGCAAAATATACTCGTAAAGCAGGGGCCAATCCCAAATTTACAAGCGCCTACAGGCAATAGAAGCTTTCAGGAAAGTTGGTACTCGAAGAAAGATTGGCTTTGTGGTAGCTCAGAAAAGAATGAATTGTTCTGTTGGCCTTGTCTTTTGTTTTGCCCTGGATCGTCATCTTCATGGACGCAGACGGGATTCAAAAACATGAAGAATTTCCTATTCGATTGTAAGAAGCATAAGAAGGCAAAATCGCACATGGGTGCTTACAAGACTTGGAAGACCTACGGTTTTCAGCCTCGTGTCGACTGTCTCATGTTACAAGCCAGACGTGAAGAGATTCAGCGTCATACCGAGGAGGTAAGGCAAAACAGGGAAATGTTGAAAACCATAACAGAAGCTGTTTTATACTTGTCTAGGCAAGAGCTTGCATTTACTACCGTGAAATTGGCACCACATTGGGCACCACAATCAACACAACATTCATCACAACAATCATCACCACATTCAACTAAAATTTATCATTCAAAATGATAAATCGAAAAATCGTCTTTAAAACACGTTTTCCATCAAATACAACAGTAAAAAACAATTCTTGACTGTTTATTACTATTTTACTGTCTTTAACCATCACAAAACATGTATAAAAGTCAAGAAATTGAAGAAAACACTAAGATTTATATTACAGTGTACTTTCCATTTCTCTTAATTAGCCTATAATTTAAAACTACACGGTAGAATTTTTTAAACTTGGCCAGAATATAGATAATTATATTGTCTAAATATATCAAAAATCTGGAGATGGCACAAAAATATAAAGTTGTAGAAAATCATCGACAAAGTCGGATGACACGAATGCATAATATGATCTTATATAATTAGGTTGAGAATTTCAAGTCATTGCTAAACAAAGGCCTGTAAATAAAAACTACACGATAGAATTTTTTAACTTGCCATATTGTAGATATTCTTATTGTCTAAACATATCCAAAATCTGGAGGTGGCACAAAAATATAAATGATAGAAAATCAGTTCAGAATGCAAGAGGAACATTTTCAGAAAAATTGAAATTGTTAATCGATATTCTGATCGTGTCAACAACGTAAAAAAATGCGATAGAAAGAAAAATACTGTGGTAAATAATAGCCGATTTCTAATTATAAGATAATAAAGTAAAGTAATTATCTAGTAAGTCTGTAAAAATACAATATAGATAATGCACATGTCTAATTATACCGTGACGTAAAGGTCCTGGATTAAAGTAATATTTGGTCACGACTACTCCACAAACAAATCATTTACTTCACTAGATTCACTATATTTTGAAAAAATTAAAGCGATGAGCAACTAGAACAAATTTTCAAGAAAAATGACCAGCACTGTTACGTCACTGCATAATTAATTTGGTACTAACAACCAAACAGAGTTTACTACTTTTAAACAATTTAGTAAAAAGTGAATTGTATTAATAATTTTTTGTTCACTCTTTAGATTTTGGATATATTTAAAAAAATTCTACCGTGTAGTTTTTTATTTACAGGCCTTTGTTTAGCAATGACTTGAAATTCTAAACGTAATTATATAAGATCATATTACGCGCATTCGTGTCTTCCGACTTTGTCGATGATTTTCTACAACTTATTTTTTTGTGCTCTATAGAGCGGTTTGAGCGGAATGTGGTGCCAGCTTCACAGTTAATACCAGAGTACATTCTCAAGGAATATTATTCCTTTTATTTTTTTGTGCCATCTCCAGATTTTGGATATGTTATAGACAATACGAATATCTACAATATGGTAAAGTTTAAACAATTCTACCGTGTAGTTTTTTATTTACAGGCCTTTGTTTGAAAAATTACATGGATAGAGGAAGTTAATTATATAAGATTATATTACGCGCATTTGTGTCATCCGACTTTGTCGATGATTTTCTACAACTTATTTTTGAACTGTTTCTCTGCTTTACTATATGATCCTTCGGCAATTTAAATTAACCAAAATGGTTCTATTTCCTGCATAAATATCACGCGTTTGCTTTCTAAGATAGCCGTTTCCGACGTTCTAGGGAGTCTAAATTCGGAAAATTTTCTCGCTCGGCGTCAACCATGGTGGCGCCTCGTGAGCCCGACTAAATGTTTTTCGCTAGCTACACCACTGATCACAAGTATAATGAAATAACACATATTTTATAAATATACCGTTCGGACCCAAAGATGAATATAATTGCATGCTAGCAAGCAATTTGAATATGGCAAACAAATACATAACGATAAACAGGCCTTCCTTTCCATGGCAGTAATTATTTTTCGTAAGTAAATTGTTTGTATTTGCAACTTCGTTTGATTGGTATACAATTACAGGATTACAAATTGCTACGGGTATCTATGATGTATATTTCATAGTACTAAGGTGTGACTAATATTTAGTAAAATATATTAATTAAATATGACAAACATTTTGTATTTAAGGTCACATTTATACATCGTAAACACATAATTCTTTATCTTTTGTCTTACAAACCTTTCGCTGGTCGACGGTTGGAGCTTTGAACATTCAATCTTTCAGATAAATTCAACGTTCTGAAGAGTTAAGCGTCAAATGTCTGCGTCGTTTGAGTTGATACGTTGCGTCGTTAGGCATTTGTTATGTAATACAAAGACACAGAATAGATAACGTAGAAGGGCCACTTAGCAAAAATGCGGTCCTAAATTTTAATGCGCATGCGCTACGCCTACCATGATGACAGCAAGATAAACTTACAACTCAAAAATCTTGGCGTTATTACTGAAAAGTTGAAATATTTATCCTGAGACGACCAAATCAAAGCTGTGGTTAATAAAGGCAATCAAGACCTACCCTCAGCATCGTGCTGAAATGGGAACATACAATCAACATATTTTTATGCTTTTTCATGTACAACCAATGTGTACAATTCTATCGAGACCTGTATGAGAAATGCTGTGCCGTGGCTGGGTGGTTCAAGATTATTCGTATTTATTTATTGTAAGAACGGAAGCGGAGAAGCGCTTAACGAACGTCTTTAAATCGAAACAAGGAACAATGTGAAATTTATCAACGGACGGGCTACACTAAAAGATATTTCGTATGACATTGGATTGGTGCTTTAGAATTCAGACAAATTTAGTCATATCCCGAACACTCGATAAATGTTCATTGAAATTTGCAAACTTCGGCAATTGTATTTAATGCCAATGCCATATTGTGTTGGGAAAATTCTTATATTGTATGATTGTAGCTAACTTCCAGATGCTCTTAACTATATGGACAAAAATTTAGACAAGAGGCATCTGTTCACCAGTGGTCTATAAATGGAACATAAATGCTACTGTAAATATTGTGTTGACAGTTGGCGGTAAGCAGGGACAATGGGTGCAACATTTTAT